>NC_081787.1:6800459-7452846 GCF_963082965.1 Carassius carassius | reverse complement strand
AATGATAACTGATGTATCTAGTATGTTTCATAATAGATAATAAACCTCAGATAAGAAACCAAAAGAATCCAACTCTGACTACAAAGAACATTGTGTTGGATTACTTTTTTTAAATTGCATGGCAATAAATTATTAGATTTTACTGATAAATTAAAAGATTTACAGAGGATTAACTACCCTTTAAAGCCCCTGTTTATTTTGGGACCTCATAGTCTTTATGGTGTTTATCATAAGAAAAAAAAAACTCACAAACCAATTTGTTGGTCCTGCTTTTCTTGATCTGTCATGTCATGTGACGTTTTTGTATGCAGAGCTCAATATAATTTAAAGGTTGGATGGCATTATGAAACCAGATATAACCCCAATTTCAGGGTTCTGATGCCGTAGGCTAAGAAAGTGCCAGTTGTAAAGGATTTTCATGGTGTTCAGATTTGACTGAAACAGCATGTTATTAAGCTGAATGGTTGTGACAAGCTTTATTTAGCCTGAAGATGCACTTTTATGAGTCTAGAGCTAGCCAACTATTTATAGATACCCGAACCAGTACTTTCTCCCCATCAAAGTTCAGCTGAGTTTATTTTACAGTTCTGTAATTAGATTAAAACTTATCTTACTTGAGTACAAGTGTGAAGTTTGTGTGTTTCTTTTGGCCGTAAGTAATTATTTCCATGTTTTTCATTGTTCAACTTGCAGTTACAAGTCAATTGTGGAGTTCATCGATGCTCAGTTTGAAGCGTACCTTCAGGAGGAACTGAAGATTAAACGCACCCTACACAGTTATCATGATACACGGATCCACGCCTGTCTGTATTTCATTGCTCCCACTGGACACTCACTAAAGTCCCTTGACCTGGTTACTATGAAGAAGTTGGACAGTAAGGTCGGTGATGTTTTTTTGTTTTGTTTTTTAACAAATGTCTGATCACACTGATGACTGATCAGTATGACAATATAGTTAACGGTAGAAATGTCTTTACAGTATTTAATGCAGTAGACCATCAAAAATACATTACCTTTTTTTTTTTATTCTAGCAAAAATAATTTATATCTTTAAACCAATAATAATAATCACATATTTATTGAACTATTACAAAAATAGGCTTTTATTTAATTTATGTCTGCTGTATATGTGGCTTAGCATTATTTACTGTTTTACTGTGCAGAGCAGTCAATGTTTTAAGATGTGGGTTAAGCATTCACCTGTTGGCTATGCCATGTTTAGTGTCATTGGAGCAGTGAAGGTCAGCTGTGTAATCCTGCATTGTTTTTCATCTCTATCCGTGCTGCACAGATTCCTTGAACAACGATGCTCTCTTAAATCGGAAGTTTTTTTAAAACCAGTTGCCTTGTATTTGTGAGAAGAGGTTTCTGTGTACTTGCACTGTGGTTTAACCTTTATTTAAAGTTCCTTTGCTAACCTTAAAATTCATCAGTAGTAAATTACAGGAAACAGACAAAGCGTAAAGCTAGTGGCCAGGTTACTGAGAATAGTATTTAGATGGTGGTGTGGGTGGCAGGAGTGTAAAAAAACTGAGTGAGTGGGATCAGAGCACTCCATATGTGCACTTGTGTGTTAGAGAGAGAGTCATGAGTGGAGGAGGGGTGTTGATTATCACCCCCCCCCCACTTATCCTGCATAGAGACTTGAGATTAAAGGAATTATTAATTTAAAAAGTCATTTACTCACTTTCACGTTGTTCCAAAACTAAGTCTATGAATTTTTAAAGAACATCCAGGCCATTTTTTCTATATAATGAACGTGAGGCTCTCAATGCTGAAGCTCTCAAGTTTTAAAGATGCAAATGTTTATTTTTTAGCTGAACTAGGCCTTTAAACACCCTCTCTGAATTGGTTTCAAAGTGAATGTCAAATAGCTGCATATGGTTAATTCTGTTCCAGTTTGAGGCACGTTCAGATGTGATCAAGATGATTTTATGTAAGCTTTCACAGCGTTCTATGTAGTCCATTTTGATTGCATTAACTGCTCCTAATTAAAGTTTTCCAAAGAGTAGTCTATTTGTGCAAATACATTTGTCAGCCTCTGCACTTGAATTAAATGAAGTAATTTTTCTGCACTCTGTGTGCCATTTATTTCACTTGCTCAGACATAATAGGAGAGAAGATTAGTGTCCATATTTGTCTATGGACTATATTTGTTCTGAGGTTGATTTAAATGAAAGTGTTTAGTTTATTTATCTGTATTTAGTATTTTACTGCCTGAGTGGTTGAAAGTTAGCTATCTGAAAGGGAAATATTTTCTCACTAGAGCTGTTTGGAGTTTTATATGCACAGAAATCATCTGACCACTGCTGTCTTTGGTTGTCATCTTAATTCATGTGTATATAAATTGATTTAATTTCTGATTAATGATTATTCCCAAATGCCTACAAAGTCTTTCTCCTCTAATGTTACAGGTGAATATCATCCCCATCGTTGCCAAATCAGATGCCATCTCAAAGAGTGAACTTGCTAAGTTCAAAATTAAGATCACAAGTGAATTGGTGAGCAATGGTGTCCAGATCTACCAGTTTCCCACTGACGATGAGACCGTGGCAGAGATCAACTCAACAATGAATGTAAGTAAGCAAAAAAAAAAAAAAAGTTTTCAGCCAAAACATTTTTGGTGGGACAAAGTCATTGAGCGAAAGGTTTGGTTTAATTAGAGCTTCAGTGATGACACTGAGTTTTGAGTGTGTCTGTGTTTTACGTGTGCACACAACATAGATAAACTACTCAGTCAGAGTTTAAACCATGGGAAAATGTCAATACAACAGCTTACCTCAGAAAAGCCAATGTCCAAAACACATTAGTCAGCTGGAAGAAAACCTCTAGGGAGGAGAATTTTGATAAATAAATGCATTATATTACATACTCATTTTATTTTCATGTCTTTCATTTATTAATGTATGCTTGAATAAATAATTCAAATTTCACAACAAATTAAATTTAGGTAGAAACATAAAGTCAATATAAGTGTCAAAATAAACACTTGTCTTTGTGCAATTAAAATGTTTTGTAACTTCAGATCTGCTCTCTGAACTGTTACATACTGTAATGCCCAATAAAGCTGTTCTAATTTACACATTTTCTGTTGTCATACATAAAACAAATACGAATAGTGACTTAACACAACCAATTAATACTAGGTTAACCAGGAGTCACTATCACTATACTCCTGTTTTATAATTGCGAAATCGTCTGATTAAATTAACATGCAGCTAGACTAAAGAGCAACTATATGTGGTGGTTTACATGCATATAACTACATGCAGTGCACTGCCTGCATATGAGTAACAAACTATGTGCATATTAACAGACAGACTATATTCATATTTATACAGTGGCATGTGAAAGTTTTAGTATTTTTCATTAGTAAGATATTGTACATAAAAGATGAGGAAACACAATGCATTAAGAGACAGGGGTGAAAACTTTTGAACAGGATGATGTCATCCAAAGTTTTCTTATTTGGTTGAAATATAATATTTTTCCATTTAGTACTGCCCTTCGAAGCAACAGAAGACACTCGCATGTGTCCCGGAACACAAATTAAGTACAATTTACCTTGATCTTCAAATTCCAAAAGTTTTCACCCCTGGCTCTTAATGCATCGTGTTTCCTTCTGGAGCATCAGTGAATTTTTGAACCTTTTTTAGTAGTTGTGTTTGAGTCCCTCAGTTGTCCTGAGTGTGAAAAGATGGATCTCAAAAAAGGGTTTAAATATGCAAAAGAAGGAAAAAAAACCCAGAAAATAGAGAAATTTGTAAAGTGGAATTTGAATTTTATCTTTCTGGGCGGGTGATTCATGTAGAGCTTATGAATGGGAAACACTGTAACATGATGTTCTTTCAATGTGTAGTAATAATTGCGTAATAATTATTAATATTGCTTATACAAAAAAACAGGCCCTCTTACCCTAAAGTATTAATCGTTGGTGTGCATCTCCTCCCACATTTTATTTGTTTCTGCTATGAGTGATACCTGAAATTGTGCAAATAGTTGAGAAAAGGTTTGGCCTTTGTGTTTCTAAGTCTGAAATCTAGTGACTATTTGCTAAATAAGAGAAACAAAATGTCCACTATTTTTGTATTATTTGAGTACAGAAAAGATTAAGAATGATGCGTTCCTCTTCCACTTGAAATCATTTTACATAGAATCAATCACAAATGTACCATGTCATGTTTTGCTTGGAGATATACCAGCCATATTTGATACTTCAGTGCTTGTCCAGTTCTCATTTCGCATCACAGTTTAACAGTTTAAGTGAGAGAGTCCATATGGTGTCCAGCTTTCCTGCTTGTGTTTGTCACAGGAAATGACAGCACAAAAGGAGAGGCATTCTTCTTCAGTGTACTCTCACAACAACATGTTTTTACTGTGGGATAAACACACTTCTATATTTTTCTCAGTGATTTTAAAGCCCACTCTAGTCTTGTCTAGTAAATGTTGTCTTAACAAGGTAATTTCTTTCAGGGTTTTGCCAATGTGAGATGTAGTACTTAAGTAGAGAGGAGGATACTGTTCATTTATTTCTTAATTAAATGGATTTAAATATTGCATAATCAAGTTTGTTACTGTAAGAACTTAAAATAGAGTATTTCTGCTAAATTATTTGTTTGTGGGATTGTTTTGTGCTCTGCAGGGTCATTTGCCTTTTGCGGTAGTGGGAAGCACTGAGGAAGTGAAGATTGGGAACAAGATGGTGCGAGCACGCCAGTACCCCTGGGGAACCGTCCAGGGTAAGTGCTGGTCACGTCTTCTAGAGGAAATGACACTGAGCTTTTCCCTCAGTTTGGCCCTGACCTCTTTGTTCATGGCAACCAAACCCATTCTGTCCCTCCCTCTCTGTAGTACAATGACTGGACACTCTCATTCAACACACCAACCTCTTTCTCTCTTGCATTTTTTTCCACATCAGGGTAGAATGCTAATGTATTAGTGATGTAAGAATGAGACACTGAGCTGTATATATATATATATATATATATATATATATATATATATATATATATATATATATATTGCAGTGGCCTTTTTTCTTGTATGCAAAACAGGAACTACTGTACAATGATGTTCATATGTCACATTCTTAATTTCTTAATTCTCGCCTTCTGTAAGGGTGACCAGACACTGCCGCTGTGAGTCATGTGTTTACTTGATTCATGGCACATAGTTTACTTATTTAAAGGTCAAAGTCACATGGACCATAAAACCATGCAGAAAGGGATGCATTTTCTATGCAAATTTATATCAGTGAGCTGAAAAAATCCTGTAAATTTAGATTGAGAGAAGGCCACAAGCCGTAACTAGAGACTAGAATATCAAAGACAGCTGGTGATGATCTCCTTTGATGGGACCGTAAGCAACCACATAGCAGTGCACAAAAAAAAATGCTTGGAACACCTTAAAGGGATAGTTCACCCAAAAATGAAAATTCTGTCATGAATTACTCACCCTCATGTCGCTCCAAACCTTGAAAGACCTTTGTTCATCTTCAGAATACAAATTAAGGTATTTTTGATGAAATCCCAGAGCTTTCTGACCCTGCATATACAGAAACGCAACTAACATGTTCAAGGCCCAGAAAGTTAGTAAGGACATTGTTGAATTAGTCAATGTATCATCACCTTAATATTATGAAGCTAAAAGGATACTATTGTGTGCAAAGAAAACTAAAATAACGACTTTATTCAATAATTTCTTCTCTTTTCTGTCTGTCTTTGACATGCGTTCATGACAGTACCACACATACTATGCACACAAAAAGTATTTGTGAGATTCGTAAAATTATGTCACATTAACGATTTTAACAAGCCTTGGTAGTTTTGTTGCTGTGTATGCAGGGTCTGAAAGCTCTTGGATTTCATCAGAATATTTTAATTTGTGTTCCGAAGATTTGGAATGATATGAGGGTGAGTAATTCATGACAGAATTTTCATTTTAGGCTGAACTGGCCCTTTAACAACACTCTGGCAACCACCCAGAAAACCCCAGCACTGTGGCGCCTAGTTTTGCACAGACAAGCACCACTCCCGATTTCTTAATGTAAAAACATCTCTGTTTATACTGTTACAATAACAGCTGCAGGGAATGTTGGTATTGTTAATACTAGATCACAGCTGGACAGTTATACAGACTGACTGTTAAAAGAGCTCATGTCCTTGTGTCAGAGGTATAAAATGTAAGCATGTTATGAAAAAAGTTTATTAAAATCAAAATGTTAAAATTAATGTGCTCCGGTGGCTCTGTGGTAGAGCATTGCATTAGCAGCGCAAAAGGTTGTGGGTTCAATTCCCAGGGAACACTTTAGGTAAAATGTTAGCCTGAATGCACTGTAAGTTTTTCTGTAAGTATGCACCTATAAGAATTAAACACATGGTTAAAAAATTGTCGTACCACTGTTACTTAGGATAGTATATTATCTCAATTACCCATCTGCAGCTTTTCCATAAACTACCCAGATCTTTAACTCTTAGACTAACTCCACCCTTGAAGGAAATGCGGAAATTAATGTGTATGGCATGTCCAAGAGGAGGTTATTCCCATCTCTTTTCATATCCCAATATGACTGTGGTTGTCATTGATGGGGAGTTTTCCATTGAATATTATGTGTTTTGTGTTTTCCAGTGGAGAATGAGAATCACTGTGATTTTGTGAAGCTGAGAGAAATGCTGATAAGGGTCAACATGGAGGACCTGCGAGAACAGACTCACACTCGTCATTATGAGCTGTACCGGCGCTGCAAGCTGGAGGAGATGGGATTCAAAGACACTGATCCTGACAGCAAACCCTTCAGGTGAAGAGGGTCACAGTCTCACCAAATGATCTGCAAAAAGTTCTCCACCACAACCTATGACAAAAACATTTATAGTGATGAATGGTAAAAGGGATAGTTCACTAATGTCATTCCAAATCCATAAGGCTTTGGTTCATCTTCAAAACACATTCAGATAAAAGATTCAAGAAGATTATAACGGCAATGTGAAACAAATCCATACAAACTGAGCGGCTTAATCTCAGCAGTTTAATAATTAATTAATTAAAAGTGAACAATCCCTTTAAACAAATATTTTGTGTGTGGTTTGTTGTGTTCAGCCTACAGGAAACATACGAGGCCAAAAGGAATGAGTTTATGGGTGAGCTGCAGAAGAAAGAGGAGGAAATGAGGCAAATGTTTGTCCAGAGAGTCAAAGAGAAGGAGGCAGAGCTGAAAGAGGCAGAAAAGGAGGTTTGTTTGTTTTTTTGAAGACCGTAATACATTTAGCAAATGTAGCCAAAGTATTATTCACCGCTCATGCCATACATGGGGGTTCAGTAGCTGTATAGCTGGTCTGGTTCATACAATCAAATGCATCCCAACATTATTTAAAAAAAAAAAAAGAGACCATGTTTACTTCTATAAATTTAACTTTTTTACAGTAGATAGCAAAGCTTTGTTAGTTCAGTAACATACTGACTCTTTGGTGTTGATTTCACAGCTTCATGAAAAGTTTGACCGTCTTAAGAAGCTTCACCAGGATGAGAAGAAGAAACTCGAGGACAAGAAGAAGTCTCTCGATGATGAGCTGAACAGCTTCAAGCAGAAGAAGACCGCTGCTGAGCTGCTGCAGGCCCAGACCCAGCAGGCAGGGAGCTCCTCCACACTTAAGAAGGATAAAGAGAGGAAAAAGTAAGTATTGACCTCTCTATATGGTCCCTAACCCTCACAACCTTGCCTTCCCGAGATACCAGTAGATCACGATGCAGGAGAACATGTGTGAACGTGTGTGTGTATGCATTTCACCGACCTCTCACGTAATATTACAATGAACGTTAAATTTACATAATGACCAAAACTATGGAGTGTGGATGGAGTTCACAGTGCACTGATATGAAAATCAAAGCTCTAGTTTGAGCATATACACTACTGTTCAAAAGTTTATTCGATATGTTTTTTTTAATATACATTTTATTCAGCAAAAATGCATTAAATTAGATGTTAGATTTAGGATAGATTAGGTTTGATTGACTACACATTTTTTATTAAAAAATCACTCCACGAAACAAATTAAGCAGCACAATTTTCTTCAATACTGGAAATGGTGAGCGTGATTTCACCAAGTACAATATGTTCCTGGATCAACATTCCAATCCAGATTTGAGATATAAATTTCCAGGAAATGTCAGTTTTAGGCTTACAAACAGGATTAGGTGCTTCTACACCCTTGTTAATCCGCTATCATTTCCCACTGATATTATATAAATTATGGGTAGGGTTAGGTTAAGGGGTAGGGATTGGGTTAAGTCTGTATTTTTGGACAGTAATGTTGATCCAGGATCATAAAAAGATGTTGATCCAGGAACATGTCTTACTTGGCAAAATCATGGCGACCACTGGAAATAATAAATCTTTCTTTAGAACTACAACTGCATATTATAATTACTTCTGAATAATCTTAGTACTGAATTATTAATACTGATGACTGTAGTAATCGCTGCTGAAAATTCAGCTTTGCCATCACATAAATAAATTTCATTTTAAAATATATTAAAATATAGAAGTCGTTTAAATTGTAAAAATATTTCACAATGATACCATTTTTACTATAATTTAATTCAATAATGTATCCTTGGTAAGCATAAGAGGCTTCTTTCAACAACATCTTACCCACCCCCAAACTTTGGAACAGTAGTGAAGATACTCATATTGTTGTGCATTTATAATATAAAACATCCAGTTTATTTTTGTAGTATTGTTCTGCTTTATTTCAATTATGGTATGAAAAGATATAGCATACTTTAATTGTAATCTCTTTACATTTCCCAGTCTGCTGTGTGGTAGTCTTGTATGAAAAGAACATGTTAGTCGGTTCTATATAGTTATAATTATATATGCTATATAACTCATGGTATGAAATGATTACATTATTAACAGTACAATATTGCATTGCAAACACGCAAATGGTTACTAGTAATCAGAGCTCAAATAAATTGCTTCAGTAATGCTGGTAATCACCCATGATTGTGTCTTCAAGTTGATCACCTGAGAATTAATTGGAAAGAAGACACTTGCATTGACAAGGTTTACTTTTTGTTGGTTTTTCATATCAATCTCTTCTGATTTTAACCGTTTCCCCCCCCTTAAGATTCTTGTATGTCCTCACAAGGCAACAGTTTTCACAGCAACAAGATACTGAGGAAACACTGTTAACAATTTATATGAAAGCCAGAGAAATGGTACAGTTTTCCTCAGTGCTCTTGCAGGGCAGGACATGTAGAGTATTCATTGTTTGATGTTGCATGTAAAGTGTCTTGTCTAGTTTGTGCACGTGTCATGTACGTCTCATCCATGCTGTTTTCCAGTTAACTCCTCACCTGCTCCCAGTCCCGCATGAGACACCTTATGCTGGTAAGGCTTTCAAAGTATCTCTTAAGGCACAAGCCCTCGTTCACACAAGGGAACTAAATTACAATAACACATGTAATGATGGTGGATCATGTAGTTTCTGTGTTAAAGACCTACATAGTAATTTCAGTTTTTCTTATTCATGCTTAAAAGTGCTGATAATGTGAAGAATGTCTCTGTGGCAGCAGCAGGGGATATTTTGTCACCAGAGCCAGGCGAGAGTTTATTGCTCTCTCTGTGTGATGTGCAGCCATCTGCCATCTGAATCCATAACAATCTGCTGTTGTTTGCACTCCACTGCTCTTCCAAAAATCTTGCACAAAAGAGCCTTTAATGGCTCGGCTCCTACAGCTGGGTCACACTAGTCCACCACTCAGCCTTAAAAATAATGTTGTTGTTGAGAGGGCTATCCCTTGCTAAATTGTAAATAACACAAATGTTAAAGTTAGGTTCATGTCATTACACAACAGAAGAGACCATATCATGAATTTTAACTGGTACAAAGAGAGAACAATACTAAGCCTTACCACATACACCCCCTGCAACCGCTTTCACGCAATCATGTTTTAACAGATGCACGACTAACATTTTGGATCTTTTTTTAATTAATGTGTGAATACAACAGTTTAACCCGTAGGGAACAATAATCTCACTTCTCTCTCGTTTCCAGTTCAGGATTCCTGTAGAAAGTGCTCCCCCTGCCCGCTGTGAATGAGCTCTTCCCTCCTCAGTGTTCCTGAGCCATGCTGTTCCCATTCCCTCTCCCCTCTCTCTCCCGTCCCCCCAGTTTCACACATTAACGCACCTGAGGAGGGATATTAACTGTGAATGGAATTCTTCTTTAGATGGTTTAACTCCTTTTTTAAAACAATGAAATGCTATTGTTTCTTTTTCTTTGTGTAACTTGCTGTGTTATGATATCATGATGATATTGCTTTGCTCTGCATGACTAGTGTTTGATTCAACTTTAACACGAGTGGCTACTGTTATGGGTATGCAGTAGTTGAGTACACAGGTTAAAATGGGACAAATTATATTAGTAGTACCATAATTGTCATTAGTGTTATAATAGAAAGATGTATGAGCTGCTCATGCAGTAAGATTTCAGGCATTTTTATCCTAGTTTCCAACAGAATGGTTAGAATTTAGGGACGTTAATAATGATTTTTTTTGTCTCATTTTAGCTTATGCATTTTATACAGATGTTATACAACCGGTTATTGCTATGCTTGTGTTAGTTTAGAAAAAATTTGGCACATCTCATCCAAATGTAAGCACCTTTTATAGCTTTTTATTTTTGTGACATTTTATTTTACACAAAATTAATAATAAAAAATAAAAAAACGTTCTAATATCGATTGCAAAGGGACTAATATTTACATCAGTAATAAAGGGCATTCTTTCATAAACCTTTAAACTGTGCTCAAGTCATTGTGTATGAATATCAGACAATGTAATTCTACATTTTATTATTTGCACTATTCATAAAATGTTTATGCAGTCTGGGTGACATGGCCAGTGTTTGATTTGCTTACTCTGCATTGAAAAATCTTGATTCCTCAATTGATGCTTTGATTATTTGCTTTAGGGTGAAGCTGGACTTTCACATTTGAAGCAATTTACTACATCCTTATGCTTAACTGAGCATATGTAATAAGACTAAATATACATCTGAATTTATTGTCTAAAGGTTTGGCCTATATTCTCAAGTGAAGTGTTTGACAAATTAACTGAATGTCATTATAAGATCCTTATATGACCAGATAGTGAGCAAGTTTTTGAGTCCGTTTTCTGACTCAGGAAATGACTGTTTCTTAAGTTGTAACTTATATTTTCAAAGCTACGGTTAAATATACCAGACTATTCATATTTGATAGGTAAAAATTGATAGCCTGAATGCACTGTAAGTCGCTTTGGATAAAAGCGTCTGCTAAATTCATAAATTTAAACTTTAAATTTAATTTAATTTAAATTTATTCAGCAAAATCAGTTGGTTCTGTGCTGGATGAGTGTTTTGTGTTGTATCTGGATGCTGGTCTTTCAACAGGTGGCATTTATGTGATTGATATTTATCACCTATTAACGCTTTTGCTCCCTCCAGTGTCCCTGCTCACTGCCGTGTGTGTATTTACTTTCCTTTGCAGTATTCCCTGGCTCTGCACAGAGTAGTAATGGCTTTGATAAGGGACCAGGCCCAGACTCTTTGGTTAACCGGTAGCCCAAGGGGAGGCAGTGTGGACCAATCTGTCTAATAAGTCACCTCTTGTATTTTGATTTTGGGCTCTTTCTGCAGCTTTTACTAACACTGTAATTATTGTGTTACCAAAACCTTTGCTTAAGGCTGTGCTTTTTTTAGCAGTGTATCTTTTGTGATGCGTTGTGTGACTAATATGCTTAAAGGGAATAGTTCACCCAAAAATATTAATCTGCTGAAACTTTAGTCACTCTCTGACCATCCAAGATGTAGATGAGTTTGTTTCTTCATCAGAACAAATTTGGATAGGTTAGCATTACATCACTTGCTCACCAATGGGTCCTCTGCAGTGAATGGGTGCCGTCAAAATTAAAGTTCAAACGGCTGAAAAAAGTATCAACTCAGTTTTCACCCATTCACTTCAGATGATCCATTGGTGAGTAAGTAACGTAAAGCTTAATTTCTCCAAATCTGTTCCAATGATGAAACACACTTATCTACATGAAAGAGAAAATATTCAGCAAATGTTCATTTTTTTGTGGGGTGGACTATTTTTTTATTTGTGCCTCTTCAGAGAGGTGGGGAGGGATAATGCAATCAGTATAATCACTGTCCCAGTTCACCTGTTTTAGATTGGGTTACCTTTGACCACGGTTTTATTAAATAGAGAATCCAAGATAAATGAATCCATGCACGTTCAAATTGTGAAGAGAGGATGCACTATGCATTTGAAGCAGGCCAGAAGGATGGTATGTTCCATTCCGCCCACATTCTGAATGCTTCATGCTTTTGGCTGGCAAAAGAAAAATCAGAGTGCCCATTTCCAATTGACTGTTGTAAACTTGTCTTCCCACTGGTGCTGATGAGTTCAGTGGCCTCCTGATACTTTCTCTAATCTGCATTTGTCTCCTCTCTTCTTCTAGCTTCTTTTAACTCTGTCTTGGCCACCTGTTGGAAGAGGGGATTGCAGCTTCCACGAGAACTAAGCGTCCACTCTTATCTTTTTCACTCCGTCAGCCTTGTTTGATTCTTTTGATTGTTTTTTTTTTTTTTTTTTTTTTTACTTTAATGCTGAGTGCCCTGTTGATGGCCTTATGTGGGCTTAACATGGTATTTTTCAAGAAATATAAGCTGTTTCCTAATTAGGGCATGCTAAGCAGTCCCTCATTAGTATTTTTACAGACATCGTTTTCTGGTGACACCTGAGCCAAAGCTCTGGTAGAAAGGCTGTGAAGTGAAGGAAAGCTTTGGAGTTTTTAGGTCATATTTTATGTCTATGATTTTGCCTTGCAGTTTCAATCTGTTCAATTAAACAATAATTTAGGTTTTTCATCAGTACATGTGTTTGTGAATGAACATGCATGTCCTCACCAAAATTAACAGTTTAACTGGGGAGCGAACGAATACTAACTTTTTTGCAAACACTATAATTTTAGGTTGTGAATTAAGATGAGTAAGATTATCTTTAAGACTTTTTTAAAAAATCTGACATGCTAGCTGTGAATTTTGAGAAAATCCAAAGAAAATGAGCCCGAAAGTTCCTGGTTGTTAATGCATCAAAATGTGTTAAGCGAGAGAAGAATTTTAATTGAATGAGAATCATTATTTGAAAGCATGAGCTATATAAGTAAAATCTGAGAGGTTTGTATTGTATGTTTTGTAAACCCCTATCCATTTCAAGTCTTAAATAGCCAAACAAATTTTTATAAAATATAATCTTAAAGAATAATGAAGCACCTATTGAAATACCATGTAGGTCACATCCAGTGCCACTTTTAATATTCTTTATCTTCTGTTCTTTTGCATGCCCTGAATATATTTTTGTTCATGGAGTTATTCTTTGCTAAGACACATTTACTCTTCAAATGCTTACTTTGGACTATTTTATTACATGGATTTATTCCAGGTACAATGTGCAGTTACATTCAGTTTATAAATGTCATTTCCCATGATTAGTCATTTTCAGATTTCAGTCATTTAATTTTAAATAAGATGGTTAAGAGGTACAGACAGTCATGCATAGGCTATGTGCAGTACATATAATTTTTAAGCACATATTTTGCGTATCAATGTCAAGACATGTTTTAATGATTAATGCCATTATAGGACAAGTGACTGTTTTCTGTGTGAGACATTTTGGGTGTCAAGACTGGCCTAGATTTTTCTAGTCACCTCCAATGTTTTCCTCTTAATTTCAGTACACCCCCACCCCCACCCCTGTAATACCAGAAATTTGTGAAATATTTAACTGTAGTAAGATTCCATGGTGTACATTTTAAATAAAACATTTTTAAAAACCGACATGCTACTTCATGATTTAACCTTCAAATAAGTGTTTATATATTGTTATTGTACTGCTTTTTCTCTTCAACATGAGTTCAAATTTACCAAAAATTTAGATAACATTTAAAATATTATACATTAACTGATATTCTGAAAACAATTAGTAAATATATGAAGAAAATGTACTGTTGGCTATGTTAAATTATTTCACAATACTGACGAGGAAATTTGAGGATTTAAACGCGGCACGATTGTTTGGTATGAAAGTAGACAGACTTTGTCTCAAAATCTAGTCAACTGCCTATCAAGACAGCATCTCGGCAATCATTGTCGCGCTCAACCACTTGGAAGACAGCTCTCAAGCACTAGGTTGTGAAACAGCCAAAGCGTTTCCTGCGCTTCCTTCTCTGGCCTCTAGGAGGCGCTGTCACTCAGGAATCGGCGGCTGTCCTCGGCGCTCCGTCACGACTGTACTGTGTGTCCTTCGTCCGCGCACAGCAAATAAGAATATTTATATAGTTTTTGTTTATTGTACTCGATAAATATGTCTACTACGACCGGTGGCGGAGAGTTTGGCAACCCTCTGCGGAAATTTAAGCTGGTTTTCTTGGGCGAGCAAAGCGGTAAGTGTTCAGATACGGTGAGACGTGGACAGAGAAACAGACAGGCCAGCTGAAAGGATGCTACAGAATGATAGATGTTACCAAATACACATGTTAATAACTAACGTTATCTGACAGTTTGAACGGATACGATCGAAGCACTTAAAATACAGCGACATTTACAGTAAACGGTTGTCATGAACAATACACGAACAGACATCATGGGGCATCTAACGTAACATCCTGCTATATCTAAACTAAGTTATATAAAAAGATAACCTGATAGGATTATCAACTCAATTCTGCTTTAATCGACTAATTATGTTATTGTTATGTATTTCTCCTATGTGTTTATGTTGTGTTTTATGTTGACATCGAAGGCAGGATTAGCATTAACGTTAGTCAGTCTTAGCCACAAAAGAGATCTCCAGTTTTAAAGGCCTTTTATATGTGATCGCATCGATCATTAGTTTTTAACACATGAAATGCAAACAACATTGCGCTACAATCGTGAGTGAACATGTTTTAGTGTACAAAACAATACTGTCTGTTGCGAAGATGGTTGCTAGCGGATAACAGTTAGCATGGTTGTAGCTACCCAGCTGTGACAATCATGAGATCATAAACCACATCAGGGATTTTTAACTGCCACATCATCCACGTCACATCCACTTTTTCTTTTCATAATGGCTGGATCTGACGTAAAAAAAAAAAAACAGCATGCTGTCGTAAACTAGAGTTACTGCATTTCATAAACCTGTATTGAAATGGTATGTTGCTGTAAAAGCAGGACGGCGACACCCATGTTGCCAACACAGCGATCAGAGTTCAGACTCATCCTGCAGACCAGTGCATCCTTTCCCTTCTTGACAGCATCTTTGACAATATGCTTTCAATGCAAACACCAAACACATATCTCTGTAGGGAACACACTATGTTTAAGAGACGTATTTACCGTGAGGCTGTCTTATTTCTAATGCTTTCTGTTTTTATATTTTCCACAGTCGGCAAAACTTCACTTATCACGAGGTTTATGTATGACAGCTTCGATAATACCTATCAGGTAACACCTGCTTTGACTGTCAGAGCCCATTGTGTGTTCACAGATGCTTACCGTGTTATTGTGCATCTTAATATCTGCCCGGAGTATTGCTGATATTGTAAAATCTGTAACGCAAAGGTTTGGTTCACTGTTGTTCTCTAAAGGAATAGTTCACTTGCTAATAAAAATTTTGTATCTTGTTGATCCAAACCTTGTCTTCCATGGAACACAAAATTAGATACTTTATAGAATTTTTTTAAAGTCTCGTATGCTCATAAAGCATATTATATTTTTTATAAATGTACAATAATAAAACAGTAATATTGTGAAATATTATTGCAGTTTAAAATAAATGTTTTCTATTTGAATATATTTTAAAATGTAATTTATTTCTGTGATGTTAAAGCTGAATTTCCAGCATCATTACTTAATGTAAGTATCACATGACCTTTCAGAAATCATTCTAATATGCTGATTTGGTGCTCAAGAAACATTTCTTATTTTAACATTATAAATGTCTTACTGTCACTTTTGATCGATTTAATGCATACTTAAATGCTGAATAAAACTATTAATATACGTTTAAATGACAGTGTATGATGGATTTTAACTTGCATTTGGTACTTGGCAAGTATTAATTTAGTTTTTAGATCTCAAATCTCATTCATACATATGCATATAATGCACATGAGAACCAGTGAGATCTGGTGCCATTGAGATCAAGTTTGATGTTAAATTTGATGCAGTGTCTTGGAAATTTGAATATCCACAAGAGCAAATTAGATTTTCTGTGAATAAGGACAATTATATGAAGCATATGTTGTTCAAATTATCAAACTCTGGTGACTGTATGCATTCATTGTAAGGAAAGGAGCAGTACGAACATTGTGCAAATTATCTCCCTTTGTGTTCCACTGAAGATAGAAAGTATAAAAAGTAAAACAAATATTCCTTTAATGACCAATTTTGAAGTGTGCTCTAATAAACTCATTGTTTCTCTCTACAGGCAACTATTGGGATAGACTTTTTGTCAAAAACCATGTACTTGGAAGACCGCACGGTAGGACCGAGATTAGCATTTCTAGAATAATTTCCAAGGAGTCTCTGTGTGCCCAAACCTTTTGTCTTATTAGAAAGCTAGCATGTTTGTATAAAGTCTAGTTTAGTTTAAACATTGACTAGTAACAATATTATTACCAGGTGGTTTTGACACACACTGGCTCAAGTCAATCACCTTGATGTTTCCTAATATCTCCTTTAAAGTCTATAAGACATCTTTATTTATTTATTTAAAGTCCATCAGGTGATTTCACTGTATGTGTCACAGATTCATCACAGTTATCATTTGCCTAATTCCTTGTGCATGCTTGTAGCTCATTGTAGTCATTAGTTGGTCTTTTATTTTGAGTTCACCTTTTTAAGTTTGGTTGTGTCTTTGTCCACCTCACCCCACTCTCTTCCATGGCTGGGTGCTGAATGGGTCCCCATGCCTGTTGTGCTGCATGGATTGTCATAGATTCGGCTACAGCTGTGGGACACAGCTGGGCAGGAGCGCTTCCGTAGCCTCATTCCCAGTTACATCAGAGACTCCGCAGCCGCAGTGGTGGTCTATGATATAGCAAGTAGGTAGCTAGTGCTCCTGCTTCACCGCATGGTGGGGTCAAGTTGGGTAATGCTTGAGTAAATGGCACTCATGTAGCCATCATGTAAAAGGTGCGCTGGTTTATTTGAGCATTCGCAGTAAAGTTAAAATAAAATGAAAAAACACTTAATATAAAGAGATATAAATTTTGTATTCATTTACTCACCCTCATCAGAGTTTCCCACAGACTTACACTCTATATAGTATATAGTGTATATATACTAGTATACATTACATATACGCTGTGGCACAAATATATATATGTGTGTGTGTGTGTGTATATATATATATATATATATATATATATATATATATATATATATATATATATATATATATACAAACATACATACACACACACACACAAATACTTTATCTGGAAAGATTAAACGAAAAGGACATCAAAGCTTTTCTGAAGACAGTTGGTTTCCTGCAAAGATTCATTTATAAAAAAAAACTTGTGCCACATTTTGATTTTGAAACATGCAGCGCTAATGTTTTTTTTCCAAAGAAGTCCAAGCCCTTTGGAAGGTCTGTTTGTGGTGGTCAGTGTTGATGTATGGGAATCATTGGATGGGAAACACTGCTCATGTAGGTCCAAAACCTGTATGACTTACTTTCTTCTATAGAACCCAAAAAGACAGAACTGCTTTTGTCTATATAGAGAAAGTCAGTAGGATCCAAAACAATGATGAACCCCATTGACTTCCAAAGATTGTTATTTTTCTTCCAGTTTAAGCATCTTTACACTAGTTTTTCTGTAGTTCCTCCCAGCTTAGGGAATTCTCTTCTACTATTTTCCAATTGAAACTTGGATGTTTTTAAATTGTTAGAATTTTTAGTATAGCTTTTACACCCGAGCGGAGATAATAGGATATGAATACAAAGGAAGATAATCTCTCTCAGTGTTTTGGGTCCATACACTTGAAGTCAGTGGGATCCAGACCCCATTGATTTTCATTATATGGACAAAACAAACAAATATTCTTCAGAATACTTTGTGTTCCACAGAAGAAAGGAAGTCAAATAGGTTTGGAACAGCATGACAGTATGTACATGATAAAATATGAAAATGAAATAAAATTATAAAAGTTTTGAGTCTTTTGGGTCACATTGGAAAACATATATTTCATAACCATAAAGTGCTTTGGTTAGAATAAAAACATGTCCAGTTACATGTTGTTACATGAATGGAGTGCCATTTGCAAAGCATCTTGCAGACAGCAGCGTCATTCTGAGAGCTGGAATGGAGAAATGCTTAAATGCCTTTAGATGGTCTTTAAAATCATTCTTATTCTTATTTCCTAAAAACCTGAGGTCATGATCTATAAATACAGAACTCAATAAGAAAATAATTGTAATTTTTTTGGTGCATTTCTCTATTTCATTCTTGTTTTGTTTCTTTGATGTTGTCCTTTACACTTACCCTGCTCCCTTGCCCTGTCCTCTCTTTATATCTATCCTTTTCTCTGTTCTACTTTTCTCTTCCCCCTTTGTTCTTTTGCACACCACGGTTTGCTGGTCCCTCAGGTTCGGCTCCAGCTTTGGGACACTGCAGGGCAGGAGCGCTTCCGCAGCCTCATTCCCAGCTACATCCGAGACTCCACTATTGCTGTGGTGGTCTATGACATCACCAGTGAGTCTGAGCCTCACTCATTGGGTCAGCAAGGATTTATGCCTCCAGGCCACAGTTAGCACAATTCGGTAGCTGCCTCTAGGTCATGGCAGTTCATCTTAGTATGGTTCCTTGGGAACAATATTTTGTATTATTCGGATTAAAATGTAGATTGTACA
Source organism: Carassius carassius (assembly GCF_963082965.1). NCBI lineage: Eukaryota > Metazoa > Chordata > Actinopteri > Cypriniformes > Cyprinidae > Carassius > Carassius carassius. Next base: position 7,433,904 of record NC_081787.1, on the reverse strand, counting down.
TGCTTCTCTTTTAACATCAAACTGCTGTTACTGAGCATTGAAATGACCTGTGCTTTATCTTAACCCTCCTCTGATTTGTTAATCTTTATACTAACAGTCTGCTTGCAAACCTTCTTCTAAGAAAATGTGGCTTTGAAATGAATCAAGTGTGATTTGACCACTGCAAAATTTGGATTGTGCAAACAGATTTTTTTCATTTGATCATTTCCAACACAAGACATTTTTTTTTTTTTTACGAGTCCTTGCCTGACTATTTTCCCTCTGTTCTTCAGATCTCAACTCTTTCCAGCAAACCTCAAAGTGGATAGATGATGTCAGAACAGAGCGAGGAAGTGATGTAATTATCATGTTGGTTGGCAACAAGACAGACCTGGCTGATAAAAGGTACAGCATTTGTGGAGTTTGATGAACACATCCTTTGTTCATCCCTCAGACATCACGTTTTAAGTTATTTTTTGTGTTCGGTTTTCTCCTTTTCATTGATTTAAATATTATGTTGAGTAATTTGTGCCATTGTTTCTTTTCTGTTTGATCATATTTTCTCTTGTGTTGAATTTATTTTTGATTTCCCATGACTATTTTTGTTTTTCCTACCCATTCTAATTTGAACTGTGTCCACACCTCCACTATGGACTATGGCAGGCAAGTGTCTGTAGAGGCAGCAGAGAAAAAAGCTCGGGAACTGGGTGTGATGTACATAGAGACCAGCGCCAAGGCTGGTTATAACGTCAAACAGGTGGGTGAAAATATACAGATGTAGTTCAGACTAGGGCTGGGATAAACGATTATTTTTTAAACGATTAATCTAGCGATTATTTTTTCGATTCATCGATTAATCTAACGATTAATTTTTCCAGACCGATTCGATTTCGATTATCTCGCCATTAATTGAATACTAACAATTTATACATGTTGATTTACATATCTGAATGAAAAAAAAACATGAATTCCTTAACATTGCAATATATGTTTATTGCTCTTAAAATTACAAAATAAAAGACTGACTAAGAATACATTACTTTGCACTTGTATAGAGATAGCATTCAATAAAACCTTGAAGCCTTGAAAACACATAGCTTACTGAAACAAGCTTACTGAACCCTTTCCCCTGGTTTCACAGACAGGGCTTAAGACTAGTCCTAGACTAAAATGTAAGTCTGAGCTGTTTCCACTGAAATAAACTTGCACTGACTGATCTTAAAAATATATCAGTGCCTTTTTAGTTTTAAGATGCACATCGGTAATGTTTTTTTTCTAAGCTTGTTTATAAAAATTACTTAAATGTCCTAATTGATCTATGGTCTAATCCTGGCTTAGTCTAAGCCCTGTCTGTGAAACCGGGCCATAGGGCCTAGCTTACAGAAAAAAAAGTTCTTCTTTCAGATGAAAATAACAACAACTTGATGTCTAGCATTCAATAAAAAAGTTCGCCCAAAATACTAGTTTAGAGCAATTGAAAGAATACAGTAACCAATGTAAACTTGAGGGCTTTAAGCTAATACAGAGAGTGCTTTTCCAAAAAAAACCAAAAAAACTAATTTAACAGTGGGAGCCAGCAGCCTGTCATGGAGGAAAAAAAATCTCCGAATGCTCCACGTGAAACTTTGGCGTTCCGCCCTTTTTCTATCGTGTCTAATGATTTTGGTTAATATGCACGCGGGAGAGAGAGAGAGAGCGAGAGAGAGAGAGCAAGACAGCGCTCGTGTAGTTTGAAGACTGTGAGTGCGCGCGCAGCCGGGGCTCTCTCTCGTACGCGCCCTGTCACTGTCACTCACCGATCAAATAAGGCTTTGACAGCCGCCAAAAAAAAAAAGATCAATGCAGAAAAACCCCTGGATTGGTTATATAACGTTGGACAGAATGTTGATCCGGCCATCGCGTATATTCAGTGCACATAAGGTAAACGTTTTGCAAACGTTTTTTAGAGAAATAAAAACAGGTCGACGAATCGATGTGCATATTTTGCGTCGACGTATTTTTTGCGTCGACGTCATCGATGACCTCGACGCGTTGTCCCAGCCCTAGTTCAGACCATTAAAAATGTGCCTCACAGGACCATGGTGCTACATAAATACAGACATACAACAATGAAGTAAAACAGTATAAACCTATACAAAACTAACCTACTGACAGATTTTGACTATAGATATGCTATATATAAATGTTTACCTATACATAAGCTAAAAAAATACTAGGGATGATATCGGAGCCGATATCGGCCTTCTCTGACTGATACCCAATCTGAGAAAAATGGCAATATTGGAGCCGATACCCGATTTGAATATAGGATCGGCACGATCGGTATCAGTCAGAGAGGGCTGATCCAATTTTTTTGATAGAGCGAATTATTCTCTGTTACTTCTGAAGCCATACAATAGCTTAATGCAGCTGTACTCAATTCCAGTCCTCGCGCCCCCCAGCTCTGCACGTTTTTCCTTATCGCTTCAGACTTTTGTTCTATTTGAACGTAAGTGCCCTGTGAAGCGGACATCACAGGATATTCCGCCATGATTCTGAAGTGAACGTATTTGTTCCATTCAAAGTGCACTGAAGTGTGCGAAACGTGAATTTAAATTGTATTGATTTACAGAGGTATATGATGTGACACTTGTCCGTGTGTGAAGATGTTGCTGTGAATGATTGTTCCTCCGTGAGGTAAACGTCAACCGATTTCCCCTGCTCAGGGAGTAGGGAGCATATCAGTGGGAACACAGTTAATGCATGGAGCTCACTTCTAATGAGCTGATTATCTGAATCAGGTTTGTTAACAAAGAGAGACATGCAAAATATGCAGAGCTGGGGACTCGAGGACTGGAATTGAGAACCGCCTTAATGTGAGCTACATATGAATATTTAACTTAAGTCCTTACATTAACTTAAGTTAACACAAAGTCTTTTTTTTTCTGCTGTGTCTGTCAGTCAGCCTTTCAACCTTAAAAACCTGGTTGCATTCGGTTACGACAGTCAGCTTAGTAAAGCTCTCTCCAAGATCATTGTGTGTTCCCATTATTATACTTAATTTGTAAATACATGTCAATGAATTTGCAAAAAGGTCTTTAACTTCTTGCCGGAGTTTAATGTTGTTTTGTTACTTGCTACCGGGTGTATTTGAGAACAAAACGGGCATAGAAAAGGCTATAAATAGTTTTTAACATGCACAGTAACTTAAACTTAAAACTGTTAAAAGAAAGGCTCAGTAACTGTTTCACATATATAATACACTATGCTTCAGCGTCTCTTCTCTTTGTGCTTTGCACTTTTTAATACAAAGTGCTTACAATGTGTGCATCCGGTGTGCAGAATGATTCGCTTGAAGAAACACGGCGCGATGTTGTTTTAAGCGCATCACTCTGCACACCGGATGCACGCATTTTAAGCACTTCATGCTACACTGTATTTGTTTTGACCTATCGTATCTATCATATGTTGTTGGCCTTATTAAAAATATACTATACATTTAAAATACAATTATTTAATTTTTTTAGTATATACATATATAAATACATTCATGAATGTTTTTCATGAATGGATTTTATAATAATACAAATAGCAATGTGTAACATTCTACCATATTTAGTTCAAAACTTTTATTTGTTCCCCACAAAATAGTTTTTCACTAAATGTTTGGATTTCTAAAATTATTGTGCACTGATTTTTCTAGAATAACTTTTTCTGCCGAATTATCCAGTAACCTGGTTTGATAAATGTTTGTCATAGATTATAAATATGCATAGGCCTATAGTTTTCCGTATTTATTTATTTTTCTTTATAATGAAGTAGTCTGTATCTAGTAGATTGTGAAAGAATGATTATCAGTTCCACACACAGAGATGTATAAATTCTACATTTATTTAAATGGGGGAAAAAACTTCACTGGTATCGGATCGGTATCTGTATCGGCCAATACTGAACCCTAGGTATCGGTATTGGAGGCAAAAAAGGTGGATCAGAGCATCCCAATAAAATAAGAATGTTTCACATAATACTATACCTATACACAGCTAACCTACTGACAGATTTTGACTTAAAATATGCAATACAGTATATATATGTTTACCTATACATGAACTAAAAAATACAAACTATACAAATGCTTCACATAAACACTGTACCTATACACAACTATCCTACTTACAGATTTTGAATATGTATATACTAGTGGTGTATACAGTAGGACTGGGACGATAAATCAATGCGGAATCGATTCTTGGATCGATTCTAAGATTTTTTAGAATGCATCGCAATTCCTCTGGAATCGATTCTGAGCTTGGATTTTAACAGCAGATGGCACTCTAATCTAGTTTTTATCCACACACTCAAATGCTCATGAAGAAGAGTGCTAAAGAGTGCTTGTGCTTTAAAAAAAAAAAAGCAAACATAAAAAAAAGTTAAAAGCTAAAATGTTGACGTGCTGTGCAGATACTCTGGAGTAGAGCTCTGTGCGGAACGGTTTCACAATCTGAATTTGCTCACTGATCACTTTCGATTTTGTGTTCACACTCGCACGCTCTGAGTAAAGGAGCACATTTAATCTTACACTATTACATATTTGTCAGTGAGTTCAGGATCTGAGCAGCAAATACTCGAGGATGGTCTGTCAGTCATCTATAATTCTACTCTCGACCCATGAACATTCAAGCTTGTGTTGGATACAGGGTTGCAAAGTACATGTTTTTCCACAGAATCAGGCTACTTTTAAACTGATGCCTTGGGGCCATTAAAAAAATAACTTTTGAACCGTTTAAACTGATAGTATTTTTTTTACTTTCAGTTGATGGTTAAACGGTTAATATGAGTATCCCTAGTGCTAAATTGTAGAAAACCTACGTTTTTGCATCGCCTTCCTTTTGATCCCAACATTAGGAAAAAGTGGATGAACTTTATTTTTAATGAAGGTCCAGACCGCGTCAGTAAGAACTTGCTGCTTTCTTTAAGTTATTTTACCGTGGATTCGTTTACAAACGAGGCACAATTTGATGCAATCAGTGCCACGCCTATTTAAAGTGTTCTGATGAGGGGTTCTAAACAGGGCAGAAAATAGCCTATTACTTTTAAATGATGATGTTTTTTATGTAAAAATCTTTATAACATTATAAGTGGACCTCAGAGAACACTACAATAAAATAAAATAGGCAGTTCATCATGACCCCTTTAAAAAAGGGTTTCTTTTGCATTTTGAAACATAACATGAGCGGTCACATGAGCAAAATTCCGGGAACAAAATATTTTCATTGACACTACTGTACAGTCGTGGCCAAAAGTTTTGAGAATTACATAAATATTGGAAATTGGAAAAGTTGCTGCTTAAGTTTTTATAATAGCAATTTGCATACAGTATACTCCAGAATGTTATGAAGAGTGATCAGATGAATTGCATAGTCCTTCTTTGCCATGAAAATTAACTTAATCCCAAAAAAAACTTTCCACTGCATTTCTTTGCTGTCATTAAAGGACCTGCTGAGATCATTTCAGTAATCGTCTTGTTAACTCAGGTGAGAATGTTGACGAGCACAAGGCTGGAGATCATTATGTCAGGCTGATTGGGTTAGAATGGCAGACTTGACATGTTAAAAGGAGGGTGATGCTTGAAATCATTGTTCTTTCATTGTTAACCATGGTGACCTGCAAAGAAACGCGTGCAGCCATCATTGCGTTGCATAAAAATGGCTTCACAGGCAAGGATATTGTGGCTACTAAGATTGCACCTAAATCAACAATTTATAGGATCATCAAGAACTTCAAGGAAAGAGGTTCAATTCTTGTAAAGAAGGTTTCAGGGCATCCAAGAATGTCCAGCAAGCGCCAATATCATCTCCTAAACAGAAGGGAAGTCGTGGCCTAATGGTTAGAGAGTCGGACTGGCAATCGAAAGGTTGTGAGTTCGAGTCTCGGGGGGAGTGCATGTATAGTTCTCTCTCCGACCTCAATACCACGACTTAGGTGCCATAAGGCAAAAGTGATAACTAAGTGGCTCGGGGACCAGAATGTTGAAATTTTGGGTCCATGGCCTGGAAACTCCCCAGATCTTAATCTTTGAGAACTTGTGGTCAATCCTCAAGAGGCGGGTGGACAAACAAAAACCCACTAATTCTGATAAACTCCAAGAAGTGATTATGAAAGAATGGGTTGCTATCAGTCAGGATTTGGCCCAGAAGTTGATTGAGAGCATGCCCAGTCGAATTGCAGAGGTCCTGAAAAAGAAGGGCCAACACTGCAAATACTGACTCTTGGCATAATTGTCAATAAAAGCCTTTGAAACGTATGAAGTGCTTGTAATTATATTTCAGTACATCACAGAAACAACTGAAATAAAGATCTAAAAGCTGTTTAGCAGCAAACGTTTTGAAAACTAATATTTATGTAATTCTCATAACTTTTGGCCACGACTGTAGAAATACACAGGTCATTTTTAAACCAAGCAGATTTCTGTTAGTCAATGCCACAAATTTGCTTGATCATCTTGAACCTGATACACAATCTTCGTAGGAACATTTTTGCCCTCACTCGAAACTCACATTAGTGCAGATTCCTATTGAGCTGACTCCATTTCAAACAAACATGCTTTGTGACGCAAGCACCAACCCTGTCACCTGTGAGTTGCCCAAGGAAACCAAAAAGAAATATGGAAGGAATGTGACATTAACGCACACACAGATTCTGCAGCCACAGAATTCAGCAGAAAGCTCTGCATTTTTCAATTCATATTTCAGATCAATTGAAATGCATGTCATTTACAAAAAAAAGTCATTTACATCTCCTATCTCTTTTGTGTCCTTTGATTTAATAGTTTGCTTTATTTATTGTTTTCAGCTAACAATAAATGTCTAGCTCAGTTTAACACATTTTACCATATCTAAAGACTTTTCCCCTCAAATGCAAAAAATGTCCACAGATTCTGTCTTGGTCTGGGCATAACTATCTGTAAAAGCCCTGTATACTTGAAGCTGTTCTAAACTTTCCTTATACAAAGTCTAAATTATTCTCTGTAGGAAGTCGGTCAAATTTAGGTACTGCCTCAGATGCATTGTAGAAATATTAAAGGAGTAGTTAACCCCAAAAAATTGAAACTTCTGTCACCATTTGTCACCCCTGTTCAAACATGTATAACTCTTTCTTTTGTGGAACACAAAAGAAGACATTTAGCAGAATGTCCATGCTGCATTTAATTGTAGTATAGAAGTGGATGGAAAGGAGTTTGGACATTCCTCTATTCTTCTATGTTACTCTTTCATGTTTCACAGAAGAATGCAACAGGCTTGAAACAACATGAGAATTGCTGGGTGAACTCTCTCTTAAAGCTGAAAATAAACAAGGCCGACAACGTTATCATCACTTCCCTTGATAGGGTGTACATTTACTATTTGTTGTTTATTATCTGTCCTCAAATAACAAATGTGTTCTCTGTGAATAGCCTTTTGTTGAACTGCAGTGCAGTGATCTCTTATCAACATTACGATTTCAGCCATTTCTCAACTTTTCAACCTATGACGGGATCCTATCGCAACTCTTAATTCCTCTTTTTCCCCCATTACTAATGTGAACCTCAGTCAGTCTCTGTCTCTTTCTCTTGACACAGTTCTTTTGTCTGTCTGAATTTCTCCCCCCGCCCCCCTGCTCCGGTCGAGCAGACAGATTACCACGGAGGAGGGCGAGCAGAGGGCTAAGGAACTGAATGTCATGTTCATTGAAACCAGCGCAAAGACTGGCTACAATGTCAAACAGGTAGAATCACTGAGAAATGAGGATGGCCCAGCTCTACCTTCCCTCCACCACACTATTTCTTGTGCTTCCTTTGCTTTCTATCTTTCTCAGCCTCACCCATTATGAGCCATTCTGCCCCTGCCTTACATTCACAGGTGTCCTGTGCTTTTGGGCTGCTGTTTTGTGTTTTTGTTTAGTTTTGTTTGCTTGAATTATTCTCCATGTACTGTGACACAGGTATTCTTTGCATGTTGGCCAAGCATCGCTAGAATGATAATTTTTTTTATGTGCTGTGTTGTAGCATCACTTGCTATTCAAAGACTGGACATAGACATTTCATTTGTGCATTATGCTTTTTATTAGCATACTGTATTTCTTTTTATTGTCAGAATGAATAGAACACGGAGTCTCTTTAACTGTGCTTTTTTTATAATGGTAGTGTCATCTCTACCCAGTAGGAGTTATAATTTAGTTTAAATAGGGGAGATGGGCTATTTGCACATTGAAAGGTTTTCATAAGTGATACACTGCTGTTCAAAGCATGGGATTTTGAAAGAAAAGAATACTTCAGGAAGGGCACATTAAATTTGTGAAATGAGACCGTAAAGACATTTGCAGTTGTACAAAAGTATAAATTTTTTTTACTTTCTATTCATCAAACAATCCTGAAAAAAGGATCTGTTTCTAAAAAACAAAACAAAATTAAGCATAACAAATGTTTTCAACATAAATGTTTCTTGAGCAGCAAATCATCATATTAGAATGGTTTACATTTTATTTTATCAAACTTTTGAATTGTAATGTATATCTCATAACTATAAGATTTTAACAAAGTAACTTTTTTTTAGCTGTTTCGTCGTGTTGCTGCAGCTTTGCCTGGAATGGATAGTACACCAGAGAAAAGCAAAGAGGACAGTATCCTTCACATGCACCGTAAAAGTCTTCTGACAAAGATGACATCACTCACATTAAAATATCAGAATCTGTTTGTCCGCATCAGCCTGATAGCAGGAGATCACAAGCCTGTGTTTTTTTTTTTTTTTACTTATATTGACATACTTATATTTACATGATCTAGTCACTAACTGATCCTTAACCTGAACTTTCAGTGATCGACATCAAACTGGAGAAGCCCCCGGAGCTGCCTGTTACCGAGAGCAGCTGCTCATGCTAGTAACCCCCCGTCCCCTTCACACACGAACAGCTTGCCTCTCAGTGGTCACTTGCTCCTCTCACGGCCCCGTTCATGAGCCGAGAACCTTATCTTTCTTTTCGACCCAAGTGACTTTTCAGAGTAACCATGTGGATGTGCTATTGCTCTGTATTAAAATGGATTCCAAAAATACATATATTAATGGGGAAAAAAGTAAAATGACAGCATAGATTAAATGCTAAAACCATTCAGATTCTCATCTGTGGTGGCTGCATGGCATTTTATGGGATTGTTGACTGATATACACTCGTGTGCTCTTGAGTTTTCACACATCAGAGCTGTCCTAATCGTTGTGAAGTTACCATTTTCCAGAGCTGGGGCTGATGTCATCGTTTTAAGTATTTTATAATTTCTCTGGAGGAAAAGCTTGACATTATTGCATTGAGAGGCTGTAGTCTTGTGTTACTGATTCATACTGTTACTGGGTTTTTTTTTTTTTTTTTTTTTACATGAACATTACACACTATTTTGTTAGTGTTTTTTGGTTATTTAAAGAAAGATACAGAAGGAATTTCTTTTGAAACTGTTGTGAAATATCTTGGACACAATATTCCGTATAATTGGTATTTGGGACCAGATATCATTTAAAGGTCTTTTTGTTTCAGGAATTACACGTTTGGGCAAGAAAATTTTTTTGTGTTTTTTTTTTTTGTGTGTGTGTGTTTTTGTTTTTTAATTTTTTTGACAAGCATCATTCTGGACAGGCCAATTTTATACAGGAATTTTCGGAGGGTTGCATGGATGTAGAATGAGCTATGGGGGGAAAAATAGGATTTAATGTTCTGAGAAAAGGGAAATTGCTTTGTAAACATATTTAATTTCGTTGAAACTCAAAACCTAAGATATTTAATGACTTCTCCAAAACCTAACGTTAATTGTAAAAACGTGTATGTACTAACGAAACTATCGTAACACGTCACTCTGAGCTTGGATATGGAAAGCAGTTCACACTAATTCCACTCCATTTCTGTCTTGTTTTTGCTGCGCAAGTGTAGAAACAGCATGCAGTTTAGAGACGGTCTAACACAAAATGCCTTGCTTGTTTTGTTGTCATAGTGCACCAGGTCAGGCCATGGCGCTGTGGTTTGCGTGAGCCTATTAACATTGCATAGAGCTAATGAGGTTTTGTTAAATGGGATATTTATATTTCTTCCTTCAACACGGCTATTGCTTAGTGTACAGACACGTCTTGGTATTGCTCATCGTAAGACTGATGGTTTCATGTGTTTATTTATTATCTCACTAGTTTGTGAAACAGTGTGTCGTATGCTTGACTGGAATGGCAGTTCGCAGTGTGTGGGAATCAAAGGTTGATGTAAAATTTGCATTGCTGCCTTGCTACTGTATCACAAAGACCTAGTCTTGTTCACATTAAAGACTGTCATGCTCCATCTGTAATGCTGGGTTTCAACAGTTTAACTCAAATGGGCTTTTATTTCCTAGAGAGGTATCAGCGAACCCCCCAGCACAGTCACTTTTCCTCTCATACAACTGTAAACCGACAAATCCTGTCATCACGAAGACTAAAAAAGGGCAATTAAGTGTGTTTGAAACATTAACATTTAATACGGTTTGATATAAAGCGTGAAAACCTTCCTGAACAGCTCTATCACTTGTCACCGACTGAATACTCAGCTGTGTGCTATTCTGAAGTGTGCTGGTCTGTTTGAAATACGCTGTCTACTAGTGTTTAGCAAAGTTTGTGTGAACAAAATACTATTATTATATGCTGTAAAAAAAATGGAAGGTCAAGGAGACACCAAAATGTATCACATGAATAAAGAGATTTCACCAAATTTGCTGTTTGTCCTGGTTCTGGTTTCTGTATGTAGGCCTATATACATATAGTGTTAGACAGTAATAATGAACTACATTGATATATTATTTTGTAAGATTACACAATCATTACAGATAGCAAAGTAAATTTCATTACATGTTCATCATGTTACTTAACCTATATGCAGTGGCATAATTATACCAACAAAAGCGAAATAAGTAATAATAATAAAAAGTTGGTGAATGGTTGGTTTTATGCAATGTTTCTTTTTACGCTTTGTATTTTTAAAATTAACAGGCATTAAATGAATTTTCTTACTGCTGACTCACTGCTCGAGCCGGTTTAATGATATTGCCGGTGATCTGAAGGGTTTCGGTTGAGCTCACAGCTCGACTTTATGTCGTCTTTTATTATTAATCATGCTAATCAGTGGAGCAGTAGAGACCACTGGACCTCAACCCGACTGACCAATCAACACGGGCGCTCCGACACACCCATTTCGTGCCAGATTTACAACAGTATTAAGAACATAAAGCCTGTGAATATAAATCAGGATCATGTCAGTGTGCTAAATCACTGTGGTTCAGTGCTGGTTGACTAGCTGCGCACCTTGCATTGTTGTAATACACCTGTTCTACTCCCGGAAGTGGTGACGAGAGTTTTCCACGCGCAAGAGCTGACGCCAGGTGAGGAATTTGTCAGAAAAATCTTGTCGAGCTTGAAAGGTAGAAATTCTGTGACTATAATAGTTACACCTCACCCTTTGCGAACAGAACAAAGATACTTAATCTTGGTTGAAGCAAGTTCCCTCAGACGGATCTGTATTTCTCACAGTGTTTTTGGTGAATCTGCTGTTTCAGGTATGTCTCGCGGTACGGGAATAATTCCAGATGAATCCATGTTCAATGAATTCAAAAGACAATGCTTGTCCACGGAGAACTGGGTCAGTAAATATGATAAAAATGACATGGAGGTCTGGGTCGAGGTGGCCCCTTTATCAGCTTCTACAAATAGCAAAGGAAACTTATCCAAAGTGCACAAAATCAAGGTAAGATGTTTGCCAGCATCTAACTGTTTATAACTTCGTTTGCTTTATAAAAATGTTATAACTTTTGGTAGGAACATTAATATTACTACATCATAACATGTTTAACGGGTCAGTGGTTATGCATAATTTAATAGTAGCTATGGGTGTGGGGTTATAAATTGTTTATTTATTTATTCATTTTGCATATATTTTCTATGGACCCCCACAATATCTTTACATTTTCCCTGTATTACATTTCAATTTAATTTACATGAACACTCCTGTGTGTACTGCTGCCATAACAAGACTAATGCAATGCGTTGTTTCCAATGCAGTGCAGAATGAACATAAAAGATGTTTCGGCTGCCACCATGTTTGACGTGCTTCATGACGGCTTGTACCGGAAGACATGGGACCCTACAATGCTTGAGAGTTTTGACATCGCTCGTCTGACTCCTAATGCTGATGTGGGCTACTATTCATGTGAGTCATGTAATCTTATAAATTTGTATCAATCATTGAGAGTTATTTCTTATCTTACGGTCATTCTAGTTGATCTTTTAGGATTCCGTTAGTCTCAGTGCTAGTCACCTAACACTATTAATAACATTTTGAAACAACAACACCTTTTTTATTCTTTATTCCCAGGGCTCTGCCCAAGCCCATTGAAGAACAGAGATGTGGTGACCCTGCGCACTTGGCAGGCATCTGAAAATGAATATGTGATCATTAACTTCTCAGTGAAACATCCGGTATGTTTCTTATTTACTTACACCTTCTGTTATCATACGTTTTGGATTAAGAGCTAGTGAAATATCAGATTTACTTAAAGGTAAAATGTGTCGTCTGCTTCACTAGTGGTGCCAAAACAACTGCAAAATAATGACTGTTTTCGAACAAGTTTTCATCCATCCAAACTCAGATGAGTGTAGAAGAAAATATTTGAACATGAAATATTATGCTCATTAAACAATTATAACGTATCAATACATGCATTTACAAATGTAAAAACATATTTTAATAAAGTCTTGCTATCATTTTAGAAATATCCCCCACGGAAGGATCTGGTAAGGGCCGTTTCCCTTCTGACGGGTTACCTGATCAGACCAACGGGGCCCAACAGCTGCATTTTCACGTACCTCTCACAAGCGGATCCCAGAGGTATGAACAGATTCCCTGGTTCACCCATCATTTATTTACATTGTAAGACTTTAATTTGTCGCCGTTTTGTAATTATTTTTTCATCTTGTAGGGTCTCTTCCAAAGTGGGTGGTCAACAAAGGATCTCAGGTCCTGGCTCCAAAAGTAAGTAAACATGTTTTGTGTCTTTCTATTGTTTCTATAGATGTACTTTTTGAGGATGCAAGTGTCTTTATATAAAGGACTGTGTTTAAGGCTTGTGAAATCACAATTGTTACCATGGAAACCTACTGGAAGAGCTTGTACTGAAGACGCTCACAAAGCACTTGCTGTGCCAAAGTGAAACTTGGTTATTTTGTTCTGTCTGTAGGCTGCATGACTACAGTCATTCTCTTTATTTACAGAAGAGATTGTTGCTTAAGCTCCTATTAAATACAAATTGAAACAAAAAAGTTTCATAGTCTTGTGAATTATTACTGCATATGATAGAGTTGTTTGCAGTGTTCCCAGACAGTTTCTCTGTCCAAAGGGCACTGATAACGTGGACTGTTCATCATGCTTGGTGTTTATAAACTATTATTGAACATTGAGGTGTTTGTCTTTCCATTGACCCTTGATCAGGGGCCTGTACCATGAAGCCATAAAGAATTAGTTTGCACCAATCCTGGGTTTTAGGTACCATGAAAGTGGCTTGGCTTTTAGCAGTGTTCATTGCCATACTAACTTACACCCCACAGCTAACCTGCTCCGAGGCAGGATTTGTTCTGGGTGCTTTACGTCAGTGTAAATGCATTTAAATTCTTCATATTCTTCAATCTCTTAACCTTTAGCAAAAGAGTTTTGAATCTCGCTGGCTCTCTTGCGAGAATTTAATCACAGTTGCTCTGTGCTGCGAAGCATGTGATTGGCTGTATGCCACTGATGTCAAACATCCATGCACATGCTCCACAAACTCAGGATCAAAACCTGATTTATTGAAAAAAGTTGATGATCAGCATCATGTTAACAACAAAGTCGGATTGGAGGTTTGGTTTTGTCAGCTCAAAACTAATCCTGTAACTCTGAATTTGTTCAGCTAACATCATGGTACAGGCCCCAAGTGTTAAGATTTTATTCATAAGTGTATATGTACTGTACACTACTGTACACTACCATTCAAACAGGTTTTGCATCTCATGCTTACCAAGGTTGCATTTATTTAATCAAAAATACAGTAGAAAAGTTATACTGTGAAATATTATTACAATTTAAATAAACTGTTTTCTGTTTTTATAAAATATATTTTAAAATGTAATTTATTCCTCCAACTGCAAAGCTGAATTTTCAGCATCATTACTCCAGTCTTTAGTGTCATGTGATCCTTCAGAAATCATTCTAACATGATATTTGCTGCTCAAGAAACATTTATTATTATTATTATTATCAGTTTTAAAAATATTGTGCTGCATAATATTTCTGTGGAAACCGATACATTTTTTTAATCAGGATTTTTTAATAGAAAGTTCAATAGAAAACCACTTATTTGAAACAGAATTTTTATTTATTTGTGGATTAAGTGGTTTGTTTCTTGTCTAGTAATACTGTTGTATTAAAACGAAACATAGTCAATGTTAGTCAGACTTTATAGGCAGTATTTCACACTGTGCTGCCAAAAATTCTCAAGACCAAGACAGAAACCAGAAACACTGTTTATTTATAGCTGTGCATGAGGAAAAAAAGACTTGCTGAAATCTGAGTCACTGCACTGCTTGAAAATGAAGTATAACTGGATTCCATTTCATTTGTCTGGGTTACACAAGAATGAAAAAAAACAAAGTTCAGTGCCGCTTCCGCTGATACTAGTACCACTCCCTCATTCTCTTGTGTCATTCCACAGGTCTTAAGAAGCGTCCATATAGCCGGTCAAAACTACCCTGCGTGGAAAGCAGCTAATTCTCCAGATCATAAGCCCTGGCTGTACCCCATACAGAGTGAACTGCCCATGATGGATCCAGCAGAGCTGTCCATCCAGCGCATAGACTCGATCGAGAACGTGGATGAGAGCTTAACAAAGGATGCTAAAGTGAATGAGGATAGTAGCTAAAATGGCTCAAAGAAAGGTTGATATAAATGGACAGTCTTTAACTCTGCTCCGTGTGACAAGGGTCAGTCCAGTTACCTCTCACCACACTTATAGCTCACTGATGCCATCATTCCTTCACACGCACAGAGTAAGTGTTTACAATCACCGATCTGCACATTCTATTATCCATGTCTTGAGTTGCTAAGGCATCGCATATGCAATAATGGTACTTACTTGAACAAAAGAAAACATTAAGCAGCTCTGCTTCTTAATTTAATTTAAAACCCTTTGAAGGTGGTTCATTGTCATAAATTAGATCTTTTTGCTTCTTTAATTTATTACTAAATGATTTTGATAAAGGCACACCTATAATCCTTGTTTTAAGTCTCCATGGTAGGGGAGAGGTTCCTCTCAATGTCATTATTTTGTGTTTGTGTATTTATGTCTGTGTGCCTTTTCAAAGAAGTGTGTCTGTATTGACGTGTGTGAAAATGATTGACACCAAGCAACCAGGAGAAAACCTGTTAAAGGCCCTGTAATACGACCAAAGGAGTGCACGACACAATGTGGTATTACCTCAAGATTTATTACTTGAAGTGGTATTAGTTCATTTGCCTGTAACAGGCAGAAGAAATCAGAAGGAAGAGGAATGTGATGATAGAGCTTTTCTGTACTTCTGTTATTTGCCCTTGAGCAGGAAAGAAAAGGTCATTAGCAATAACATGATAACAGCGGATCAAAGTTTCCCATATTTTTGATGTTTTTCTTTCTGATGAAGGATGGATATGTAAATTTGTATGTTAAGATAACTTGAATTTTATGTATATGAAGTTCTAACTCACTGAAGGGTAATATACTTTTAACATTTTAAATATATTAAGTTCAAAATGCCTTTGAATGTCTTTTTTTTCTCCTAATAATAATGCAGCATCTTTTAGTGTGTTTATTAATGACGCTTACACAATACTAGTTTACATTATATTACATGGTATAATACCTGGTGTTTGCATATAAAGAGCCATCTGTTCCACTGAGCTCCAATAACACAGCAGAAGCTACATTAGAATTTTGTGCTCATTCTGATGGCACCCAGTGAACTGAATTGAGTACTTTTTTGTCAATAAAATTCAAAATTCACTGCAGATGATCTATTGGTGAGCAAGTCATGATATGCTAACTTAACCGAAACTATTCTGATAAGGAAACAAACTAATCTACCTTTTGGATGGCTTGAGGGTGAGTACATTTTCATTTTTAGGTGAACTATTTCTTTAATAGCTTTAATAATAACACTTAGTTTATATAGTACCTCTACTTAGTACAGAGAATTAACAAAGCCACACTACCTAATATAAATGTAAGTGTAACCACGTAACAAGCTCAGAATATAATATTCCCTTCTTGCATTTTCCCCTCCCCACTTTGAGACTTTTCATCATACAGGTTCATATTTAAAAATGAGCACAAAAAGTACTTTGCATGAGCACACTGATTTAATGACAACTAATTAGTCAGCAGAAATGTGTTTGTCAGCAGGGCATCAATCATTAAACAACTGCTTTACTTTGGAATACAAAACTGAAAAGCAATCACAAATAAAGATCTATTTATTAAAATAATATATGATATATTAAACAAAATATCAGCTTCATTTAATAAATGCCTCTAAGTGAAGATATCAATAGCAGATCATAATTTTATCATTATGTAAACGTCTATAGTAATTTAATTTAATAAATAACACATCTGCCATGTTTTCTTTTCATATGCATGACACACTTTATTGCCAAATGTTCTGGAACACCTGCTTTTACATGCACTTGAACTTTAAATGACATCCTATTCTTACTTTGTAGGGTTTAATATGGACTTGTTTTAGGAATTGGTTTAAGAATGTGTTTATGGGACTTTTTGACCATTCTTCAATAAGCGCATTTGTGAGTTTAGGCACCGATGTTGGACGAGAAGGCCTGGCTCACAGTCTCCACTCTAATTCATCCCAAAGGTATTTTATCAGGTTGAGGTCAGGACTCTGTGCAGGCCAGTCAAGTTCCTCTACACCAAACTTGCTATAGACAGTTTGACTGGAACTAAGAGGTTAAAAACAACCCCACACTATAATCCTCCGTCCACCAAACTTCACACCTGGCACAATAGTCAGGCAAGTACTGTTCTCCTGGCAACTGCCAAAAACCAAAATCGTCCATCAGATTGCCAGACAGAGAAATGTGATTGGTCACTCCAGAGAACTCATCTCCACTGCTCTAGAAGCCAGTAGCAGCGTGCTTTACACAACTGCATCCGACACTTTGCATTGCACTTGGTGATGTAAGTGTACTTCTGCACACGTGGCCTGCCGCATTGTGGCTGAGTTGCTGTTGTTCCAAATTGCCACAGTTGACCATGGAATATTTAGTACTGAGGATATTTCACAAATGGACTTATTGCACAGGTGGCAACCTATCACGGTACCACGCTTGAATTTACTGAGCTCCTGAAAGCGATCCATTCTTTCACAAATGTTTGTTGGAGCAGTCTGCATGCCTAGGTGCTTGATTTTATACATCTGTGGCCATGGAAGTGAATGGAACAGCTGATTTCAATGATTTGGAGGGGTGTCCCAATACTTTTGGCAATATGGTGTATCTCATAGAATATGCTTATTTTCCCAGAGGAAAGGAAATGATGAGAAAACAGAAGAGGGGAAAGTATCTGAAAATTCGGCCAGCTGCATTCAAAACTGGCACAGCTCAAAACCACCACTGTGGGTGAAGAAGCTGTGAATCATCAGGCATGTCGCAAAGTGTTTGAAGATGATTTCTTTGAGCAGTCTCTTAGTCAGAGAAAATAGTTAGTGGGAGGAAGATGATGCAGGGCAGCTAAAGGTTTCACAGATACACCAACGCCTCATCAGCTGCGTCACTGCACCGGTTCAGTCATGAAGGCCAGCTCTGCCACCTAGTGTACAGTCCTCTCCTTCTGCCGCTGGTAGTCTAGAAAACAGTTGCACAGCACATTTATGTCAAGTTTCTCCAACTGAATCCGTTAACTAAAATGCTCACTACTGCCACATATGAGAACAAAACTTGAAATGTGCTGGATTGCACCATTGTCTCCAGTTGAGCTACTTTACAGCTGAATTAAAATGGTTTGCAACATCAACAGTTACTGAATTGATTTGTATCCATAGTGAACCGACTTGTGCTAAATAATGACAATAACTGTTAATAGCTGCTTATAGTGGAATTTTCACTACATACTGTAACCATCATGTCTGATTTTTTTGTATCTCAAGGGAAGGATGAAAATAATACTCACTGTAAGGGAAGTATCGAACCTTCATCAAAATCTCTCTCGCGGTCTTTAAAATCTCCACAGCCTAGGAAAGAAATCAAGATCACACTGACACTACTTAGAAGACTTAGAAGATTCAGCATGTTTCTGTCTGTCCGACTGACATCTCAGATCCTACCTTGGAATGCTCAATGTCTTGAAAGTCCACGTCATTGACAGAAAGCACCTGATCACCCTCTTGCAGTCCTGCCCTATGGGCATCTGAATCTGGCACCACCTTTCAAAACATTATGAGAAAGACCAAGATGATGAAGTCAGTTCTTTAGCCAAAAGATAAAAAAGGTTTTAATCTGCAAAACTGACCTTTGAAATAAAAATACCAAGCTGGGAGGCCTTTCCTCCACGGATATTGAAGCCCAGTTGTGCACCGGGGGGCTTATTTAACACTACAGTGCGAGGTAGGAACTGAGTGAGCTCATTGTTGTAGTCAGGGTGATGTATCCTCTGATTGTGAGAAAGAAAGATGTAAATTAGGTCAATGTGATCACAAAAGATGAGCTGGAAACGAAGTGTTCAATAACACCCACCTCTTGTGGAGGTATCCATGCAGGAGGGCTCTCATAGGAAGGGAGAAATACTACTGGCAGCTGATAATCATCGTAAGGTATCTTTTGGTCCATGTTTTTCGAGCTAGAATTGAGGCTGCGACAAAAACGGTGAAATTATGATTCTCAATAGTCCTCGATATATTTTAACTGTAATACTTCTTTTTTTACTTTTAAATACTAAATAATTAAAAAAACTCTGAATATACTGATTGCTAAAGCATGAAATTAACAAAGATTTATAATCAATTGGGTGTAAATTCACTCTCTACGGTTCTCATTGTACAATAAATACAGCTGGTTAGCTTGCTAACACTCAACAGTAAACACAAGATGCGCTGCACAATGAGCCAGAAGCCATTCAAATAATCAAAACGCTGTGAGAATAAACTGGCGTCACAAATATGCTCATAGTAAAAAGAAAGACAAGCAGTATATACAGCTGCTTTTGCGCGACAGGTTTGTTTTTGTCCGTCAACTCACCAAGAAGAACTCCTCGAGCGAACCATTAGCCCCGCCCTCCTACAGACCATGTGACCTGCACTTTTCTTTTTTTTTTTTTCTTCAGCCAGTACTATGGAGAGGTAAAGAAAATATGAGTACCCCCCCCCCCCCCCCCCCCCCCCCCCCCCCCCCCAAAGACCTTTCAAACTCTGTAAATGTGGCCTCTCGGTCACTTTCTGACAAGTCCGCTTCCCATTGCAAGATCATCCTAAGCTCTGCTGTCTCTTTCCATTTAATAAAAAAAAGACTTGAAGGATGTGTTCAGTAGCGTTTTGTATGCAATTCGTTCAGGTATGTGCCTAATCAGAAATTGTCTTTCAAATACTAACTCTGGGGAAAAAAAAGTATGTCAACAGTAGTCACCCATTTGTCCCCTATTCGGGACTGTTGAAGCTAAAACGGAAGCAGTGGCTTCGGTTTATCAGCTTAAATGTAGCCTACCGTAGGAACGAAAAATAATTAACTAGGCCTTAGTGACACTGGCAGTCACCTAAAACTTCAACTGCAAATAAACACTTGTTCTTTTTTCCTTACTCTACCTCTGCTTGGAAAGACGTGAATGTCACAGTTTGATAAAACAATAAATTAAGAAATATGCAATCTGCGCGTGCTTAGAAAACCAAATAATTCAAAATCTAAATCTTCACATATAAATATAACATTTACATTACATTTTGTTTCCATTACTGGCCTCAATGGAAACTCTTTCAGTAACACAGAACTTTATCTGTAAATTAGTAAACTATATTACATTTTTTTTTCATTCTGATCAGTTTAATTCAATTTCGTCGTTTTTTGCCCCTCATCATTTCTGATTTTGTATTTGCTCCTTAGACTATAAATGTTTATGGATGCATTCCTATAATTTGTATGCAAATGTAAATAAAGAGGGGGAAAGGCTGATCACGTATTGGCAGATATCTTATTAGCCTATAAATCATATTATATAAATTTTCTATAAATGGTAAATTATTAGATGTTTTTATTAGCCCCATATAAGCTATGTTATTTTTACATTAAAACATTGGTAAGATTATAGGCTACCAGATGCTCTTTTTTCCTCTTGAACTAAAAACTTAAACCAGGTGCTCTTTTTTCATTATTAAACAGAACAAAATATGCAACTGTATACAGAAACGTACATAAAAAACATGCACAAGGGATTGATTAATTAATAAAAAACTGTAAATTCGTTAAAAAAAAGTCCTCCTGAAGATAATAAATTAAATTTGGCTTTGACCCTGGCAATTTCTTCTACTCGTTGCTCTTTTAAGGTTCCTAATTATTCGAAAACTCTGCCCTCTGCTGAACTGCATTCATCCATACATACAAAGCTGCAGGGAATGGGAAGCGCCTCATTGTCACCGCCTCATTGAAACTCAGTCCACGGGATTTAAGTCTCAGCATGAGTTCGAGCGCACAGACAGCCGAGAAGTGCTGAAGTTTGAGACTGACTGGGACTTCAATATCAAATGTTACT
Organism: Carassius carassius; assembly: GCF_963082965.1. Taxonomy (NCBI): domain Eukaryota; kingdom Metazoa; phylum Chordata; class Actinopteri; order Cypriniformes; family Cyprinidae; genus Carassius; species Carassius carassius. The sequence goes on along the minus strand of NC_081787.1, from coordinate 7,413,101 downwards.
TTTTAAGCAAGGTAAGGTTCCAACTCAATAATCAGTTCGTTCTCTCGTGCTAGATGTGTACTGATTACGGAAAGGCATGCGAGCTGAATATCGTCAGGTGTGCGTGTCATTACAGGTGCTAAAAGCATTCTGTAAACCAAATCTACCACTGCACATTTGTACAAAAACAAAAGTTCAGAATTTTTGCAAATCAGGGATTATTATGACGTTTCAGGGGAAAAACGTTTTCCCTTAAATGTTTACTTGGATTTAGAAATTATATATATACTATATATATATATATATATATAAGTATATATATAAGAATTATAATTATTATTATATATAATTATATATAAGAAGTTAGAGGTTGTTGCGAATTTGCAGAGAAATGTGTCTCTGTAAGGTCGTTGTGTTGAACTAAATTTAACCTTAACAATATTTTAGTAGCTACTATTATAGTATTTAAAAAAAAAAATGACACAAATGTCCCATGATGTCACTGAACTGCAGATCAAGATCTGAGGTTGCATGTGAATTAGTTTTAGAATGGGTTGAAATCTCTCACAAGTCAGCTTGATGATAGATAGCTACTTAAATGCTTTCATAAAGAAAGTGTGACATCTTATAAGGCAGAGCAGATGTGTTTAGTTTGAAATTTTTTATATTCTATGAAAATGCATGGGCAAATACTTTTGTATCACAGTCTATAGTTTAAGTTTAATGAAGAAAGTGAAATTCAGAGGTTGCATGAAAATTATCTTTTACTGGTGACTTTTACTTCACAACAAGTCACATCCACAGTGCTCTACAACATGAGCATTGGCTTGGCCGTTTGATTTATGTCTGGTTTTACATACAGTTTTGCATAGACTGCTTTTATTTTCCTTTCTTTATAACCATATATTTCCAAATGAGCCTTTCTTGAAATATAAAACATTTCTTATTCTGAAATGCTTAAAAGTGGTGCCTACATGTGTGATGGGTTAAATAGCAGTGTGATGTTTGTTTTTGCAGCACTTTTCATTTGCTTTAGTATGAACACACAGTGAAAGCCTGATGATGGAGTGGATTTACTAAAGTTGTAATGTTATTTATGAGTGTTTTACTAACTTCATAATGTCTGTGAAAATAATGCATAGTTTGTCTACGCGCAAACCTGATTTCTTTCTTTGACTCTATTTAAAATGGGCTACAGATTATTTTGGAAGTAAAATATTTGCAATGTGTCTCCAGGCTGCCTACTTAAATGTTTTTTCCTTTTTTTGTGCTCCTATTGCAAAATATTTTAATAGAAAGATCACAGTTTGTTCTCAAAGATCCTCTACTGGGGGTTAAGTTAGAATTTTTTTAAACAGTCTGTAGCACTCATATCTGTTGACCCTGTTAAAGTAGATTTTTCTTTTTTTGTTATGGCTCAGTTTTTGAGATCAGAAAAATAGCTGCTTCTGCAGAATCTGGGTGCCAGTTCCTCTGTAACAATTTGTTTTAACAGTCATACTTGTTTCAAATATATTTTAATAATTTGTATAAATGCATTTATAAATGTACTTAAATGAACATACACCCAAGAGAAAATTCATTAAAATGTTACTATTGTTGTTTTAGAAAGTAAGAAAAGTTTTTGCTAGACCCTTTGAATAATAATAAGACAAATTCCTAGAAATCAATTCATAGGGAAAGAAAAGACCCTTTGAAAACGAATCCAAACTCGGGCTTTAAACATGACTAAGTAGCAGTTGTCTTCTCTGAGAAGTGTGGTGTGCTGATGAGAAAATAACATCCTTTATAAAAACCATCTTGCTTTGGACTAATTAGTTAAGTAAAACCTGTTGAATAAGGATGATGGCTTAAGGCCAGCAGGTGATTTATTCACAAATAAGAGCTGCAGTTGACAGAGTACTTGTTGTCTGACTTGAAATGGTGAGTTAAGTGACTTATTAAAAGTGCTGCCATACCTGTCTTAAGAGCCAGAAAATCCACTAAACACTTGACCGGTTTCTTTTCTTCTTTGTTAAGTCTGAAGAAATAATTTCGCCCCGGGGGTTTGTCAAGTGTGTCACAGTTGACAAAAACGCTATGTTCTATGTAAAAGAAACTGCTGTACGCAGCAATGGTTACAACATGTGACGGTACTTTCAGATTTCAAATAGACTGTCATGCTTTAAGATAGGTGTGTATCCTTCATGCTGGAATAGTTTATTATCTAAACTTTTTATCAGTGACTCAGATCTGACAGTCCACAAGTACTTGCATTGGGAATGTTTAGTTATGGCTTTCACTGCCATCACAGGCTTTTTGATAATGTAACTTTTTTTTACCTGGCGGACAGACAATATAACCCATTGAAGAGTGAATGTCTTTAACATTTTCACACATTTATATTTATGTAACTGTATTGATAGGTCTGCTAAGTGAAGACTTGAATCAAGATCTGGTGACAAGAAGTGTTAATGTCAACTTTCCATTACATTTATGTATTTAGCAGTCTCTTTTATGCAAAGCAACTTGCAGTGCATTTAGTCTATACTTTCTTGTTTTTATTAAAAAATGTTACCTGTATGTGTGTTCCCTGAGAATTGAACCCACAACCTTTTGCACTGCTTACACAATGTTCTACTAATAATTTAATATATTTTAAGATGTCATTTATTCCTGTGATGCAAATCTAAATTAAGCATCATTACTCTAATCTTCAGTGTCCCATGATCCTTCTATCCTTCAAATCATTCTAATATGCGATTTGGTGCTCAATAATTTTTTTTTATTATTATTAATGTAGACAATAGTTATGCTGTTTAACTGTGCATTTATACAAATGTTAAATACTTGCACAAGCACTTATATTTTAGTTCTGAAATGATTTACCCTTCCTGTTGTGCTTACCATCTCCATACAGAGATGCCTTTAGCACTTCAGACATTTATTGCTTAGACATGTTTATCTGATCATGAGCTTCACATCCATTGAACCTTGAAAACTAAAAAAACAACAACAACAATTATCTTCCACATGAAGAAAGTCTTAACATTGCAGATTATATTTCATGTTCTGCACAACCTGTCAAAACAATGGCAAGGCCTTTCACTGGCTCAGAATAAGCTTTAATTTCATGTCAGTTGTTCATATGTTCATATAATTTGTTGCCATCAGGCAATGTTTGATTATAGGATGTAGAAAAACAGGTTATATTTTAATTCATATTTATCATTTACAAAACATTAGCAGTTAAGCGGAGTTGGGAAATAAAAGGACAGAATGTTCTTAGAAGAGTGATTGATATGAGATCTTTCCCACAGGTTGTCTTGTAGTTTTCTGCTCCAGGGCTTTTGAAAGCAAAGACGCTCCTCCATAATTAAATGTAACCTTTCCGTACCTGCTGTGTCATGTGACTGGAGTCACATCGTTTATACTTTCTCTCTCTCTCTCACCCTAATTCAAAGACTTTTAATGAATTAAACCATGCATTGTGAGTTCAGTTCTGTTTTGAGCTAAGAACAGGTTTCCTTGCATAATCACCATCTTTTGTATTCTCTTCCCTCCTACTAGTTTCAGGTGTGAAGTGAGTCATTCTATATCAAACACCTGCAGTATAAAGTTAACCACTACATACCAGACGAGACCCCTATTCTTCTGCATACATTCAGCTGGCATCATTAAATGTGGAAAAAACATGATGCTCTCAATCTCCCGAACCTGCCTCAGAGGAATCTACAGCTGTCACTGGACCAGTCCAAAAGGAGACCGAAACGTGAGATTTTGGTCTTTACATTTTGCATTTATAATCACATTTTTCCATATAGGAAAATGACGTTGAACATCAATATTGTACGCATTATCTCTTAGTATCTGCAGACAGAGTTTTCACTTTTTTTATTAGTTTGACACAATCAGTTGAGAGAGGCGGAATAATATACCATGTATAATGAATGTAGAAAAGAATCAAAGAAAACTGTTGTCATTGAATGCCTCCTTAATGAACTATTATCATGTAAATGCTCTTCCCTTTTAAATGAGTACAAAGCTTATGTATAGCAGAAAAGTAGGTTAATTAGTATCCTGAATACAAAAGCAAGGCTTTGAATTCTTTTTATTTGTGTCAGAAACAATTACCGCTGCATTCAGATTTTGTAAACCCTGTGTGAAACTTTTAATAATTATAGTAACCACTCAGATTGGAGATTGGCCCCACTTTTGAATATTCCGATCAATAAGCGAAACTCGACATGAGAAGGCATGTCGTCGTCTCCACCCAACACCCCAACCCCCGGGCACCTATTTGTGGTTAACCTATGACTTTAAATCATCACACGCACACAGGTGGAGCACTGAGGGAAAGTTATAAATAAACTTTTTCTTCTTTTAACGGCTCATGCATTTGTTGGTTTCTGCAAAAATGACAAAGAGAAGACCTACTGTAACTGAAAAAGAAAAGAGATGTTTGAAGTGTGCATTCTTGCTTTGTTTATAAATAGAGGCCTTGCTGCTGGCTCTCCTTTCTGTCTTTTGTGTCCATACTTGCCCTGAGTTGGATGTACGTCTGTTATATTGCCTTCAACGACCACAATGATGTAAACTGGTGAGCACATAAACACAATTACATGCATGATAATTATGACCACACTGTAAATCCATTGGCACAGTGTTTCCATGTAATACCTGGTTGTGTCGTTCTTCCATATTGCTTCATTTTCCTCCTGCAGTCAAGCCTTCAAAGCATTAAAAAAATGGGTGAACTGGTACATGATAGTGATGATCGTTTCTGCCGTGCTGGCCACATACTGCCTCCTTCTACTGGTAAGAAGAGAGCATGTGATCCAGATTGCTCAGCTGATAGCATGTTTGTGTATGGTTGTATGGCTGGTAGCATGTAATGGCTGTACCAATGAGATAATTATATTATTTCAGGTATTTGGGTTGCTACACTTAGCAATCAGAGAGCCCTTGGATTTACACTGGCTGCATAAGGTACTCTTTACCCTTCCAACTTTAAGTGGCATTGAGACTTTTTTTTTATTAATTCATTTAAAAAAAATTATGAATTTTTGCTACTACTTAAATGCCTTATATGTATGGATAATTTTATGTATAGCAGTGGTACGTTATATAAAAATTTTTTTATACGTTTTATATACATTTTACATTTATTCCAAAATAATAACTCATAAGGCAGTAACAATTTAAGCAATATATTTTATTTGTGAACTTAACTTGTAAATGTAAGGATCCATAAAAAGTGGACTATAAAATTAGCTTTAAAAAGACCTCAGTGCTCATAGTTGAGGAAACGGTCTAATATTTGTTACCTTTAAAACTTTAACAACAATTTATTGAATTTTTAGTTAATGAATGATCTCGGTATGTTAATAATTCTCTGTTCTCTGTTCAGGTGTTTCTGTTTTTGGGTCTGCTCACTGTTACTTTAGGCACTGCTGGATTTTGTATAAAATGGATAGAGGAATGGCAAACTATCTATATGTCATTTCAGGTAAGAAGCCGAAACCAGCCTTCAACCATTCATCATTTCAGTACTGGTACATTGTCTGTTTTTTGTCTTTGCAGCTGGTTCTCATTGTATTTCCTGTTCACTTATCTAGTCTAAATGGCAGTGTGATATTTTACACCAATAGCTAGCATATCCCTCAGCATAATGTTATATTATATTGTATTTATCTCAAAAATATCACTCAGTTGTCCACATCTCCAGTTACACCACTATTGTTGTACTGTACAATAAATTAAATTCCCCTCTTTGGTTTCCCATAGGCTACTGCTCCTTTCCTGCAGCTGGGTGCTGTGGTGGCTTTGACCTTGATCAGCTGGCTGGTGTTCCAGAGTTATCATACAGCTCAAACAGCTGGTCAGTGCCTCCAAAACAGCTTATAGTAGCTTAAAGTTGAACATTTTCTAACTGCACATTATTACATTGCTATTCACCCATCTTGGCCATTCAAAATTGATTTCAATTAAATCATTTTAGAATTTGACTTGTGCATTATCTTAAAGGTTACGCTAAGAATTACAGTGTACAAAACATTCAGCTTATTACAGAAATATTATATTATAATATTACTTTATAATCTATCAATACTCTTAAAAAAAGTCAGCATTTTTCACAGATCTTCCCTGTTGTGATGTAAATATGAGTGAAACAAATTTTCAAATGAGAAAAACTGCTGGTTGGGACTTGATTTTGTTTGTCAGGAACTGATCAGATCACAATTAATGTTTTTACTGAGAATGTACTTTACAACTTTACTATTACCAGTCTATGTAAATGTGAAAGTTAGCACCAGTGATGCCTTTTAATCATGCTTTATTTCTACAATAATGTCAGTGTTTGTACTGAGTGTCTGGGTATTTTTCTTTATGTCTTTGTCTATGTAGCTTGTAAGGTTTTTATAATGATGACCTTCCTGGTAGTGTCCGCTGCTGTGTTCCTGTGTCCTCTTGCAATCTGCTCTCCATGCATTACCAGTAATCTTCCCCCAAAACCTGCCCTCGTTGGACATCGCGGTGCTCCGATGGTAAGTGTTAATGCCTGAGTTGTAACTTTCCTTTTGACATTCCTTCCCTTTGTTAAAAACTGTTTACACTGGCGTGCCCATCAAAATCTGGTTTTTACTGTTTGTTCATGTCATTGCTGAACTGCCTGAGGATTTTAACATTATTTTATTAGAGTAAATTTGACGTGCCACAAGATGAATCATCTGCTATAGCTTCTGAATCCGATGATTATAGCAGGTTGTAAGCCATCAATTTGGGGGAATGTAATTCATTAGCATTTTATTCTGCTCTGATTTTTCAAACATTAGCATTTTAGAGATCCAATAATCACAGTGAAAACATTTACAGTCCTTACAAAACAAGTAGCCCCCATCCAGAAATACCATTTGAATAACTGACTATCTACAATTCATAACCTGTTAAATTCCAACGGCAGGGAGGGTGGAGTGACATTTGAAGCTCTGTATGTTTGATCTCCCAGCGCTCACCAGGAGACTCAAGGTTAACTGAATAAAAACAGAGGCGTGTGAAGAACACAGATGTTATAGCTTTTGAATTTTTTTTTTTATTCACAACCAGTATTGTATAAAACGCTATACAAATAAAGGTGACTTGACTTTAAATAGGATATGGAAACCTGAACATTTATGTGGTACAATAATCATCTTTTGGCAGTGCCCCCCCTCCCCATTTTAAAGCCGTTTTTCCACTGTGGTAACAAGCCCAGAACATGTAATTAAGAACACATGTCATTAAATAAGTAAAACAAAGAAATCATATGCTGTGATAGCACAGAAAATCACCACTTTTATCTTATTTTGTGTACATACTATGGATTAAATCATGTATATAATTGTTTTCTAATATATGGTAATTATGTATTTAGCTGGCCCCAGAGAACACTATGATGTCCTTCAGGAAGAGTATGGAGTGTGGTGTTGTGGCATTTGAAACAGATGTGCAACTCAGGTAACGGATTATGCCGAAACACTAAACAAATAATTATATTTGTGTATGAGAGAGAGAGAGAGTGTGTATGTGTGAGACACATGTATATAATAATCCTCTTGTCTATAATTTTTCCAGTAAGGACATGAAGCCTTTTCTTATGCATGATGATGGTCCAAGTTTTCTGCAACGAACAACTGATGTGAAGGAGACATTTCTAGGTCGAGATGCCGACATGCACGCTAACTTCACTTTGCAAGAGTTACAGACTTTAAATGCAGGCGAATGGTTTATAAGGGTAAGGACAAATAAATATTTTTGGGATTTTATTTGTAATTATTTATTGATTTCATTATAGTTTATTAAATTAAAGTTTTCCATTCTCTATAGTTTATATAGTCCAACAAATCTGATGCATTTTGATACAATTTCTGTAATACAACAATAGAACAGAACTAGAAATGTTAAACGCACTGAAATTTAAAACAATAATAATATATTATAATACATTACATTATAGTATATTATATATTTGTAACATCTGTCATTTATTTGACAGTAATTCCTTTTATGCAACAGTACAATAGAAATACAAATGTAAAATACATTGTCATTTACCAATTGGCAATAACACTTCCACTTTGAATTTGATGTTCAGATGTTCTTAGTCCATCAGCAAGTTGATGTCAAAATGACAGATTTGTTTAAAATGAGATCTTTTGATTTTCAAATACAGACAGATCCATTCAAGTCAGTTTCATCGCTCTCAAAGGAAGACAAGAGGGAGGCTAACAACCAGACAGTACCTTCTCTTTCTGAGCTCTTAGTCATGGCCAAAAAGCATAATGTCTCTCTCATATTTGATCTAAAAAATGAGAAACACTCGACAGGATTCCACAACAGTGACTCCTACTACACTGCTGAAACGATAACAAATTCAAGCATCTCACCGGACAAGGTAATATTGTTAGACGCTAGGATCCAAAAGTCTTTCAATTTAATAGAATTACATTTTCAGAAGTTTCTTAGTATGCCACTTTTTAATTTTTTCTTTGTTTTAAATGTCAGAATCCTAGTGCTATTATTTAGTTTTTAGCAGTGTTATTTTAGTATTATTTACTAATATATAATATATGTATCTAAATATTATAATATTCATTTTTATTTTGAATGGGCTTTTTTATATTTTCCGTTTTCATTTGATTTCAGTTTAGCATGTTTTATGTACATTCACTTTTATAATTATTAATATTATTATTAATATTGTTTTTTAAATATTTCTACTTACCTTTTTTGTTTCATTATTACATTTTTGTTAATGTTTTTTGAGTTAAATGTTACAATGTTATATGCTCTAGAAAAAAAATGCTTTTCTTAATGTTAGATTTATAAAAATCTTAACCCAAAATTCATGCTTGCATTTTTTTTTGCATCATTAAATATAATTTTAATATTGTGCATCACTTTCAGATATGGTGGCTTCCTCCAGAATATAGACGCAATGTAAGAAAATTTTCACCAGGCTTCAAGCAGGTGTATAATAATGCACAAGAAATGTATGCGGATGGTGGAAGCTTCCTGAACATGAAATATAGCTCTCTAAGCACACATGAAATAAGGTAAGTGTAGGAGGATTAGTGCATTTTATCTGACATGCAGAGACATGATGCTGCTGTTATTAATGTTGGTATGATCTTCCAATCTTGGGGAATGTTCTCACAGGGTTCTGTTTTCTTACAAAGATAACAAATGCTATGAAAAATGATGTGCTGATCTGTAGCTTAAACTTAAACCAATGTATCTTTTAATGATTATAGTAGCAGGAATGCTGAGTGACCAAAATTCAACACGCGTTGATTGATGAAACCTTTTCCAGACACTATTGTGTCCGGTTGGGTGCACCTGTCATTTTATAAGTTTACCTGACAGCAAAGATGAAGAAAGAATAGAATTAAACAAGAAAATCTTGACTGATGAATAAGTCTGCATGTTAAAACGGTCCTGCCACTCCTGTCTTTTATGCAAAGAAAACTGGCTTGTTGCGACCTGTCTAAAAGTTGCTGATTAGGAGCCAAAAACAAGTAAACAGAAGGAAGATTTGAGTTTGTTTTTTATTTTTTATTTCACTGGACAGTGAGCTGCGGAATAATAATGTGTCCGTGAATCTGTGGATTGTGAATGAGCGCTGGCTCTTCTCATTACTGTGGTGCTCCGGGGCCAGTTCGGTGACTACCAATGCTTGTCACATCCTCAAAAGCATGTCTAAGCCTGACTGGCAACTGGTATGTAAAGATGAAAAGAAATTTTTTAACCTATCCATGTCTGTTCTGCCATAAATGAGATGTTTTCCATTTCTAATTCACTTGGACTTGTCTGAATATATAACTCCTCTGGAATCCTTTGTGTGTTTGTGTATCTGTGTTTGCACGTAACAATGAAAGGAGCCTAATATGTACAAGGGAATATGGATCTCTGTTGACATGATATCATTGCTGTTGATGTTTGTCCTGTTTCTTTGGCAAAGGTAAGGAATGAAACTCAGCACATACTGTATAATGATGTTAAATTGATTAAATGCATTTTTTAATGTAAATTTGTAGTGGGTAGATTATAATGGCTCTAAAAGTTTTACTTGTATTTTGTAATTTTTCTAATATGAACAGTTTTTAACTGAATCTCTCTTTCTAACTTTCCCATTGATAATGCATTTATATAATGCATAAAAAATGTATTATGAAACCAGATTATTTTATAGATGATTATAGTTTATTATAAAATTGAATGTTGATTAAATTGCATGCTTGAGGGGACAATTTATTGTTAATATAAATCTTCATTTATTATATACTATAAATGGTAGGCTAAGTACAATTTATTTAAGCAAGCTGTTGTTAACAATTTTAAAGGTCATCAAACTGAAAACATTTCAACAAAATTCATACGGCCACACAAAATCCCAAAAAATCCAATCCAAGTTTTGAATTGTTGATCGTGGTTTTATTTATTTATTTATTTCAGGACCTATAGATTTAAGACAGATGACATGAATTCTGAATTTAGTAAAAGTAGTCAAAAGTGCCACTAATTTAAGAGCCACTCAGATAATGTTAATGGAGTGAGATTATAATGGACATTTTTGTCTTTGTTTGTGAACAGGAGGAGAAAGCATGTTTTTCATCAAAACACAAGGGAGAGAAGTGTCCCCCTGCTTTCTCTCTGAATGATGCCATCTTTATCATGAGAGGACATTTCCTTGTTTCACTTTGTTTCACCTGGTTTCACTCAACAAAATCATGTGATATTTAATGTCATGCAGTAAATTCACATTTGTGCTTTTAGTGTAGACTGCATATACAAGACAATGTTTGATATGAGAATCTAAAGATTTGATATCATTTTTGCAGTGCTGCCACCTCTTGACAAACCTATGTCATTTCAGCCATTTGTCATGCAACACCAACCATAACTGTACATTTTCATTTAAATGACAGTACTTTTTATAGAGGTTGTTTACTTATGTGACACTTTGTAAGACATTTTTGTAAGAAAGACTTTAAAATGATGGACACACTTTAAGTGTCTGCTATGCACTACATTTAATTTAATCATTTGATACAATACACATTGTGTTTGTGTAGTTACATCTACTGTGTAAATGGACTATTGACCTTACTGCTTAACCCACCTGTAAACCTAACTATACCCCAAACCCATCCTGAACCTTAACTCTATGCAGTGTCATTAGAAGAAAAAGTGTTTTGCAATAGCATAAAGTCATGTAGTCAGACGACACCTATAAAGTTGGATCAAATGTTTATATAGATATGTTAATATATTTTTTAGTGTTTTTTTTTTTTTATTATAGATTTTATATATATATCGGTAAATGGGCATTCAAGACAAATTCAGAAAAAGTTTTAAATTTGTATTGTATTGTGTACATTTCGAAATTTCTATAAAGACATCTATGAAAATGTATACAAAATTATTTGGAAAGAACTGGTTTATAAACGTTAGAGATGGGAGGCATTTTTAATCTGTTGTACAATTAAGATGGCTGTGATTAATTATGATGTCCAACTAACATAATTTAATCCTGATGTAATAATTTGTGATGTATTATTAATTTTCACCACTTTTACCATCTTTTAAATAACCATTAGGGAGATTTTAGATGTTGTTTTGCTTCTTAAAGTGCCCGTTTATACCCATTATACCATCCATACATTTAGGACTGGAGGAGCCAAATATAATATTTCAAGAATCAATCACTGAAAAACCCATATTTATACAACAATTACTTTGTTCAAGCAATTAACAATTACTGTACAATTATTATAGATATTACATACAGACCTGAATATGTGAATGAAATAACCGGTATAAACAGACACTTTGAGCAACTAAACAACTAAAGGCTCCCTATTGGCTATTTGTAAAAGATTGTAAAAAGTTGTCAAATTATAGTATTTCCTACATTTTTATACTACTACTATCTGGCAAATTTGTTGTGTTAGTTTGGTTTAATAAACTTTTCCATCTTTTCCTTTGGTTGCGTCTCTCTAAAAACTGTAGTCTTGAGCACAAGTGCACCCTTATTAATTATTAGTTATAAGTTGTTATTATTATTAATACACATTGAATGTGAGACTTACAGTTCACTCTTTCTCCAGTAGGTGGCACGCGACGCTAATTTGAATAATAGTTTCCATGGTCGAACTTGCATCACCCGTTTAAAGCAATCAGGGTTTTCCGATAGACCGACGAAATAGAATTCGGGTAACTTCTATTTATTGTGATAAACTGCAGTGCAAACCATTATTTTCTTTCCTCCCTTCTTTGCTAGCCACGAGCTAATACATTACATATGATTAGCGTTCGCCGTAATACAATAAAGCTGTATGTATTCCCCCATGAAGACAAGCTCATTAAAAAGCTCTGTTATCATTTATCCACAATTCACTAGTGTATTAAAGTTTGAGTAAGACCCTGTTACTGCAGACCGCCCTCCAGTTTCACTTGTTTCCCCTCAGAACTTCCCAATGCTGGAGCCGAAGGCAGATAACTGCGCTTCACTCTCACTGTTTCCACAACAAACATCTGCTGCCAACTGGAGTAACACTATTCCCGTCTTTAATACTAGAACTTCCCAAAAGAAACAAATTCGTCACTAATGTGGAAAAACTACTGTAAAACAGTAAATAGTCTGGTCGGAGAAAGTGACTTGACCCAACAGGGATTTTAAAGCGTTTTTTATTTGGGGAACTATTCGAAAGTTTTACACTGGATTCACAGGATCAGTTTTCTAACAGCCTTCGCATCATGGTACATAAATATGGTAAGTTCAGTTAAAACGGTCAACTTCAGTCGTTATGAGAAGGCGATATAGTCTACTATTATCAAGATTTGGCGGTGATTTCATTGTTTTTAGTACTAGCCTATTAAACGTCTCCGTTTCGATATGTGCATTTTCAAGGAGGGATTTCTCGGAAACACCATGAGAAACGGGATGAATGAGTCTGAAGTGAGATTCTTTCACTTTTAATAAAACCGATACTCTTTACAAAAGCTCAATTAATGTCAATGTAGCATAAGCGAAATCCTGAACCTGTTTATCCCATCAAGCTGTGATGTTTTTGAACCATCATTTAATTAATGGACAGCACAAGCACTCTTTTCATTTAAAACTTTTAACAACAAATTTCTAAATAAACCTCACACATATTGTTACTGGTGTTGTATTGTTTATTGGTTACAACAGATGCATTTGCAAATTCATAGTTAATAAGATTAACTAAACCTGTAGTTAGCCTACTCTTCTAGAACACCTGTGTGAAATTGAAGGGCGCTGATATCATGACCAGCTACGTGTGATGATACTACAATACAAAACTGTAGCATAATTTGTTACCTGATGCATTTTAAATGTGGCCTGAGTGTCTAAATATTTTTTCGGCCACTGTATGGTGGCTTTTATTCCACAAGAGTATCCCACAAAACAACACATAGGCTACCACACAAGACTAAATCATTAATTTATTTTTTTTCTGCTTGTTTAAAGGCTGTTGTTAGACAGTCCTGGTTGAGTTGAACACCTGGCTACACACCCTTTTGAGGGGTTCTTGTAATTATAGGCAAGTAATGTCCGATTTCAAGTGTCTAGCACGGTGCAAAGCCTTTTCAGAATTAGTCATCTAAAAATGTCTTCAGACTGTCACAAGGAGAGTGTAGGTAATGGAGGAAAGGCTTTAAAACGAGTAGGAGTTGTACTGAAATAGAAATGATTGTCTTCTATTTTATTTCAGACACTAAAAGAGCAGTTGGGCTACTGAAACAGTACCAGGCAAGTCTGACCAGCCCAGAAGAGCAGGCCCTGAAGACCAGCGTGGAAAAGGTCTCTTCCATCTTTGGCAGTCACCTTTTTCAGGCTCTGCTGGGTGAGGTTTGTTTCTGTGTAAACAGGCTCTCAAAACAAATAATGATTAACTGTCTTTATTTAGGACCGTGCCACTTGATTTCAGTATGTTCTATATTAAGCAAAATGTTCTGAGAAGCAGTGTTCCAGTTTGTTCAGCTTTACTAAACACTGCTGTTATTTTTCTAAATGGTACAATTTGTTTTGTGTACATGGACCAGCTACCTAAATGCCCTGCTTTACATTAACAATGGCTTTAGGTTATAATAGTTTCATCTAATAAACTAACATTACTGACTCTACCTTACAAATTAAATGCAACTTTCTGTGAGTTTTACGAGTTACTTATTTTGTCCAATAGAAAACTGACCCATTGGAACTTGCTCATCTATTACACTCATCTATTGGATTAAGCCACATGAATAGGTTCTTTCTTTCAGAATAATAACAATGTTTGTCCGTTTTTAACCCTCTGGGCTTCTTCGCCCGAAAACGGGCGAAAACTTGAACGTTTTGAAATGTTTAATTTTTTTGCTTCATCGGATGGGGATGAAACTTGGTGACTTTTGTTGTATTACCTATATGAACACATAAAAAAATCAAGGAGATGATTCTGATATGTTAAAGGGTCGTAAAAAAAAAAGTCACACTTAGCTTCCTCCCGCCCGAAAACGGGCGACATAGGAAATGAATGGGAAATACGAAAAAAATAGGAAAACTCAGAGAAACTTTTGGTGGTACAAGCTACAGATCAGCAACTGTGCTGAAAAAAAGTGTACAACAATGAAGGGGTGACACTCTAGAACATCAAGAGTGCAAATAAGACCCCCCCCCACACACACACCCACGCACACAAACACACACACACACACACATACACAGATAAACTGGCGACTGCGACCGCACATTTGTAGAATATTCCACATAAAATCAATAAATGAAAAAAAAAAACTTGCTCAAATGCACACACACACACACACACACACACACACACACACACACACACACACACACACACACACACACACACACACACACACACACACACACACAGAGAGAGAGAGAGAGAGAGAGAGAGAGAAAGAGAGAGACTGGTAAGACTGCAACAGCAAATTTTGAGAATATGCGAAAATAAATAAATAAAAAATACAAAAAGAGACTCCGCTCAAATGCAACACACACACACACACACACACACACACACACACACACATTCACTCACACACACACACACACACACACACAGATTCACTCACACACACACACACACACACACACACACACACACACACACACACACACACACACACACACACACACATTGTGTTCCCTTTCTAACCAAATGCTATAGTTTGATTGTAATCATAATGCAAAACCTGATACTTATCTAAACATTTTTGTTAAGAAAATAAAGTAATCATCTTTTAGAATATCTAAATGTATATCTAAATAAAAAAAAAACGAATAAGATAGAGAAATCATGTCTAAAACAACAAAAGGAATCAAAAAGCCTTTCTATATAGGATATATAGAAAGCTATAGGCAGCCTACAGGCTGGTACAGGACATTACACAAAAGTGGCTATTTTCTAAAGCCACTAGATGAAGTTCTTCTCCTGGAACATTTTTTTTTTAGGCTGGCACTCTATTTTGATGTGAAATGCTGCATTTATTTATTTTTTTTTTTTAAATAAATATAAAATAAAAAATGATATATTAATTCTAATGGAAAAAATTGCTCATAAAATAATATAATTAATGCAAAGTATCATAAAAAATTCTAAAAATTCTAAATAATAATCAGAAAACATTATAGAACAAAAATATATTTGATTGGTTATCCTGGGAAAAAGTAAAGTACAATTTTAAGTCTTCGCCCGTTTTCGGGCGGGAGGAAGCTAAGTGTGACCCATTTACGAAGAAGCCCAGAGGGATTAAAATGAAATCTTACTAAAAAATGGGTCCTCGCTGCTGTCTCTGATGGCTTGATCTTTTGTGTGGATTTGAGACTTATATATCAAGTATCAAGTCTGCTTTATTGTCAGTTCTTCCACATGTACAGTACATACATACAGAGAATCGAAATTGCGTTACTCTCAGACCCCCGGTGCATACAATATATTATCAGTAGAGCCTAAAAATCTAGATCAAATATAAAATGTAGATACAACTATACAATAAGGAAATGTAAAAAAGAAATATAATAAAATTAAAAATAAAGTTAAATAAAGCAGGGCAAGGCAAATGGCAGATAGAATGTTTTCCAAAGTTTGTGCCACTGTTCTCAAGTTTCATTATGAGTCAGACACTCACAGCCCCAGCTGATTTATCAGTACTGTGGATGTGCCCTGTCACATTTTAATGATGTCTCACAACAGCCAAAATAAGAAAACACAATAGATATCACTGCCCATGCCAGATGCCTGAAAAAAAATGATCTCTTACCTTATTTTTAGTTTTTGTCCTGTAAAGGAAACAAATTAGTCCAAACTTTGTGATTTAGGGCTAAAGGGTATTATCATTTTCTAAAAGAAATAGGCTATTGCTTCTGCTGCTGACATTTAGGTATATGTACTTTTCTGTGCCTCTAATAAAGGCTACTACAGCAGGCCAAACAGATATTGCAAATACTCTCATTTATCAGACTTTGAATCAATCATGAGAGTCTCAGCTCGAAACTGGCATAGCACAGTAAGTGGATTAAGATTCCACACATTCCAGAAAGAGGGATCGGGTTAGCGGGTATGTGGGATGACATGTAGGTAGATTGATAAACAAACAGTTCTTGGCCACAGTGAAGTACTCCCATCTGACCTAGAGTATCCCTTTGTGCAGGACGGCCCATTTTCTCTCTCAGGTACAGAGGAGAGGGGTCATGTGAGGTTGAGCTGAGAGCAACATGTGGTTTCAATCATCTCTCCAGCCTCTTGGGTGTTAGCCAGAGTTAAAAAATTGAATACAATATGAATTCTAGCAAGATTGAGGATGTATTGTGAGATGTAAAATGTTTAATATTTATATAATTTTTATATTGAACTATTATAGTATTATATTGTATGATATTACATTATATTTCGATTTGTATTAGAATTTAATATAGCTTTTGATATTGACTAAATATCATGCACTTATACATGATGTTTAATACTCTGTCATTAATCTCATTCACATAATTGAAGTGTTCTTAGACTCTTAAGTTGAATGCCCTTTGTTTAATTTGGCATCAAAGAAAAAGTGATCATCAAATATATTGGGGACACAACGAGGCTTGCAACAATTCAGTGCTGTGATGCACTGTGGGAGGGAGGAAGATTTGACCGTGGGCTTGTTTGGTTGTCTGTATGATTGCACAATTTCAAACCAAGGTTTTCCTAACTGCACACTCATCCCTTTGTTTCCAAACACACAAACAGACTAGGAATCACACAGGTTTTGTGCCTAAATATGACCCAATATCAAGGGAGGGCTATTTCATTGCTGAGGAAAAAACACAGGCCATAATTCCTCAGTTTTTCTTTTTGTCATCGTGTTTTAGTTCCTCTGACACAGTTTTCAGATACTATAGCAAGTCAGTCTACTTTACTTTCACCTTACCTCAAATGCTTCCTTTTTTAAAGCTAAAAATTGATAGCTTGAATGCACTGTAAGTCGCTTTGGATAAAAGCATCTGCTAAATGCATACATTTAATTTTTAATTTTTATCACCAAGGCTGCATTTATTTAATCAAAAATACAACTAAAGCTGTCATTTAAAAAAAAAGAATAAAAACAGTTGCTTAATATTTCGAAAGATCAGTATTTATTTTAAATATATCTTTTGTAACATTACAAATGACTGTACTGCCATGTTTGGTCAGTTTAATTTATCCTTGCAGAATAATAATAAAAAAAATGTTACTGCCCCTAAATATTTGAAAAGCTTTTAAACAAAATGTCTACAAATATTTATACAAATGTATACAAATATTTAAAACATTTGAAAATGTTATAGCTGGGTCACATAGTTTTAAAAGGTACCCAGAACGGAAAAGGGAATTATACTGAATTTCACAGGAATTTCACATGTAGCTTGTATTGTTAAATATTTTATCAATTAAGTATAATTTACCATATAATATGAATGACTGTTTTAAGCTATAAAATATAGTTTAGAATCATTATATGTGGGAAACTGATTCAGTATGGTTTTTAACATACCAGCCGAGTGTTAAAACACAGTTTTTAACAGATCAAATATATGTGAATTTAATATTGACATTGAAATGAGGTGAACCTATGAAGAGGAGACCAAGTGTGTAAAAATTATTCTGTGGAGAGGACTGTGAATTTGTTCAGTGGCCAGGAATTCATGTGGTCTTTTAGGATTTACTTGGCTCTGGGAACATTGTGTTGAAATGCTTTTTTGAAGGAAAAAAAGTATCATTTCACCAGGACTTTGTCTGAAATAATAAATGTGTCTGTATATCAAAGTTTTGAAGCGTGTTTTGCAGAACCAGGTTTTGTCTTTTTTTCTTTCTTTTTTTTGTGCACACGCAATCTGCTACATCATGACAGTAGCCCTAGATATGAATAATCATTGATGTTGCCTGCTATGTTTGAATAATGCATTTGAGGGGAAAGGTCTCTTAGATGAAGACATAATTCATATTCAAAGACATTCAGGACAGCTTTACTAAATGAGGAGATGTTTCTGTCTGACACACTTCTACATTTCCATTCATCCCACAGCTGCATGTTTTATAATCATGCACTATTTACTGGAAGACTCTACATTTTAGTTTACTTTCCTCATCGCTTTCTTTCTTTTCTCTTTCTCATCTAGCTTTGACCAGCTAGGCGATGAAACCGCTTCCCACATACTGTTCTCCTCCCACTCACACAGGCTCACACAGACACAGCCATGATGAGTCACATAGTCCCATTCTTCTACTGTCTTTCCCGCTGCACCCCAGTGGGACTCCATTACTGCCCCTAACAGTCCCCACACATACACATACACCGCCTGCATGCACCGCCAGTCCGAGTTCACTGCTTGTCTCTCCAAAAAAAAAAAAGAGTTGCTTTTTTCTCAAGCTCTTTCTTCTTCCATCTTAAAAATGACTTGCGTGTACTTCCATTTCTTTTTTTCTTCTTTTTTTCAGTCTTTGTGTCCCTTTGTGGCTCAATACATATTCTCAAAAGCATATGGCTTTCTTCTGTGAAACACAAAATGAGAAATGTATAGAATGTTCAAGCTGCTCTTTACCATAAAAGGCAAATTGTGTAAAAAAGCATTGTATAAAGCGAGTAAAAAAACATTGTAAATGGGAAACTTTATTTTTGGGTGAAATAATCCTTTAGGATAAATATTGTAATGTCAGCCTCAATATATATTGTATATTATACATTTTGTATTTTATATAAATATTTTTATTTGTTTTTAATCTAAAAATGTAACAGAGGTATTACATATTTCTGCATAAATACCTGCATGCATGATTTAATTAGATTCCCTCAATGACATCGCTATTCCGTTATTCTCAGATATTCAGGAATGCTACGAGATTACCCTGCAAATGAATGCAGCACAAAATGGAGTTAAAGACAGCAGCTCTGTGGACACATGGGAGGTAAGAGTTTCAGAGAAAGGGCAGCTTTATTTTATTACGTCATTATTTGCTCACCCTCATGTCTTCCAAACCCTTATATCTTTATTATCTCACATAAATCTGACTGATCTGGTTCTCAAGTTTAGCTCACTGACAGTTGAAGCAGTTAACAGCTCATAGAGGAGAAGATTATCAGTGAATCTCGTAAATTTGACCTGTTATTCACACAAAGCTGACATATAGTCCATAGTTTATGATACATTTGTAGTGCATTTATATCAATCCCTAGTACTTTACTCTGTTCCTTATAACAGAAATGAACACAGACAAAGTGAACATAGGGGAGGGAAGTTTACAAAGAAGTGCTGGACAAAAATAAAAAAAGGGAAAGAATGAAAGAGATAGTGTGTGGAAGTTACAGACACTACAGAACATTATTCATATCTAGAAAGCACTGCAGTGATAACACCAAGTGCTCCTCGGTGGGCTGTGTGATGATGTCACCAGGACCTTTCGTTACAAGTGTCTGCAATCACGTGTTTATGCAAAGTATTTATAGGGAGAGTACAGAAAATAACCTCAGCCTCTGCCTGGGTTCTGTTAAAAGCAACTGCAGTGAGAGAGGATCACTCTGTGGTCTCTCTAAGGGTTCACACAAACATACACTCGGGTTTTGTCTAAAATAGTCTCTGTTCATCCAGTAAAGGAGCACCCTGTGACTGAAGTTTTTAAAAGATTATAGAATGACGTTTCCAATATTCTCAATGGCCATCCAAAAATTCAATGGGGAGTTATGTGGCATTATTAAATTATTTTTTGTTGTAGCAAACAGCTTTAAACTCAGTTCACTCCATCTCTTACTACACCAAACATCAAGAATACTTATTTAAACTGTTTTTTATTTTCATTCACTTTTTTCCAACAAGGAATAAAGCAATTTCCTACAGCTTCTTATAATGTGTGTGTTTTTTTTTGTGATTGTTCATAGAAAATCCGGTTAAAATTCTTATCAATACATCCAAAATAAAATTGTATATCTTGTAATAACTGAAAACACTGCACAACAATCATGTAATGGCAATGTGTTTTTAAGACCCATGAACTAGAATGTGCCATAAAGATGTCAGTAATCACAAGATTGCACTGGATGGATTGGTTAATAATACAGATGATAGTGATGTAAGTGGGTTATCCACTATTTATTTATTTTTTATTTTTTGCTTGGCTAAAGGATGATTTTACTGAAAAGCTAGACTTTTAGTTAATCAACACACACACACACACACACACACACACACATATATATATATATATATATATATATATAAGCAAATATTTTATTTATATTTATTATTAGTAATAGAAAGGCAAACATAATACTTTCTCATTAATGTCAGCATTCCGAATCAAGATGTCATCTAAAGTATAAGCATGTTTGTTTAATGACAGTTATTTTTTTAATTCATTTTCAAATTATTTTTAAAAAATTATTATTATTGGACTTCGGGCACCCTGCTCTTTATTCGCATTCGCTGTCAAACAAAAAACAAAAAACAATATTGGTCTACCACTAAGCAAAACACATTAATTAATGAAAAAAAAGAGGAGCGGATATTTGGACAATCTCTGTGAGCATGATCAACCCCATTTCAAATCCCCAAATTGCATTTTCCAGAAGCATCACCTTATTGTGACACATTCCACAAAAATACTGCAGGGGTCACTATGTGATGTGTGGTGGAGATGGTCACGGGCCTCAGTTTGAGTATGTCCAGGCACAGCCCTGTTCTCTGGTTCTCTGAGAGCGAGCGAGTTAGGATCTGAGTGAATGTCCAGCGCAGGCTTCATTAGCATTCATAGAGTGCGGCCACCTGAGAGACGTTAAATGAAATGAGTCTGCAAATCCCCGATTTGGTGCAGAAGGAAGGAAAAAAAGACTGGAATAATTTACAGAATAATCATTACAAAGCCTTTGTGTTAAACAGCAAGGGGCAGTGGGTCTTTCCTTTTGTGTTTATATTAGCTACAGTTACAGTCAGTAATATAACAGTGTTATGTAATTTGGTATCAGTTTTATATCAGGGAACGTTGGCTAACATGTTTATTTAAATGTTTCAAGCTGTACATAATCCAGCCTCAGTATATACAGCGAGCAGTTGTCATGTGTCAGCAGTGATTCAGTGGGACTGGACACCAGCAGCGCCTCTATGTTCCTCTCTGGGTTTGAGACTGCAGCAATCTTGCATGTTCTCAGCTGCGGTGTCCATCTCATAGCTGATAATATGATGGCAAACCTCGGGCTTGGCAGCAACTATTTTTCATTTCAGTTCATGGTGGTCCAATGGAGGCAGTGATAAAAATGGTAAATTTGCATTGTGTTTTATTAAATGTTTTTTTTTTTTTTTTTTTTAGATAGTAGATGTGACTTTATTTGTGCTTTTATTTGCATCAGCGTAAATGGGTTTGGCTTGGCCTAATGCTGTAAACCTGCATGCCTCTGTGTGTATGAACACACATGGTTATGAGAGTAGGACAGATTCTAAAAGAACTAGAATTCTAGAGTTGAGTTTGTAACTGTTTGGGAAGGGAAAGTGAGAGAGCCTTTGTTCCATCTGCTGTCATGGCCTTTTCCAAAGGCTGCCCTCTGCTGCCTGTGGCCTGTGAGTGCGGGATATGCTATGATAAACAGGCAAGAACTAATCTAATCAAGTTCTGGCCCTGGTTGTGCATCTTTCGGTCTAAAATGCTATATATGAAAATGTTGCCAGATTTAGAGAGATTTTATAGATGTGGATAGTGGTCAGTAGTTGTGTTTTAATGGTCATGTTTGTTTCAGAATGCTTGCTGGCACTAGTTCTCTCTCTCTTTTTTTTCTATACAGATTTCTGTCCATCCAGACCATCTTGCAAATGGTGCAATTTACCTCTCTGCACTACTTTCCATTCACATAACAAATGACCCTTAGTGCTCGTGCTGGAATATTCCACAGCCCCTGAGCAGTCATTCAGTTGTTCACAATGATAATTGTTTTCCTGTGGCTCTTCATAGTCAGTTGTGTAAAAACAAAGTTTCACTTTTGTCTGTTTTGCCAGATTTAGTTAAATAAATTAATACAAAAAATATGTATTGGATCAGGTCATCCAAGTTATTTACTATAATTAATTATTAGATTGTATTCTGTTTTTGCTGATTTCATGTTGTTTATGCTATGTCTTCAGCACTCACTGATAAGTTCAATCCCTGATATTGAATATTTGGTTGCATCAATTTAAGGGCTTTTTTTGTGTGTGTATCTATGCAATCCACTGACTGATCCTGTGTGATTTGTCCTTGCAGACCTCGGGTGAAGAGGTTGTGTCACGTGTGTGTGTGACCAGCAGGAGGAGCTCTCAGAAGGTGGAGAGAGTGGCTGGAATAGTAAGCCGCTCACATATAGAGACACCTAAGGTTAGTGGCTGCTAAAACACCGAAAAGGGTTTATAATGTATAACACCTTCAGAATGGTGCTTTTGAATGTTGCATGTGATATTTCCTGACATAGGGATTTGTTCATACTTTAATGTCTGTTTCATCTCAGTGTCGGTGCTCAATAGTTCACAGTTAAGGACGGGCTGATGGTCTAGGATCAGTGTGAGAGAGTGTTTCAGCCTCCACATCTCTATATCTTTCAGTGTCTTTTGCGTGAGTGCTGCATTTTTAGTTGTCTGAAATAAAATAAAGTGCATTGTTGTACACAGCGCAACAAATCAGTATCAAAACAGTTTAATGAATGTGCAACATTTTTATGATAATGCGTAAAGACTAATTCTAGGCTTAATTCTCTTATGGGCTGTTTACACAGAACTAGATTTTGTTAAATGTTGACACAGGGCTGAATGGAAGGAAAAAAGTTCTAGTTTTTAGAATGCTGTATCATATGCAATATGCCTTAAACAACAAACATGGCCATCTAGTGTATGTTTACGTGGGGAAACTATGGAAAAGCAATGCAGTGGAATGCAAAAACATTTTGTGCATGGCCTATGTGTATGTTTTTGTTTTTATATGTTTTTCATGATACATATTCATATTAGTGAATACATATGGATGGTTGAAGCTAGGCTGCAGTGTAGCTGAAACAGGAAGAAATATGCCACGATGCCACTGTAATCACCCAGTCTTTCAGTAATACTCTGAGCGAAGGCACAACAGTAAGGTCCTACTATATCATGGCAGCTCTCATTTTCACATCCTCCCAATCACAGCACCCCCAGTGGCATGTGGCGGCACAGTGCCTGCGGGTGCTGGCGTTTCAGATGAGCGTGAGGGATGGGGGCGTGAGGATGAGATGGCAGCATGGGTGTGGTCTCGGGTCCTGGCTGAAGAGCATGGGACCACCGCGTTAAGAACAGAGGGCCTCTATTGTCTTCATTAAAGTGCAGGCTCTTTGCAAGGCAGCAGCGTTCTGTTGACAGCAGGGCTGGCTGATGCTGTGCTGAACGTGGTGTCGTGTCTTCCACACATTACGAGGGGTTTGAGGTGGAAGGGACGGATGAAGAGAAAGCTGCTGAGGGAACACGAGTGGGGGAGGATGGGGGAGCGAGGCGAGGCGAGGGCCGGTGCAGTACAACGCAGTTAGAGCTGGAACGGACACCTAGAGCTCAGCCTTTCGCATGTTGCCATGGAAACCAAATTCCTCCCCCTACTTGCGTCCCTACAGACTGGCAGCCTCTCTCGCTCCTGCTCTCTCTGTCGCTGTTTTCCTGTCTCTGTTGCATCTTTTTGCATCTCTCATATGCGTTCTGCCACATAACATGGCAAAAATGTGTGCGTTGCTTGCGACAGGGTGTTTATGTGACGCTTGAGATGGATGAATGTGGGATCATGCAGAATCACCAATCCGAAATATGCATTTGGCAACACAAAGGAATCTCTCTCCGCATTCAGAACCCTCTCTATGATCAGGATTTCTCATTCTCATCAGCAAACATTTTGAGTTACCCCACCTCCCCTCCCCCAGAGTCATTTTCAGTACAGTCATATCTTTCTTATTGTTGTATTTCCACTTTACTAGATTTTACTTTAGCTCTTTTATGTTTATCCTTCTCTCCAGGCCCATGCACGATTCTTTTAGTCATCCCTCTTCTCAACACCTACAGCACCTCACCATGTACACACTACAGCTAAATATGGAGGTCACTCCTGTTCTGAGAGCTTAATCCTGTTTTGTACACATTCAGCTTGCTTAGGTGAATGACAACCACAGTGTATGACCAAATTCACTTTGAACAAAGTAGTAAGACACAAACTGAACAACGAGTGAAGAATTTAAAGACACATCAGAGCCCTAAATATAGTTCACACACAGCTTGGTTAAACTAAATTGGAATCCACACCCTGCGAAATTTAGATTTTTGTGGAATATATTTTGATATAATGAAAAAAAACTGTACTTCTTTGCAGGGTTGCACAATTTGGCCCAAAATTTGTGAGATGTTAATGTGACTATAAAATACTACTGCTATTACTAACAATAATAATAATATTGAATAAATTAAAATAATAATAATAATAATAATAAAATTAATAATGCTAATAATAAGAATCATTGTTTTATTTTACAGTACAACTGTACAATTTCAATAGCCTACTAATATTTTTAGAATCTAAATTTTCAATCATTAAACTATTAAACTTTCATTTTGGCGGAAAACCGCTGGGAGCCCTTAACTTGGTGCAAGATTGTTGATGCATATTGTGTTGCATGTTACCAGTAATTGTGGTAAATTGTCTGGAGCAGCATTTACTGTGAACCAAGCCACTCTGAGAAACTGAACCCCCCCCCCAGATCTCAAGTTGCTCACGAGTAAAAGAACACAGTGCCACACTTCACTCTGAAACATGCAGCACATATATTGCATGTATAACTGTTGCTAGGGTTACAGTAGGGCTGTGCAAAAATTCGAATGCGATTTTCATGCACATTTCACCAGTAAAGACGCTCCTGTAATTAGAAGTATATCTCCAGCATGCGCGTTCGGATCAGGGTTGCCAGGTTTTTACAACAAATCCTGCCCAGTTGCTTCTCAAAACTAGTCCAAAACTAGCCCAATCACGCTTCGAGGTGGTTCCCTGATAAAAATTGCTTCCCGGGGTTAAAATATACGTTTTTTAGCAGGGTAGCCTTGGCAACACTGGTTGGCATTTACTACACCGAGCCGTAATTCACTGACAATCTACACAAAATCGATGTTAAAATCGCAGGGGATTCTTTGTCGATTTTGAAAACGATTTTGTGTTAGTTGTCGGTAGCCTACGGCTCTGTGTAGTAACTGCCGCTCCACCTGTACCAGTGTTGCCAAGTCTGCGATTGTGTTTCATGTCCGCGGTTTGAAGCAACCCCACTACCAACAACGTGATATTTAGCCCCTAAAAAGCAATTTTACCAAGGCAACCCTTCCAAAAAAATTTTATTTTAACCCCGGGAATACACTTTTATCGGGGAACCTCCTGGAAACGCGATTGGGCTAGTTTTGGACTAGTTTTGAGAAGCAACTGGGAAGGATTTGTTGTGAAAACCTGGCAACCCTGATCTGAACGCATGTGCTTGAAATATACTTCTAATTACAGGAGCATCTTTACTGATGAGATGTGCATGAAAATCGCATTCGATTTTTTGCACAGCCCTAGGTTACAGGCATTAATTACGGCAGTCATGAGCAATGAAAAGGGCTTTGATTTAAGTTCATATTATTTGTTCATACATACATTATTCAATCCACTTCTATTGTGTGAACTGGACAATTCAACACTGTTGTCAGTCCCAAACACCGCTTCTGTGAACGTAGCCTCAGAGAATGATAATTTAGGGATTCATTCCTGCATTTAAATGCAGCTGTCACTCTCACAGTGTGCGTGGCCCTTATCAGACCCTTTTTCTCTTCAAGATCTCTCAGTTCTCCAGTCATTTTACAAGCATCTCATATTCCTTTCTCTCTTTTCCTCTCACTCTCTTTCTCCCATTTCCCTTATCATTACGCTGTCAGTCGGATGTGCAGCGTTTGGTGCAGCAGCTGTTTTCTGTCACCAGGCCTATTAATAGGAGTCACAGCCTTCACAGGCACTTTAGTTTATTGTTGGCAATGTGGAGGAGCAATGACTCAATGAGTTACGAGTGTTTAGGTGAAAACCCAAAACTCTTTCTTGGCCTTGCAGCAGTGCTTCAAAGCCATGCACATTCATTGCAATTCAAAATGTGAATCCATTTATGTTAGCATTAATAATTATTGTATCATGTTTATGTTACCTATTCACTAAGAAATTCTCCTGACTATAATCAGTCTTTCAAAGGCTGCTCTGCATGTTTTTGTTACAGGAATTCTCTGTAGTTCATTCAAAGGAAACCTTCAAGAATGTTACTGCCCCTTTAAGAATGCCTGTGTCTTGCCTTATATGGTCATACATCCTGTCATGTGACAAGAGTGCAGTCACATGGGCTGCTATGAGAATGTACAGAAATTTTACATTACATTTACATTTACATTTATTTATTTAGCAGAAGCTTTTATCCAAAGCGACTTACAGATGAGGACAGTGGAAGCAATCAAAAACAAAAAGAGCAATGATATATAAGTGCTATAACAAGTCTCAGTTAGGTTAACACAGTACACCTAGCATGGGATTTTAAATAATATAATATAAAGAAAACAGATAGAATAAAAAAGGAATAGAGCAAGCTAGTGTTAGATGTCTTTACACATACACACACACACACACATACAATTGCATAATTAATGAAAAGAAAATAGAATATAAAAAGATTAGAACGGTAGTTAGATTTTTTTAAAGAATAGTATTAGAATAGTGAGTGTTAAAGTTAGAGGGTCAAATAAAGATGGAAGAGATGTGTTTTAAGCCGATTCTTGAAGATGGCTAAGGACTCAGCTGTCCGGATTGAGTTGGGGGAGGTCATTCCACCAGGAGGGAACATTTAATTTAAAAGTCCGTAAAAGTGACTTTGTGCTTCTTCGGGATGGCACAATCAAGCGACGTTCACTTGCAGAACGCAAGCTTCTAGAGGGCACATAAGTCTGAAGTAACAAATTTAGGTAAATGGGTGCAGAGCCAGTGGTAGTTTTGTAGGCAAACATCAATGCCTTGAATTTTATGCGAGCAGCTATTGGAAGCCAGTGCAAATTGATAAACAGAGGTGTGACATGTATTCTTTTTAGCTCATTAAAAATTAATCTTGCTGCCGCGTTCTGAATTAATTGTAAAGGTTTGATAGAATTGGCTGGAAGACCTGCCAAGAGGGCATTGCAATAGTCCAGCCTGGACAGAACAAGAGCTTGAACAAGGAGTTGTGCAGCATGTTCCGAAAGAAAGGGCTTGATCTTCTTGATGTTGAATAAAGCAAATCTGCAGGATCGGACAGTTTTAGCAATGTAGTCTGAGAAAGTCAGCTGATCATCAATCATAACTCCAAGGCTTCTAGCTGTTTTTGAAGGAGTTATGGTTGATGTGCCTAACTTGATGGTGAAATTGTGATGAAACGATGGGTTTGCTGGAATCACAAGCAGTTCTGTCTTGGCAAGGTTGAGTTGAAGGTGATGGTCCATCATCCAGGAAGAAATGTCTGTTAGACAAGCTGAAATGCGAATAGCTACCGTCGGATCATCAGGATGGAATGAGAGGTAGAGTTGAGTGTCATCAGCATAGCAGTGGTATGAAAAGCCATGTTTCTGAATGACAGAACCTAATGATGCCATGTAGACAGAGAAGAGAAGTGGTCCAAGAACTGAGCCCTGAGGCACCCCAGTAGTTAGATGTTGTGACTTGGATACCTCACCTCTCCAAGATACTTTGAAGGACCTAGGTAAGACTCAAACCATTGAAGTGTGGTTCCTGAGATGCCTTTTGCCAGTAGGGTTGATAGGAGGATCTAATGTGTTTAATTTTATTAATGAAAAATGTTGCAAAGTCGTCAGCTATTAGAGATGAAGCAGGAGGGTGAGGAGGAGGACAAAGAAGTGAGGAAAATGTTTTAAAAAGCATCCAAGAGTTAGACGAATTGTAAATTTTGTTATGGTAGTATTCCATTTCACCATTTTAGCAGTGGAGACATTAGCAGAGAAAGAAGATAGGAGTGACTGATACATATTAAGGTCAGTAGTATTTCTGGATTTGCGCCACACCCTTTCAGCAGCTCTAAGCTTAGAACGGTGTTCGCGTAGAACATCAGATAACCAAGGGGCAAAAGGGGTGTTACGGGCTGGCCTGGAAGATAAGGGGCAAACAGTGTCTAAACAAGATGTAAGAGTGGAGCAGAAAGTATCAGTAGCACTGTTAGCATCCAAAGATGCAAACAGTTTAGATTTAAATTTTTAAATTTTCTATGGATATCTTCGATGTGCGAGAGTATGTGGGGGTTGTGAGTCCGGCTGGGGGGGTTTATGTAATATGGGAATGCAGAAACTAAAAATGAGGCTGACAGATATGAGATATGCTGTGTGTCATGAAGTAGAATCTAAACCCCTTTGTAAAACCATAATACAATCATTCTCAATTATTTCATAAATCAACAATAGGCTCCCTTCCAGTTTCTCAAGTGTGGGCCAGAGGTTGGTTTTCATTCTACAGGAATTCTCTCAGTGCCTATTCACTGAGAAGTGCAGTGAGAAGAGGAATACGACATATAATATTTGCAAATATATATTTAAACTATGAATACTCTGATTTGTTTTCTTAGTCAAAGAGCAGTCTAACCCGTCAAGCAGATAGAAGGTGCATTCGTAAATTGTCTCTTTTTTTAACTGTCCATCTGTGGTACTTTTCTTCATTCAGCCTGGAAAGATGCATCTGTCTCTCCCATCACACAGTTTCCCTCTATGTTGGCATTTGCAAAAAAGAATAAAGCTGCAGACAGAAATGATTACAGTTTTGTATGCATATTTGAGCCATAATAAAACATGCTGCACCAGCTTTAAATTAAATAATATTTATAGCATTTCTACTTGATTTTGCACTGGATTTACATTTTCATATATAATTATTCAAGCAAGTTCATCTTAGATGACATTTAAGAAGTGCTTAATTGTAACTTGCAACACATGGCCCCTTTACATGCATTAAAGGGGTCAAATGATGCTTTTTTAAATATCATTATTTGTGTATTTGGTGTAACAGGATATGGTGACATGCTTTAATGTTCAAAAAACACATTATTTTTCAATTACTGTATATTATTGTAGGTCCTCTATGCCCCACCTCTCAAACGCATCGTTTTCTTAAAAAAAGTTCCTCCTTCTGACAAGTGCAGTCTGCTCTGATTGGCCAACTGACCCAGTGCATTGTGATTGGCTGGACACCGCAAGCACTCGTCGTAAATGTAACGCCCTTTTCCATAATTGCGAGCTTCATCTTTCAAAATAAATGTAAAGAGTAAAATGTTAATAATGTCCTTAATTTTACCATCAGTTCAAGCCCGAAAGGGGAACAGTTGCGTGGCAGACAAAGTGATGAAGCTCGTATGTGTTTACAGTACACAAACCAAGGTAAAGACAGCTGACTCCACTGTGTGACCCTCTCTCTCTCTCCCTCTCTCTCTCTCTCTCTCTCTCTCTCTCTCTCACACACACACAGACATGTGCACGAGCCTGCAAACACACACGACACGCAAAACTTTGCATTTGAACAGTCAATAGAAAATACTTAAACTAATAACAAAACATACTTACAGTCGCTGATTCAGAAGCACCAGATTGTTGTAGTAAATTTAGAATGACATCCTCTCCTAGGTTCACGAAACAGTCGTCCATAAAATGTGTTGCTGTTCTGTTGTAAGCTACCTAAAGTTTCCTAAATACATCTACTGTCTGAAGGCCAAATAAAGTGCTTTTGCTTTTGTCTAGATACACATAGCATCTCCCTGACATGGCTGCTTCAACACTAACTGTAGTTACTAAAACTACGCCTTCTTTCATTGTGTGGACATTTGGGCGGCATTACGCAAATATTTCCACATAGTGACGTAGACATGGGGACATGTTTGAATGAGCTGTTTTAGGGGGCGTGGCAGTCTTGACTTAGATAAAGAATATCTCTTTGGATTTGAGACTTTAGTCTTTGCAACTTTACAGCTCTTCTTTAGGCACCAAGAACTTGTAACACTCCAAAGAGAAAGGAAAAATTTAAATTGCATCATATGACCCCTTTAAACTATAAGCTATTTTGGCAGCAGATGCGGTGCAAGGTCCTGATTTGAATAACATGAGCATCTTGTTTTTCATTTCTCTGTAAACATTTCTGTGTACTGATATTCTAGCTAATTTTAACAGACTTTTTTAAAGGTTTGATATTATTTAATTCTTTTAGGAGCAGCATTTTTTCCTAGAGGTACTAGAAAAGCCACATAATCACGCTCTGCTTCCCTGACTTCCCCTTTCCTCTTATCTTTGGCTAGCTACCTCTGTGGAGACCGTGGAAGTCTGCATCCTTTTTGAGAAGGTGCTGTATACACAATGGGAGCAGAGGGAACAGGGTGGTCATAGCATGAGCCCAGTCATGTGTGCTGTGATGAATATGCTTGCATTGCCATTTTTCAGCCACCAAACACCACCTGTACACTCCCTGTTTGCATTGGCATTGTTTTTTTGTGATACTCGCACCATTCATATCTCTGATTGGCCTTCCTCCTGGAAATCAGTAAGTTTGCCGGAATAGTAAATTGTGGTAATGATGTGAGTTACCGTTGCATATAATTAAGTGTGGCTGAGCCTGCTGTTTGTGCCTCCTGGTGGGGTCGGAATAAAATAGTGTGCAATGCCTATTAGAACTGACTCAGCCACAAAAACAAGTGAATTCACACATGCATAAACAGAGAAACACACATATAAATGTTCATGCATGCATATACTCACATCAGTAAACACTCATTTGGTTTCTAATGTTTATGCTCTAGTATATTTGTAATAGTATAACAGTCTAACAGGCCAACATCTGTTTAGATTCAGCTACAAAATTGTGCCATTTCAGTTTAATCCCGTCAAAGCCCTCAGTAGGAGAGTCGCTTAGGTCACTTTTTGTAATCAAATTAATATGGATTTTTAATGGATGTGGAAATATTGCTTTTAGGTATGCAGATTTACATCTACAGATGTCTTTAAATTCAGCAATGTCTTCCCTCAATGAAAATAAATAACAAGAAACTGTGCAACTCAAGCCTGTATTTGTGCAACTTCCTCCAAATGATGCAGTTAATTTGATGAATACATTTCTACATTGATTAATTCTTACTTTACTGAGCTTTTCTGTTAGCCTACTCTGCTCTGATTGGTCAGATGGCCTAGTCTGTTGTGATTGGTCTACCACATACAGTGCCCATTGCCATAGTTCTGTATTTTGAACGCTTAATAGAAAATGTAAATATCTATTATTTATCATACTTACAGGCTGTGATTCAGTGTATCAGCTGGTCCAAATAAATTGGGTGCAGAGCCATCTTTCAAGAGCAAGCATTTTTCGAATCCCGTGTTCATTCAAAAAAAAAAAAAATGTTTTGATGCCATTTATTTAAACCATTCATTTTGACTTAACACCATGTATCAGATTTGACACTCAAACATGACTGCATCTTATTAAACTGATTTGAAATGGTTAAGTTTTTGGTAAACTTAACTTAAAAAGGAATTGTTTCAATGAAGGACCTCAAAATAAGTTTTACACTTCCCATCATGTTTTTCACAGGACTGGATATGGGGAGAGACAATGTTGAAATAAAGTGTCATTTTATGCACTTTTTTAGTAAAATGAGATAATGGGAGTTTTTTCCATGTCTAATGCTCTATTATTTGAGCATTTTAAAATACTTTCTATTAATGTACTTTGCACAAGTTACCATTGTGGTGAAGTGTGGAACGTGTGGTTGGGTTGAGGACCTGCTTAAAAAAAGTCTAAAATACTATCATTAAAAAAAGCAACTCCAATGTCATATGTGTAAAGAAAAGTTATATCTTACTTGCTATTATAACACTTTGGCTGAACTTGCAAGGACAGTGGTTCTACAAGATTTTTTTTTTATGTAGGATGAATGAACTAAAGCAAATCAAGGAAATGGGATTCGAATCACTGAAGACCTGTTTAGGCTGTTCAGAGTCAATTCTTTCTTTTGCAATACAATAACTTTATTTATCGTTCACTTTCAGCTTTGCAACTTTGCAGATCGTTTACATCCACATTCAGCTACATTACACATTGCATAAAAAACTATATTCGAAATGGCATAATGGGGCACTTTAAACCAGCCACAGAGAATATTTTTACTTTTAAAAGTAACAACTGAATCACTGCACATTAAAGACTCACTTTTTCTTGGAATTTTATCATCAAGCATATAAAATTTTTTCAAATTTGTCTAAATTGTATGGTTTAGTTTATCCTTAAATAACGTCACAAATGAACCCAGTACATAATAGATTAAAACCTGGTCATCCATCAGCCCCTTATGTTTTCCGTATAAACCCTCAAGGTAGGTCTTCAGTCTTTCTTACAGTGAAGCCATGGAGCTGAATAGCACACTTCATCCGTCTCCATTTGGGCTCTGTGTGCTGCCTGATATTTAGGTGAGCTGGCCCTTTAAGAGCAGTCACTGAAGCAGTCAGTCCTGTGTTGGTGCTGCTGCTGATGGCTGTGCTGTGAGTTGATTGGCTGTGGCTGTCAGGGCTGAGGTGCTGGAGGGATGCTGCTACGCATCTCTCTCTCTCTCTCTCTCTCTCCCTCTCCCTCTCCCTTTCCATCTCCCTCCCTCTCTCTTGCTTCCTTGCATCCCTCTGTATAATCCACATCTAGGGCAAGCAGGCTGAGAGTCAATCCAGTGCTCAGCTCTTCTCTGCAGGCTGGGAAAAGAGTGACAGAAAGAAGGCAAGAAAACGCTTCCCAAAGCAGGAGGAAACGGAGAAAGAACAAATCCGGCAAGCAGAGACATACAGAGGAAGATTTGATCACGGATATCATTGCTATATATAGAAATTGTTTATATATATATATATATATATATATATATATATATATATATATATATAGGCCTATATATATATATTAATATATTTGTACACACGCATGTCAATATTTATAGAAATATATATGTATACATATATACCTGTATATAACTGTATTAGTGCTTGTCTGTTTATATCAATATTTTTATATGTATTTGTGTGTGTGTAAATATATACATATATAAACAAACAAATATATATCTATGAATTTATATACATATAACTGTGAACCAACAGAAGCAAGAAGACAACTCGACCATCGGGGCTGGTCTCTGATTCCGAGATCAAACACTATCAAACACACTATTTTCAGCATTATTTTTCCAAGCCTTTTGCATCGACCTGAGGAAGACTACCAAGCTTTTTCTATTTTTCATCGCCCTGTTGCAACCTCCTCATCTCATCTTTTTCTCGATCGGGAGGAACAAAGAGGAGGATAACAGGGTTTGTGAAGATTCCTGCCGTTCGTGCTGCCGTTCGTGAGACGAGCTGCACTGCGCGCTGCGTTTGATCTGAGCAGGCAGCAGCAGCAGCAGTGAGATAGAAAGAGACAGAGAGTGCTGCACCGTGTGAACTAGCCAGCATGCACAAACATCACCACTGTTGCAAGTGCCCAGAATGCTATGAAGTGACCCGCATGGCCGCCCTGCGCAGGATGGACGCCCCGGCATATGGAGACTGGCAGCCCGAACCCTACGGATACCCGACTGGCTATGGAGGTGGCCAGACCTTACCACCCCAAACCTCGGGCGGAGGGGGGGGAATGGGTGGAGGGGGTACATTGGGAAGAAGTAAAGGCAAAATGATGTCAGCTGGGGGTCCTGGAGGTCCCAACCCTAAGAGCCATTCCAAGTGTGGCCCCAAGGTGAATGGTAATAACTCAGGAGGACAAGGAGGATGGTGGCCCGAGTGCACCTGTTCCAACCGGGACTGGTACGACCAGGTAAATGCTGTTTCTGTGCTGCTGGGGGCATTGAGAGTAGGCAGCAGGTGGTAGGCAGTTGGTGTAAATGTGGTTGCTATGTTGAAACTGAACAGAATCAGAAAGCTCCCCTGTAGCTGCCAGAAGATGCATCATTTTTTAAGGGATTCATCCAGTGTTGATCCTTTCATACTGCATGTGCTGTAATCTTACAGCATGCTCGTCAAGATTGATTCTTGCTGAGAAGGAGTTTAATCTTCAAGTATTTACTGCTCCATCAGTGCTTTATGGTTTCATCAATCCCCTACGTACATACTAACATCTAAACTCTCATCTGACAAGGATTGACAGGGCCGCTGTAACCACGCAACAAGTGCATGTAGCTCCGCCAATTTAATTCAAGGATGGCAGTGATCTGCCAGCACAGCTGACCAGGCAAAATACATGATCAAATCTAATGTTCAGCAAGTAATGGGTTCTAGATTTGTGAGGTGAAAAGGTGGATGTTTTATGGATCTATGTGTGTGCATTTCTTATTAATTTCCAGTATGTTGTTCTAGTCACTGATTGAGATACAGCCAGAGATGAGGTGTCTTATGAAATATGTAATGTACACACCATATTCTGGCTATATTTTAACCTAATATTCAAACCAAACCAGGCAGCAGAAGCTGTAATTAAGTGAGGTGTATCTGTGTAAGTGGCAGCAGGGGTGGGGGAAGGGTTGCACTGAATGTATAAAATGGAGGAAGCAGGCTGTTATGTGAGAACAAGCATGCATACATGTTCTACGCCTTTAGTGTGTGTGCATCTCTACGGTGTGGGGGTGCATGAGAGTGAACAGGCTTTTATTGGTATTTGTGCATGGTTGAGGAAGAGAGAACGCAGAGAGAGCAGCAGAGACGCAGAGAAAATGGAGGGTGAGATCTCGGTGGCAGCGAGGGTGAAATTTCACCAAACGCAGGGAGTGAAAAGGTGTGAGCAAGGAGCTGACTAATTCTGCCTCCGTTCAGAGGATGGGAGAGGCATCAGTCAAAAGCAGTGTGGTTTTTCACTCATTCGCTTTTGTTTTAATCATGAATTATGCATTTGGTCTTGGCAGCATTTGCTGTAAACCGAATAAATGAACCCTTAAGATGTGACATTTTTCTCTTTATTCTCTGTTTCTGCGATAATTTCCTTGTCTTTTTGATGTATGTAAATCAGCATGTATGTTCTCCTGTGCACCTGATTGGCACGAGCACTCCTATGGCATATTGATGGAGTGTATGTTTAATTAATGAGAAAGAAATTGTTTAACAGAGGTATATAGGACAATGACGCTATTAAAGCTTCCTGTATTTGAGGAGGAGACCATGGATCAACCTGCTGGTTTCTTCTCTTCTTGCCAAACTGTTGTCTGTCAAGATTATTAAAGAGGATTTGGTTATCTTTGAAGGCCTCGTGGATGTGTTTCATTTGCGAAGGCTATAACTTCTGGGGTAAATTTGAATGAATTTCAGCTTAGATTGAGGGTTAAGCAGTAAGAATGGGGGAAAATGTACCTCATTGCGGGGGGAGAGGATTGGCAATCATCAAAACGGCTCAGGAAAGTGGTGGCAATAGAGGTGAAAGTGCCAGTGTGGAAAAGAGAGAAATCCGCCAATAAAGACATGCGGGTTAAGGAAACAGAGTGGGTTACATAAGAGAAGGCAGTTGTTGGATACGCTTTTGAGAGAGAAGCTGTGGATTTGTGTGCTAGCATTTGCCCCCTACTTTCTGTGAAGCCACAATTAGCACTCCGAGTGCGTATAATATATGCACACATTCATATCTGCAGAGAACAAAATATTCATTGCGGGTAAAAATTATGTAGAAGATTCTCATTTGTTTTGTGGCAAATCAAAAGATCAGTTTTCACACAGTGTTATTGTGGCCAAATTGCATCACCCCATCGCTTCAGCTCTATGTTGTGCTTTAATGGTGAAGTGTGTGTAGTTTCTGCACCACCAGCATCACCAACCAGAAAATAATGGCTTTTAACATCTTCCATTGGGAAACCAAACAGATTCTTCCCTAGGGCTGTGCAAAAAATCAAATGCGATTTTCATGCGCATCTCATCAGTAAAGATGCTCCTGTGATTAGAAGTATTTCTCCAGCACGTGCGTTCAGATCAGGGTTGCTAGGTTTTCACAACAAATCCTGCCCAGTTGCTTCTTAAAACTAGTCCAAAACTAGCCCAATCGCGTTTCCAGGAGGTTCCCCGATAAAAATTGCTTCCTGGGGTTAAAATATACATTTTTTGGAAGGGTTGCCTTGGTAAAATTCGCATTTTAGGGGCTAAATATCACGTTATTTGTATTGGGGTTGCTTCAAACCGCGGACATGAAAAACAATCGCAGACTTGGCAACACTGGTTCAGGTGGAGCGGCAGTTACTACACAGAGCCGTAGTCTAACGACAACTGACACAAAATCGTTTTCAAAATCGACAAAGAATCGCCTGCGATTTTAATATCGATTTTGTGTAGATTGTCAGTGAATTACGGCTCGGTGTAGTAAATGCCAACCAGAGTTGCCAAGTCTGTGGTTGTTTTTCATGTCCGCGGGTCGAAGCGCCCCCAATACATATAACGTGATATTTAGCACCTAAAATGTGAATTTTACCAAGGCAACCCTGCTAAAAAACTTATATTGTAACCCCGGGAAGCAATTTTTATCTGGGAACCTCCTGGAAGCGCGATTGGACTAGTTTTGAGAAGCAACTGGGCAGGATTTGTTGTGAAAACCTGGCAACCCTGATCCGAACGCACGTGCTGGAGATATACTTCTAATTACAGGAGCGTCTTTACTGATGAGATGTGCATGAAAATCGCATTCGATTTTTTGCACAGCCCTATTCTTCCCCTAAACAATGCAAATAATGTTGATAGCACTGCAGTTTTTAGTTTTTAACCTTTAATAGCACTGCCTGTGTTTTTGAAAAATGTATTTAAATGTTAAAAAATAACACTGATCGCCTTTAAAGAAGTGTTCATTTGTTTATAGATTTTAAAATCAACATTTAACCAGTTTTTGCAACCCATTTAACTTATTTCTAAGTGAAACTGGATAATGAATGAGAAAAAATGTAGGACAAGCCTTATTTTTGTCCATCTATAGTTAATTTTATTAATCTGAATTTGATTGGATTGTGAAAAGTGACCGTTAACAGAATGAAGCCAGATGATTATGCAAGAGTGGTTTAAAAGGTTAGAGAAACAAGCATTTTTTTTCTTTAAAATAGTGTGCAATCATGCACAATAATTAATAACAGTGTTTATTTTAAAGTGACATGATGTGTAGCTAAGTATGTTGTCCCATACTCAGAATTTGTGCTCTGCATTTAACCCATCCAAGTGCAGGCAGTTGGGGGTCCGGTGCCTTGCTAAAGGGCACTGTACATTCACTCCCCCCACCTACAATCCCCATTACTGAGACTCAAACTTATGACCTTTGGGTTACAGACTCTCTAACCATTAGGCCACATCTGCACCCCAATTTTATTTCAAATTTATTCTCTACATTAGGCTATTCAATAGATATTTGATGGATGGGGTGGTGTCAAAAGACATGGTCAGCTGTAGGAGAATGAGAACATTTCTTCGTCAAATTAAGGGATGTGTGTTCTGAAGGACTGGGCATCATCTGAATGAACCATCTTGTCTCCAGGCACCAATTTATTATTTTATGCTCTTGGGCTTTATGGCACAATCTAATGGTTATGATTAGTGTTAAATAACAAATGGCCCTTACAATATTTACCCTTGTAAAGTAATCGATTAACCTGCTTTTACTTTCTTTGTATCAATAATAACCTCTTGATGAGACTAACTACTAAATTACAGTCCACGTCCTGCTCAGTTGCCTGTCTGTCTGCGTACATGTGCTCAGGAACTGCGTGCATCACATATGTTGAAGTGTACTTGAAATCTGTGGGAATGAAAGAGCTGATTTTAAGAGCGACTTCAGTCGTCAGATGTCCTCGCCTTGTACCCCCAGCTGCGGTAGAGACAGCCTCCATCTTAGAGATGAAGCGTCTGCATCATATCAAGAAGGATGTTTTTTTTTTTTGTTAACCCATCCTTTTAGCTGCAAAACATTTGGACCAGGCTGAAATGATGATGCAAGCGATGTTGAAATGTATGTGACAGTATGTCTTCTGGCTGCATTACAATTAGAGTGAAAGGCGAATTGATGCTGTGTTTTAGCTTCTCATTGTCTCATTCATAAGATCAACCATTACTATAGATGATTCATAGATCATTATCTTCCTCAGTCCTCCAGAAAAATTCAACTTAACAAATAAATCATGTTAAATGCTGCATATTAAATAGCAGGGGAACTATATTACATTTATTTTCATCAGTGCATAGCATATTTCTTGTCTACTACATGCAGTATTTTATTGGATAAAAAGTTAATTGAAGAATTAAAAATGGATATTTAATAGCTCTTACACTTGCGTCATTACATGAGTTAAGTGGTGAATACTATTAATGAGCAACATGGATTTAATATGTAATTATTTCCTGGAGTAAATGACACATGTTTTGTTAGTCCTGTTGTAACTGTCCTAACTTGAGTACTGTTTAATCTGGTGATATGGACACCGTAAAAAAAATGCTACTCATTTTATTATCCTATGTAGAATTAGTTTATTTCCCCACATCCCACATGGAAAAAACCTATATAAACATATATGTTTCAATATAGGTTTTGAGATACAATAGGTTTTTAATATATGTGACATATATAAAATTGGCTGTTTTCCTATATTATATGTACATATATGCACACATATATATGTACACATATATAAACATATATATGTACATATATGCACTCATATATATATATATATATATATATATATATATATATATATATATATATATATATATACATATATGTACATATATGCACACATATATTTACACATATATGCACACACATATGTACACATATATATGTGCATACATATACCTATATAGGTACATATATGCACGTATATATGCACCTATATGTTCACCTATAATAGTAAAATTAAAATCCATAGCTGCTAGGCAACATAAATAAAAGTCCAAAATGTAGAAATGTACATTATTTATTTACTCATGATCAATCAAATAGTACAAAACAAAAAATATAGTACAAGAACAAAAATAAGACAAAAAACCTGCTAGGCAACATAAATAAAAGTTCTTTTCTAAAAAAAAGATCTTCATTATTCTTTGAAGGTCTGGTCATGACGCGCCTCATCATCCTCCTCCTCCGCCACCTCCTCCTCCTCCTCTTCCTTCCTGCACTATCCAATGATGTTTGATAGGGTGTCCAAGATTTATATTTTTTCCTTTTTTTTTCGGCACACAAATTTTTTAGCGCATAGGCATTTTCGTCCACACGGATCTGGCGTTTTGGAAGAGTGAAACCGATGTTTTGAAACCGGGTCCCAGAGTGGATATATTTGAAAACGCCGCCTTTGCGTTTCGTCTGGACGGCGAATCCGTACATTTTCTGAAAATATAACGTCATCAGCCCACGTCTCGCCCCTAGTCAAACACCACTACATCACGTAACAGCAACAAAAACATGAACAAACACTGAACGATTGTATTTTTTATTAACTAACATTAACACGGATTAATAAATGTATTGTTCCATGTTCGTTTGTGTACCATGCGCAAGGTTTATCAGCAAATCCATGTCGTCTTCTCCGTTTTAAGTGTATCTCTGTGGCAGAATTACAGTGCCACATGCTGGTCTGGCATGTATACTACATCGGTTTCATGTGGACGCGGATATTTCTTGAGACGAGGGAAAAAAAGATCGGGGGTAAGCTCCGTCTCCGTGTGGACGGGGCCGAAGAAGTA
Organism: Carassius carassius; assembly: GCF_963082965.1. NCBI lineage: Eukaryota > Metazoa > Chordata > Actinopteri > Cypriniformes > Cyprinidae > Carassius > Carassius carassius. Next base: position 7,372,819 of record NC_081787.1, on the reverse strand, counting down.
ATGGGTACTTACGGTTATGGATAGAAATGTAGCGGAGTAAAGAGTAAAGAGTATTTGCCTAAAGTCATGAGTACTCCCCAAAAATGATACTCGAGTAAAGTACAGATCCCTCAAAATTGTACTTAAGTACTGTACTCAAGTAAATGTACTCTGTTACTGTCCGGCTCTGTATATCATGTTAATATATTGCCATAGTTAAATTCCATAACATGCCAATTACATGTGATACCAATTTCACGTGTTCGCACATACATAAGTTCTTGAATAATTTTTTTCGTTAATTCTTAGTTTTTGCCTTGATAATAGAAAATATGAGCTAGGCATCATGTATGACAGTCAAAAATGAGATATGAGCTACAAAATGACCAGATCCTGCCATTAGCTATATAGAAGCCATATCTTGTATGTATAGGGCTTATATGTGGATATGAAGAAGCAATACAGGAGACCTATATTTCCTGTATATGCACATATATGCACCTCAATTTTGCCAATATGTGGCATATATACGCATATAGGTTTCATATATGCGCATATATCCACATATAGGTTCTTTCCATGTGGGATTGCATTAGTAGCATTCCGTAAAACCTTTAAAAAAATATTTAGGCTAGTGATTCAGTGTGAAGTGTAATTTTCATATGCTGCCATATATTATGTTTTTATAAATACATCTATAAATTCTAATTTTATTTGTAAGATCACTAAATGAAATGACTAGTGCATTGTGTTGAAGCACTTGTCATCTTAACTGTTGCCATATGAAATCATTTGCAGTTTGGTTGGTTAATTTGCTTATATGTGACCCTGGACACCAAAACCAGTCATAAGGTTCAATTTCTCAAAACTGAGATTTATACATATTCTGAAAGCTGAATAAATTGTTAGGATAGGAGAATATTTGGCCAAGATACAACTATTTGAAAATCTGTAATCTGAGGATGCCAAAAATCTAAATATTGAGAAAATCGCCGTTAAAGTTGTCCAAATGAAGTTCTTAGCCATGCATATTACTAATCAAAAAATTAGTTTTGATATATTTACAGTAGGAAATGTACAAAAAAAACTCTTCATGGAACAAAATCTTTCAAAATTAATAACTTTGACGCACACAATGTTTTTTAGGCTATTGCTAAAAATATACCCCAGCGACTTAAGACCGGTTTTGTGGTCCAGGGTCATATATATTATAACTACTGCTTGACATGGCCATTAGCTGTATGTCTTTCTCCAAATTGCAATACAGAAAATTACAAATCTTTGAAGGTAGAACAAGAAGAATTTCCTGAATATAATTTTTTTTAAGGTAACATAACATAATTTCGATCAAAATGTTGTTGTACACCCACAATGTGCGTACATGCTTGTATGTCAACATGCTCCTAGTAGTCAAAAGATTACCAGCACATCTTTAGAATCACATTTATCCATTTAAGGATACATGCAGTACAATGCCTTAATGGTTCATCTTACAGATGCCCATTGTAGCCAATTTCTGAGAAATATATCTTGATCAAGTATTTGCATTTATTAGAATGAAATTGCATTTAAGAGATTGCAAGAAATATATCCAGCTTTTCGTTTTTCTTTTTTTTTTTATATAAACCATCTCATTAATGGTGCACCCTGCTATATCAGAGGTGATATGCTGTGCTCTTGTGATCTCAGCAGTAAGCCAAGTTCCTCAGTTGATTATGCATGTCATAAATCAGGAGCAGGGCTAGCATATGTGAGCACTTACAGATTGTTCGCTAGCTTGAGACATCACCAAGACAGTAATGTATCTGAGAGGAGGCTGGGTTTGTGAGAGATTTTAACTAATTGGATTTTCATTTGTAATGTGGGGTTTTGGGTTGCAGTAAAGAAATGGGATGGGGGTTGGGGGTTATGTTGTGAAGGAAGATAAGGCTTACCTAATCAATTCCAGACGAGACCAGTTTAGGGTTGGTCCCAAGAGACACTCTTCTTTCCACCAAAACCAATATATGTCCTTCTGGAGAACTGAGAATTTGATGTGAGGCCACACATGTGAAGACAATTTATTTTTGGTTTTTATTAATTTTTTTATTTTGTTTTATTTTTGTAATATTTTGTTTTCAGTGAAGACTCTTCACACACATACACACACGCACATACTGTATATATTTTCTTAGACCTGTTGCTTAGAAATGCTAGTGAAAATGCTTGTAAAATGCTGTAAAATCAAGCTTATGTGTTCAGACTTATCACAGACTATATCATGTTTGTAAATCCCATTAATATAAGGTATATTCTGTTTTATTGTAAGGTAAATTCTATTGGATTGCATCTCATCTGAAAATATTCTAAAATTTACTTTGCAATTATTAGGTAAACATACAGTATAGTTTACATTAAATGTTGTTAATATCGTCAATAATTGTATTGTTGATATGTACACAGATGAAGTAAATCCCATCCTTGTGTGACAGAAAAAAAAACATTCTTGACATTGACAATTCTTGACATTGTCACTTGCTTTTGCATTTTAGGATAGCACATTTGTTAAATGAGATAACCAAGACTTGCCACATTTCAAAGTGTGTTCCTTCAAATGGAAGCATGGTCTTGTAGGAGAAAAGTGAAAAAAGTGAAAAATTCTACCCAACACTGCATAGGTACCCAGTTAACTTTAGGTGTTGCCATAGTGACAAGAAGGCTAGAAATCATGCTGCCCGAGAGAGAGAGAAAAAGAGCTGAATTCAGTGACATTTTTACAGACATGATTGTGCATATTCATGACAACATTTTCACTTGCTGACGGTGCAGTTACCTTGACATGCAGAACTTCACCATATGCATGCATTGATCTAGATATCAGTGAAATTATCTGTGCAGTCTGTTTTGAGAGGACTTACTATATCACAGTATCCTACTCTACACACACATATGCACCTATTGAAGCAGCTGGCCTGGACAGGAAAATGACCACATCATATACAGTAGCTCATTTCATTTACAGCATTATGTTATTGATCTAGAGATCTACAAGGCTGAAAACCCTTCACGTTTGGTCAGTAAGTGATTGTTAGAGTGCGTTGTTTCACAGCCTTCTCACTGCTGATTAAAGATCAGTTGTCAGAAGACTCAAGGATGCTGAATGCAATCCATCATCCTGCTCAAAAATACCCCCCCCCCCCCATACACACACACAAGCCTTCAAAAATCTGTTCCTAAAACAAAATGTACTCAGCCTATAAAAAAACAATGAAGAAGCACATAGAAAATCACTGCAAATGCTTTAGAAAACGGAGGAGAAGGCACACTGCAATATTTATGCATACTTTTAGAGTTGTCTTTTATACATCAAGAAAGGGTAAAGATGTGTGCCTGAGAAAACTAAAAAGAGATAGTTGACTGTGTTTTTATGGGAATTTGTGGAGATCCAAGGCCTGAGCCATCGGGCCACTCTTATTATCAAGCCCTGAGTTTGTTTATGATATTTGTAGCATTTAAAAATTTGCTTGTCTGTTAATCTTTGGATCTTGTAATCAAAAATGAAGCATGTTATTAAGATTCAAGTCATCCGTTGACCTGCAGCAGGATGTTTCTAACCCACTGCGTGAGCTTTACACATTGTGATATTTCCCCATATAAATACGTTTGTGTGGGTGTTAATGTGAGTGACTGTATTGCTCATGGCCATTGACCTGTCAGCCATATGCTCCCAGCTGGCGGCCCTGTTGGAGCGCAGCTCCCCTGCTCCGCTCAGTGCCACACGTGGGGTGGGGAGTCGAGAGGGCTGTTTATTTGTTTGCTCACCTGCTTTGTTTCATTTCTTGTTTTTGCTGATCGCAATAGTGACTGTCCTAGAAAACAGAAGAATAGCGGTTAGCTTACTCATCTTATTCAGTTCTGGTTGCTGCATCCACTATGCTGACAACGAAGGCAGACATGTACACATGCCACCAAGAGCCACGGCACAAGCGTCGCTTGCTATAGCAGCATTTTCACAAAGCACTTCCTGCTGCTTCAGTTTAAGGGCTAACATCCCAATGAATTTTAATGCCTATTTTTAGAGAGCTTGCACAATCATTCCCTCTTTTGTGCCATTACTCTTCCCCTCTCCCTGTGTGATGCTTCAAATAACAGAGGCTGCATTTTGCGCCAGCCGGCGTTACAACACCCACACAAGATCATAGAATCTGCATGCATCACAATCAATAACTGGAGAGTGCTGATCCACGAGCCTCTGGCTCTTCTCTGTGTTATGTGGGAGTCTGTGGGTGCATTTAACAGAGTTTTTGAGCTTTCCAATGCTTGTAATTTTAGACCTTTTTGGCTTTTACCTCAGTGGACTCACTCGTTAGTGGACAGCAATTACAGACCTAGAATATTATATGCACAGAATTGCTTGCATTCTGAGCTTTTTATTAATTTCACTGGATGTAGTGTAACATACCTTATGCCAAAGCTCCAATTACAATGTAATTAACTGACATATGGGAAAACTATATTTGTGCTGAAATACCCTTTTATCAGATTTCTTTTAGTGATGAGGCATCGGTTAATTATATCTTTAGAGTAGAGGCCATTGCGTTCTGCACAGCATGACCTGTGAGGTCCCATTTGTGTACAAATCGTTCTAGTCAAACAGATTCATGAATCATTACTATTCGATAGGATTTATTCTCACCCGATAAACTTTTTTACTAATTGATGATCGTATGATTATTCATATTGAATTAAGTCGAGAATTATTTCTGTGCAGTGTTGTGAGACTTGCCGTTCACCAACTGGCTGTATATGAAAAGGTCTAGTTAAATATACAACCAAATTTTGTTTAGATTGAATGTATAGTAATATAATAGTAAAAAAAGACAAAAATACAATTGGTTAATTTTTTGCATACTTAGGCCCAGTTGTAAGGTTGAATTGATTGTTGAACTTTATGTTGTTTTGGAAGAAACACTAAACTAAATTTAAGGCTAAGATCACATTAAAATAGCTTGAAATTACAGCTTTCCATTTTTAACATTTCATAAAGCAACATTTGACAATTTGATTTTCAAACAAGCTGAAATACTTTCACAAAACTGAGGGATAAAGATATTTATGTGGCACAAATGCAGTCAGGTTCACTAGAGTGACATCGTTAATTCGAACACAACTTTACAGCAAATGCCATTAGAAAAAAAAACTAGTTTATATAACTGAACAGAAAAATCGTGTAAAGCAGTATTTTGCTTTATATTCACTACAGAAATATAATTTAAAATGTATGCATGCAATTTCCCAACTCAAATGGTTATTTGGCTCCTATTCTTTTTCATTTTTTCATAGTAAAATATTTTAGTTGCATCAAATGAGGCTTTTAAAAATAGAAAAACTGTGAATTGAAATGCATTTTCATCCCACTCAGATAATGTTCATATGGGACTGCCAGTAAAGAGTGTTTCTTGAATGCAGAGATGCTCTGTGTGTCATCTCTCATTGCTGCATTATCTAAGTAGCCCTTCAGCCATTTTCTGGACATTTCCAATTTTCAGTGTTTTCCCCATCTTTTTTCTTTGTTCTTGTTCTCATTCCTTTTCCCCTCAAAAGTTTCTTCACAGCCTACAAAATAGCATTTTTTTTCAGAGAATGTTTATGCACATTGCTGTAATGCAAATAGTGTTGTCGGTCTCTGTTTCTCCCTGAAAGGATGTGCATAAAAAGCAGCTGTAATTATGCTATCACTCTTGCACCTTCAAAATCACCACAAAAAGCTTTGATTTATCTGTAGTTCATTCTGAATATTCTGAGTTTGATTGAAAGTTCAGCATGAAGATGTTGCTTTTAATTAAATGTATTTTATCTAATTAACTAATTTCTTGAGTGTGTGATGTCATCTGTAGGGTTATGAATATGCACAAAATATGCACAAAATATGTTATATGCAGAAAATGCTTTAAATACATATTGTAAAAAGAGAACCTATATATATATATATATATATAGAGAGAGAGAGAGAGAGAGAGAGAGAGAGAGAGAGAGAGCAGATATTATGTATGTATCTCTTTAGTAACTTTAATAGATAAATTATCAAAATTAAATAATACTTAGATCAATAAAAAAATAAATATGAAACTATAACAAAGTTTGGATAAATTCAGTTTAAATGTATGTAATGTTAATCGTTATGTAAAGTAACTAGAGTTTAGCATTTTCTGAATACAGTGTGAAGTAGGTGGTTGCTAGGACATTGTTATTTGTTTGCTAAGGTATTCTGACTGTTTTAGCATGTCCCCTGTTTTTAGCGCCCCGAACATCCTTTCAGTTGTATGCATGTTATGGGTGGTTGCTAGGGTGTGCTGGTTGGTTGCTTACTGCCCCAAATCCTGGTCCCTAGATATAGCATGGAATCCTGCTTCACTTTACATCCATTTTATCATCCAACAGGCCGATAATTGTTTTGAAAAAGTGATTGCTTAGAAAAGTAATAGCACATCTCTCATTAACAAGCTGCATGACTTGCAGCATCATTCATGTCCATAGCGTAAGCGTGTGGGACGAGTTACGCATCAAAGTTTAATTACGTAGGGTTACTGGCAGCTTCTGTGGTTCCTTTGTGAGTACCACTAATAATGTTATTAGAAAGTGTCACTAATTCATTTTTCATATGCAGCGTTTATTCTGTCTTGTCTTATGTGGCTCACAAATTAGGAGTGTTCAGGCTGCATGCATAGTGACTCATGTCAGAGCATTCTAATGCAATCCAGCTTTTTTTAATCAGATCTTTTACCCTCTAGAGGTTGAAGTTGTTATGTTTTCTAACACATTTCATTGGCTTCATTGGACATTGGCTGGATGGAGTAATAATGGTTTACATGCATACATCCGCTTGCACAGAGAGATACAAATCATGCAGAACATCCCTGATATCTGAGAGTCCCAGCTGCCTCAGGCCACAGATACAAGAGGGTTGTGCCGAGCCTGTACAGATAACGTGCTGGATTATCGGCCCGCCGTTACATGGTTTGTAAGCAGCGCATCTGTGTTTGACTTGAGTTTGTATGGATGGGTTGTCTTAATTCATTTGCAGCTTGGGTAGAAGCTAAAGGTAGAGCATTGATGCATGTAGGTTGAATGCCAATGTACTTTCAAGGAAATGCTTGATCAAAAATATAACATTTTTTTTTTTTTCATGATCCATTACAGTCAGTTTGAGAAATTTTGGTAAAATTTGGAGAAAGATATTTATCACAGCATTTGAAAATAATTCATTTAAATGATCAACAAGACTGCAGTAATTCTAAAGCATTTAACATGCATGTTTCTAACATATTGTACATTTGCTTTCAAAATCCACAGAAACTTGTGACATGTTGGCAAGACACAGAGATGATAAAGCACACACTAGATGCTTCTGCTGTATTTTTGTCTTGCAGACCTAAAAAGCATTATTATTTTATATTAGTCATGTGATGGTGTGGCTGTACCGGGAAAAATAAGAGTGAAAACAAGACAAAAAGAGAGAAAACGTAGGCACCCATTAAAGCGTTTTTTAAGGCATACAGCCTTTATTTACTCTATTAGGCCTTATGTTATATTATTCCTGTTTGATATATATAGTGTGATTGATTGTTATTCATGATTGTTATTCAAAATAATAAGTATTTGAATATATATATATATATATATATATATATATATATATATATATATATATATATATATATATATATATATATATATATATACAAGCAACCGATGGGATTGATTTTGTTAGAGGTTGTGTTGCCAAATTCCTTTTCTTTTAGTAAAGTTTCTGTGGAAGAGACTAAGATATTTTTTAATGTGAATAATGGGGTTCTGCAGGGTAGCGTACTTGGTCCACTATTGTTTCTATTAGGCCTATATATAAATGATATTCAGGCTGCATGTGAGGAAAATATGTTTTTATATGATGCTGGTGATCTTTTAGTTGCATAAATTGAGGCTGAATGAATTCAGGAGAAATTAGGTGAGGACCTTGTTAAGGTGAAGGAATGGCTGACTGAAAAAAGCTTTTATTACATTTAGGTAAATCACAATCTATTCTTTTGGGGTCAAATTATAAATTGCATAAGGCAAAGAACTTAGCTGTCGAAGTTGATGGTTATGTCCTAGCAAACAGAACATCGGTTAATGATCTTGGCTGTGTTTTGGAAACCAAAAGCCATTTAGCAATTACTTATATCATGGCAGGGACTTTACTGATTTTTGATATTTACATTACCTTCATTTAATGATCGCTTAAAAACTGCATTGAACATTGTCATCAATTTAAATATTTAAAAACATAAATTATTTCATACTGTTGAATTAAATCTTTAGCAGATCTCAAAATTAACATTCTTTCTTCATTTTGTTCATTATAACGTTGTGATAATACAGATATATATATATATATATTGCAGGATAATCTTGTTGCATATTAACCCCCATAATAATATTTGGGAATGCCACTATATTGTGTATTTGCACTATTTTAGTATACTGGCGTACTGGAGTGTCGTTTGTGTAACACAGAGTGTCACTGAGCTTTGAATAGGCTGCTGGAGTCGCTCTAGTATCCTGATCAGCCAGCTTATAAAACTGAATGTGGGCCCTCAGTGGATTAATATTACACATTAAAATTCCAATTATATAATCAGCCAAATCCAAGGACTGCATATGCACATCAGAATCGCTGCAGAGCTTGTGATGTCGAGCCCCTGCGTTTGAACCTGAGAGGATGATGTAAAAGAGGTCTGCTTACCTCTAATATCATTTTTGCCATCGGTGTTGGGCTGACTGTGTGTGGTCATTCACAGAACATCCCTCGCTGAAGCAGTGACAGCATGCCAAATTTTTAATGCTTTAACCTCAGGGGACGTGAGGCTGCCGTGACATTTTGAACCTCCCGAAACAGCCCTGAAAAGACTAGCACTTTGTATTTTCTGTGACTGTTCAGTGAAAGGAAAGGTGATTAATGACATGAATTATGGGGAATGTATGAACTTCCTAGCATGTGATTGTTTGAAAAGGCTGATTGCTTGACAGCTCTAAATACAATTTACATCCTCTGAGCATTCTTTCGTCAAACAGTCTACTGAGAATATGGAGTAATGAGCAAGAGTCATTTATGTAATTACTTTTGGTTATGAGTTATTAAATAAAGCTCAAACCCAAGTAAAAAGACTTTGAACAATGTAGAGAGATGTTAGCTTGAATAAGACTGTTTGACATTTGAAAAAGTTACCTGGGTGCACATGTAGAATTTAGTCTGATTGGGTTTGATTGGTCTTTTGAGTTATTTGATCTCTGTTTTTTTCTTGTTAACTCATGACTGACAGAATCCAGTCCTTCATGGTGTAATTATAAGTTTCTAGCCATCTTCATAATTTCCTGTCCTTTCAAATCTTAAATCTTATGCAGTTTTGATTGCCTCTATTTTGGGGGTTTTAGTGTGATCCTAGCCTACTTGGTTGTCTGAGGTTGAAAGTTTAATAAATTGTTAAATTGTTTTAATACTATTTTGTGTTTGTTATGATTTAATTGAATTGTAGTACATCAGTTTGCATAGTATCTTGACATGATTTAAAATAAATGTTATATATATATATTGTGCGATTGCCATGTTAAAACTTAGTGAAATCAGCCAAAAAAAATTTAAACTAACACATAAGGGAGTTTTGTGTGGAAATGTGTGAATGTCAAATGTTCCAGTTCTGTGGAAATCTGCAAAACTTTCTGCTGAGTTTTGTGCTTTCTCCATATGGGCCAGTTATTGCATAACAGAAATTCTGTAGATAGTGAATACTATAAATGGCTCTGAACAAAATAAAATTGCATCTCTACATGTATGAAATAGGCTGATATTAGAAATCCATTTAATTTTAGAACACTATGTACTTTCCTTTTACTTATCCATAACACCCGGCCAACATCACCTCTCTGATGGACTGAATCATATTCTCAGTACAACAGTTCCTCTACTTCTGATCGGGAATGGTCTGTGTCCTCAGATCAGTGGGCGTGATAAAAATGGGAAAGTCAGTGATGGTCACTCTGATCACAGTAGAGATCTTCACTATTGGGCTTCAGTTCTGATATTCTCTGTCTCCTGTCCTGTGTGCAAGGTGTGCAAGGGAGACTGCAAATCTGGCCTCTCTGTGGGAGGCAGATCATTTTGGCAATTCCTGATGTGATACGAACATTTAAAACAAAGCCTCTTTTAACTGCTATTTGGCAGTAAATACACCAGCATATGGATAAACGTCCTCATGAATGTATTCATAATTGCACACAGAAAGTAGTGGCACAGCACTTGTTTTTCTGCTGTCGTTCTTGCCGTTGTTCTACTTACTGTAATTCTTCACTTTCAACACCTACACAAATTGGTCAGCCAAACTGAAGGCAGGCACACAAAGTGAATGGAGCGATGTGGGCATGATGGAGTTCAGGGATGTAGCTCTGCTCTGATCCTGTAGTCATGACTTGGGAGAGTGTAGAGAGAGATGGAGAATGGCAGAAAGGAACATGGAGTCAGAGGTGCCCTTTGTCATCTGTGTTTGTTGTTTTAACATAGCCCTCAAAGGATTTTACTGCATTCTGTGTGACCCCAACAGCGCTCCTGTGTGCTCGGGTGCCAACTGTGTCTGTGCTCACCTCTGTGCTGCCTTCAGGTGGCCCAGCTGCTTGCAGGAAAAGCTTACAGAGACATAGTAATGTCTGAGCCTTTGAGTCATGTCTGTTGCACTTTTGCCTGCTGCACAGAAGTGTTATGGATTGCCAGAGTGACTGCTGGAGATGTAACATGCAGCAAGGTCATGATGTGAGAGGATAAGGCCTGCCAGAGCAAAGCTGATTTGTCAGATTACTATAAGAAAATATGAAAAATTACAGTCAATAGTGCAGTTCATAAAGGAATAATTCACTCAAAAATTAAAATAGTCATTACTCACCCTCGTCTTTTGACTTTTGAAACCTGTGCACTACAAAAATCTGTACTTAGCTTAATAACTAATGTACTTGATAAACACACTGTGTAAGATAATAAGACTGGTTTTTATAGAATTTTGCTGGTTCATTATGACCACGGGTGCACATAAGTGGTCCGCTGGTGCGCATGCACGACCAAAATAAAAAATGGACTGGTTAAACAAATTCAGACCGCTCATTTGCATACAAGATTTCCATTTGAACTGAATGCATAAATCCTGACTACAGTATGTGCTGACGGTTTTGAAGCAAAATGCAAAATGCGTGACATTTCATTCACCGACGTGCTTCACTTGGCAGCACATATACTTGCTTGAAAATTCAACATTTGAAAAAATATAGTAAATATTAGCATTGTATTTTGAGTGTACTATAATAATTTTTATTTTTTTACCTAAAACTATTTCATTTTAAAATATATTAGATTTAGGACATCCTTAAAAATATCTTGTTTGCCGTAACCAGACCGACCATATCAATTTAGGACCGACTCAAATTTTTTTTTTTTTTGCATTTAGTCCGACCGACTTGCCGGTTGTAAATTTGCGTTAAGACCGACCAATTTTTTTTTTTACTCTTCAAACAACTAATACAAAAGCAATAAAATAATATTAATTATATTTTAGTAAGTATTGGAAATATCTAAATTGCCTAGGCCTACATACAAACAAAGGTTACGTTCTTTCTTAAAAAAAAAAAAAAAACCCTGTGACGTCATCTATGTTTACACGGATGTCACACTATGGCCTGTGCGTTCGCTTCGTCTCATACTCTCATTCACTGTTAGAGTCAACAGTTCATGCTTGGTAATGATGGCTGCGGCTGCAGTAAACAAGATGTTCGCGGTCTCTGTTCAGAGTCATACGGGTTCGGGCACCATAATACATCTAAAGAAATCATTAAAACAGCTGAACACTGCTTTAACTTGGCACTAACTTTTTTCTTGCCCAGATCTTTTCCCAGCCCTTGTCCCTTCTAGTCTAAAACCTTGACTGTGTCGACTGTCACTTTATGTTCTAAAATTTATTGCACGAATCGATTGGACCAACCAACACAAGTTTCGAAAACGAAAATAGGAAAATTGATTTTAATGACCTTCTCTCGGAGTGCGTCCAGATTTTTTCTTTTTTTGGAGCGCGTCCAGTTTTTTTTTTTTTTTGGAATACGCGTCACACAGCAGCTGCAGCTTCGGACACACACGCATAACAGCAAATAATACTTCTGCACAGTGTTTCTCTTTTTACAACAGAAATGTGAATTCTGCCGGTATTCACACAGTCTCATGCATACAGATACAGATTCGGGCTAGAATCGCCTACTATGCGATTTTTTGTTGTTGTTGACATTTCTAATCGTAAACACAGCCATGTTGAAGCCTGCAGTAAATGTTTTGCATTGTTATGGCAGTCTACTCTGCTTATTGTTTTTCGAGAATGTTGCACTCCTGTTTGTCATTGTGCACGGAACTTCACGCCAATAATTCATCAGAAATATTGGTCTTTACCGATATATTGAATCTTTACATTCGTGCTGCCTGTTGTCCGTGGATTTACCTATATTTGGTGTTATTTGCCATATAAAATGTATTTAGACATGCAAAATCGATTTTACAATCGATTCAATGAACACTTGTCACTCTCAGGATTTTTTTCACAAAAGTGACAACCCAAGAAAGCAAAGTAAACGGTCTCTCATTTGTAGGTTGCATTGACACCTAGCGGTGGATGCAAGTAAAACAGTATAACAGTACCTCATTTTTTTTCTTCTCACCTGAAATTCATGCATTAAACATGTTTTTGACAAAGATTTCAATTTGTTTGTGGTCTATATAGCCTGCATCAAAATGAGGTTTGCAGTTATGCGGCCAAAGGCACGGGTTGAAGACCCAGTCAGTGACGTCACGATATGCTAATTTGTTTAAATTCATACCTAAGTAATCACCATCCCCAAAATGTACATTTTTTTTTACATTGAAACTTGAAAAAAAAAAAATAGACCTACTGTTGTGCTCGGGTCTCAGGGGCCGAGGGCTGTTGTGAATGAGAGGCTGAGGCAATTGGATCCATGTGCAAAGCTTTATTGTAACACACCAGAAGACACTTTAGAGCTGACATGCAACACAAGCAGACAAAACCAAAGGGCAATCCAAACTCGTAGTCAGAAGTGAGCAGATGTCAGGGCAGGCAGAGTAACGTTCGTAAATGTCCAGGAAAACAGGCTAAAGTCAAAACCAGGGAAACGGGAATCTTAGAAATAATGCTCGGAACTGTCTGCAGGAATAACACTGGCAAAACAAGACTTCGCAACTAAACAATGGGAAGAACAGTCCAGATATAGGTGAGCTGAAGATGTCCAGGTGATGGTAATGAGAGATGATAAGGTGACTGGAATGATGGGAAGTGCAGTTCCTAGAATTCGGGAGATAGTGATCTGATGATTCCAGAGGGAGGCAGCACGGAGCGCTCCGTGACAGAGCCCCCATCCTGCGAGCGGCTCCGGAAGCGAGGACCTGGACGGCGGCGGGGTCTCCCGCGGGGCCTCGGGGCTGGACGATCCGGGTGTACTTGATGGAAGGAAGCCACCAAAGAGGGATTCAGAATGTCTTGGGACCTGACCCAGGAGCGTTCCTCCGGGCTGTACCCCTCCCAGTCGATGAGGTACTGGAGAACCCCGCCGCGACGCCGGGAATCCAAGACCTCTCGCACCCGGTACGCCTGCTCGCCGCTGACATCAGTGGGGGGAGCCTGCACTGGAGCGACCTCCTCCTGGACCTCCTCTCTCCTGGGAGCTGCTGCGGGCCTGAGGAGAGACACATGGAAAGAGGGTGAGATACGATAAGTAGAGGGAAGTGCAAGACGATAAGACACAGGTGTGATCTGACGGAGGATCTGGAAGGGACCAATGAATCGGGGAGATAGCTTTTTGCATGGGAGTTTTAAACGGAAGTCCCGGGTGGATAACCACACCCACTGTCCCGGGCGGTAACGGGGACCCCCGCACCTCCTTCGGTCAGCCTGGTGTTGGAACTGGCGGACGGCTCGTTGGAGATGGACATGCGCAGAGTTCCATGTTTCCTCGCTACGTTGAAGCCAAGAATCAACAGCCGGGAGATTCGTGGGCTCGCCGGCCCATGGGAACAGCGGGGGTTGGAACCCTAGCACACACTGGAATGGAGTTAGTCCAGTGGCAGGCTTACGGAGGGAATTCTGGGCATACTCCGCCCAAACCAGGTATCGGCTCCAGTCCTGTTGGTTCTGATGACAGTAGGTATGGAGATAGCGTGTGTGGTCCTGATTGAGACGCTCGACCTGTCTGTCGGCCTCAGGGTGGTACCCCGAAGTTAGGCTTACATTTATATTTAACTTGGAACAGAGCTCTCTCCAGACTCGAGAAGTGAATTGAGAACCACGGTCCGAGACAATGTCCTCCGGAAGACCATAAAGACGGAATACTTGATGCATGAGTACCTCCGCCGTCTGTAGGGCGGTGGGCAGACCAGCCAGGGGGATGAAACGACAGGCCTTGGAGAATCGATCAACCACGGAAAGGACAGCAGTGTATCCCTGGGAGGAAGGAAGATCAGAGACAAAATCCACAGCTATGTGGGACCATGGGCATCGAGGAACTGGTAGGGGCTGAAGGAGTCCGGCTGGTTTCAAATGTGAGGATTTGACAGTATTGCAGACGGTGCATTGGTGGATGAACTTGATGACGTCAGCTTTTAACGAGGACCACCAGAAACGGTTAGTGACAAGATGCTGAAGAATGATGGTGAAGAATGGGAGCTGAGGTGAACTTTTCCTTTAGAAGATTGAACGCAAAAGTGCACTCAGACGACCACTTGAAATGCCCCCCCCCCCCCCCCCCTGAAGGAGGGATGTTAGCGGGGCCACAGTGATGCTGAAGTTTCGGATAAACCTTAGATAGAAATTCGCAAACCCCAGGAAACGTTGAAGCTCCTTCACAGTGGTGGGTTGAGGCCAGTTCACAACGGCTGTAACCTTGCTGTCATCCATGGTAACACCCTCTGCGCTGATGACATAGCCAAGGAAGGATATGCGGGTTTGATGAAATTCACACTTCTGAACCTTTGCATACAGCTGGTTGTCGATGAGGCGTTGGAGGACAGCTCGCACATCCGTACGTGGTCTTCAAAGGAATTTGAATAAATAAGGATGTCATCAATATAAACTATGACTCTCTGGCTCAGCATGTCGCGGAATACTTCGTTTACAAAAGCTTGGAAAACAGAGGGACAGTTCGAAAGGCCAAACGGCATTACCCGGTATTCATAGTGCCCCGTGGTCGTCGAGAAAGCCGTCTTCCACTCATCACCCCTCCGAATCCGAATAAGATTATAGGCATTCCGTAAGTCCAGCTTTGTAAAAAACTTAGCGGTGCGAAGCATCTCCAGGGCTGCAGGAACCAGAGGCAGAGGGTAGCGATATTTCACAGTAACTTCGTTCAGACTATGATAGTCGATACAAGGACGAAGGCCTCCATCCTTTTTTTTCACAAAAAAGAACCCAGCTGAAACAGGAGAAGTAGAGGGTGTAATGAAACCCTTAGCGAGTTGTTCATCTATGTAAGCCTTCATTGCGTCAGTCTCAGGTTGGGATAATGGATATACTCTCCCGCGGGGAGGTAACGCTCCAGGCAACAGTTCGATTGCGCAGTCTCCTGCACGATGGGGTGGTAGCCGAGAAGCCTCCTGCTCACTGAAAGCCTGGGCGAGGTCGTGATAAACAGCTGGAACACCTTGGAGATCTGGATTTTTGATACAATTCTGGGCTGCTTCAGGACCATGGACAGCGGGTTGACTCAAAGTTTTGTCGTCGTCGCGGCAGGCTAATTCTCCCTGAAGATCCGCGTGCAGGCCCTTTCGATAGAGGAGTTTAAGTGGATCGTCGGTCCAGCCCGTCTGAGCCGCGAGGGTGCGAAATAAGAGAGTATAATCTGCCGCCGTGGAATTTCCTTGACGTAAGGATAATAATTGCTCACCGGGATCCTTCCCTCCCGCGGCGTGTTCAAAAACCTCTCGAAACTGAGCAATGAAGTCGTCATAACTCGGGAATGAAAGCTCTCCTCCTGCCCAGAGTGCGGTGGCCCATTCCAGTGCCCGTCCCGTGAGAAGAGAACAGATAAAAGCTACACGAGCATCATCAGAGGGAAACAACTGTGGCTGTTGGCTGATGTAAAGCGTACACTGCAGAAGAAATCCCTTGCAAGCAGCAGGTGAGCCATTAAATTTCTCAGGTAGAGATAAACGAGGATTATTCGAGGCGGTACTCACGCTGGGTGATGGTGGAACAGGTGGACTGGCATTTTGAGCTTGATTAGTGGCTGTCGCTTGAGTTTTAAGGGCTTGCCTGGTTTTCACTAACTCGTCAGTAATGGAGGTTAGTTTTACCAGTTGTTGTTGATGTACAGTGAGAACTGAGGCTTGACTCGAGAGCTCCGTAGAGAGATGATGTAAAGCTGCTGGATCCGGGGGTGGCGAAGTCTTCTGTTGTGCTCGGGTCTCAGGGGCCAAGGGCTGTTGTGAACGAGAGGCTGAGGCAATTGGATCCATGTGCAAAGCTTTATTGTAACACACCAGAAGACACTTTAGAGCTGACATGCAACACAAGCAGACAAAACCAAAGGGCAATCCAAACTCGTAGTCAGAAGTGAGCAGATGTCAGGGCAGGCAGAGTAACGTTCGTAAATGTCCAGGAAAACAGGCTAAAGTCAAAACCAGGGAAACGGGAATCTTAGAAATAATGCTCGGAACTGTCTGCAGGAATAACACTGGCAAAACAAGACTTCGCAACTAAACAATGGGAAGAACAGTCCAGATATAGGTGAGCTGAAGATGTCCAGGTGATGGTAATGAGAGATGATAAGGTGACTGGAATGATGGGAAGTGCAGTTCCTAGAATTCGGGAGATAGTGATCTGATGATTCCAGAGGGAGGCAGCACGGAGCGCTCCGTGACACCTACCTACAGACCCTTTTTTAATTTTGTTTTACTGTTACTGCAAACCAAAATATTTTTAAGGATGGCCTTATTAATTTTTTTATATTTTAAATACATTACATTTATTTATTATTTTGTTTATTGTTTCACTTAAAAAAAACTAAAGTGCAATAATACTATTATTATTATTATTATTATTTTAATAGTTATATTTAATGGGCATCAAATCAAATCTCCGGGTACTTTCATGAGAACCAGATTGAAAAATGTAAAACCTCAGTAACTTGTGCTGCATTCACGCCATATTGAAATGACTGCAATTAAGAGATTTCAACTTGTAAAAAGCGTTCACGTTCTCGTAGACCTCGTGGCTTGTAGGCTGGGAGTTTTCTTTGAGTTACGACTTGTACCACCAGACAGATTCATTTAATGTAAGAGCTATGTTTAGGAGCTGAATGCAGCTTTAATTCAATTCAGTTCTTTCAATCTTTCAAACCTTAATAACCAAGGAAAGTTTGATTGTCAAATGTATTTGTACGTCACTGTAATGTACATAAATAAATAACTTTTTATTCATATTAAATCATTTATTTAAAGTGTGTGTGTGTGTGTGTGTGTATATATATATATATATATATATATATATATATATATATATGTATATATGTATATATATATATTGTCATGATTCTGCCTTCTTGTCTCTGATTTTTCTCTAGTCTTGTGGCAGGATCATGACAGGCCCATGTTTTATGTCACAGCAACACAGTTTATTATACAAAAAACAGGAAAACAAAACCCACGAGGGGGCAAAACAAGGGCTAGACAGACGAAGGAAGACAAAACTAGACTAACACTGCACTTAACTAGACTATGACTAAAACACGATCAAACAATTACTTAGACAAGACTTGACAAAATCACAACTGGTAGCAACAGTAGACAATCTTAAACAACGTGACAATATTTAAACAATGAACCGACAAAGGGACAGAGAAACACACGAGGTTATAAAGGGAGGCTACTAATGAACACAACAGGTGGAACAGGTAAATCAATGAAGACAAAACTAGGGTAACAAGGGGGGCGGGGCAAGGGAACGAGACAACGCAAGCACATGGCCCAAACAAATGGCCATGTGCTTGCACATAAAACATGGGCCTGTCATGATCCTGCCACAAGACTAGAGAAAAATCAGAGACAAGAAGGCAGAATCATGACATATATATATATATATGTATATATATATATATATTAGTGGTGGGCCAAGGGCCGTTTGAAGGAATTTGGGGGCCCCAAGCAAAATGGACATAGAGGCCCCCCGACCCCCCGCACGCACGCAAAGCCTACTGGAACCACAGCATAGCCATACAGTTAAGTTCACCCACACTTTATATAAATAAAAAAGGTTTACAGTGCAAATACTGCTTGAAAAAATAGTTTGGTGGGAATTCAATAGTGATTTGCACTGTTTTTTTTTCTAATAATATGACAGCACACACTTATCAGTTTAAACTTTGGGCTGTGCAGGATATCAGCTATAATTATAGAGCTTGTGGTACCTTGGCTATATAGAGGAAACATCAGCACTGAGAAGTGATGCATCTGTTGATGTTGAGGATGAAGTTGATGGTGTAGCTGGGAAAATAATTGAAAAAAAAGAAGTACCTGTGAAGTACGTTTTACCATTTCACTGTTAGCATATTGAAAGAGGTCACTATTAACAGCTCAGGGGTGCGTTTCCCAAAACCATAGTTGCTAACTAAGTTAGATGGTAGACACTTTATAATAACAATCATTAATAGATGGTAAATTGATAGTTAATTAATCTTTAGTTAATTGTCATTTAACTGTTAGCAAACAGCATTTTTACTTATTATAAAGTTTACCGAAAACTTAAAGATATGTTAGCATTGCCATATTTTGATATTAGAAGGGAAGGGATGCAGGCAGCTGCTTTCACTACCAATGCTTAAAAACATCCCAAGCTAATGTTTGATGCACATAATTTATTGTGTGGTTTTCCTAACCCCCATTTGGTAAATAGATTATCACGGTGGAATAGTATAGCATGCTATTTGCTATGCCACTTTCATCTAGGGCTGTAGCTATTGAATATTTTAGTAATCGAGTATTTTACCAAAAATTCCATCGATTAATCGAGTAATCGGATAAAATGTGTTTTTGCTTAATTAAAGTGAAATATTAATTATGCAAGAGAAAATAAGACTCCTGGGTCTCTTAAAATGAACAACTAAGTTTCCTTTTTTAGAAAAATTTTATTTTTTATTTTTAAATGCATAGAATGCAATGCATACATCAAAAATAAACATTTAATTATTATCCATTGTTTCTCTGTCTGTACTTGTACTGTGAACAATGACAATAAAGTTGACAGATGAATTAAGTGCATTTAAGTCCCATTCGGTTGGGGTTTTAAATAAAGCATTTTCTGAGATGCACATTAAACATTAAACACAAAACATTAATTTAATTTATATTTTAATTATTGAAAATTAAGCAAACTTAACTTTTTGGTAAACAAAGGGGATTTACTATTAAAAATAAAACATGGAAGAAATTTTGTGTGATTAAACCTTAAAAAAAAAAATAATAATATTTTAAAATAATATTAAAAAAAAAAATTTTAGTAGTAGGCTATGTACATTCTGCTGAACAATAGTAATACATCTCTGGCAAATACTTGTCTAAAACAGGACTTGATGGGTTGACGTACCTTTACAGTTCTGTGTATGTGATGTGACGCTAGTTTTACTCAAATCTAACGGTCAAATGCTCATGAAGTGACTGTCAGAGCAGTTCTGGAGATGTTGTATATTTGTTCACATCCTTATTTGGTGAGACAGCAGACGCTGAAATCACCGCGAGCGTCACTCGCGCTTCAGTGTGTGTTAATAAAGGAAGACGCGCTTCTGCTCCATTCATTAACACAGACACGCAGAACATGCAGGATTCATATTTAAATAGACTGTTCCGGCTTAATATTTACAGATATTAGTCCATATTGTGATTTGATGTAAGTGCAATGACCTATTTTTAATTAATTCATTAAAAATTTGGCAAATTACGTGTCATTCTGCGTTAAACTGTAAATTCCGTTTTTATGACTGGATTCCGCGATTCCCTCCGCGCTTTCTGCATCGCGGAAATCATAGGGCATTAGTTGTGGTATGCCAGCTCTATCTTGCAATGGACACACGCCACGACGTTCTCTTTACGTTTGCCCGCGCCCTCAAATCAAAACACTGCTGACTCCTTGCAGTATGCGATTTCTGTTCTGCGTCTTCCTTATCCCGTTAAAAAACATATTACAGTAACCATATTCCTTCCGTTCTAAAAAAAAGTTGCACTTACTGTTCGTTAAAAGCAGCATTTGCCGTCAGGCAGGTAGCTAAAATAAACATATTTTTGCTAGCCTACCTTCTGCAAAATTACACCATTTGTACAAGACTGACAAGTAGATCTATTTTATCCAGTGTAATTTATCACTTACCACTATCTTGTTTTTTTCTTATCCTCCTCCTCCTTTCTCTTCTGGCTTCCTG
The DNA here is from genome assembly GCF_963082965.1 of Carassius carassius. NCBI lineage: Eukaryota > Metazoa > Chordata > Actinopteri > Cypriniformes > Cyprinidae > Carassius > Carassius carassius. The sequence continues at coordinate 7,352,329 of NC_081787.1, read as the reverse complement.
AAGCATAATTCCGCTTCATGACTGCCGAGGAGGTTTTGTATTTTGCCGGCAGCAGAGATCACGTGGTTGGCTGGCTGCTGTCAGCGACTACTGAGAGGGGCCCCCTTGAGGGGGATCCCAATAACAGTGTCATTACACGTTCCTGCATTGACGATCAAAGGGGCGCTCACACAGTGTCGTTGCATTTTATTCTTAACCAGTCGTTGTCTTGGGGCCCCAGGCCAGCTCGGGGCCCCAAGCAATTGCTTGGTTTGCCTGCCTTGTCACGATGGGCCTGGGTGGGCCATTATCGCCGTTAACGTGCTGCTTTAACGGGAGACTCTTATCAGGCGATAAAAAAATATTCCCGTTAATCTATTCTCAAAGTTGGGTTGGGTATAACCGACCCACTGCTACGTATCGTCATGAAAGCTTATCTTTTTCACGTGTTTTTAAGCCTTACCGCTTGTCGATTTAAACATTAAAGCATCCAAAAACAAAACGCTGAAAAGTTTAAAAGAGTAGATAGTTACTCGCGCGCTGTGTTCGGTGCGCACGAAAGAGATCGAGAGCCGCGTATCACGGACAGCAACACTGAACCGAGCTCTCTTCTGCGAAGTTCTCCTCGAAGTCCCTCCTGCACCTGAACGAACAAATACAAATCACAGTTTTGAACAAACAAAAGGATGTGAAAGAGCCCAATTCAGTACTCGCGGTGTTCTGGTGTTCAGGGCTCAAGCAGAGAAAGACGTCTCAAAACACTTGAACACCGAATTTGCTTTTTTTTGCTCTTGTGCCGACAAATACATACAAAATATGTCAAAATATCCACCTTGGAAATTATGCTCGAAAAAACTGTCAGTTATTTGTCAAGTGAAAGTAAACAGTTGAGGAAAAAAATGGGATGTGTATTATATTGGATGCGTTCATCGTCTCTTAAAGTGACCGCGCCTAATTTAGCTACTGGCTGATGTAATGTTAATCCAAGAAAATGAAAATGAAAGTCACTCACTGCTCTTGACTGAATTACTTTGTAGTTTAACAATCAAACCAAAAGTTATTCAAACACCAGATATAATTTTTTATATATATAGCAAAACTGTAATAATGTGAGAAATGTTGAAGGTGTCTGAATAAATGTAGGTTTGATTGTATATTTCATTTTTACATTGAAGACTATCCAGTGCTATTTTACATTTAATTATTTGGTTTCTGTACCTTGACACCTACAAACTTAAACATTGTGTAAATACCACAAATAAATAAAAATAAACGAACATACAAATTAAACTATTTCAAACAGGGCCCACTGGTACAACCTTCACCGAGTCCCCGCTGACCCAAGCTGCGGCCCTGCTCACGCCTGTTTCACACATACTCTGTCTGCAGTGCGTATGCAGTCCGTGTGCGTTACGTAAGTGGTGCACCACGGACTCGATGTGCTTTCACACAGGACGCGTTTGCAGTTCGCTACTCGGTACGTAAACGATCGCTGCACTGCTGCAGACGCAACGCTCCTGGAACGCAACTGGAATCCGTTAACATGGGTGTGTAAAAAAATATGCAATGCATACGCACTGCAGACGGAGTATGTGTGAAACAGGTGTAAGGTTGTTTGGGTAACACATATATTCTGAATGCCTTCGGCAGAATTCGAATGAGCCATTTTAATCTAGATTAATCTAGATTAATCTAGATTAAATTCAATATCACAGTGAGATTAATCTAAATTAAAAAAATAAATCTATGCCTATATTAATCTATATTAATATATATATATATATATATATATATATATATAGGTAGTTTTCTGAAGTCATTTGTCTTTTTTAAAGCATGGCTGTACCTGGTCACCATTCTGTTTCATTGTTTAGATAAGTGTGAACATTCATCAAAATGTCTAATTTTTGTGTTCCTTGAAGGAAAATAATTTTTCTTGGTACAATATGAGTAAATGATGACAGAATTAGCATTTTTTTTGTGTGTGTTAAAAAGCCCGAAGTCACATTTCTCATGACGACAGCTAGACAACACAGATTTCAAATGAAAAAAAAAATATATATATATTTATAAATATATATACAATTTTTTCTGATTGAATATATTCCTTGTTCTTGGCACAGGACACCACGCAGCGGAGTGGGCACAGCTCTCAGCTTAGCAACAAGGGGTAGCAATCAGACAGTAGCAAAGAAGAAGCGAGCCTTGGACTCAAAACAGCACTTGCTATTTGTTTCATTCATTCTATATGAATGTAATGAAGTGTAGGTACATTTTAGGATAAATCATAGCAGATGCAATGGCGCATCCCAATGCTGCATCAGATTCTCTCTCAGCCCGTTGTGATAGAATGCAGAGCACTCTGACTTCTCATCTCAATGGTGACTGAGGCTGTGTTCACAGTGTAATGATAGAGATGATTACAGCACTGCTGCGACACTGGTTCACGTAACCTGGCAACAGTGTGATCAGACAGGGCAGGGTAGATTAAATTATTAACCCGTATTTTGCTGATGTGTTCTTCTTCAGCCGGCACTCACTAGTTAGACTGACGCTGCACAAATCACCATATATTACATACTGCAGTCGCTAAAGGCAGACTTGTTTGTACACTCGGGCTAGCTTGGGTTATTTATAGACCATGTAATATTTAATATCATCATTTAGCACTAGTTGAAGGTCAGATTGGTGACCTCGCTGAGGCTCATTTGGAGCTGCTCACCATGAGCAAACAACACACAGCCAGGACATGCTTCAGTAACTTTGCAGAAAGGATAGAGAAAAACTGCTGACTGTTTAAGGACCCATTACGATCATTGTAATTCAGTACGTAGAGGGCCCAAAATGAAAAATCTGTCAGTGTACTCACCCTTGTGTCATTCCAAACTCATATGCTGTTACTTCTTTTCTGTGAAATGCAAAACATACATTATTCAAGAATTATTAGCTGTAGTTCTTGCCATATACATAAAGATCTAAAAAGAGCAAATTGCTCTGTTAGATCATTATAGTAGTTGATACATATGTTTTGAAGCCTTAGGAATTGTTTACATGAGAAACAGACCAAAATGAAAGTCATTATCCTCTACCAAGGCATGTATCTATGCCATATTTTTGTTCAAAGTACAAAAATTAATTGCTATGTTCACTATATTACTTAATATATCACTATATTACTATTTTACTTATTTATATGTTCAATCAAAAATAATAATAATAACAACAGGATACTGGTTAGCAACGACAGTGACAGATGAAAGTATTTAAATTATGACCAGATTTTCATTATTATATATATACATTTTTTTTTTTGCCACACTATACCTTTTATTGTTTATTCAGTTTTTATTTAAATTCAGTACAAAGGTAACCAAAATGAACTGCCCATTTTGAGACCTGTCCCGACTTGATTGCAGCATTTTCGCAGATGTGTTAAATCACCTGCAACATGAACATGCTTGGTGCTTGTTTTAGAGTACAAACAAAACTCTTTCAGATGTCCATCTCTCCTCTAAATCACATATTCCTGCGTCTCCGACTTTCCCCCTCTGATGTCCCTGAGCACCTGTACCCTATAGCGCAATGTTGGGTGCATGGTAATTAAGTCTTATTGACTGAATTGCAGCGTGGCTTATACAACCCACTGACGCTTAACAAGAGAGGATCTAAGAGGAGCTACTCCTCTGTCTTAGTTTGCTCTCTTCATATTCAGCATAATTTAGATATAGGAAAAATCACATACCTAATTAATTGCTCCCCTAATATTTCGTCTCTATATCAAGCAGGGATCATCTGTTGGATTTCAGACTAATGTTATATATGCTACAATATATATACTATACTATATATATATATATATATATATATATATATATATATATATATATATATATATATATATATATATATATACATGTGTGTGTGTTAAATGATGTGTATGCTAGTTGGAGCAGTGGCATTGCAGCTGTTTCATTTATTTTCAACAACCAAACCAGCACAACACATTTTTGTCAATATTCACTCAAAACTGAGGTGCATAAACTCAGATTAATGAGGTCTACGACCAGTCATTTCCAAAAAGAAATATAAAAGCAAGTTGATGATAAGAATGAATCCAATATTTGGTAATATTAATAATAATAATAATTATTATTATCATTATTGTTATTATTTTATATGCAAGCTTTATGCAACTGTTAGATTTTTATGTAATATACAGGTAAGAGTGCAATATAAAAATCTTTGAAAAAATGTAATAAAAATGTAACGGCAGTATATTAAAATTTGCATTATTATTTAAAAGAAAAAAGTTTAAAGATTTGTATTATTATTTAAATGTGTGTAAATGTGGTTATATAATTATATAAACCCATTTAAGGTGACATCATGAAAATCCCTCCACTTTTCCAGGTTTTAAGTACTATAATCAGGTCCCAACCAATGAAACGTGAAAAAGATTAACTCAGTAACTTTGTTTTGTTAAGCCTTTTTCTGCAGGCATCTGAGAAAATGAGCACTAGAGCTGAAACAACTAAGTGCTTTTAGCGTACCGGTATGCTCATTTGGACATCTGTTTTAATAGAGGTTTTAATCTTTTGCTTGTGATGCCGCTTTTCAGAGTGCCCTTCACAATGCAAGCTTCCTAATTCGTCCCACCGAGAGGAGAGACTACATTACCCATACACCCTTGAGTTTTACAAGTGAAAAGCGCATGCGGCAAAAAAGCGCATGCGTCGCTTTTGCCGCGGTCAGTAACAACTCAACATGGCCGGTTAAAATTCAAATACAGTGAACAACACCTAATATGCTCTCCTGGCTTCAGACTCTTGAGTACTAAAACAACACGGTCAAAATCAGATGACTCGCTGGCTGACACCCCACCAATCCTGAATGATATCGCTGCAGGTCAGACGCAAGCTAATGAAGTAATGCAGTAGCTCTTTCAGGTAGGGTGACCAGACGTCCCGAAAAATTTGGGACAGTCCCGAAATCTAAACTGTTGTCCCGAATCCCGAATCTGGCCCCAATTGTCCCAAAAATTATACTAAGGCAAAATCTTGAGTAGTTATTGTCTGATAAACATTAAAAATTGTCTGCGGAGGTTGAGTCGTCCTGCAACCAGCCCCCGCCGGCTGCTCATTGGCTGCAGCATCTTTTTTCTAAGTTCTAAAAAAATACCGTAGGCATGAATTTAGATATTCATTTATCTAATTAATCTATATGCACAAAGACAATACGACCTTTTTGTCCCCTTTTTGTTTTAAAGCTAGATGAAGAGAGCGCAAGTTGCTGCAACTGCGAGGAGGACAGTGATGCACGCGTACAGGAGTGATTGACAGTTCGCGGCACTGTGTACAAAAAATAAGTTTAAGGTCATTAGCGTTACAGAAAGGTCTGATTTACGCACTGCTACAACAGTCATTGTTTTTCTTTTTTTTTTTCTTTTTACAATGACATTTGAGTTCATGATTTTAATGTTGTTGTTTCTTGTGGCAGACTAAAGAGTAATGACAGACGGTTGATCTTTGAATAAAAATGTGTTTAGTTAAGGTTTGAAATTCATTATCTTTTATTATAGGCTACGAAGTCAAATATCATAAGCCCCCCACCCCGTCACCCAAGACCGCAGACACCCTCCCCCCATCCTGAATTCTATTCTAAGGGTATTTTTTCCAAATCCTTTTGCACATTTTATTTATGTTCAGAAACTCTTTCTAGCTCAAGCAAATCCACAAACTAATAGAAGGATTTATTATTTTTTATAAGGTCGTCTGTTGACTGCTGTATATAAAACCCCTTCAATATAGTTGTTGTTACCTCAGGGGATGAGGGGAGTCATCAAAAAAAAAAAACATATATATATATATATATATATATATATAGGCTATAATAGAGTACCGTCACCTCTTTTGGGCCACTTAAAGCACTGGTTGTCAACTAATTTAGTCATTGATTAGTTGCTAAACAACTTTTATTTGCCGTAAGCAGCTCATTTTGTGCATATGTTAAATCTGCAATGACCAAAGTGTGGCAGTAATGAGCCACCGCAGGTTTTATTCAGCCAGTACAGCAGGAGAAGTAGCGAATAGCCAATAGCTGGCCTCGTTTTATGTCACGTGCTTCCCGAACTGCGTCTGCAGCATTCAGGCGGCAAGGAAGTCGACCGGAAGTTGAAGTCGGCCGCGAGCTGCCATCTTGTAGCAGAACTTCACTTGCGTTAGCATCCCGTTGACTTTGCATTCATTTTGGCGTCACTTTGACAGCGAATAACTTTACATCTGAGGCGTTTAAAGACTCCATTTGTCCATTATTTTTTTCTAAAGATACACGACAATGTATAAAGGGCTCCATTACCTTCTATGTTACATTATGGCCCCGTAAAAACAGTTTTTGTAAAGAAAGGCTAACGATTGCGTCATAACCACTCGACTCTCTGTCGCACAATAGAGAAATTACCGTACAGACAGGAGGAGAAGCTCGCAGGCAATTAACTTAATATGGCATACTGGCGTTACATTTTAAAATACTATACAAAATAACTAATCAGAATACTTACTCCTTCTCACTCACGCCAAAGAACTCCCCGCTCAAGCTCGCCGTCTCTGCAAGATTAACGATGGCAATTTGAACGCATAGCCACTTAGAAGATTTACATCTGTCAGACAGGTTGCTGACGTCATCAAGCTTAGTTTGAGTCTGCGCGTCAGAAACGGAAGTGCTAAAAATCGCTAAAAATGGGCTTCACTTGTCTCAATTGAGTTCCAATGGGGTCGCTGTGTCCTTTTCTTTTACTGTCTATGGCAGCATTCAGCGAGATGGTGGAGACAGACGGCAGTGGAGAAAGCTTGAGAAAGAAAAAGAAAAAAGCGGAAGATAAAACTAATCGAACAAAGTCATCCAAAGTGTGGGAGAACTTTACTTTGAGCCTTTAAAAAAGAAGAGTAACCTGTAAACTCTGCACTACTGAACTGTTTAACTGTTTTAAGACTTATTTGTGCAGATTCTCCAGTACAATGTTGTTTGAAAATGTTTAGTCGTAAAGGCTAATAATAACATTGCTTTTTAACAGTTAACATTTAAAGATTTACTAGTTCATAATTCAGTCTTGCAGCCTAATTATGACTGAATGAGAGAGAGGTAATTGTTTAAATGTATTTGAAATGCACTTTTTTTCTAAGTATTCACTGCTCTTTTTCACACAGCAGGTTTTTTGTGTGTGTCAAATTGTTTTTTTCTGGACAACCTTCTGATGGATTTTACTTTAAAATGTGAGTTCCATTCCAGTGATGCGCGGGTTGATCCAAAATGAGCGGGTGCCTGCGGTCACCCGCGGTTACCCGCGGTTATGAGTCATCCAAAAATATTTTTAATGATATTCGGGTCACGGTTGGTCGGTCTTTTGAAATACCTTTGTAATTTATATAGTACTAGACAAAATTTTGAAATCCATAGGCCTACACTTTATTGATTGAATAACTGGCGCGAATAGAGTGACCACCTGTCCCGCTTTGTTGTACTGTACAGCAATTTTACCCTTTGTCCCGCCTCATTCAAATTGAGCATCTGTCCCAATTTTTCATTCTACCCTGCCTAATAAATACACAGATACGTCCATAGGCATACTGTTAACTTATGTCCAATAGTTCAGAGGAGAGCAATAAAAGCATTAGTCGATAGGCTGAGTCGTACGTCAACCAAACTTTTGACTGGTGCACGAACGCCTCCTCAACAATCTTAAATTGGAGAGCGCGCACGTTGTTCGGTCAGGTTAAGCAGCCATGGCCAGTGTGGCCACGAAAAAGAGAAGATGCACTTTTAATAGCAAATGGAACGCAACATACTCTTGGTTAAGACCTGTAGATGGCGAAGCAGAGAGAGCTTTTTGCATTTTATGCAAAAGCAGTTTTTCTGTGGGACATGGTGGAGAATACGACGTGAAGCGACATGGTGCATGTGAGTACCACAGAAAAAAGCGCATCATCAAGAAACTTGCAAATCAGTGCAATCGTTTTACAATAAACCAAATGACCCACAGGCTGACAAAGTTTGGGCAGCAGAAGTGACGAGCATTTATCATGCCGCACATCACACACATTCATATCGCTCTACTGCAGTAACAAGTTACTTTTTTGCGGTCCGAGTTGCAAGCGGGTAAGTTGAAAACATCGGTCGGGTGCAGGGTTGTTTATACATTGACCCGCGCATCACTGTTCCATTCAGGTTTCATGCCACTGGCACTTTATTCGAAGGATTGTTTACAATTTCACAGCATAAGCTATAAAGCTGTTTCCCAGGTATAAGTTGTGTGTTTACAGGAAAAAATTATAAAATGCAATGTACTGCAAATTTATTCTGTTTTATTCTTATTCTTCGTGAAAATATTTTCTGAAAGATTCCTTAATAAGCTTTGTTCGGGATGTTAAACTACTTTAGGAGCCCTAAGGACTGCCATGGTGAAAACATTTGAAATCTCCTTGTGAAATTTGCTAGAGTATGGGTCAGTGTTTTGATTGCAGAAGAGTTTGACAAAGGATTACTAACACATAATAAAACAAAACTCCAGGTATATTTTTGATGAGGATATGACAATGCAAAATGGTTAAAATCTCTAAAAGTCTATGTTGAATGATAAAGACCCTTTGTTAATAATTTAATTGGAAAAAATGGGCAAAACTAAAATATAAGTACATAAAGATTAACCGATTAATCATAAAAATAATCGACAGATTAATCGATTATCAAAATAATCGTTAGTTGCAGCCCTAATGAGCACATCTGATCTCACTCCCTTGATGACACGGCAAAGGGATCTCATTATAATATAAACTTCTGTGTGAAAGAGAACTTAGTTTAGTTCTCACATGCTGTGACAGACACTTTCTGTCAGTGTGCTTCGGATGTGTGCTCTCAAAAAAAAATATATATCTGAAGTTTAAACTCATAGGGTTTAAAACGCATGATTTGCGATAAACATGATGATCAGAACCAAAACAGATGTTTTTAGCAGGTCCAAGCTGTAATGACTAGGGATGGGTACCGAAACCCGGTATTAAACTGGCCCCGAGGCTAAATTATGAAAGACCGTAGTATCAGTAAGATCTGACGCTATCGGTTCTGCTTTCGGTACTGCTTTCGGTACTGGAGGAAAAAAAATTAATGTACTATGTATTTTTGCTTAATAATGTTATCGTGCATATTTTATCTCACCAAACATTTCTAATGTGCGCGCCGCGGAGGCTGTCTGTCAGTCACACACACACACAACAACGAGCGCTGCGCACACACAGACATAACAGTATGAAAACTCCCGCTTAATAATAAAAAGTGACGATGGCGAAGAGATTTGCTTAATAATGTTATCGTGCACATTTTATCTTTGTTTTTTGTAGAATTTTTTTTTTTTGTAATTTCTTTGTAGAAATTTAACATTTCTAATTTGTGATATTATTAAGACGTTTGTCTGTGAGATCTGCGAGATCTCTCATGCGCACATTTAGTAACAAAACAAAAAGTACCAATAAGAATACCATTAAAGTACCGGACCGTTAAGCAGTATCGGTAGGAGTAGTAATACCGTTAAAACCTTAACGATACCCATCCCTAGTAATGACGCAGCTCTATTCTGGAAAAGGGGGCGGTCAGCAGCAGCTCATTAACATTTAAAGACACAGGCCCGAAAAACAGCTTCCACTCAAAATAGGCATTTTCAAAATTATATAATAAATTATCTGTGGAGCATTTTGAGCTGAAACTTTACAAACACATTCTCTGGACTCCAGAGACTTATACATATTGTAAAAAGGTGCATAATATGTCTCCTTTAAGTGCTGAAAAAAACATGTTTTTTTCCCCCTATAATTATCCTGTCCTGTGTAGTTTAGCTATCCTCTTCTTTATATAAAGGGTTATGTTTAGAAATTAAATTGATATGGTTTAAAATGTCAAGCATGTATGATAAGGAGCATGGTCACATCCAAAAACTGTTTGGCACTGAATGGTGCAATTGTTGAGGCTTGAGAAATGGTGTGATTGACAATAGCCGGCACCTACGCTGTGTGATCTGAGCAGAACCGAATGTGGCTGGATGGGCATGTTAATCCCACTTTAGTTTGTGGCTAGAATGGACCACTGTCATGGCGTCATTGCCAGCGTTTGTCCCGGGAGAGATGAATGAGGGAGGGCAGACTCTGCCCGCTCCTTCCAGTCAATGCAGGGGCCAGAGTAGCCGTTGCCATAGGAACACATTGATTATTTAACAATTTGGATGAAGCACTTGCCCTGGTGCTTGCCTTGATTCAGTGAAAGCCTTTGTCGGATTGCGGTCCCAAGGGTCTCAGGCCAAGTCCAATTAGGAAAGCCTGATAGGGGCAATTGCGCAGGGAGCTAATGCAAATTCCCACCTCTAATGAGCAAACTGAAGCTACAGCAACAGTTACAACAAATGAGCTGCCTATCCAGAGTATTGACTCGAGATACAGAGACATGTTTATTCATCGACTTTCCTAGGTTACAACAGATGGAGACAGATCTGGCAGATGAGCCATCAGTGGACACACATGGAGATATTACAGTTTGACAGCAGTTCTGTAGACGTTACAGAGGTTTGTTAAGAGAAAAACACAAAGCCAGTGTGAGAAAACCAAAGACAGAGTTTGAATAAGTAGATGATGAAAGTCAAATTGTGTTTACAGCACTTGGAAGTTCAGATACATTGTGCGCGCGTGCATGTTAGTGTGTGTGTGTGTTGCAGCTGGAGATAACGGTGCAGTGACAGCTGTCTGATAAAAAACAGCCTTTAATGATTAGACTTTGAATTAAAAGGAAATTAAGGGGTTTATTGTAATCTAATCCAGATTTGTCTAATCCCTCTCGTACCCTTTAGACTTTCCCTTCTGCCACATCTGGACACTCTCCAACCTTGTGCTGTTTGTCACTTCTTACCGGTTTTGTATTCTCACCTCTCTCAAGCTAGTCTTATGTGACGAAACATCTGGAATCAATCTAGAGTCTTGTTTGGGGGCATCATCCCCCGAAAATATCAAATTAAAGTCTTAGGCTAATGATACACGGGGCAACTTTTTGAGAGGTTTTGCTGGGCAACTTTTTTTTGAGCAATGTTGCTTGGGCACTTTCACATTGAGAATGGATAACAAATGTCTTATCTGGTTACTTTAGATCAGTCTTGGGCCCTGTGTCTCATCTGGTTGCCCGTTGGAGGCAACATTGCTCAAAAAGTTGCCCTGTGTATCATCAGCCATAGTTCCCACAAAAAAAATTAGTTCTGTCATTATTTACGAAACCTCTTGTTGATCCAAACCTGTTGTTTCAAAATTCTATCTTCTGTGGAACACAAAATAGCTCTCGGATTTCATCACAAATATCTTAATTTGTTTTCTGAAGATGAACGAAGGTCTTACGGGTTTGGAACGACATGAGGGTGAGTAATTCATGACAGAATTTTCATTTTTGGGTGACCTATCCATTTAAAGTGATAGTTCATGAAATTAAATTATTTACTCTCCCCCAAGTAATCCTAAGGTTTTTTTTCTGCTGTGGATATAAAAAATGTGAAAAATGTTTCAGTGATTTTTATGTTTTGAACATTAATTGAAAGCTCAAAAAAGTTGAAACATTTATCAAAATACCTTCTGAACGTCGTGCAGGTTTGCAACAACATGAGGGTGAGTAAATGATGACAGAACTTTCTTTTTGAACTTTGAGGTGAATGTTAGCTGTACGATTAGCTGTGGCTACTCTCAGCCAGCTGTGGCACCACTTGCTCACCTGCCCCTGTCACTGCGATTTGGCCAGCTCAGCTCAGCTGAACCTTCAGACCCGGTCTGCTCAGACCATTAAGAAACTGTCACTACTGCTGCTCCATCATGCTTCTCATAGTTGTACTTTTCTTAAACAGAATCCCCACTGTATGTACACAGCACTGGGCTGCATGTTGTTTTTGTATATTTCACTGCATAACAATGGACAGCAGTAGTTGTGTAGGGTGAAAAAAAGATTAGAGGGTCGAAAAACTATTCTGGATGACTTTAACCCAGAAAGCCCAGGGCTGGTGACGCCCCGTGTGACTCCACCACCTCACCTCTCCGTCATCCCTCTGCTTTTTAATCTGGGATAGAGAGTTATGAGCAGTGATGGTATAAGCCTCTCTTCAGGACATGGACACTTCAGGTCATGTATCGCTGTCACATAGCATGGTGATACCACTGCACATTTATCCACCGGCTCCTCCAAAGACATCAGCAGTATTCCAGATTACTGTGTCTGAGATTACCATCCTCCTTTATCTTGTTTGCTTGTGTCGTATGATAGAAACAGAAAGATTACTGCCCATATCCCTTAGACCATGATGATGGCTTTTTTTGATGGGTTAAAGGAGCCGATAGCGTAGGAGGTCTGTTGTGTCATTACTGCAACACATTTCATGCTAAATTAGCATCTGGAAAGTTAATGGTACTGTATGGCAGGCTGAGTATTCACCTGTTTCCTTGCATCATTTTCTCTGTGCTGGAAACTCCATGGATGAGAGAAGAGGGAGACGCTTCAGCCTCTGAGCTCAAACGTGCCAATTTGCGGCAGCGTATGTGTATAATTTATTGTCTAAGATGATATCACATAGTGTACGGAGGCATTATGCAGACATTTTGCACTTATGTCATGCTCTTCAACTATACAAGGGGGTGTATACAATACACTTGGCATAGAGCCCTTTTCATAAACATATCAAAATGATGTTTGACTGAAAACACAGTGCTGATGATAAAGTGAGTTAGTTCCTTTTATTATTTTCATTTTGCTCCTGGTTTATACTTATGATTACAATTTGCACACACGCTGATGCACTCAGGTGCTAGTGCATTGTGTTTCTGTTTTTGAAACTGTTGAGCCAATTAGCAATAGCAAATAGTGAGAAACCTGGACTTATACACTAAGTAGACAGCCTAAAGGCCCTTTTTACCGCCGCGGGTACCGCCGCCGCGGCGTCTGTAAAGTGCATTTCACAGCACATTTTCGCAAATAGACGTCAGTTTTGGCTCGCTGATGTGTTACATTTGACGGCTTCAGTCACGGAAAATGAAAGAAAAAGACTATAGTTCAAATATTTAATATATTTAAAATTTAATATTCACAGATGAAAGTTTGGTACTTATGAAGTTATGTGCATCTATTAGAACGAATTCAAGCAGGATAAATGTCAAGCCTGTGCCTGAACCTGTGATTATATTTTCTCTAAGCTACATGGTATTAAACCATAATTTTGATTTGATACATTTAAAAGGTGTGCAGTATTATTTATATTATATGAATTATGTGTTATAATATTCAAAATAAATTTTACATTTGTCTGTAAACTGATTAAGAAATTGTTGCATGTTTAAACGTGAAGCGCTGTATAATTTCGTTCACATAATGTCTAATTAGCCTAAAACAAAAAAACGAATAAATTAAACCTGCATGATTTAGCTAAATCTTTGAAACTCTAAAGAATGGATGGATTAATAAACCGTCCTCATGATTAAACTCAAGTTCTCTCTCAACAAATTGCACATGATGTAAAAAAGAGCTTCATCAACTGACAACATAAGTGATTTTAAAGGGAGCCTTCTTTACTTGCTTTTAGTGCTGGGCGATAGCATATGGCCTTAAAAAAAAAAAACAGATTTATGATTTAAATCGATTTTAAAATCAATATTCAAATGACAAAGAAATTTTTCAAAACAAATTTTAATATAGTTATAAACTTATAACTGAGACAAGATGATAAAAAACTGTAATGTTATTACCTTAATGCTGGAAAGAACTTTATTTTATTTTATTATTATTATTTATTATATATTATTTTTATTATTATTTATTTTTTGTTAATACTAGCCCATCAGCTGTGCAAATTTTGTTTGTTAGGAAAATAACAGTACATTTTTGTCAGTTATTTTATCTAAACAGATCGATTAATTTCTTCAAGATTTCAAAATCAAATAGCCTACTGATAATGTAGTAGCACTGTAAGACCACATTTGTTTGAATGCATTATTGCTAAAGCGATTGCGTGTGTTTAAATCATACTTTAACCCAAAAATAATCAGTAAAAGAAACAGACAAACTCATATAGCCTTTAACATCCCGCTCGACTATTGCAGTCATTATAACATCTCGGTTACGTATGTAACCACGGTTCCCTGAATAGGGAACGAGATGCTGCGGTGACGTCACCGTATGGGAACACCTCTCGGTGTGACGAATGTCTGAAGCCCTATATCATCCCGCCAATCCTATTGGCCAACTATTTCGCTCAGATTTCATGAACTGAAGAAATGCTATCAAGGTACGGAACGGCCGGGACCACAGCATTTCGTTCCCTATTCAGGGAACCGGGGTTACATACGTAACCGAGATGTTCCCATTCATAGGTCACTTCGATGCTGCGGTGACGTCACCGTATGGGAACCCTATACCATAACGCCTGACATACCTGATAGTTGGAATCCAAGGAAAGCATCTGCTCAAGCGGAGAGAACCCGGGAGCCAGGAGCCATCCTCACATCCAGACTGTAAAACTTGACAAAAGTGCTCGGTGAGGAACATCCTACCGCAGCACAGACATCATATATAGAAGAACCACTGAGAAAGCTTGTGATGAAGCCACTGCTCTCGTGGAATAAGCTCTAACTCCTAAGGGCGAAGCGAGTCCGCGCGCCTCATAGGCTAAAGATATAGTCTCCACCAGCCAATGGGACATGCGCTGCTTTGTGACAGCATGGCCTCTATTTTGTGTCCTAACAGACAAAGCTGGTCGGACTCACGCCATGGAGCTGTTCGATCAACATAAGTCTTCAGCGCTCTGACAGGGCAAAGACTCAGATCTCCTGACCCCGCCTCTGCAGGGGGTAAACCCTCCAAGACCACTTGTTGAAAGTGAAAAGGGTTTGAAGCGACCTTAGGGACATAATTAGGCCTCGGTCGCAGCAATACTTTCACAGAGCCTGGTGCAAAATCCATGCACGAGGGTGAAACAGAAAAAGCCTGTAAACCCCAACTCTCTTGAGGGAGGATAAAGCCACAAGAAGAACTGTCTTTAAAGTCAGGATTTTATCCGGTATAGTTTCAAAGGGCTCAAACGGATGCCCTGATAAACCTTGCAACACAATGGATAAATCCCATGAAGGAACTCGCACAGGGCGGAAAGGCCTCAGCGTCGCGCACCCCGTATAATACGAGAGACCAGCGGATGACGGCCCACTGAAGCACCATCTATATATACGGGGTTAGCTGAAATGGCTGCCATGTAAACTTTCAGAGTGGCTGGCATTACTCCATCAGAGAAACGGTCTTGAAGGAACTCCAGTACTGAAGCCACTGGGGAGTAAACCGGATCCAATTACGAATTCCACACCAGGTCGTAAACAGTTTCCATTTGAAAGCATGTAAGCGTCTTGTAGAAGCTGCCCTAGAATTCATTATAGTCTCGGTGGTTTCAACAGAAAGACCGGGACATATGAACTCACTCCGCTCAGAGGCCACGCCCACAGCTTCCATAGATCATGCCTTGGGTGCCAAATCATTCCCTGTGCTTGCGATAGTAAGTCCTGTCTGAGGGGAATCTCCCATGGAGAGCCCGCTAACAGACTGACCAGGTCTGCAAACTACGGCTGTGTGGGCCACCACGGAGCCACCAGCAGCAGCTGCTCCACTCTGTCCAGCGAATCTGGGGAAAAGCATACAAGCTGGATAGCAAATCCACTCCGAAGTTCAAACGTCCGGGGACATGAACCGCTGGGATCGACAGAAATCTGTTCTGAGACCAAAAAATAATATTTCTCGCCAGCCTGCACAGGGGGCGAGAGCGTAATCCTCCTTGATGATTCAGATACGACACAACCGCTATGTTGTCTGACCTTAGTACATGACGGCCGATCAGCAGATTCGAGAAATACTGGAGAGCTAGAAAAACCGCCAGTAATTCCAACCTGTTTATATGCCAACTGCGTTGTGTCGCCTTCCATACTCCGTGAGCTGGGCGCCCTTGACAAACAGCTCCCCAACCGATCAAAGACGCGTCCGTCGTGACAGTCTCTCGGGAAGCACAAATCCCCAGCCGAACTCCAGCTAGAAGGAATTCGGTTGACATCCATTGTCTGATTGACATAACACACCTCCGTGTCACCGAAATCGTCCGATGCGGAAGACAACAGGGTGAAATGTTCCGGCTTGTCGTCCACCACTGAAAAGGGCGCATATGAAGTAAGCCCAGATGGATAACAAGGGATGCCGCTGCCATTAGACCTAAAAGTCTGAGGCACAAACTCACCGTCACTGTGCGACCCACTTTGAAGCTGTTTAGATGATTCAGCTCCGGATCCCGATGGCTGTAAAACCTGACTCCATCTGAGAGGGGTCTACTTTTATAGCCCCTATTCCCCGCAGAGATGCTCCTGCCGCAGCACCAAGATTTGGTTAACAACCATGGGAGATTTCCACGGCAAAAAGGCGGGCCTTTCTGAACTGAATGGTGTATCCGTGACGAATTGTGCGTAACACCCATAGTGAAAATGCCGGGCAAGCGCTACCCTGCGGCCCATAAAACGTAGTGGTTTCCAAGCCTCCGCCTGCAGCGTTCCCACATGCATTAACGTCCGAGCACGGAAAGCTCACAGCGTCCGCAAGCAAGGAAAGCGCATGTGTAAAAGTCACTACGTTTCGTTGTGTCTAATCCTGAAGCATATCCACAGCAGAATTAAATCCAACAAAATGAACACTGTCTTTGTCAGCCTCTTGTGCCGTCCCTCAAACTCTGAAGGCTGGATTGTGCAGAGTGTCTGAGGGGGCCCTCAAGTGATAACTCAATCCAATGTTGCTCGAGGTGCCTTTGCTGCGAGACAGTCTATGTTAGAGCGTGGGGATTGAGGACGAGAGGCTTTTGCCATCCAACTCAGGTTTTTGTAATGTCGGCGAGATTAGCCAAGGTGGCGCTCGCCTGTGAACATCCCCGTCATAGAACGGTTCACTGCTCGGGCAGTATATTTGGTAGCATTTAGCGCCAAATCTGTTGCCCCCGCAGCTTTTTCACAGCCTCCGGTAATATCTTTCTCGTTAAGAACCGCCATAAAGTGAAGTAAATTTGGCGAGATTAGACACGACTCGACCAATTCGACGAGACTTTAGGCCGCGGCCAAGTTCGGCACCATCCGTTCGGCTAGAGAGTTCGTCCACAGCGGCATCGCTGTATAACAGCAGTCCTCCATGTCAGCAATGGTGGCGAAACCCGCGGCGTTCATGACGTGCGCTGATTAAGGCTGCTTCCAGGACCTCGAACCTTCGTCCAGGACCTTCGTCACACCGAGTGGTGTTCCCATACGGTGACGTCACCGCAGCATCGACGTGACCTATGAAAGGGAACCTGATCAAGCCATAGCTAAATATGTTTAACATGAATTCTTGCTGAATATGCAGTTATATTACGGGCTGTTGGCATGAATTGTACTCGTGATGGAGGCTCTTGGAGCTAGTGAAAACCATGACGCTCAGACTCTTCATATCCTCTCCTGATCCAGTCAGAATTAGCTACACCGCTCCGCTCATCCTTTTGCTTGGCAGCGTGTCTCTGTCAGACTCGCGGGGGAGGGTTGAGCCAATCTGAACTACGGGAGCCTGAGTGGTGCGTCGGTGGATGTTAAAAAGAAAACCGATTTTCATTCAAACAAACCGATGTAAATTACAAATTCGAGTTAATTGATAAAATCGATTTATCACCCAGCCCTACTTGCTTTCATATTATTTAATGAAAAAAAAAATGCAGCTGCATTTAAATGCACGTGTGTGAAATATGTGCAAGATTTGCACTGCACGTGTGATGGTAGATGTGCAGCTTTTATTCTTATTTATTTTATCTTCATTACAAATCTTGTTTGGTTTCATTTTGGATAATTGCATGTAAAAAATAATTTACGTTGTAATGCAAAATGTGAATTAATATTCATATGCAAGTATTTGTGCAAAAATGATTAATACGCATTAATGACAGGGTGCATTAATATTCAACATTCAACAATCTGTGAATGTTGCATTTCTCTGTCGGAGAGAGCCAGCACTGTGAATTTCATCTTGCAGCAGACAAGAAAACATTTGTTTATTAATAAATAATTAAAATGTCTCATTTTTCACAATTATTAGGCTACTTCTGCATGTACTTTGTGGCAAACTTAATGCATGTGCTTGAGCGTGGAATATATTAAGATTTGATTATGTAAATTTAATATAAACCTCTGATTAGTTGAATATAACAAATGAACAACTAGAACTAGAAAAATCTTATGTGGGGACAGACCATTTTTTTGTCTATAGGCCTAACCAATATATATAAACCGGTATATAAACCGGTTCAGCAACATTGAAAGCCTCATACACTGTCCATATGAAAGAGCAAGAGATTCACACCTTCTCGACCCCCACACGCCATACATAACTACCCCCAAAAACCCAACCCCCTCCAGCTGAACTGAATTCGGTCTGTGTTTTGGCTCTGAGGAACGGTGTGTTACTCGGCTGAAACATGCCTGCACTCAGCAGCACTACTCTTTGTATTCATTATATTCTCGCAGCCCATATTATTATTTTCACAAGACCACAATGATAATAACAAATCATCAATTAATAATTAATCATTATTTTACAAAAAATCATTGTTATTTGTGATCGTGGATGTTTGCGGAAGGCTTTAAGACCAAGCGGAGTCCTCTGTTCCCACCTCACAGCGGGATGGACTCGCATTAAGACTATAATACTTATAATTACTGTTAACCCAGAGTAACAAATTTTAACGGATTAATTGCCTTTTTTCATTTGCTGCATGTTTTCTTTCTTTCTTTATTTTTAAACACGCTAAAAAAATAAATTAAGTTTGTGAGAGAAAAAAGAGAGTCGTGTATAGGTTTCATTTTAACGGATTAATCACCTATTTTCGTTTGCTGCATTTTTTATATATATATAATTCATGTATAAATTGCATTTTATTACATTTAGAAATAATAACGGCTGGCCTAATAATGTTATCATGTACAAACAGGATATATTTAGTTCCCTTCACTTTACAACAAATCCTTTAAATTTATCAAATATATCAGAACAAAACAAGAATTAAAAATATAGAATTCTAATGGATAAATAAAATTGCAGTATATAATAATATAGGCTTAGCTATAAACAAACAAAATAATAATAATAATTTAAAGCTAAGCCTAAGGTAAGGTTGGGCTTTCTCATTCTCTCACTCGGGAGAAATTCGTTTACATATTCGTGATGTTGCCCATTTGAAGCTTAAGTATTATTCATGAGGTAAAATACGCTTTGTTGTTCAAGCGTGTTTCAGTATGATGGAAAAAAAATCATAATTAACAATATGTGGAGTAAGTGGACCGCTGCTAACGCTGAATGTCTGGTGAACGACTGCTGTTTCCAGTGAATGTGCACTAGACACCAGCGCGATCAAACAGCAGAAACAGAAAATACTCAATTTTTGGTCACACATAAGGCATAATTCAAAAATGCAAAGTGTTAGTAGTTTGAAAAAATCAAGAATAAAAACAGAGTTAATAATAATTATTGCTAAATGCTGGACCGTTCCCATTTCGCTCTGCATATGGAACCTGAAGATTTTTTTAAAACCAAGAATGAACCAAAATGAAAATGAAATGAAAACATTTAGCTTTTTATCCGTATATGTATATATTTTTTTTTTTCATGCTAAATATGAAAAAGCAACAAGTCAAGTGCAAATGTAATTTCCTTCAAGTGAAAAGAAACTGCATTCTATTTAAATTGACACTACTCTCACAAAAACCATATATTTTGGAGTACATGTTTTGTGTTTGTGTACAGTAAGTACACAGTGTGTAGTACATCATCAGGGACACCACTAGAATCAGTCAGCATTTTGTGCTTTCAATACGTAAATCATATTTAAAGAACCCACTCCTGATTTCCTATATTTTTAACACAAAATAGTGATTGATGCTCGTGCATATAAATTAACGATGCATAAGTCTTGTAATATTGCATTTGCTTGTCAATGAGGATTCTTCTAGACTTTAAGAGCAGCTATTTACACAGAGCAGTGCAGAGGTCTGGATGGAGCTGCCGCTGCACTAACCTCTTACGCTAGAGAGCTAGCTGTACCTGGGTGCTGTCTGCACCTGTGAAGTCATGTCATGAGGAAGGAAGTGTCAGGTGAAAATAGAGGTGGTGGTGACGTGGGAAACACTTTAAGAATATGTTCTTGTAACTCAAATGGTCTTTTCAGGTTTTTACTGGCTAAGGGAGACACAGAAATTATTCAGGGTCTGAAACCAAATCGCAATCAGCTGCAGCTGCTGTGACAACCAGAGGGAAAGTTAGGGGGCGGAATATCTTTGCACTATAGTTGAACATTATATAAAGCTGTCTGCAGTAGTTACCCATTTACACGTTCAAAATTCTGACCGGTCACAGCATCAGTGCACGCAATGTAAATTTAGCTGTCAAAATGATCGTAGAAATGTGTGTTATTTCATGTAATGTGTGTGTGGATTATGGCAAGGCTACTAAGAGAGGTAAACTACAAGAGTATGTACTACAAAATCAGTGTTTTTTTTCCCTCAGTTTTCCAATAAAAATATCAAAACATCCCTTAGACAAGCTTCATTTTTTTAGAAAGCTAAATTATATACGATAAAAGAACCAGGTTTTGTTTTAATGTCATTTAAACACTATAATAGTATTTATCAATATTTTGAATTAGCTTTTTTTTTTTTTTTTGTATTTCGAATTTTAGTTATGTATTAGTTTTTTATATTACAATATAGGTTCAATTTAGTGTTTTACCTTAAACTTATTTATTTCAGTTTGTTAAATTGTCTTTTTTATTTTTTATTGATTATAATAAACAGTTATTTTTATTTATTTTCAGTTTTATTTATTTATTTATTTTTATACATTTAATTAACAATAACAACACTGACAAGAATATATCTCAAATTAAGCTTTTTCATGATTCAACCAAGAATAATGAGAACAAAAAAATTATTTGACAGTTGGCTGAAAAATCAACTTACTTCAAGATCAATTCTCTAAGCTTACAATATTTTGTTTCTTGGGGGAATTTATCTTATTTAAAGATGTCTAGATATTTTTACTGGAAAAGACTGTGTATGGCTTGATCACAAGAGGTCTATGGGATTTAGTGTAAACTGAAGTGATAATCTAGTGCTTTACTCCTCAAGTACTAAAGTGGGTGGAGAAGTAGTGACTATCTCCTCTCTACTAGTCTCCTGGCGGCCCTGTCAGCATCACCTCATCACAAATCAATCAGATCAATACTCGCAAACAGTACAAGGCTTGCATGAGAAAGGCCATGAATGTTAGTTGGTCCACTGCCTCAGTTCATCCATATGGTCTGCTAAGAGCATGGGCTATTCTATGGACATTTACCAAAAAGTCTATAATTTCCCATGTCATTTGGCAGCAGTGTTATTTCTTTTGTTTTGTGCAACACAAATTGAGATTATTCTGGAGAATGTTCATGCTGTTCTTGTGTATATGAATGTAGATGATTACTGTCAAACTACCAAAAGTACTTCGTTTTGGTCTTTTTCTTCAAACAAGGCTATTGTATGACTTGAAATATAGCACACGAGTCATGTGGACTACTCTTAATGGTCCTTTTATGGTATTTCTTACCTTTTTAGAGCTTGACAGTCCCTGTTGAATATCGATGCTTTATGAAAAAATTTCTCCTTTTTTGTTACACTTAAGGAAAAAAAGTATGGATTTGTAAAGAAATGATCCCACTCTGGAAATATTTTCAAGAGCGGGGAAATATAGTAATTGCCACTCTGTATCAATTGTTTAAAATACAAGATTAAAATGTTACTAAATGTACACTACTGCTCAAAAGTTTAGGGTTGGTAAGATTTTTTTGAATGCTTTTGAAAGAAGTCACTTATGCTGCATTTATTTGATCAAAAAGACATTATAAACAGTAAAACAATAGTTTTTTCAGCAAGAGTAAAAAAACTTTTAACGGTAGTGTAATCATAGCCGTGCTGATATTCATAAAAAATGAAACTAGCCGGAGGGGAATAACACATGTAGAACTGTTGGCAGTCCACAGGCCGTCTGTGATCTTCACACCTCCGGTCCGGTCCGGTCCGGTCCGGTCCGGTCCTCACTCTTCCCCCTGAAGCGTCACATCATGGTGATGATGTACTATGCTTTGTTGAGACCCACTGTTCCCATGGCATGCATTTACTGTCTCCTCATGACAGTGTGTGTGTGTGTGTTTGTGTGTGCATACAGTACGTGTGAGCCACCATCCTCACACACTGAGGTAATGTGCATCTCTTCATCTCACAGGCAAACCCTCCCCCCATCATTGTGAACGCAGACTCACTGGATGCAGGCCCTTATGTAAGTATCTGCCTCATGCTCTCAGCACCTCCAGTAGAGCCCGCCTCCCTGACTGCCTGCCACGTGGAACTATCCCCCTCAATCTGGTCAAACCTTTCCCAGAGATAATAACAATAAAAATATGCACAGATTAAACGACAGCAGATGTGGACAGTAGCTTTAATGCCGAGTTCAATTACGATTTAACTGTTATAATGAGTTGTCTTTGACTGTTTATCGGCCCTATGCTTTGTACGTGATTCATACCTCTAATTATTACTGTGCTGAATTTATAGCATTTTAATTAATTGTAGTTGTGACCTTCTTGTGTGTAATTTGTTCATTATATCATGTCTAATGACTCTGTTTATGAGTGTGTGTTATTTTTCTTTTGTCTGTTACAGGTGAATGGGAGTGACGGCATGTATAAATACGAAGAAATCATTTTGGAGAGGGTAAATATCATTCAGCTATTTTATATGTCTGTTTTTTAGGGTGTCCACCATTGCTACCTATGGGGACCTGGACACTAGATGGCAGTAAATTTTGAGCTAATGTCTGGAATTGATGTAGTTTACAGCTGTGGTAGATTTTCAAAACATTAGACTGATCACCAACTAATGACTAATTAAACAGGCATAAAATCATCTATTCAATATGTATTCATATATAAATTTGTTCAATGTGTATATGTAAAGGTGTGGTCACTGGAGATATGAAGCTAAAATTAGGCTTTCTGTCAAACAGTTGTCAATACTTTATAAACACATATAATGATCAGTCCATTTGATCATCTATAGATCCATAGATATACCAAATTCTTTGTACATTAACCATTAAAATCTATATGATTATATAATTGCTGGATTAAATGATAGTCAAATATATCGAAATGAATGAAAACTTAAATCTTTTATGCCTGTTGTACTATGAACAGCAGTAACCTTCGATAAAAGACATGTTTAGACATGTGGTCGTTGTTACTTTGTGTTTTTGTTTCTTGTACTAAGTCATTTGAGGACAATAAAAAAAAATGCATTTTAACAATATTTTTGGACTACTAAATGAGTATTGAAAATGTACCACCTGTGAAATAGTACCATGCGATTCATCATGTACAGGGTGCTGTTCTTATCAAATTGTTCTTAAGAAGAATTATCATATAAAATACTTTCATACTTGAAGTTTGTTCAATGCAAATGAATCTAAATCTGTCTGCATAGGCCACTCATTAAACAGCAGTGGATGTTGGATTTGGGAGCTTTCAGCTTAATTCATCAGGGCTCTAAGTGCCATTTCTGCACGCTCAGACCTAAATAAACTATGTTAAGATCTCACACATTAAAAGATCAGTGGGTGTGTTCACCTTTTTAGTGGGAGCTCTCCCAGTGGCTCTGCAGCAGGAAAGGCACAGTGGGATGTCTTAGCTTCACTCTGTACTAATTTGCTGCGACCGTTGCTCATTAATTATAGAATATAATAAAGTGAAGTCTTTTCTCAGCTGTCTGCTTTAGGGCCTGTATTTTGAGATGTGACTGTCAGACAGACCAGCCTGTCTCAGCTTTTTGGCACTGGAATAAAAACAGCAGTGTAAGAAGTGATGAAGTAGGGAGGGAGGAAATAGGCAAAAACGGATAAGATTTTTGGACTCTTGAAATGCACACCACAAATTCCTATATTTAGCAGCAGAAAAATGTCCATGCCTAGATAGTGTTTATAAAAAGTATTGAGAGCCAGGTGCAAACTTTATCCACAAATCTTTATGAAAGCTCTGCGTTTCCTCATCTATAATATGCTACTCATGTATGTCATCAATAGGGCAACTCTGGCCTTGGGTTCAGTATCGCAGGAGGTGTAGATAATCCACACATTCCTGATGATCCAGGAATCTTCATCACCAAGATTATCCCAGGAGGTGCCGCTGCCATGGATGGGAGACTAGGGTGAGTCTCTCAGGATCTAATATTTCTTAGTTCAACTCTAGCTTTTATCCAAAACCTACTGAGCTGCCTAGATAGGGAGTATTTTAAAGCATCATAGCCGGACTCCCCACTCAAAGGCTGTTTCAAAAGTTAGACATCTTAATTATCCTGCCTAGTTTGGCCAAATTCTAAGGCTGCATTGCATCCTTTGCCAGTTGAGGCAATGCTTTTTGACAAGCTAGGTGAAAAATAAATCCAAGATGGCAGACATGGTGAGAGAAACTTCAGTAGTGAAGTATCTATAAAAAGTTACTTGTAATTTAAAATTTACTGGTGTCGTAAGCATTTTTATACTATTAGAGTATTAGCTTAGTAGCTTACTAACAATGTCAGTTTGACAACATGCTAATGCCCAACTGGTGAAATTGAGTTCTCAGTTCTATTTGTTGAATATGGAGTTGCTGTTACTTTTATAGGTGCTAGGAGAAGTTAAAAAGTTTTACATCCAGTAATTTAAATCCATGCAATTAGGAATTCTGCATAACGGCTTAGCATTTCTCCACACATTCAAGTTTTCATGTGAATTTGGCAGGTTTACTAAGATAGTTCTGATGGGTTTGAAAGCGACTTCTTTGTGAGTGGTGCTTCATGCATCTACTGACATTTAACAATGAATTTACACAAAATATTTTTTTTGCCATTCTACACGGGGAAATGTTATACCATGAGATTGATTATATTATAATTACATTATATTTACATTGCTTTATGATATTGTGTCTCAGGGTAAATGACTGTGTTCTGCGGGTGAATGATGTGGACGTGTCAGAGGTTGTGCACAGCAAGGCTGTAGAGGCTTTGAAGGAGGCCGGTCCAGTGGTCAGGTTACTGGTACGCAGAAGACAGGCTCCACCTGAGACCATTTTGGAGGTCAATCTACTGAAAGGGCCTAAAGGTTAGAGGAGCTAAATGTGCACATCAACACATTTGGGACAGATGCAATAGAGGGTGCTATTATGTGCAGTATCCCTATTATAGCAGTTCAGTATAGCACATTTTCATATTTTCCTCACTAAATTGCTTGTTTCTCTTGGAAATATGCCATATTTAGAAAATAAAATGCTGTGAAAATAAAATTGCGTGTTGAATACAACCTTGTAAGATCTGATTTCCTGGTTTAAAATGTTATTCCATTCTGTTCTTTCAAGGTCTTGGCTTCAGTATTGCTGGAGGTATAGGCAACCAGCACATCCCGGGTGACAACAGTATCTACATCACAAAGATCATCGAAGGTGGGGCAGCACAGAAAGATGGACGTCTGCAGACCGGCGATCGCCTACTGGCTGTAAGATTTCACATGCACACATGCATCTGTGTAGTGTACTATATGTAAAGCCACACACTGCATTCCTTTGCAGAACTTTATTTTCCAGTGAGCTTCTTAAAGGGTTAGTTCACCCAGATAGCAAAATTATGTAATTAATAACTTACCCTCATGTTGTTCCAAACCCGTAAGACCTCCGTTTATCTTTGGAACAGATTTAGATTTAGTCCGAGAGCTCTCAGTCCCTCCATTGAAGCTGTGTGTACAGTATACTGTCCATGTCCAGAAAGGTAAGAAAAACATCATCAAAGTAGTCCATGTGACATCAGAGGGTCAGTTAGAATTTTTTGAAGCATCGAAAATACATTTTGGTCCAAAAATAGCAAAAACGAAGACTTTATTCAGCATTGTCTTCTCTTCCGTGTCTGTTGTGTGAGAGAGTTCAAAACAAAGCAGTCTGGATATCCATTTCGCGAACGAATCATTCAGTTCACCAAATCGAACTGAATTGTTTTAAACGGTTCGCATCTCTAATACGCATTAATCCACAAATGAATTAAGCTGTTAACTTTTTTAATGTGGCTGACACTCCCTCTGAGTTCAAACAAACCAATATCCCGGAGTAATTCATGTACTCAAACAGTACACTGACTGAACTGCTGTGAAGAGAGAACTGAAAATGAACACTGAGCCGAGCCAGATAAGAAGAATCGAGAAGCTGATGATACTGACCATCTGATGTCACATGGACTACTTTGATGATGTTTTTCTTACCTTTCTGGACATGGACAGTATACTGTACACACAGCTTCAATGGAGGGACTGAGAGCTCTCGGGCTAAATCTAAAATATCTTAAACTGTGTTCCAAAGATAAACGGAGGTCTTACGGGTTTGAAACAACATGAGGGTAAGTTATTAATTACATAATTTTGCTATCTGGGTGAACTAACCCTTTAATGCTTCAATGAACGCAGACACTGTTGTAGGCTATTATGTCATATTATAGATAATATATCTCATGTGTGAAGATTTACGGGCCACAGTGTGATTGATGTGAAGCTGAGCGTAAACTCAAACAAGGACACAGCTGTGATAAAGAGAAACACTTGCATGGCACGCAAGTGCCAGGGACTGAGCAGGCTATGACATGGTAATAAATGTCATAATTAAAAGGTTACACATCAATCATGGCTGGGTGCCATAACTGCAGACATGTAAAGTGTGCCTTTCCTTCCTTTTCCTTTCTTGAATATTATGGTTTCAGTCAGTGACTTTGATTTTTCCGGCCTAGAATTGGGCTGCGCTTTTAGTGTAGTAATCATATTTTGTTTGTTTGTTTCTTTTTTTATTTACATATTGATTACTTATTTGTAGCATGTGTGTTGTCAAACTAATGAAGATGTTTTATTAATTTGCATGTGCTTTTTCTACTTGCATGTGATTTTTCATTTGTGGCGCATTGAGCTCTCTCTGCCACCGTAGATAACATTTATCCAGCGATTTTTCTGGGGATGGTTCTAAATTCTAAATTTAAGTATTACCTTCCTATTAATTAATAAGTTGGAATTTACCATAAATTTAGCTACTTTAGCAATAGCTTCTTAGGTGTTCAGTTTGCATCATGTTTTGTTTTGAAGACTTTTGGGTAAATCAACTGGGGTAAAAAAAAAACAGTCTGGGGAAGTTTCTCCACTAAGATAAAATTGTTACTTTACTAAATAGAATAAATAAAAATGTAAATATATATCAGTAAAATATTTATTTATTATTTTCTCCTGCAGTGTATTAACAATGACAATGCCTCTTAGTTAATATAAACTAATATATATATATAAACTAATTGGTTAACCTATATAATATATTCATATATTATCACATATATATTAGGAAACCTTATATATATATATATATATATATATATATATATATATATAAGGTTTCCCAATATATATGTGATAATATATGAATATATATATATAAACTCTCCTCTGGTCATACAACTAATGGTTAACCAATCCATTGGCTTCTATTTCAGAGAGGCGGATTCAGTTGTGAGTTAAATTCGGTACAATTTCAAACAGACCTGTCTCTTTCAACACCCTCAGAATGCATTTTTACCCATCAAACACTCAGCTTTCTGTAGTGTGTACTGTAGGTGCCCTTACAAAGGAAAAAGCACTACGCCTTTCCAACTTCCTCTCGTCCTTCCTTTTGTGACCGGACGGCTGAGAACCGGAGAACAGAGCGTCGTCTCCGAGTGTGGGGCCATCCGGCCTCCGCTCCAGTCGCTTCCTTCCCACATCTTCAAATGTGCTGTCGTGAACATTCTGAGTCACGCTTCAGAGACCAGCCAATGTAACATGCGTGTGTGTGTGTGTCTGCTTTCACAGGTGAATAACATTATACTTCAGGATGTGCGTCATGAGGAGGCTGTGGCCGCCCTGAAGAACACTTCAGACATGGTCTATCTGAAAGTGGCCAAGCCAGGAACAGTACATCTCAATGACATGTACGCCCCACCAGACTACTCCAGCAGTACGTACCTTCTTTTGCTGATCTCCATCCATGCTTTGCTCTTACAAGCTTAAAAACTGTCCATTTTATGACTGTTTTTACTGCATTGATAAACGTGAAAGGGACTTGCCAGTTATGTCAATTCAAATATAACCTACGTCGCTATCTGCTTTTATCGTTAACCCTGTGATTAAAAAACCCAAGTGGTGCAGTGCATGTGAGTGCTGTGGAGTTTTGTTACAGTACTGTGGTGTAGCAGTGGGGGCTGTTTTCAGACACCCACACACACTGCACTGCTGCTGCCATCACAGCACCGATCCCTCCCTCCCACTGAGAGATGAAGCTTTCACACAATCCACCTGCACAAATGGCCAAAATTTACTTTTTGCTACACCTGCCAATGGTGGCTGAATATCTCTTAATGGCCATTAAACTAAACATTTTTAAATATTTGCTATATTTTGTTCAATTGAATAGATGTATCAGTCTCTTAATTAAACTCTCTCAAGGAAAGTGCACCTATGATATTGTTTCAGATTAAACAGTAAAGACATGTATAATGTTGCAAAATATTTCTATTTCAAATAAATGCTGTTCTTTTGATCAAAGAATCTTGAAAAAAATGACCACGGCTTCCTAAAAAAAATATTAAGCAGCACAACTCACAATATTATAATCTTTCTGTATTTTTGATCAAATACGTTTTATTTTTATATTTTGTGTTGATAGTTTTCTGTGATCAATTAAACATAATTCAGAAACATAAAAAGCCCCAACCCAAAACTTTTCAGTAGTGTATATGCACATCACAGTCAGACATGCTTTTTGGTAGCTGTGATGCCTGATAACTGGATTAAATTTAACCCAGGTTTCTTAAATATTATATTTGTATCAGTCACCACAAAGAAAAAGGATTTGTGCTGATAATGTCCAAAAACCAAGGCCTTATAGATTGATTTAGAATGCTGCATTCTTCAGTACAATGTTTGTGTGGTTTTAAGTTGTATATGTCAAATAGTCCTTTTTACAGTTTGAATTAAACTATGTATTATGACGCTGTAGTGTTACACACACATCTACAGTTCCAATCGCATCTTATCTGGTCCTCTGTAACTACCTGGTTAAATCATCTGCCTTTTTTCCCCTTTACTGGTCTCGGCCTCCCTCCAGCCTTCCCCACCATGGTGGACAACCACGTCGGGCACAACTCCAGCATGGCCTACATGGGAGGCATGGAGTCTAAACCAGTGTACCCACCGCCCCAGGCCACCCCCTCGAGGTACTCCCCAGTCCCACGCCACATGCTGGGGGAGGAGGACTTCACCAGGTCAGAGTCATTGATTTACTCAACTATTCACTCACAATCACTCACTTCTTCACTCCAGGGTTCCCACGGCCATTGAAAACCTGCAAATATCAAGGAATTTCTTTACATTTCCAGGCCTGGAAAAGTCATACAAAAGGAAATTTTCACAGCTAATATAGTTTCCTTAATACCTCCAAAATATTTAATCAGCTAAAAATTTTGAGTGCAATCTGTAATTTTATTAATAAGAAACATAAACCAAATTTTGAAGGAAAATAACTGGAAAAGTGCTTTGGTCAGAAAGGATGGGAACCCTGTCACTCTCTCAAATGTCACTTTTCAGATGCACTCATGCACAAATGACAAAAAACAACACTTGCATGTCCATATATATTTGATTAGAAAACGACATTGTTTTCCCACAACCTGTGCTACAGTTCTTCAGCTTTAGTTGTTTAATTTCTTTTTGGCGATACTGTTGACATTTTATGATGTAACTGGGCAAAGATAGAACAAATAAAAATGATTTTAAGTAGGTGTCGAGAGTGGGCTGAAGAACGTCTACGAGGTTTGTAATGCCTCTCTGTGGTGGTTTGTTTGTGAACATTGCTTTAACGAAACATGACTGGGTGTATAAAGTCTCCAACACGAATCCCAACACTGCAAACAAACACTATGGATCAGAGGTGGGTAGTAACGAGTTACATTTACTTCGTTACATTTTCTTGAGTACATTTTTTGGGTAACTAATACTTTTTGGAGTATATTTAAAGATGGGTACTTTTACTCTTACTTGAGTAATTTTTTTGGGAAAAATCTGTACTTTTACTTCGTTACTGTGGGCCACGCTACTCTCGTTACTTTATCTTAATGCAATAAATGTTATAAATGCTTCAGTTTGATTCAAACGCACCGTCTACTTTTCTCTGGACAATGAGCGATGCCCATTCGCGAATGATTCATTCTTTTGAGTCAATTCTGTTCAAAGGCTTGTTCAAACCAGTTGGCTAACCATTGAATTGGTTCGTGAATCAGTTTGAATGATTCGTTCAGTATCCTACTGCGCGCACTGAGCGTTTGAAACTGTTCACTCAGAGTTGTAACGTTTAAGAACAGAAAGAGCGTTGAAGACGTGGCTTGATCTGCACTGAAATGAAAGCAAATCTGCAAAGGCTATTATTTGCTTGCGATGAAAATCTGTATTGGATGAACACCACGTGCGCTGTCTACGGTTCAACAGGTATAACTTGGGCTACACTCGATTACAGTACATGATACCACTATGACATTAGTTTGTTGTACGTGTAACTTATAACAGAGGGGAACCAAGTTGAATGCAGCTTCCAAAAGACAAAAAATAGACGATTCATATTTTCTATATGTGATACAATCACACCGGCGTGAGAACTCAGTGAGTCATATCATTAGCTGCTAAATTTAGATCTGCGTTCGCTGGCTGGCGGTGAGCCAGAGACAGACGCGTTTTTAAAGCGGTGTGCATTATAACCAATCACACAAGATTCTGTTGAGCTTATTAAAGCATTGTCCAATCAGAGGTGTTCCGATGAGTCATCGCTGAAATGCCGGTGCTTCCCATAGACAGTAAAAGAAACTGACGGAATACCTCTTTCTGGCGAATTCTCTCAATTCGTATTGAAAATATGTTATGGCATGACACCTATAATACTTAAGTAAACAGACAGGTTTTTATAATAAATTACATAATTAGGCCACTTTGACCATCCCATATTATTAACAATTTATGAAAAGTGAGAATCCAGATATTATTATATAGTTCATGCTTCTGGGAATGTTTCTAATAAAAATGAAAAATAATAATAATAATAATAATGCTGAATAATAATTTGCCAATATGCTGTGGCTGCTGTGTGTCACATGATGACCCCCCTATGCCTAGACACAATTAATAATGATATTTCCACAATATTTACGCTTGCAGAAATATATATTTGTTTACATTTTGCAGAACAGATGAAAGAAGATCCGTCAATGTGCATTTGGTTCGTTATGTTCAGATGTTCAGTAACTTAGCGGTTATGTTAGGAGTTTTCACTCTTCTTTGTGTCAGAGGTTATTTATACATATATAATACATACTTATATAATTTATTTTGTGATGCAAATCAGAATTATCATCAGCTGTTACTTCAGTTTTCAGAGTTATGATCCTTCAAAATATAAATCTAATATATTGATTTATTACCAGTGCTGAAACCGTTTTGCTGCTTAATATTTTTTGGAACCTGTGAGATTTAGTTTAGGATTATGATAAAAAGAACATCATTGATAGTAAATCAACATATTGGAATGATTTCTGAAGGATTATGTGACATTGAAGACTGGAGTAAAGGCTGATGAAATATATATATATATATATATATATATATATATATATATATATATATATATATATATATATATATTTATACACACACACACACACACATACATTACATACATTTTATCTATATATCTAAATAAAAATAGACTCAGTATATATGACCCAAAGTAACTAGTAACTAACTACTTGAGTAGATTTTTTTATCCGATACTTTTTTACTCTTACTCAAGTAACTATTCAGACTAGTACTTTTACTTTTACTTGAGTAAATATTTCTATAAGTACTTTTACTTTTACTTGAGTACAGTTTTTGGGTACTCTACCCACCTCTGCTCTGGATATAAGAGATGCTTCTGGCATGGGGTCAAATGTTTTGAAGTCACGGCCACTGTTGCCAGAACACGAGATGGGTTTCACCTCTCCGAGCATGGCCTCTCTGGACCTGTGAGTCAGCCCGGGCCCTTCCAGCTGAATGCATCCTCACTTCTGCATGTGTGTGTTTTTATCTCCGTCTGTGTGCATGTGTGTGCCATACGTGTCTTCATACAGTATGTCTCTATGTCTGCTGTCTCTGTGTGTCTGAAAGCGCCCCATTTACTGTGTGATTTCTGTACCTCCAATAGGGCCGAGCCCATTTACAGTGCCATCCACAAACCTCATGGGGACACCAGCCCTCCCTCCCCCCGTCTGTGCAGCAGGGGGTCTGGGGATGTTGGTTGCAGCCCCGCCCCGCCTGCTCTGTGTCAAAGCCTGGTCCCGTACACCGGCAGGTACTAACCACTGCTTCTCGGTCTGCCTGGCTTAGCTTAGCACAATCTAGTTAACCTGACAGTTATTCCCCTGCGCGGCCACCCTCCTTCCCCCTTCCTCAGCGCAACCTGAAGCGTGACACATGTAAGGCCTTGAGGCGAAATGGCTTTCTGCCCCGAGCTGCGTACACCTTTACAGCGTGAAGGAGATGGAGAACATTGTGGTATTAGAATCCTTAAAGCCTATTCACACCAACATGAATGTTTGGCACTAAAATTTGGTACGATCTTCATATGCGATTTGTCTGTTCAGATTAATGCATAAAAGACGGCAGATGGGCTAAATGAAAATGCAGATTTACTTTCTAACAGTAGGTGGCACACTTAGAAAAGCAGAACTACCCTTGGTATCCTGGGACACAAAGCGCTATGTAACTGTACATGTATTCATCTATTCACTCACGGTCACTCACTTCTTCAGTCCTGTAAAAAAACATTTTTTTTTCATACTTGTAAAAATCATACAAAAGGACATTTCTACAGCAAATATAGTCTTGATTTAATCAGTTCTAAAATACCAGATAGAAATTATGAGTGCAATCTATAAAATAATCAGCATTTCCTGGAAAACAACCGGAAAGGTAATGGAAATTGATTGGTCAAAAAGGAACCCTGTGGGAATCCGGTCGCTCTCTCAGATGTAACATTCTCAGAACACCTTTCTGTGAAGAAAATCTTTCACATTGATGGCATGCAAATGTTCATGGTGGTCTGAACAAACACATTAACATTCATTCAATTTAAATATTTATTGCACCAGATTTTCACACCAATATTTGTCTTGGTGTAAACAGACATTTAGGCATTTTAATAGAGTCTCAAAAGAAACGAGGGTTGAAAAACCATTTTGGGTGTTGAACACCTCCAGACTCCCCCCAATTCGTACCCTGCCTATTTTGTACCTTTATACGATCTCAGATAGTATGTGAGTTTCAGCCATCCTCCTTTACCAGCCCATATAATGTCCTGGTGTTTGTGTCTGCTCTCTGAAGCAGTCTTAGTCTGAGTGATGTACTGTGACTTTACGTACCACTGTGTGTCAGTACTTGTTGTTTAATCCTTGCATACATATTGTATTGTAGGACAGGCTCAACAATATACCAGGCTAATCATTCAATATATTTTTCAAAAACCTTCACCCATCATATTAAACGTTAGCAAATATCTCGTCAACAGCTCACTTATTGATACTTCAGATCATGCAGTTTATTTAAAAGTGTGTGCTATTAACAGATGGACCTACAATTTTGGGCTAGTAGAATCCATAGACTTACACTGAAGAATCATGAATGTATATAACAATACTGTCCTCCCACCTTTTGACGTCCTGCACGTGCATGTTTGTATGCTCATCAGTGTGTATAGTAGCATTACTGTAGGTGTGACAAAGACTGGAGCGGTCACAAAAGATTTATTTTTCTCCAAAAACATAAATACACACTCATGGAACCTTCCAACACAGGAACGTTTGGCTTCTGTTGCAGTTGTGTAAATAAAAACAGTAGGGCCTGCTCTTACCATAAATGTATTGGGAAGTGAGAGGCTGATTTTGCAGTCAGACTACAAATGAGTAGTGGCGCACATTCCTGAAGCTGTCATGATTCATTTGAATGGGGAAAGCAGGCTACAAACACACACACACACATGCACACAGGGTGCTCTGCCAATGCCCATCACACACAGATACACTTAGACAGTCTGTCATAATGTGCTGACATGAACACACACTCCCTTTGACATGCAGCCCAAACACACACACAGATACATGCGCGTGCACACACACACACACACACACAGGTATACAGTATGAAGCATAATATTTAAACCTACACAGGGCTACACCTACCAAAGTACATAAATAATGTTGTATTATCCCACTTTGCTCTTCGCTGTCCCAAACTAAGCTGTCAAAGTAAGTCTGAACCTTATCACAATCCCCCTGGAGGTCTCCCTAGAGGCTAATATAAGTTGTTTACAGGCATATATAATTTGTGTTGGTGTACAGTGACAGTTCACTCCTGGAGGATTCTGCCAGTGTGTGTGTGTGTGTGTGTGTGTGTGTGTGTGTGTGTGTGTGTGTGTGTGTGTGTGTGTGTGTGTGTGTGCGTTTACATGACTGAGTCACAGGAGAGACTCGGATAGACCCTCTGCCCATCTGTGCTTCCCCTACACTAGCATGGCAGTTACAGACACATTTAGATCCCTCCATCTGACCCAGTACACACTAACATCCTCCTGGCTTCTCCATAAGCTTGAAAACATTATGGAGATTCAGGGGAGATCTCCCACCCACCATTCGGATTGCAGAACACAATCAGCTGTGCCGCCAGTCGAACAGGCTAATGACAGTCTGCTTGCACACTCATGTTCACAAATGATGGACACACATGTAGACTGGCATAGATATGTGTATAAACACACCATCTCAAATTTCAAATAGTTCAGGCCATTCATGACCATGTTTGATTATGGTTTTAAGAAATGGCTTCCTTGCATGACTCATGGAGTTTGTTTTTCCATTCAGTGCATTACATCAGTGCATTACTTGGTGCCACATGCACAACAGGGTGAATATTAAGCCTAATAAATACAGGTTTAGGGATTTTGGGGAAGAAAGAAATGATTAGACAGAACAGTTTGTACAGGGAGCGCTGCAGGGAAGGGGTACATCAGCAATTTGTATGGTCTTTATTTGGGATGTAAAGTTCACACTAGGGGTTTAGTAACCTTTATTAGTTACCTTAGTTTACCTCTATTAATAAGCAGTTTTTTAATTTGTAAGCAGATGTAGTGTTGAAAAACTGTGCAATGTAGTTTATCTGGTTTATATGGTTGATGTTGCAAATTATAATGGATATATAAATTACATATTGAAAATAAATTAATTCAGAATAAATTGTTTAAAGAAATTAATACTTTTATTCACCAAGGATGCACTGAATTGATCAAAAGGCATTTATAATGTTACAAAAATAATTATATTTCAAATACATGCATTTTTGTATCTTCCTGTTAAAGGATCCTAAAGGAAACATGTCATGGTCTCCACAAAAAAAAAAAAAAAAAAAAAAGAATATATATATATATATATATATATATATATATATATATATATATATATATATATATATATATATACATATAAACATATGTACAACCAGATTATCAAATAAGAATGATTTGTGAATGATCGAGTGACACAGAAGACTGGAGCAATGATGCTGTGGATTGAGCTTTGCCTTTACAGGAATAATTTATTTATTTTACTTTTTCAAAAATATTCAACTATAAAAGTTGTTTTAAATTGTGGTAATATTTGACAATATTGCTGTTTAACTGCATATTAGATTAAATAATTTTTCTAACATTTAAAATATTAAAACATTTAGAAAATGATGTAGGGCCCAAACTTTTGAACAGTAATGTATAAACTAGAGTTTAGTACATGTCAACAATGTTTATTCTAGTTAAAACTGTAAGCTTATTTTTCTCAGTACGATTGACAATTTAGAATCTAAATCTTTACAACATCATTGTCAATAAAGCAACACTATGTGTGTCAAGTCATTTCATCATTTTTCATTAGGTTTATACTGTGTAAATAACAGACGGATTCAATATAATTGAAGCAGGGGTACTTTTTGGCAGCTTTACTCAGTGAAGCACCTGATTGTAAACTGTTGACACTCTTGGTTTATTCTTAGCTGCTCGGAGAGGCTGGAAATATCTTGAACGTCTCTTGGCATGAAGTCAAATGGGACTTAAGTAGTGTGTTCTGAGGAAGAGATTGGTGGTTTTTACCCAGAGCTTTGAAAGTAAAGAGAGAAAGAGGAAGAGAGAGCAGCCCATAGCAGCCATTAAAGCTATGAGCCTGTGATCCTGCCAAAGAGAACATGTTTTCCAGGGAGAATTATGTCTCTGCATGTTTCCGGAGAACAGTATCCACAGTGTCCACCATTAATCACCCGACTAGAGCCAATTACTTAGAGCAGAAAGAGAAGCAGACAGACTGCACTGGGGTATTGCAGTCCTGTAAACCTCTGAGCCTTGAGGTCATCCTTCAATGAAGTTGTGAAATTTCACTGTGCCACAAAGGTGAGGTGGTGGTGTTGGGGGGGGGGGCACATATGCCATAGAGATTATTGTAGAAGGAGTGACAACAATAAACAATTTGCAAAATTTGATATCCGCCATATCTACCTTGTTTTTAACATAAGAACAGGCATGGCCATTTGTGACTTGAATGTTTGAGGCTTCTGGGGTCATTCTCTTTTGTTATTTTTAGCTAAAATAGTTTGTTATGCTGCTTGATATTGCAAACAGGTATTTCATATATAATTTTAATGTTTTTTCAGAATACAAACACACTGGTTTGTAGCACAAAAAGTTTTAACATTTTCTGCCCTTTGTTATCTAATATTTACCTACAGCAGCTAAATATGTTGCAAAATAAGGTAGACGAGACAACATATCTACAAAATAGACACCTTTTACTTTCTTATTGCACATTTCTGGTCTTATTCTAATGGATTAGTTTTTTGCAAGTTATTGTAAAGAAAAAAAAAACAGTCTTTCTAATCTTTAACTACAAAATAGTAACTGGCTCTGAAGTGATGCTGGCATCACTTGAATAATAATTAATTACTGCATAATTAATAACCAAACCACATAAACCAAATATCCAAATAGATAGCTACTAAGACATTGTTTCGCATGCAGATACAATTACTCATTTATGAATGACTAATTTTTATAACACTTTTCATGATCCAGTCAATTCCTGATCGATAATGTCAGCATTGAGGATGTGTTATTGTGGTGGACAGTAGGAGTATGTTGATGTGGCTTGGTAAGAGTTAAGTCTTACCCTGTTGCTGAAGGGGTGACAGCGTGACAGGCGATGTGGTGCTGTTTTCCATCACTCCCCCTACACTTAGCGAAAGCACACATATACATGTACAGCACTTCAAAACTGGTCTGGAGTCCTGGGATAATATTTTCCATAACCCTGCCGGGTAGTTAGCTGCAGGCACCATGTTTACTGTTAACATCTCGTCTTCCTTGCCAATGGTAAAGTCCAATGTAGAGAGACGACGCCGGACAAGCATCACCCTCATGAACAGGTACAGTAGGTCCAGGTAATGGTTTGAGTGAGTGACTGTTTGCATCTTTGCTTTTCTTGTTGTGTACCAAGAAGCTTTGACTTGTATAGCTCTGCAATAGCAACATATTCACTATTCATTTCTTTATTTGCTTTGGTACGATTTTAAATAAATTCTTAGTACTAATCTCCCAGGCAATATTATTACTAAAAGCATATATTTACTTTATTTAGTACAAAAAGTACATTTATTACTAAACCTAATAAGTGTTTGATCTAGACATTAATAATAATAGCCTTTAATTAATGCATTTAACATAAAATCATTCTTATATGCCTCTGTTTTAATTCATTTTAATGCTTATTATTATTATTGTATTATTATTGCATTAATGTTTAATAAACAAAGCATTTGGAATCCAGGTTAAATCCAGATATGAAATACATTGAAAATAAGGAAGCAAATATGGAATTGCAACATGGAATTTATTTATTGTCATTATCAAAGTTTTGTGAAAATGAAAGATTGGCTTGACAAAGTTTTGTTTGAAAGTTTAAAGGTAGAGACAGGGTGGTACAAAACTTTTGAACCCATTGCCAGTTGCATTAAAATTTATACTCCTGCCATTTCAATTTAGTTTTCTGTGGAAATTCTTGAACTAAAAGGGAGCAATCATTTTCAGTTCCGAATTATTTTTAACAGGTTTAATTAGAATGTTTTTTTGTAAAGTGCAGTATCAACCTCTGCACTGCATGCTCAAAATACTTGTTCTAGTATTTCCAGTTAATCAACCACAGTTGTTTAGCACATGTTCAAAATGAGTGTGTGTGTGAGCAATTTGTCAACTTAAAGCAGGATAGATTGCATATAGAGCAATAGGGAGGAAGTAAAAAATAACTTTGTGCACTAGAGACCCATCAGAGAGGAAGAAGGCAGGGAGCTGTTGGGCAGGCCATGGTTTTACAGTGTGTCATGCAATAAACAAAGGTAAAAACCACTTTCTTTAAATTTATGGACATAAAGTTCTCAGTAAATTGATTAACACCCCAGTACACCACATTCAGTTTTTGTATGTTCATTGTATTCGTTTCATATATGGACAAAACACTTCCTAAAAGCATAACTTGTCCGCTCACATAAAAGTGCTGTTTTCAGCATCATGAAGCTGTACCATGGGCAATGGATCTGGAATGGCTCATGTTGAGAACCAGCTGAGTTCTGTGGTAGTGCAGAATTCTAATGAGAAACATGCGTGCTGCATGCTGAAAGCTGGGAGCTGTCACTACAAATGTGGATGTGTGTTGCATTTTTGGGAACTGGTTTTTGTGTATTATTCTGCAGTACATTCCGAAAAGGTTTTTGACGTCCCTTAAATGTAGTTGAGTCTTACTGGTGTGCCAGATCTGTGTAGTCTGGAATGACTGTTTGCCTGCAGATGAATCACGGCTGCTAAAACAGTACCGCAGTCCTGCACGAGGCAGGGATGGGCTTAATGTGTGAATGCGTTTTGTGCAGAGTGAAAAACTGTGTTAGCTATTGGTGTGTATGTGTTAGTGCTCATTTCTGGAACACTTGCTGTTTAGCTTTGTTGTGGATGAAAGTTTGCCAGTCTCCTTTAGTTGTGACTAGAGCATTGTGTATTCTCATGAATCTGTTAATCTCGATTTCCTCCCTCTGTAAACGACAGGAGGAAAACGAAATGCAAAATAATAATTTACCTTCTGGCTAGACTGAAACATTATTATTGTTCCTTTGCCCTCTGAATTTTCATTCGTTTGTGCTGCAGTCTGGGATGAATGAAGCTTTGTGAATACTTTAGAAACATGTCTAAAAACTGTCCCACGCTCAAACTTCTTAATGTGGTTTTTCCAATATATTTCTTATTTTATTGCAAATATATGTCTGTCTTTCATCCTCTCCCTCCTGCTGTGGTGGTCCGAGTCCATCTTGATCTTTGACACTGTCGTTCTGCTTCGCAGGGAGCCGCGGAAGATCCTGCTGCACAAGGGTTCCACAGGTTTGGGATTCAACATTGTGGGCGGTGAGGATGGAGAGGGCATCTTCGTGTCTTTCATCTTGGCAGGTGGGCCAGCCGACCTGAGTGGAGAGCTGAGGAGAGGAGACCGCATCCTGTCGGTCAGTAACTGTCCATGAAACTCAAGTTCAAATATAGACAACATTAAAATGACAAGAATTGTCTTGTAAAATGTCTAATTTCCACCATGGAATAAAAAATAAATTAAAAGGTAAATGCAATATTTTATCTCCCAGTTTCAACTTTTCTTCCATAGTCTTATGTTCACCAAGGCTGCATTTATTTAATCAAACATACAGTAAAAACAGAAATATTGTGAAATATTATTGAAATTCTAAATAAAAATGTTTAAGTATTTTATAAAATGTAATTCATTCCTTAGAATTTTCAGCAGTCACTATTCCAGTCTTAGGTGTCACATGATCCTTCAGAAATGTATAAGATTCTATTATGCTGATTTGCTGTTTAAAGAAACATTTGTCATCAATGTTGAAAACAGCTGTGTTGCTTAATATATTTGTGGAAACCATGAAGCATTTTTTTAAGGATTCGTTGATGAATAGAAAGAATATTGATTTACTCCCACTTTCAATCAATAAAATGCATCCTTGCTGAATAAAAGTATT
The DNA here is from genome assembly GCF_963082965.1 of Carassius carassius. Classification (NCBI taxonomy): domain Eukaryota; kingdom Metazoa; phylum Chordata; class Actinopteri; order Cypriniformes; family Cyprinidae; genus Carassius; species Carassius carassius. The sequence continues at coordinate 7,311,919 of NC_081787.1, read as the reverse complement.
ATTTTTTTTTTTAAATGTACTGACACCAAACATATATACTTTAGTGTATATTATATTGAAAGAAAGAGGAATGCTTTTTTTTTTTAATTGGTATGACATCTTAGAGCTGACATTATGTCATGTGATTTGTGTGAGTGTGTGGGGATTGTTGTTTTAATCTGGTACCATGGTATTGTCCCAGGTGAATGGTGTAAACCTGCGCAATGCTACCCATGAGCAGGCTGCTGCTGCATTGAAGAGGGCTGGACAGACGGTGACCATCATTGCCCAGTACAGACCAGAAGGTAGAGCAACTATTTCAGTGTGTATCCGTGATGTTTGTTACTGCAAAAGAAATTGTGCTCCCTAGAGGACAATACATGCGATTAGCAATGAGAACAGATCTGAGCTGATGCATGCAATTTAGCTTTTTATAGGGTCTTAAAATATGCAATGATTCATTTAAGAGCAATAAATTAAATCATTTAAACTGTGATTCTAAGAAAAGATCGCTTTTGTACTAAGAAATATTATGTGGGATTATTGCATCAAGACCCCAAACTACTCTCGCTCTCTTTACACACCCATGTGTGCCTGTTGTGTCTTGCCTTCTTCTGTAATCACTCCATCACAGTGGCATACTACTGCATGTTCCTTTAAGAAAGGTGAACCACTTAGCCTCACCTAGTTTTATCAGAAGGAATCCTTATTTGAAAATGAAGATATTCAGAGACTGATGATTGTTGGCTTTTGTAAAATTAAGGGAGTAGATTTTAGTTTGACATACTCTGCTCAGTGAAATTTTCAATTATAAAACTCTATCCACAACTATGCATGGATAAACAGCATGACCGCCATTGAAGTTGCACTGAATTCACTGGAATGAATCATTATTTGAGTCGAATCTTTTTAAAGAATCATTGAACCGGTTCACAAAAAGCAATTAATTGCAGCACATGCTATTTAGATTCTAAATGTATTTTTATAAGTTGAATCATGACTGTAACAAACTGAACTAGGAGACAGCGGCCGTGCGATGACGTAAAAGAATAACTGAACCCGGATCTTTGAAATGAACTGTTCAAAAGAACCGATTCATTAAACGAGTCGGACTTCCCAAGCTCCCTCGCTTGAATGAAATTACTGGGATGAAACTAGTGGGAGGGATCAACCTGAGAGAAAAAAAAGAGGAGGAAATAACTAAATGGACTAAAATCCACAGAGTGAAGGAAAGAGCCCGACCCTACCGGTTGAAAGCTTATTTATTTGGCGCAGGGTTAGGTTTCATCTGCTAGATCACTATGAGAGTGGAGATATGGAATAAGCGCGCTCTGGTCGCGTGAGCGGGACGGGTTGAAATCCCGCGTCTCGAGCGCGAGTGAGACTCGGTTTCAAAGAAGAAGGTGCCGCTGTAGGAATGGGAGGAGCGAAGCAGGACAGACCGACACATTTTCATTAAACGTTACTATTTATTTACCTTTCTTTACGATTCGAAACTAAAGAAAACGGCATTTTCCTCCTAACGCCGATGTGCAGCATTCGCTAGTATATTCCCTTTTTTCTTACTTTAACCTTACGTTACCTGAAATGTTTTTTCGAGTGAGCTGGACATCGAGAGGTTGAGCTGAACACATCGCGTTTTAGCCGCAGCCGCCGGGTAAGATCAACTCAGCTCATATTTATAGAGTATTTTCAGGAAATATCTGTGTGAAGTATGGAAAACACAGTATCGTATGGCTTTATTATACGTTAAACTGACAGTAGAGTTGCTTTATGTGCTTCGATATGCTGTGCTGAAAAGGAAAACGTCGCTGTTTGTTTACAATGGATTTCTTTTTGCTCTATTTACGTTCACCATAGGGTAGTGTGTTTAAAGATTAATAAAAAAAATCATGAAAACAACTTATTAAGCTGCTCGACCGGTGGCCTGACGTCGTGAAGCTTGTTTCTAGCCTAGTAACGTTAATGTGTTTCATCAGTGAAGTGTTGTGTTGCTGAGCGACACAGGTAACGTCAAACTGTTTGCTCGAGGATTTGCCAGAAATGTTTTATATTTAAACCGTAAACACGACAAAACACAGCAGCAAGTCATTTAGTTCTTCATATTAGATATTCTCATAAGCAATATGGTGCTTTCATTCAGTATGAAGAGTATGGTAGTTCACCTTTGAACTAAACTTCAGTTCTGTCATAATAATTGATCCGGGAAATATTTGCACTTTGAGGCCTGACGCTTCGCCGTCATGTTTGTTTAATGCGTTATTATATGGAGCTTCCTGCAGGGATCAGGAGGACAGGTGCAGGGAAGGGCCCATTCAGGAATCCACTTTACCTAAAGAAATGTTAAACGTTGCTGTCGTTTTGTAGTTCAGTGGAAACTACAACACGAAAACGTTGTAGTATTGTTTATGTTATCTATATTCATGTCAAATGTGTTGCTGCTCTCTGTTAAGATTTCACATGTTCAAATCATTTCTCTACACCAATAATGTGTCAGAGATTGTGTTTGCTAGCTGTAAATGCGAATCAGAAAACTTGAATACGTTTGACTGGCCCAGAGGATAGGAACTCATTTATAGTCCATGACGAGATTTGAAGTGCATTAATAGCCACTGTGACTAATATTTAGTATGTCAGTGCATAGTTCATTCTCTGGTGTCTGTGTGAGCAATGACAGGAATTCTGCAGTGTAAGTTATCTGTTTCAGCACGCTCTCCCCCATATTCCTCCTTAGTCAGATGCTCCTGGAGTATAAATGGTCTGGCTCTCCCTCCCAAGGGCTCTTACGTCTACATAGAAATAGAAGTGACACATTAATTTGTGCCAGAATAGCTTATTGAATTAGGTGGGAATCAGCACTATGAGAGACATTATGGCTTCTTTCTCTCTCTCCCTCTGTGTGTGTGTGTGTAAGAAAGGGACAGAGTCTATTTGTAGACTGGCTTCTGTTAAAATTTGATCTCCTCATGTCATATATTAACTTAGGGGACAGTGATTGAACTTGAACTGTGAAATATTTCTGTCTAGCAGGGACAAACCTTCACAACACATTCTCTTATTTGGCCTTGCATTCCACAATAATGGACATAAAATACATATATTTTAAACCATTAAAAGGAAATTTACCATTTATATTTTCTAATTTCATGTTATGAACCTATTGTGAATAAAAAAAAATTGACCTTGTAATTTTTAATGAATTTCATAAATCAATCTGCCAGTGAAATGAAAGACTTCTCCAATAATTTTGTCCACTTAAATGCTGCCCCTTTCTTACAATCAACTGTAAGTTCTCATTTAGATCTGCCTCGATCCAATCAACAACCAGTGAGTAAAATCAAGTCCCCAGTCTGCATTTGGGTTTTCTTTTCGATAATTAATTTAAATGTATGACACAATACAGATAAACAAAACAAAGATTTGTCGCTACTTCAGTTTGCATCTTTTTTTTTATCTTATTACATAATAATGCACTGGAGCAATCAAAAAACTTGTTCGTTTGCAAAATAGCTGTTATAACCCCATTTTAAATGAATGAATAAATAAAATGAAAGAATCTGGACACCAAAATAAGAAAGTAAACCCCAAAAACAACTCTCAAGATGTGTGAAAAAATTACAACAGTCACACTTGCATTAATTTTAAAATGATTTTGGCATAATAAAATAAATGTTAAATGAAGTTGGAGATAGTTGAGTTCTTTTTTTAGGAATATTATTTATAGGGATCTTTAATACCTATTATATGTTCTTTTTTAGGGATGGCTAGTATGTGTGAACAATACTGGCTACTGGCTGAATTTCTTATTTTTTTTATGAATGTTGGCTGTATATTGACCAGTAATGCATGTTTAGTTGTGTATGTGTCTAATGCTCACTTAAAAGATAATCTTCCAAAATAAATGATTTAATATAACTTAAGTCTAGTCTTTAGCAAATCACAAAATGAATATGCATTTTTTTCATACTGTTACATTATTATAATAAATGTTTTTCCGTATGAAATTGTGAGATGCCACATATTGCTCATTAATTCAGAAATGAGATTTAATAATCAGTTTTCTATAAAGAAAATCAGTTTGTGGTACATACAAACGTTGTCTATTTCTTTGTTTATTTATGTGTGTAGGACTATATATGTATATATGTGTGTGTGTTTCATTCACATATCTTTACTTTGTATTATCTGTGTGGTGTTGTTGTATATGTGAACTGGAAGCTTCTGTCACAAGAACAAATTCCTTGTGCAGGGCTCCAGACTAACATTTGAGAGCAGTGGCACCAGCGCCACTAAGTTCTACAGATTGTGGCGCCAGGAGCAGATTTGGTGGCGCTGGGGGTGGGGTGTGGGAGTATTCAAAATAATGAGCATTAAATCATAAAATTACAATTGTTTTGCATTTATATGTGCAGTTACTAATAACATTTCATGCTCATTTCTTGTTTATTGTTAATACAGATTTGACAGTAAAGCACTAAGCTTGCATACAAAATTTACTTTTATGAACAACAATAACTGCTGCAAAATCTACTTTTTATATACAAAAAAATATATACTGTCCACTCTTATTAAATGTACCATTATTCTTTTAGCATATGGAACTGACCAAGTTCTGTGATTGAGTAGCAAATTGAATACATATATGATATTTTATAATAGTGATTTTATAATTTCAAAATATAGAGAAAAGCATAAATGATTGACTAATAAGCCAATAAGTGCTCCTCTGCTGCTGTCTGCTGGTTATAATTGTGATTATATATATATTCTTATATATTCTTATATATATTTCTTTTTTATTTTATTTATTTATTTATTTATTTTGTTTACCACAAAGTATATTTTGTTCATCCCATTAAAAAAACATTCAAACTGGATAATTTTAGAGTTTTAAAGTGCTGGAAACCATTGTGTGAAATGCTTGAAAGTCAATGAGAGTGCTTGAATTTCTCTCTCAGTAGGTTGTACAAACCTCAAATTTATCAATATAATGCATTGGACTACTTCCACAATAGTTCGGACAAGTTTGTTTGTGTCGCAGTCCAAGCTGAGAAATGGTCTGTTGCATTTGAGAGACATCAAACGGCAAACAAAACTAAACACTTTCGTTTCATTTGCAGTTTCATGTTTCTCAATTACAACAGAAATGGCAGAGCTTATGAGTTGGGAAATGCAGTGGTCACGCCAGTGCGACCACTAACAAAAATTAGTCGCACCGACAGAAAAAATGGTCTTAAAATGTAACCATTTGGTCGAAGTCTGGAGCCCTGTTGTGCAAACATACTTGGCAATAAAACTTCAATATCCTAACTTGCATGCCTGTTGAGAGGGCTGTGCTGATCATAACCTAGTCCTCCCTATACATGATTTCACATTGAAAGCACATGGCTGCAGTATTGTATAACTGCGTTTACAAAGAGGCAGCCTGCAGCCAATCCCCACTCCCCAAAAAATAAAAGCCCTGCACATAATGAAGGCAATTGAGGCCATGTGAGTGTGAGGCAGAGCTGGCCCAGATTCTTCCCAGATCTTATGTTGACAGGTGACACTTAACAGACCTTGTGCTTTAGCATTAGCTTTTGAATGTTGTTAACTGTGTGTCTGACAGACTGAGAAGACTCAGCTGTGTCATGTGTCATATATGTATTGTATAACCTGTAGAGTGTCTGACCAGTGAGGTGAATACTTTCTGCTTTATTCTGTACAAGATGATTGCAGTGTATTTTGAAGCTACTGATGTCTAATAAGAAAACTAAGTTTTATACTACAGTCAAGGTTCTCTAATATAGTTTAACTTCTCTTTTTTGCTATGATTGTTTTTCAAAAGGTTTGTCGAGCTGACCACTCCGCTGGGGTGTTCCCCTGGTTACAGGCAGGTGGTGTCAGGTTACTTTACCTTGCCCTGTCATTCCAGCATGTTGTTAACCTGTTTGTGATAGACAGTGCATTTACAGAAGAGCTCCCTGCAGGCGCAGTTTCTGCTAACAATGAAGTCCAAGTTTCGACTTTGCATTGAGCTTTAGATTCGGAGTTACTGCCATTGAGTTTTCAAGTTTTCATATTCCATAAAAATTGGAATTCTTGCCTCAGGTTCTGTTTTTTGGAAGCTCAGAAGGTTATGGAGCAGGTTAAAAATCATAAAGTCTTTGTTGTAGATGATTTGTATTTGACTTACCGTATTTTCCGGACTATAAGTCGCACTTTTTTTCATAGTTTGGCTGGTCCTGCGACTTATACTCAGGTGCGACTTATTTATCAAAATTAATATGACATGAACAAAGAGAAATGACCTAATGAACCAAGAGAAAACATTACCGTCTACAGCCGCGAGAGGGCGCTCTATGCTGCTCAATGCTCCCTCTCGCGGCTGTAGACGGTAATGTTTTCTCTTGGTTCTAAATAAATGCAACTTATAGTCCAGTGCGACTTATATGTTTTTTTCCTCGTCATGACGTATTTTTGGACTGATGTGACTTATACTCAGGTGCGACTTATAGTCCGAAAAATACGTTACAAGGTAAATTCCAGTGCATAAGAAAACTGTAGTTTTTCCTTGGCTATGCATTATCCTTGTTTGCCGTTTATTTTAGTGTGCAATTTGGTTGTGAAGCTTATGAGTTTCTCGACCACACTGCAGCAGAGGTGTACATGTTTAATTATAAGACCGCTGAACAATCGGCCATCATGCTTCAGTGCTGCTCTCTAAAACAAAAAGCCTTGTTCACTGTGAAAAATGATTATGATCCCAACGTTTGTTGGAGGTTTTCATTCCTTTATACTGAATAGTGCATGTTCTGCTTAATTAATATGCATAATAAATTATCTAGCAGGAGATATTAGCGTATAGCTCATGCAGATACATGATTAATATCAATCTGTTCTCCAGTTCATCAATCAGTTCTCAATAAGCTGCAGAGCTTTCCTTTTCTGCCCTGTGCAACAAGCACCTCCACTCATAAAACCTGGAGCAAAGCCTGGAATATCACTGTAAATATAGGAGTTGCTGATGGATTGTGTTCCTTGTCTCTTTCCAGAATACAGTCGTTTTGAGTCCAAGATCCACGACTTGAGGGAGCAGATGATGAACAGCAGCATGAGCTCTGGCTCCGGCTCCCTCCGTACCAGTGAGAAACGCTCCCTCTATGTCAGGTATCTGCTATATCCTTGAAACTTTAATTCAGTTCTACTGATATTTGATAGATATCTTAATAAGTGCTTTTGAAATCAGGAATCCTCATGTCGATTAAAGAGTCAAATCAAATTCTAGTTAAAATAATCAAGGCATGTTTTCAGCGGTTAGGTATCAGTTCTCTTGTATTAAATACCATTAATGCACCTTTTATTTCTAAAAAATGTTAAATTATAAAATTTCGTCATCAACACATGCAGTTTCATTTGCAGTGGAACTTAAAGCTGTGAAAAGAACTTAAATCATTTTTGTAATACATAGATGTGCCAAAATGCCTGTAGAATATTATTGGTACCCTTAGGAAATATTTGATTTAATGATTCAACCCTAAATAGTTTCACCAGTGTTTAAAACTTTAATGTAAATAGTCCATACTCATTGAGCCAGTTTAAATTAAGAGAAGTGCTCAGTGTATAATATTATAAAGACTTTTAGGGTCCATGGGACTATAACCAGTGTCCCTGGACATGTCAGTGGGAAGTAAATGAATTCAAAATTATGATGAAAGATTGTGCAAATGGTATAGAAAGAACAAAGAGAATCTACAAAAACAATTCAAGATAGCAGGTTGAGTTCACCCACCTACCACTCTCTGAATGAAAATGGTCTCCATGTTAGAAAATGTAAGAAGACTCTTGTTTTGTTGTCTTTTTTGCTGCCTCTGGCACTGGATACCATGAACCTGTGCATGGCATCATAAAATCAGAGATCTGTCAAATCTATCAAGTTTGGTTCCGTGCAAGAGATTGAACAGTATTTATATAGTGTTTTTTTTTTTATCTCTGATTCACTGCAAAGTCTGAATTGTCCTGAGCGGATTTGTGTCGTCTTCAGCCAGTGCGTGACGCATCATCTTCTTGCTTTACGGTTGATCGCAGACTTATAAGTGCATTACCACCACCTTTCTCTGAAATGGACCATTGACACTCTATCTACAATCTCAATTAGGAGTGTCAATTGTCCATTTTAGAGATAGGTGGCAATAATGCACTTATAAGTCTGCGATCTGCAATCATTTTTGGGTGAACTATCCCTTTAAGTGGCCTTATATGAGTCTGGGTTTGAATCCAATTGAACATCTGAAGCTAACTGTTGGGGAAGCACCCATCAAACCAGAGAGAATGGAGCAAATTGCTCACAATTTTTTTCTAAAGAAATGGTAACCGTGTCTGACAGTAGTGTTAACTTTTCATATTACATAGTAAGTCTAGTTATTGAATACGTAATCTGCCTAATGAATGTCTGGCCTACTTCTGACAATAGCTTGCACTTAAGATGAGCTGTGCTTAACGCAATGTTTAGCCGCTGCTGGTTCATGAGTCAGCTGACCACACGTGTTAATGTTAAGTGTGAGATCTCAAGGCGTTTTCACATTCCTATGAATGCAGTGATGAGTCCATAAAAATGTGTCAGAATGGTACAGGCACATGTCAGTCAGTGCTGATCCTACCCGGCACTGCTCCATCTTGAAACAAAGGCCTGCTATTGTCCTCAATTTAGTTGTGTAGCAAACTGTGTGTGTGTGTGTGTGTGTGTGTGTCTGTCTGTGTCTGTCTGTCTGTCTATCTCAGTGGGCTTATAATTAGTATGTCCAAGAAAGGTATGTAGAAAAACACGAAGACCTGTTCAGTTTATCAAAAGAGATAGTAAAGACATTTAAAATTGTAAAAAAATATTTCATTTCAAATGCTGTTTGTTTTATTTTAAAATGTATCATTTTTTTCCACAAAAAATATACACAAAAATATAAAATAACTACTTTTAACATTGATAATAAGAAATGTTTCTTAAGCTTCAAATCAGTATATTAGAATGACTTCTGAAGGATCATGTGACACTGAAGACTGAGTAATGGCTGCTGGAAATTCAGCTTTCACATTATTTGTAAATGCAGCCTTTGTGAGCATAAGAAACTTTCAAAACAATTTTAAAAAATTTACTCTGAACTTTTGAACATAGCTTTCTATTTGGGGGGGGGGGGGGGGTTTGTACTTAAATGGGTCCTATTATGCTCTTTTACAAAGTTTTGATTTTGTTTTGGGGGTGTACTAGAACAGGCTGTCATAATAGGTTGTTTGAAAAACACATTATTTTTCACACATTTACATTATTACAACACTCTCTCCCCAGTCTAGCATAAACGGCTCAAATAGTTCCTGTATTAAATGAAGGCCCGCCTTCTGAAGTACAAAATGTGCTGTGATTGGTTAGCTGGGCCAATGTGTGTTGTGACTGCCTCCATTCTGCTCCTGGTCGGGAAATATCATGCCCCCTTATCATAGCCAACTGCAAGCTTCAGTGTAAATATTGTGTCAATATCAAATCAATTTAAGTGTGATTTTAACCCAAAGTGTTTTGTAGTGTGTCTCTGATATAGTGATAACATTGGTTGCCTTCTCTAGTGCAGCTCAACCAGGTCTTGTCCCGTTCGTTGGTATTTGACGTCACAAATCCCAGAAAATATGCGTTTAATCCAAACGAGTCATTCTTTGTAGTTTTTGAAAAGTGATTTCTGTTAAATCGAATATCTCCTTTTGAAGTGGGCTTTGAGATTTGTAACTTTTCAGATCTTTTTTATGCTCAAACAACAACATCAAAGTGAAAAGACATAATAGGACCCCTTTAAATATTTCTAAATGGGTTGCTGTGCCTTTAGTAGGAATTGTATTGTAAGTTGCTTTTAGTGAGAAAGCATCTGCAAAACAAATTTAAACAAAAAGGTGCAGATGTCCAATGATGTACTTTTGTCTCTGTATGTGTATCCCCACACCCATCCTTTAATCAGACACGACAGATGTTTTACAGTGAAACCTGAACACCCACTCTTCTAGTGCACTGTTGATGTATGTGTTGTTTCGTTTGGTTTTCCCAGGGCTCTTTTTGACTACGACAGGACCAGAGACAGTTGCCTTCCTAGCCAGGGCCTGAGTTTCTCCTATGGGGACATCCTGCATGTCATCAATGCCTCTGATGATGAGTGGTGGCAGGCACGGCTGGTTACCCCCCATGGGGAGAGTGAGCAAATTGGGGTCATACCAAGCAAGAAAAGGTACAGTACTGCCAACCAGCCCAGATAGAATTACAACATTTCCTATGTAGTAATGGGGTGTTCACTGCCAATAATAACATTTTATTTTTTGATCTACAGGGTGGAAAAGAAAGAGCGTGCACGGTTAAAAACAGTCAAATTCCACGCAAGGACGGGCATGATTGAGTCCAACAGGGTGAGTGAGGCGTCCTCCTCCTGTGAAAGACTCATGGGAGCTGCCCCACTTCCCCTGAGTGTGGGAATTGGTGATTTCTCACAGTATCCTGGAGGCTCCTGTTACTGAGCATCCATTTCTCACAGCGACATACAAACAAAAGTGTAAAATTACAAACAAGCTCTGTGCCATCATAATCAGCTATGATTGTTAGATCAATGGTCCTCAATTCTCCTCCTGAAGGCCCCCCAATACGTAACATTCCTGATCTTTCCCTCACCAAACACCTGATTCAACTCCTCAACTCATCATTAAAGTGCTGAATTGGCTGTTGGGGGCCCTTCAGAACCAGGATTGAGGAACACTTCATTGAACTTTAAATGGTTAGTTCACCCGAAAATGACAATTGTCATTTATTAATCTTAAAGTTATTCCAAACATGTGTGATTTTCTTTCTTTCATGGAACACAAAAGGAGATGTTTGGCAGAATGAACAACATAAAGGTGAGTAAATGATGACCAGATTTTATTTTTGGGTGAACTAAACTTTTAAGTGTGTAATGGACAGGTCGGAATGCTCAAACAAACAGCAATGTTTTCAATGTGCACAGTGTCTGAAAATCTGTCTACAGATTGTACACTACCATTTAAAATGAATTGTTAGAAATGAATACTTTTTATTCAACAAGGACCCATTTAAATGATCAAAAGTGACAGTAAAGAAATTAATAATTTTATCAAAGATTTCTGTTTTAAATAAATACTGTTTTTAAACTTTCTATTCAAAGAATCCTAAAAAAAGGATCACCATTTCCACAACTGATTGCAACATTGATAATAAGAAATGTTATTACTGAGCACAAAATCAGTATATTAAAATTATTTCATGAAAGTAATATCATGAAAAATCTTTCTTAGGCCAAACTTTTGAATGATGGTGTAGTTGACTCTGAACATCTGACCAGATGTCTAAAAAGTATTTTCACAAAAATAAATTTGCACTTCACCTTTATTTATTTGCCATTACTTTCACAGTTAAAACTTTATTAAAACAACCATAAAAGAAATTCTAAATTTAGCGTATAAATGGTTTACATTCATTATCCCCCATGTTTGTTCAACCATGTCATCTTTGGTTATATTTTTGCATGCGTGCTGTGGGTTACATTGAAACCCATTCTGTTTTTTATGTTTGTTTCATTCCTCATCCCCATTCCCCCACCATCGACTCGTCTCCACGCAGCCAGTCAAAGCGAAGCGCAAAAAAAGCTTCAATCTATCACGCAAGTTCCTGTTTTACAAGAGCAAGGAGAATATAGTACAGGATTTGGTGGAGACTGAACGTGAGTATGAGCTTGTGACCAGGGCTGTGACTCTGTCTTTCATGCTTCATCCTGTCACTGTCACTCACCCTGGAGATTGCTTCTGATTGGTTCTTGACCTTTCTGTGAGGAAACAGCCAATCGGGGCCTCTCTGGCCTTTGTCTTGCTCTGAAGGGGAACTTATCACTTTTCCCGGGTGTGAGGCTGCACTAACACTCAAATGCTGTGCTCAAATATCCATCATTGTCAGAGCTGGTTAGAGCTGTTCCCTTCAGCATTTGCACACATAATTCTGTTTCAGATGAATATGCATGGGAAGCCCTTGTACTTAAATTACAAATGGACAACCCAGATCTTTCATTGCACAGCAAGCTGATGTTAGTATTCCTTCATCCCTCGAAAGTGCAACACCTCTCTTCTCCCAGCCTTTCACTAACCTCTTTCTTCTTCCTTTCTGCTCTCTCTCTTTGTTCTTGCTTTCACCTGTCGGGACGCTCAGGACTTCCCAGGGTTAAGCGATGACTTTTATGGATCAAAGAGTTTGAGTAAGTGTGTGGTTCCTCTTGTCAAGCAGCTGTTCCCTGAGCTAACTGAACCGGCTGTGCCACACACCACACACATTTTATTCTTACTTTCTGTTCCTCCCTCTCTCTTTCTCACTGAATTTCCTCTATACCTTATTTGCTGTTCGCAACTCATTTGAGTAAATTTATTTGTTTAGCAACTAAAAATGTAGGACTTGATTATGTCCTTCAAGTGTTGATTAAAAGGTGAAAAGTGAGTGTAACATACCAATATGGAGCCAGGACTACTGCGAGCTTGCTAAAACTATGCTTAAATGAGAATTATCGAGAATTATGAGAACATTATCCAATAATCTGTATAGCCTGAGTGAAAACAAAGTAATTACAGAGGAAGAACCAAGTTTTTACATTTTGATAGATTTAACCTTGTAAACAGTTCGAGACAAAAATTCTTAAAATATGCAAATGTTTTTTTGTTAAATATAGTATTTGATACATCAGGCCTTAATGGCTCATATAGTATGATATAGTGAGAATATGGAGCTTAAACTCAAGGAGGAAAATATCCAATTTGGCACAAATGAGAAATAACCATATGTTATTAGGATGATATTTACTATTTATGATCAAAGCTCTTAAGTACTTATTGTGTTGTAAAGCTTATAATGCAATACAGTACAATGTTTGAAAAATATACAAATAAATGTTCCTCAAACACCTGAGGTGTCATATATGATACTCCCTTTTCAACATGTTAAAAAAAAAATGTATGGGTAATCAAATAAATTTAAGTTGCTTCTGTCTGGTAAATATTAATTTTCAATAATTTAGGGGTGTTCATTTCGGTTACTTTTTCTAACCGACAACCGATATTTTTTTTATCAATATGTGTGTTCCTTGGGGATTGAACACACAACCTTTAGCTCTGCTAACGTAATGCACTACCACTGAGCCGCAGGAACACTATATGTAGTATATATGCAATATGCAATAATATGTAGTAAAATCTGTGCCGGTGAGTGTTATCACTACCGCCTTGATATTATGCAAAACACTTTGATTTACGTGGATATTTGAAGGCGAGTGAAGTAGACTACATAATAAATAATAATTTGGCATTTAAATAGCAAATACGGAAACGTTTGATTTTGTTGAATGAGAGACCCAACATTGGTTTAAGTTTCATTTTAGCTTAAATGAATACATTTTAGCATGTCGTTTATATTGCTATATCTTCTTGTATTTTTAATTCTTATACTTTTCTAAATACTGTTAATCGAAAGTATTTGTTGTGGAGTAAGGGGAACTAAAATAGCCTAGCTATCTTTACAGTGTTTATTATAATGTTTATTCACATTTTGAGTCTGCATTAGACCTATGATTAGACCTCTGAATGAAATAATAAAATGCGACTAATACGCGACTTATGTTTTTTCTCTCTCTCTAAAAAACACAATTTGTTTATACGTGTAGGCTGTTTTAACCATGAAGCAAACCTTTTTAAATATTTTGATAAATTACTGAAAATAAATAAATAAATGACTTTTTAAACCGTATAATTGATTGTATTAATCGGTCAAAGTTCTTAACGGTCAGTTAACCGGTTAAAATGAACATCCCTAGAATAATTACTAACAATATAACAGCTATTCTTATGTTTACTTTATAAAAAAAAAATCTGTAAAGATTTCACAGTAAAAATTTCACACAACGATGACCTGAAGAAGTGTTTAGATGATCCTAAAAGGCCTTTTACTTGCTTTTAGAAATATCAGTTAGACGACAGAACACAATAGGTACAATAGACTTAAAGATGTGGTAAATACAGGCATGCTCAGTTTTTGATTTCATATTGACTTTAAACACTCAAATCATTCACACATAAATATTCTTAAATCAAAGATCTGATTGCCATTTGATAGAGTGAAGGGTGAGTGAATCTATAGTGTCTTTACAGCCAGCTCATACTGGGCCGGATTGTTCGCGTGTTTAATGTTTTAAGTATATTCCAGCACTATCATGTTGTCACTATCTAAGGGATGTTTGTTATTTGATTCCTGTAAGGAACCCGACACTGGCTTGCTTACTTTGGCATGAGGAGCAGTATCACTATTTGATTAACTGAACACTGGCAAGGTCATAGGAAATGCTCCGCATGGAATCTAAGATCACTAGGGTCATAGGAAAAGGAAATACTTAATTTCCTATTGCTGCCTCATCCTACCATATCCCTTCTAAGGAAACGGCAGTCATTTAAGTGATCAAAAGTCCTCTCTGTTTGTTTTCCTCTCTTCACTCAGTCATTTCTATTCTTGGCATGATGGTACGGGAGGGTGTGTTTCATTCTGAGCTGTGCTGGATATGCTTTTAATCTTACACATGGGCAAAAACGTGAATTGTGACATTTCTATACTTCCCTCCTCTTATGTCCACAGAATGCTTGACGTCCAACACCAGTGACAGCGAAAGCAGCTCCAGTAAGTGGCTCTAAGCATCCATTACCTTATGCTTACTGCATTACATCTGTCCCAGTGTAGTCTGCAAAGGTCTGCAATATTCCATTTGTTCGGTGTCATGCTATTAACCTTTAGGTACTTTCAAAAATAAATAAAACAAAACTGGTCCATAGCTATGGTCATGTCATTTACATGTTCATTCCAGAAGTAATTCAAGTGTATTGTTTTTGTATTAAATGGTGGTAAATTAAACCTTGATGTTTCATGTGGATAATTTTATCTTTTCTCATCATGCAGAGGGTCAGGAAGACACAATACTATCATATGAGCCAGTAATTCGACAAGAAAGTAAGTATTCATACACACAAACAACATTCTACAGTTGTTGTTGTTGTTGTTTTACTTAAAATCCACTTATAATGCTTGAAATTATAGTAATTTTTAGTTTTACATCCCAGTCTCACTCTGACCCTTTATCCTAGTTTTCACTGCCAACACAACATATTCCAACGGTTATGTTTTTTGGATAAGTTGTACATGCTCAGTTCTGATCTAGTTTTTGTGTGGTCAAGCTACAGTTTACATTTTTTTTGTTCGAGTATACATGACAAGTTGGGTGTGTTTGTATTTGCTGTAGCAGTGTGAGCTTACCTTTTCATTTAAACAGGCTGTTTTTTACCTTAAGGATTACTACAGTCATGGCCAAATGTTTTGGCAGTGACATAAATGTTGTGTTTTGCAACGTTTGCTGCTTAAGCTGTTGTGGTGTTCATTCACATTGTTTCTAGATTATTGTGTAGAGTGATCATATGCATTTTAAATAATTGCTAAAAGCTTTATTGTTCAAAAATGAATTTTTCACAAACAAAAAAAATACACTGTTTTTCGTTCCTGATGTAAAATGACCAGCTAACATTAATTGACTTATCATAGCAGCACATCTGAAAGTGTGAACGTGTACTAGTCACCAATAGGTAAAATCACTATCATACTAATTAGATTGTAAGAGCAGACTGATTGCTATAAAATGAGAGAAGAAGCGCTTCCAATCATTGTGTTCTTGTTAGCAATGGTTACCTCCAAAGAAACGTGTGCAGCCATCATCACTTTGAATTAAAATGGCCTCACATGCAAGGAAAGTGCTACAAAGAATATTGCACCTGAAAGTGTTTACTGGATCATCAAGAAGTTCAAGGAGAGGTTCAACTGCAGTGAAGAAGTCTTCAGGACGTCCCAGAGTGACCAGCAAGTGCCAGGAGTCAGCTACAGAATTGTCACCAGCAGTGCAGAGCTTGCTCAGGAACACTGGGGTGTATTTGTAGCAATAGCCAAAAAAACATTTAATGGGTCAAAATTATAGATTTTTCTTTTATGACAAAAATCATTAGGATATTAAGTAAAGATCATGTTCCATGAAGATATTTTGTCAATTTCCTACCATAAATATATCAAAACTTTATTACTGATTGGTTATATGCACTGCTAAGAACTTCATTTGGACAACTTTAAAGGCTATTTTCTCAATATTTAGATTTTTTTTGCATCCTCAGATTCCAGATGTTCAAATAGTTGTATCTCGGCCAAATATTGTCCGATCCTAATAAACTATACATCAATGGAAAGCTTATGATGTATAAATCTCAATTTTGCAATTGACACTTAAGACTGGTTTTGTGGTCCAGGGTCACAATTTATGTACTTTATGTAATTTATAAACTTTTGGCCATGACTGTATATGTAAATAGCCTCTTTTATGATGGCTTTACTTCTTAACGTGAAGTGTATGTGCCATAGTTTAACCTTTCTTTCATTAGGGTGGGTCAAGGTGTTGAATAAACAATAGCTGATATGCAAATATTGACATCATCCGTTAATGTGAAAGCCAAGAAATTATTCTCAAGGTTTGAAGCTTTTGACCAACATTGATTTGGCTTTCTTTTCAGTCCATTACGCAAGGCCTGTGATTATCCTGGGTCCAATGAAGGACAGAGTAAACGATGACTTGATCTCAGAGTTCCCTCACAAGTTTGGATCCTGCGTTCCACGTGAGTGTAATAAGAAAAGTAATGCTGGCTACATGCAGAACATCTTTATCATCAAATGTTTTGGCAGTACTTGTAAAAGTAAAGCAAGGCTTATACGTTTCATTAGATACAACTCGTCCTCGGCGAGAGAATGAGATGGATGGGCAGGACTACCATTTTGTGGCTTCAAGGGAGCAAATGGAGAAGGACATTCAGGACAACAAATTTATTGAGGCCGGCCAGTTCAATGAGAATCTGTATGGGACCAGCATCCTGTCTGTCCGGGCAGTGGCTGAAAGGGTCAGTGACTCCTTAGTGTGAACATGCCAGAGAACTAAATATTTTCCCTGTGGCAATTACCGTGCAGTGAAAGTGTGACATGGGATGAAAGGGTTTCTTTAATCCTCTTGTAGGGGAAACACTGTATCCTGGATGTGTCTGGGAACGCCATAAAGCGACTTCAGCAAGCACAGCTCTATCCAATCGCCATTTTCATCAAACCAAAATCTGTGGAGGCCCTAATGTAAGTTTAAGATTTTGTAAATTAAATGTATACACTACCATTTAAAAGTCTGGTGCTTTTATTATTATTATTATTTTTTTTTTTAAAATAGTTTATTCATCAGAGATGCCTTAAATTTAGTAGTTATATATTTCAAATTCTAAAATAAATCCCAGTTTCCACAAAAATATTAAGCAGCACAGCTGTTTTCAGTATTTATAATAAGAAATGTTTCTTGAGCACCAACTCCGCATATTAGATTTCTGAAGGAATATGTGACACTGAAGAGTAATGGCTTCTAAAAAAATCAGCTTTGTCATCAGCTTTGGAACAAATTGCATTTCAAAATATCTTGAAATAGAAAAGTTATTTTAAATTGTAATAATATTTTACAAAAATAATGTTTTTACTGCATTTTTGTTTATCAGGGAATTGAATAAGAGGCAGACATACGAGCAAGCTAATAAAGTCTTTGATAAGGCAGTGAAGCTTGAACAAGAGTTTGGAGAGTTTTTCACAGGTAACCCTCACACCACACCATCATGTGATTTCTCTTAACTGTATCCAGATGAAATCTTTTAGTCCAGCACCTCTGTTACAGTAGACTGACTGTTGCTCTCTTTGTCTTTCTACAGCCATAGTCCAGGGTGACTCACTAGATGAGATCTATAATAAAATCAAGCTGATCATTGAAGAGCAGTCAGGCCCTTACATCTGGATCCCGTCCACAGAGAAGCTCTGAACTCGCCACTCCACGAAGCCCCCCACCTGACCCCCACTCCCACCTGACACCTTTCCTTCCCTTTCACTGATATGTTTCAGATCAAGTTTTAGTGTCATCATTATGTTACCCTCAATCTAATGAAGTCTTATCACCATTACTGTGACTGTGCACACCCCTGCATGAGTTTCTCAGCAATTCCATTCAAGATTGGAAATGTCATTCCTAAAGAAATTTTTTGTCATGTAAAACAAAAAAGGGAAACCTGAGCAAATTCTTTTGTGCATTTCGGATGGACTTGGAAGATGAGAACGTCTTAACGAAGCGAGAGTGGGGAGCCGGGGAGTTGGAGATGGTGGCACGAGCGGGAACCTTGTATGAGTTCATTCGATTTCATGGAAAAAGACATTTGAGGATGCTGTGCAAGGTTTTCTAGGAGGACTAGATACAGTTTAAGCCTGCTGATGGTACCGTCACTGCTCTCACTGTTCTAACGGATGAACTTCAAAACTGATGGTGATCTTCAGTACTCATAAACCAGCTCACTTTATTTGATCGGCTGCCTGGCCGTTTGTATGGCGACACGTTCAGAGGTTTGAGTCTATACATTTATATTACTGAAATCACATGGAAAATAAAAATCCTATGGAGAGATTTTACTACATAATACGAAATTATACGGTACATATTTTACACTTCACTAGAATTGTCAACTTGGAGGGCTGTTCGATTTCATTTCTAGTCTTTGGGTTTGTGTTCTTTCTTTCTTGTGGTTTTAGCTGCTCTGTATTAAAGATGGGGGTAAAGAGGTGTAACTGGGCTCTCTGCAGACCACCAAACTGCCTTACGATGAATAAACGCTTGATCGTGGTGGGAGGGGGAACGACACAATATTCAACCTATCAGTGCTTAGAGGGAAACTCTTTTTGTGCTTTATTATGAGTTTCCTGTAATCCTATCGGAGGCCTAACTTGTGGGTGCAATAGACTTCAGTGTCTTACCTCGGTGAAATCCTTTTTTGCAATCCTTTTTTTTTTGTTGCTGTCTTGAGCAAAATCCAATTTCGGCCGCCATTGGAGTTGTTGAAAAGCAGACAGCCCACTTGCACTTCCTCTGCCTTCCAGGACTATATTCTCTTCAGACTGAACGGTAACACGGTACTGTCCTGTTAGCTGCCCTGGAGCGCAGCCTTAAAACGGGTAGAATCAAGACAATAATTGTATTGGATGTCCTTCTTGATATTAAAGCGTTAGTGGAGCCTGAAATTGACCATTTTCCCCAGAACTCGACGATGGTTTGATTAAATCTGTTCTTTGTAATGACAGCTTTTAAAAGATTTTTTTCCTTCTGCTCCTTTATATCCGGGCTGATGTTTACTCCACTGTGTTGATGAGCCTTGTGCCAGGGTGAGCTTGGCGAGCTCAGGAATCTGATGGATACATTTTTTATTTTTTTTAAAGCAACTAAAGGGCCTCAATCATATTGTGTTGGAATAGAGTATGAACTCAAAGGGATGATTTTCTCTCCTCTAACTGAACACCCAGACATGCCGATACATTATATTTATGTATTTTTAAATATTTAGTCCTTTTTTTATTATTATTTGAAATACTTTGTAAGCACTATGTCTGTGGTCGTCCTTGGGTTCAGCCGGAGAGAATAGGATCACAACAGAAGAACAGTACTTCCTTCGATCTCTTCCTTGAAAGATTCTTTGTTTCTGTATTGAGAAGTCTGGATCCCGCAGAAAGCAAGGGGAAGTTCCTGGGCCCACTCTCTTCCCCCGCCTGCAGGCTTTTTCTAAACAGGTGCGCTCACCTGCCGTGTGTCCCTGCAAAGTCATACCCAGTGTCAAAACCAGAGTTCAGGGAATAATCGAAGGGAACAGAGCCATTTATAAACTGCTTACAGACTGTTTTAATGGGTATGATAGCTGTAAAGTGTAAATAACCCCCATCACTTGTGCTTCATGCATGTGTGACACAACTGGGACAAACATGTTTTATAAATCACAAATGTCAGGTAAGTAAACTTTTTGAATTTATTCAGAGATTAATTACCATACAAATGTGCCGTAACATTGGTATTTCTCTATAGAAAAAAATATATATCTTCAGCTGCCTATCAGAACAATTTTTTTTAGTAAGTCGGGAACCAGCTTCCATACAATACGGCCTGTCTACTTGTGATATCTTGTGGAACTTGTCTGAGTGTATAGATAAAAAACTAATGTAAAAATACAAATATATATATATATATATATAAGACGTGCAGACAGCAACCCATGGAGTGATATTAATGTAAACCAGGAGCATAAATGACTCATTTTAGCATAGATCTGGTCCTCTGAGGTAAAGAGCAGAAAAGCAGCTGACTGTTCGCACTGTTGATGCCAGTCAGCCGTGTTGGTGAAGCCCAAAGAATTTAGAATCATTGTACTATATATTTCTAATGAAGTGGATTGAATCAGAGCAGTTCTGGTGTACTAATGAGGGTGTCTGCTCCAGAGGGCATGAGTGTGAAATGGGGAAGAGATTTGTCTTTTTGAGTGATTGAGTTTTTGATGTGATAGCACACTTGTGCAGTAAGTGCTTGCAAATATGAACCCTTTGATTGTACAGTAGTGTCCTCCCTATGATTACAGGTGGTACAACCCATCAGGACACAAGGAAAACTGCTCTTTTATATTCTGGTCAGGAGAGAACACAGTCTTACTGATTATTATCATTACTTTTTTTTTTTGTTCTTTTTCTTTGGACTGGAAAAGAGTTTGTTTGGAAATAAATTATGTGACTCTGTTACGATTCAATGCATGCATTTTTATTTGTTTTGTATCGCAATGCAGATGTTTTGAAGTTGAACTAGTCAACCAAGAGAAGCTCAAACAGATAACCGGATGACAGGTAATAAAATAATACTGCCAAAAAATATTTCAAATTAAATGAATACAAGACATTCAATTTTTTAACCTTTCATAACTCTTCGAACAATCCCTCAGATGCATTGTACATCTCTTAGCTCTTAGCTTCTCACAAACATGAAGGAAATTCACACTTCATATTAAACACGTGCCATTAGACCTGAGATTTCCATCTGCGACTGAAGACGCCATCATTCGCTCTTCAGTAATGAGATTCTTCTTTGCTTTACCCGGCCTGTCCAGCACCTCACTGTACAGACCCGCCATCTGGGGAGACACGTTTCATGTATTTTATTCACACCTTGACACGTTTTCTTTTACCAAACAACATGAACAAAATGTTTTTAATGAAAATCTTTTTGTGAATTCTTGGAACTAGGGATACTGAATTAATGCTTGCCAAATGACACATTTAAACTACTAGCTGAACTAAACCTCCCTACTGTATGTTGCTTTAACTACCTACCCACATAGCTGTAACCATCCTGCTGCTCTAATTAAGCCTCCTACTGAGGTGACGAAAAAAGCAGCTTGCTCACCTGACTTGAGGCAAGGAGAATATGAAAATGAAATCTGCCGCCTTGGCTCGAGCACTCAAACAGCTGTAGGGCAGCTCATCGTCCTCCTGCAGCATTACCTGAGTCTGATAGCTGTCCTGCAGGGAGCCCAGGTGCTTCAGGAAGCTCATTCCCAGCCCGAACCACCTCTCAGCCTCGGGATACTGGGCCAGACTGTAGAGCAGGATTCCTGCATTCCACGCTCGGATCTCCAGTTCTGTAAAGTCATCTGGCTGTGTGAGAAAGCAAGACATCCATGTGATATCGTGGAGGAATGGATCAGATATTGGAGCTTAAATGCTGTAATGATGGTTGCAAATTTATATAATGCAATTTTATATCGATGGTGTCATGAAGGTCACGGATTCAGAATAACATCCTGACGCTTATACAAGTTTTCTGCAATGCTAGTTCAAGATAAAGGGAACAGGCGATATTTTCAAATTAGCATCTAAATTGGCAGGAAGAAGCTGGTGAATGGAGCATCTGCTAACTGAGGCATAACTAAAAGCCCATTGACAGAAACAGGAGATTCTTTCAAAGAATAATTGCGGGGCTGAGCTGCAGCAGGTCGTGTGTGACGGCTGCTGAGTCACCGTAACCAACTCACTGTGGTTGCTATGATGGACAGAGCTTCCTCATAGTAGCCCCACACTTCCTCCAACATGCAGGACTGCACCTCGGACACACCGCTTTGCAGGGCCAGCTGAATCAGGCTGTGTAAAGTTACTATGACATGCACACATGTATAAGCTGATGAGGAACATTTTGGTGTCTTTTGTTATCTATCAGTGTAATAAATTCATTGCATAAGAATGCAATATAAAATATTGTAAAGTAGTATTACAATTTCTATTACAATACTGTTGTGATAACAGAATTTACAGCCATTACTACAGTATTCTGTGTCACATGATGCTTCAGAAATCATTTTAATATGCTGTTTTGTGCCCAAGAATCATTATCAATGTCATGCTGCTAGAAACGGTGATATTTTTTTCAGGATTCTCTGATGAATAAGGTCAAAAGAACAGCATTTACTTGAAATAATCTTTTGTAACATTAAAATCCTTACTGTAAATTTTTACCTGTATAACACACTCTTGCTGAATTAAAGCATTCAGTTTAATTCAAGGGGAAAAAACAAAACAAAAATACTTTGGTTTGGTAGTGTATATTCAATCATTCAGTCTGAATTTCACCATCCATGAATTATTAGAATATGTAATTCTTTAAAATGGGGGTTATGGTTCTAGAAGCTGACCTGCAATCATTTCTAACAGCTTGGTCTCAACATAATCCAGTTCCAAAACCGCTTCGAGCACAGATTCAAGCTTTGGATCATTTAATTTGGCCCGGACTTCAGATTCATAGAGCATCCATAATGTGTCTGTTTAGTCCTTAGAAGTAGTGCCTAATGAGGAAACTATGTGCCAAATAGATACTTACGATCCCTGTCATTCTGGACAAACATGTATAATCTGCATTTAAAATTAATTAACTGTAAAAGAATGCAAATAGTAAGTGACACCTGATGCTCTGATGGTCGTCCAGATGTCTTTCCAGAGTTGAATGTGCTCTAGAGTCTGGGTCAGGAGCTCAGTCTGAAAGCACCACAGATATTCTACACTGCGCCCTCTAATGGTTATCATGGTAACAAGGAAAACTGAGATCAGAGAACATGTGGAGTAGTAAAAACTTTCCAACTCCAAGGTCTCCCTTTGTCAAAAACAATATTGGAAAACCCCCTACATGGGCTTTGATATTTGCATTTGTACTTCTGCCTGAAATTATTTTTGTTTTCATTCAAATCTAGGGCTTTAAATAATATTAAAATAAGACAATTTTTGTTGTTGTTGTTGTTGTTGTTGTTGTTGTTGTTGTTAAAATTACGAATAATACATGTAAATGAATTTTAAAAATATATTTAAGGATTTTAAAATAATATTTTAATTTTGCAGCCCCTAGAAAAGTGTTTCTTAACACTTCACTTACAAAACCGTTGAAATGCCCATGCATTTAAACATACAAATTCAGTCCATATTCAGAATTTGTGCAGTGTCAAGTTTCATACTTCAGGCTCCATCATGTCTTTAAAAAGCAAACAAAGCACCTCTTGCCTACTTGTTATTGTTTAATCAGGTGGAAATGATGAACTGCTAAAAACGAGTGAGTGATCCACCTGTTGCTCAGTGTGATCACCAGAGAGACAGCAGCAGACACGTCTTCTGCCCCATCAACACACCTCGGCCTGGGGAACACAGCTGTGACAGCTGCTGCCCACATCACACATCCTGCTTTAACTACACTTGACTACAGCTACAGTATCAGTGTGGGAGTTTGCATTGATTAACATGATCACGAGCTAGCATACAGCTACTATAAGAGGAACTGTGTTTGAACTTACCTGGAAGGAGAGAAGAAAGAAATCCCTCATCCTCACAGGACTGCGCTCATATTGCAGGACCGAGATCCATGCTAAGAGTTAGAAAAGTCAACTTCCTCACAAAACATACACAACCACCATATCCTTAAAAGTGTCTCAACAGCTGGAGGTTTAGGAACCAGTTGGCATCTTCTGAAAGCTACTGGGCTGTGGCTATGAATATGACTGATTTGTGATCATTTCTGAAGCTGTAAATTCAGTATGCATACAGTAAATCAGTGTGGAGAAATATGACTGATTAATCTAAAGTGTGATGAAAGATTACGGTTAAATGTACCTGTTTTTAGATGTTAAATGGTTAGATCCAAGCTGGCACTCCTTTTTTAATCCCAGATAGAGTGTGATATTTAGAGATGCAGCTTTGCTGAATTGATCAGAATTTTGTATATTTTAAACATATAAAAAAGTTTTTGGAAGCTCTATCCCACAAGGTGGAGAGATGATAGAGTCTGAGGTACTAGTTGATTTCAGGTGTAATGTCCTAGAAAACAATATTTGAACACAATTCACTAAGAAATGTTTCATATAATGACATGAAACACATTATTTAAACTAACACTGAATGAAAATTACCCATGGTAGCATTCTCAAATCTTCTGCTTGGCCAGCAGCTCTGTATGCGTGTGCAGAGCAGAGCCCAGTTCAGGAGATGACTCAAAGTGCTGACACACCCTCCTTAGGAAGTCAAAGGCCAGAGCTTACCTGATACAGCAACATGTCAGTGTTTCTGTAATGCCTGGCCTTTCAACCACTGATTTCAAGAAGCTTTTTTCTGCCTGTTTAGAGAGTTTTCTAGGCACTCAAAGCGCTTTACATTGTCAGGGGGTATCTCCTCATCCACCTGGATGATGCAACAGTGGACATATTGCACCAGAACGCCCACCACACACCAGCTTACTGGTGGAGAGTAATAAAGCCAATCAGCAGATATGAGCATTGTTAGGAGGCCATGATAGTCGGAGGCCAATGGGTGAATTTAGCCAGGATGCCGAGGTCACACCTCTACTCTTTTCAAAAGACATCCTGGGATTTTTAATGACCACAGAGAGTCAAGACAGTTTAACATCTCATTTGAAGGACGGTGCTCGTTGACAGTATAGTGTCCCCGTCACTACACTGGGGTGCTAGGACCCACACAGACCACAGGGTGAGCACCCCCTGCTAGCCTGACTAGCACCTCTTCCAGCAGCAACCTAGTTTTCCTTGGAGGCTCAGCCCTGCTTAGCTTCGGTGGGAAACCGGTCTTGGGCTCCAGGGTGATATGGCTGCTGGCCATACAGAATACAGAAGTCTGCATGCCACATGACACACTAAAATGTGCAGGAAGTTAATAAACAAATTTGTAGTTGATCAAATAATTGGCATCCGTGCAAACATCTGGAAATAGACTTTCTTTTGTTGGTACAGGGGAAAAAACTATATGAAAGAAAACAGACAGACTGATTGGCAGATACCTTTAACAGATGCAATAATAGACAGACAGAAAAAATTGACCTTTGGTCTTTTGCTCTTCTGTAGTAGCTGACTCAACACGTTTGGTCACAGTACAATTTCACAGTTATTACCACATTTCTACGAAACTTTGTGTTACTACTAAAAATACAAATTAAAATGATTTATGATCAGTCTGTGGAGAAGTTTCTCTGACAGGTCTGTGAAAGACAGAGTCAGTCTTCAAGTGCTAAATCACTTCATGACAAGGTAAGGTGAAATATTTGAATCAGATTATACTAAAATTACCGCTAATATTCATAAGAGATCGATTGTTTGATAAACGCGAGTAATAGCTATTTCCTGACAGAGGTTCTGACAACTTCTACAAACTTACCACAAAATAGATTCTTACTTTTTACATCGTCAACAGACTTCTCCATATCACGGTCAGTTTTGTGTATTCTAATAAACAAGTCGAGTAAGGTGATTTAAAACGATATAATATTTTGTCAGTATTTTCTTTGTGACAGTTACAGAAACTCGACCCCTCACGAGCGTCCATCGCCAATAACACGCACGGGGACGCGCGCAGTGCGAATGTAATACTGGTGTATGGCCACAAGGTGGTGTCTCTTACACACGGTTATGTATTTACTCTCATTCATCGCTCCCTCCTCCCTTTTACAAACTATTTAGTAACATATTATTTAGATTAAATTTGCCCTGTGCAAAATAGCGAATAGTAATAGCCTACGGATGATATTATATCCCCCCGAGAACCATGAAAAAGTTTTGTGGATTTTATAGTTTTATCATTAGCCTACATTGGTTGGAGCATAAGAAACAAATGAAAAAAAAAACATTTTGAAAATAAAAATAAAAATAAATTATTCATATTTTATTCTGTGTCCTTTGTAGAGAACGAAGTTATTAAATAATAATAATAATTATTATTATTATATATGAGAAGGCAAAAATAGGCAAAAACAATGTTTTATTTTTTTCATTCACATAATTTGCATATTAATCTGTTCTTGGGACAAACTATAATGAAAAAAGAAGTGTTTTAATGACAGTAATAACTTGACAACATTATCTTAAGAATATCTGATAGTTCATAGCAATATTGTTCTATAATTTTGACTTGTGTCTCCCCAAAATGCCTGATTAACAGGATGCTTGTCCTGGTGTCCTCTGCAGAAGATCCTGTTTCATAACAAAAAGTTATATTCCCATTTGAAACCACATCGTATTTTTCTGAGATTTTTCTGAGTTTATTTCCGACAAACAATTTGAAAATTAGTCAGATTTAAACAATAATTAAAAAAATATTATCATATTTTTTAACTGAGTGCTAAATTTTATCATTCTGTCCATAACTGTCATTTTTAAAGACCAAGAAGAAGGTTTGTTTATGATTTGCCTATGAATTTGATATCCCTAAAAACCCATGAATGTGCTCTGTACTGGACAACCAGACTTAAAACTGTGGCATGTCTCAGAGAAATTTACTAAAATTTTATGTCTCTACAGAGTCATAAAAGTCTATGTCCAGCAAAATATGTAAAATAAATCACCTAAAGCAGATGTATATCTAAAAATACAAGCACTCTAAGTAAACATTTAAGATAAATAGAGAGCTACTCTTTTTAATCGTAGGCTGCAGTATATTCAGAATTCTTAACTCTGTCCTGTTGAAAGGTTTGGGCATTATCGTATAATAGCATTGTTTAAGCATAATATTCACCACCTTCTGGTAGTTAGAACCTCATTCATCCCCAAGAAAGTATGTGTTGATAACGCTGGAGTTTTTTGTTTTAACAGGGGAGGTCATTGTTGAGCTGAAGGAAAGAGCTCAAGCTGCGTACACAGAATCGGTTGTGGACTCTCTTATTGTGTTCACTGCACTAGATTCAACAATAAGATGTCTTTAAAGCCCATTTCTCCTGAAGCTTGGCTTCCAGCAATTGTTTCTGCCTGAGTCTTATATAGCCACCATGCTGGCCTGAGGGAAATGTGATCAGTTCAGATGGCTAGATTGCACAGGAGAAAGAAAAAACAAATATGATCCCTATGACATGTGGTCAGAGAGATGCACAAGATTTCCCTAAGTCTGCTACATAAAGAATATAAAGACTATAATAAACAGGCATATTTATAAATTTGTGCAAAATGTAAAAACACTTCACCTCACAGTTCTAAACTGTTGTGAAAGGTCAGTTACTAGACGAATATTATTGTTTCAAAGATTTGAGAAATACCTAAATCAGATCTCTGCTGCCAAACCAGAAAACATGACTGGAAACTTTGGTATATGTAGATTAAAAAAAAAAAGTATTATAAAATCATAAAACATTTAATAATAATAATAATAATAATAATAATAATAATAATAATAATAATAATAATATGTATTAATTTTTAAAAATTGTTTAATAATCATAATTTTCCTGAAAAGTAGTAAAAAATTTAATGACAAGTCATGAAGTTATTAAAACATTTTTTTTATAACACTGCAGAATAAAATGTGATTTATATAAGAAAGATAAATATAAGTAACATCATTGAATAACTAAATCCTTAACATTAGCAGCTACCTTCATCTTTCTTTGAGTCACAGAAGTAAATAAACTGGTAACCTGTTATCAGTGGCCCTTATCACATTAATTATATCATCATCCATTTAATACTACAGGAAGAAAACTCCATGTCTCTTTAACCGTATACCTCAGTAGTGACAAACTGTATTAAACGGTATTTTTTAATGTCTTTTTAAAAGATTTAACATCCTTTGCATTTGAAATTATATAAATTGAAGGACAGTTGCAGGGAGCATCAAAAACACAAACCGTCGGTGGTGCAAATCCACACACCATTAGGGGAAGTCGTGGCCTAATGGTTAGAGAGTTGGACTCCCAATCGAAAGGTTGTGAGTTCGAGTCCCGGGCCGGTAGGAATTGTGGGTGGGGGGTGTGCATGTACAGTTCTCTCTCCACCTTCAATACCATGACTTAGGTGTCCTTGAGCAAGGCATCGAACCCCCAACTGCTCCCCGGGCGCCGCAGCATAAATGGCTGCCCACTGCTCCGGGTGTGTGCTCACAGTGTGTGTGTGTATGTTCACTGCTCTGTGTGTGTGCATTTCGGATGGGTTAAATGCAGAGCACAAATTCTGAGTATGGGTCACCATACTTGGCTGAATGTCACTTCACTCATTAGGTGTTTGGAAGGTGAAAAGAAGCCCAATGATTATTTACTTTGATATAAAATTAGTTGCTGAAGTTAAAAATAAACCATGTAAATGTTTTTCCAACGTATTTTGACTGATATGATATCAGACAATGGCTGTTTACCTTTGCACCCAGATATTTTAGGGATTTTAAGTTAAAAACAATGGTGAAATAGTTTGTGAAGCGTCTTCACATTCATAGAGGCATCTGGGTAGGATATGTGTCGAGATAAAATAAATCTTTAATTTAATCAGACAGAAAATAACAAAAACATTTACTTAATCGCTATCTGTAGGGTCGATATCGTAAATTGAAGCAGGAAAGTGCGGTGGAGTATGAGCTGCAGGGTTACTACAGTGACGTTGCGTCCTTCCGCCGCTTCACTCATATAAAGCCTTGGAGAGGACAACCCCCAGCAGAAAAGACAAAGGCAGCGGGGGGGTTTCTATCAATAAGTTGGTTGGCATTAGTGCTTTTCATTGTTATATAATTGTTAAACCTTCTTTATAGAGTCTAGTTTTTTAAATTTAATTCACTCAGTTTTAGGAAGGAAGAGCAAACATCGCACCTGCCCTCGGGAGTAGGCTAGACTGCAGTTAGTCCATTCGTGTACCGGGGCAGGACCAAACCACACATTTACACTCACTGAGAGACAGCAAGAGGTGTTTTCACCCTACAAAGAACGATCTCTGTCATATCAACAGAAACTGTACACGTTTAACCGTACACCAAGAGAAATCACAGTTGCCAATCCCTGGACTATTACAGCCATATCTAAATATAAAGTGACAGCTGATTGTACGAAATATCAGTCGAAGCGTTATTTTAACGGACGAAATGACTCCAGTTCTAATCTCTGTCAAAGGCTTCTTCACTTTCCAGCTGCTTCTTAATTTATTCTCAAGTGGTAAGTTCGCGCTTTTTGTCATTGTACTGCGCACGCGAGTGATGCGGCACGCGATCTTTCAATGGGCTGCTGTTGAAGAGATGCGGTTTGAAGTTCATTTGTTGTCAACTTAATGTGCATTGACTGATCTGCATGTAGGCTAAATGGATTCAAACAAATGTGTATGTAGTGATGACACAGATAGTGTTGTGTTAGAATAAAATTACTCAATTGAATTAATGGTCAACAGTTTAATTGTTGTTCTGATATCAGGCTATTTTCTTTTTAGCTTTAACTTGAAAGTCACTGACGTTCACTGCACTTTTTAAACTATTTCGACTTCAGTTACCGAAGAAGAGAATTGAGAAACTGAAAACGAACGCATGAAAGAAATTACTATTTTTGTGGCAAATTAATTGGTTGGGAACAAATTTGATGTCTTTTGATACGGTGATGAATTTTTACAGCGTTTTTGTTCTAGTAACATAACTTATCTGAAGGGATTGCATTTACTGATGTGATTTTATTGATGTTCACTTTTTTCTCAGTCTTTAAAATAAGGTAATCTGCATTGATGTCATTTGATATGTTTCTTACAACCAAACGCTCTGCCTATACCTATACACAGATTGTTTGGGGCAGCATTTTGCGGATTATATATGCCTAATGGAGTGTTAGAATTTGCGGGTCCCAAATTTTGTCTAGGTGTGCAGCTCACTGGGTTTTGAGACCCAGTCATCAGCACACTGTATTCTGGAACTAAATGAAATGCTTATTTGGAAAGCAGAAGGTGATCTTTCCCTGCTGGGGATTAAATCATTTTACTGATGTTTGCTAATTTTTCTAGGGACCCCAGTCATTCCGGGAACACCCCAATCTACACAGCTTATGATGGAAGAACAGTAAGGGCAGTGGGCACTTCTTGAATTCCTCCATCCTCAGGGACTAGTTAGTCATTCAGAGTCACTAAATACTAGTTATTCCAAGAATGGACACACATTGTGTTCAAAATATCAGGTGTGTTTTTGCTAACATCCAAAACAGTTTATTGTATAGGGGTAGTATGGGCACATCTCCAGGTCCAGTGTTGTTTTTGAGTTTGACAAGAGAATATGTGTTTATAAGAGAAAGTATATTGTTGAATCTTGGCTACTTGGACTTCTGGCAGCATCTCCTTATAAACAAGAGGTATAGTAAAAGATGGATGCCATTGTTCATTGAGACATAGCAGTTGTACATTACAGATACAGGTCTTCCTCCTGCTGTCCAAACAAACATCAGCTCTTACTCTGATCCAAACAGAGGAAATACTGCTGCCCCCATGACTTTCTGGGTCTTCAAGCTTTGTCTACAAGGTCTCCAAGTAGATTTCCTTCACTGTCCTCGCACCATGCTTGGGAAAGACACATGAAGGAAACGGATGGAGAGGCAAGATTCTTGCTTACTCCTCTACTCCAAATGTGCGTCACTCGCCCCACCTCAAGACAATGGTAGTGCGGGAGAACATGCCATTATATTTTATATGTCAGGGTTATATGGTTAATCCATTAGTCAAAAATAGGCCATGAAGGTTAGCCGTTTGCCACTTTTCTTCTGTCATCAGATTTTTGGTGGTGCATTTGTGATTATTACATTTAAGTTTTGTTAGCTGAAATTTGAGAACTGATCAATGTAGCGCTACTAAATGTGGGGGGTGGGTGGGGTATGAGGTGCAACTGGTGCTGTGAATGGATCGAGGGGGAGCCCCCTCCCCAACTCCCCGGTCTTGTGATTTCTTAAGTATTAATAAATCAACTGAAACTGTTACAAGAAATATGAGGTGAGTCAGAGCCACTAGTCAAAATCTGAACTATAGCTCTACAAACTCATATAACACATTTAGAGAAGTGAAACACATTTTGAATTGGCTGTTAGAAATTACTTACAGGAATGAAAAGGATTAAAGATCAAGTCTGTTTTAAGTAAGAAAAATATCCAAAATGGCTGCTGTTTAGAGAGATATAAGACATCTTTAAAAGATCCAGATATTGCCCAGGGCTCTGTATTTAAATTTTGTCAGACCATTTAAAGGTTAAAATACTCCAGGAATTTTACAGATCTGAGAGCCCTCTGCATTGCACTACTTTCCAGAACTCACTGACTTTTACATCACCACATTGCAGTAATTCAACATTTCATCACTGGCTTGACAAATTAGTTCTGTTTCACTTTGCATGCATAAGAAGCACGTAAGCAGAGCATAACTGCAGGTTCACTTTGTGCTTTCAGTCTGGAAGCGTTCATGCTGCATAACAGAGATTTGACAGAAAATAAAATCATGTCTGATATCTTGATAACAAACATGCATTTTAAGAAATATTACCAGGAGTTGGCCAATGAAAACTTAAAAGTTGTTTAATTTGATTTGCATGAGGAAGTTGAACAGTAAATGTAACATTGCCGGATCCAAATCAGCAGTTAAAATGTGCCATGACCAACACTGATAATTCAACTTCAGTTTTCCCGGAACATTCAATGATGTCACAAAACGGTGATGACACAACTAACCTATAAGAGCATCGTTCACAAGTTTCTGCTTGGAACTAACTATTCAGCCTAGGTATTCAAACTCTGGGTAAAAAATGGGTTGTCAGGATGATTTAAGGCAAATATATAAATTACATTAAAAATATCAAAATTTGTTTCCATAAAAATAAAATACAATCATAATCTATATAGTAAAGGTATAAATATGTGAAATATATCTTGCATAAATAAATAACAGATATAAAACAGATGTGAGTCGCAGCGATCCGCAAACAAGTTCACATAAACGTGCATCCTGTTTGTTTGCTTAATTACAAAAACACAAATGTTCTTTTTATTTCGATAAAAATTTTTATTTTTTACTTTTGTTAATTGTATAATAAATAAATGCTAATAGTGCCTTTTAATTGGTATTCTGCTGCGTTCAGTCAAAATAAGTTCAGTACTGAAACTTTACTTGCACCTTGCTACACAGAACTTACTAAAGCAGTGTAAATACAGTAAACCATTAAATGGGTGGCAAAATAATTAATTGAACATGTACTATACAAAATAGTGCCTGCAGGGTTAAAAGTGTGTAATGTTTTTTTCTGGATTACATTTTATTTTCCAGGCTCAGGAAGAACATTAAGTGCAGTGCACAACAGCAGTGCATGTCGGGATTAATACAGTAGGTAGGGGTCAGCCAAGTGCAATTCAAGCTCATTCACTCATCCCACAGAGGTGGGGTGGCACACATTAATAGACTGTGCACAGACGTACTTCTTTCTTTCTCTCTTTCATGATCTCTGGCTTCTTCATTTTCTGCCTTCATTGAACATTAAAACATTATAGAGATATAACAATTTGACTGGCTGTCAATTGTTTTATCAGCTGGGAAAAAAGGCTTGTGAAGGTGATTCCAACAATATTATTCCTCTGTCATTACTGATAAAGTTGGGTAATGTGGTTATCCCACATGTTCTCATAGAACTGTAGTGCCATCGTCTATCTGCCATCTGTGCACAGGGCTTTAATCAGACAGGCAAAGAGCTCAGGTGGTGTGCTTTGGAGACATTTATGTATCATATTTTTGGTCATGGGTTATTACCTCCAAGTTGTCTTTTCTCTTTGACACACTAGTTAGTCTCTTTGCAGGCCATGATGGCTGCTCATGTTCCTTTATATTGCAGTTTCAAGGAGAATCTCCAGCATGAAGTATAGCACAATCCCTTGAGCTCCAGAAGATATTGTGGAAGCTTATGGGATAAAGATCCACTTATGGAGACTATTTCCAAGGTTCTTCATTTTCCATTGTTTCCATATTTGATCAAATATGACCAGAATTATCACTCGGCCTATAGTCAGCTGTTGTTTGTACAAGCTGTGTGTATGTGGGTTTTCAACTCCACCATCCAAAGACCAATCCAGGAACTAATAAAATCTGCATTCTCCATTGCTGTTGTCTTAACCTTGCGGTTTGGCAGGGATCAGTAGTTGTAGCAAAGGGACTTGTAACAAGAGAGCACTTCAATGAATAAGAAGGCACAGCAGGCAGCACAGCTGGAGGTTCTGTCTGCCATCAGCTCCTTGAACATCTTATGAATTTGTTTTACTGTTGTTTGTGTGACAGACCGGACCAATGATAATTCATCATTAAATGCCATTAATTATGTAAAAGCTGCATAATTAGAGGCAGAATAACCACCATTGAACTATCACATAAATTACAGTAAAATTATAAGCAGACATATGATTATGTTTTATAATATAGCTCTCAGGAAAACTTAATTTGGTCAAATATTTTTGATTATCCTATATGTGGTCATTTCAGGCTTCTTTAATCACTCTGTTATGTCTTTCTTCATAACAACAATAATAATATAAACTCAAATCAATATTACCAATAAATCTGTTATTCTAGTATTTATTTTTTCTGTAAATAGTATCTGGTAAATAGTCATTAATCATAACTGTACAGTCATTATAACAAAATAAACATGACCTGATTGCCCTGTTTCTTGATTTTTTGCCAACAATGTCCACCTCACTGTACATTACACATTACATGATTTATAATATAAAGTATATGGATTACTTAATGAGGGAAATTCTACAGTCACAGTATCTCTTATAAAAAAAAATCTTGTTTCTGTTATAATGTGTAAGCTTATATAGACAAATATTCACATTCAATTTCTTGTCTTGCATGTCTTGCAAAATTCCAGTATTTATAGATTTTACATGTCCCAGAAGGGTGGTTTGTCTTCTTTTGAAAAATAAATTAATGTGTGATTTCTCGCTTGCAACTGTTGCCTGACTTTTGGGTTTTGTGACTGTGGACATGCTTACTATTGTTTGACGTTATTTTTTATTTATTAAGAAGCCTTCGTTGCTTGTAAAGCCATGAAATTACAATGGATAGTGTGGCAAGGTTAAATGATTAATAAAAGTCTATTGTTGTGTAAGGCCAAAAT
Source organism: Carassius carassius (assembly GCF_963082965.1). Taxonomy (NCBI): domain Eukaryota; kingdom Metazoa; phylum Chordata; class Actinopteri; order Cypriniformes; family Cyprinidae; genus Carassius; species Carassius carassius. Next base: position 7,277,544 of record NC_081787.1, on the reverse strand, counting down.
CCCCCCCCCCCCCCCCCCCCCCATCCTCAGAGCCTGTTTTACCGACACTGTGTATCACATGGGTGGACGGGAAGCACAAGCAGTCTTGTATCGCCACAGAGTAGGGAATTCCGCATATTATGACCAACACTTACTGGGCAGCGACAGGATATCCTCTCTATAAAAGACAGTACAAGTAAATTGAAATAAATCTGTAAAAAAGTCTAACACAAGCATCATCTGACTTCATAAGTTCCAGCGTTTTAACATCCACCAGGGACGAATGACAATGTAGCTGAACAATAGGGTGGCCCTTATTGGGGGGGTAAAACATTTTTATTGTAAATATTAACCTGTCACCCTCTCATTTGTTTCTACACTAGAAGTATATAATGTAAGCAACATACCATACAGATAATTCGATTTTTTAGGTATGCTCAAAGAATGTACTTCAAGATTTGATTGGTAATTAGTGAATATTTTGTTCACTGACAAACTTTTGACTGTTTCTTATATCAGATCACTCTCTCTATTAGGCCACAACTGCCCCTTTCTTTATCCAGAAGTAGGGGCAGTTGTGGCCTAATGGTTAGAGAGTCAGTTAGAGAGTTGGACTTGTAACCCGAAGGATGTGGGTTTGAGTTTTAGTACTGGCAGGGATTGTAGGTGGGAGGAGTGAATATACAGAGCTCTCTTCCACCTTCAGTCACCACCTTCAGTAACAAGGCACCGAAGCCCCAATTGCTCTCCGGGCTCTGGAGCAAATGGCTGCCCACTATTGTTTGTGTTCACTAGTCAGTGCTGTGTGTGGATGGGTTAAATGCCGAGCACAATTATTATGTCACATTATGTCACAACAATGGCAGAACACTCGCAACTTCTTTGTTATTCTTGATCTCCACCAGGACTTCTTAAATGAATATCCTGGTTCCTGGACAATGCAAATGCAAGAAGGAGTTTGTCAGAGAGAGACAAAATTGGTTTCCAGCTCCCCACAAGTGTACTGTGGTTAAAGGACTTGTCGGATCATCATAAATATCTAGATCAGATCTCAGTTTTGTTCCAAGTTCACTTTCTTCACACCCCAAACACAGAAAGTTGGTTTGTGTCCATTTCTCATAAAGGGAAGTGAACAGTTTTTGGTCTAAATGTTTCACAACACAATGCTGATATTATTTATAGTTCTCCAGAAGTCAACTTTCCATGAAAAACCCACACATTTCAGCTTAATTTGAGAGTGTTTTGTACCTCCCCAACATTTAAACCTATCATCTTTGTGAAGGCTCCTCTGCTTTTCTGGACATGAACCTTCTCTTGTTCTTCCTAACAAACTACAAACATCAATTAGGACACCATGAATGACTGATTGCATGATTGTAAGAGGTCAGGAGGAGCACAACTTTTGACAGTGACATGTCTTTTACTTGTTCCCATGTTCCTAATTATGCGGGATGTGGCAACCCACATAGCATCAGCGCTGTGTTTTTTCCATTCTTCCATGGTTGTCTTTTATTTTTCACAAGCTTTAATTGAAACCAGGTCCCAGACCCCTTGAAACACCACAACAAGCCTCATTTTTGGCATTTTTTGTCTCTGTGTGGGAGGAATTCAGGACACAGCTGGCGGAAAGGGGGGCGAAGTGCTGGACTGAGGTCAGCACTGGGCAGACATCAGGGGCAGGTGGGGGGCTGTGTGCTGTTGGAATACGTTTATGTACAGCGACAGAGATGAGCTCTTTATGAGAATGTACTCCTCTTTAAGTGGGCTGCTGGGGGCCTCCTGCTGAAGAGAGCAAATGTGAAGACCTTGAGAGTTGCTGGGTTTTATAGGATGTCATTCACGGCTCATGTTTGTGTGCAGGTGTACATCTGTGAATGAGGCTTCATTGAAAAATAAGAATAAGTGGATGTCAGCAGGAATCAATAATTCTCATAAAAACTTACATGGTGTCAGACAAAAGCTTCTGTGTGGTAGACACATTTCAGAGCAGTTAAATCCAGTTTGACTCTCTCTGACTAATATCTCTCAGTTGCACAGTGTGAGCAGAATGTTCTTGTACAGTAACTCTGATTGAATGGATTTAGATGTACAGTGTTTCAAAAACATCCTTATGAGAATGAGTGATGATGACTCATAAAACATGTGGACAAAATTTACGAAATATGAGCTTTAGGAAATGTCATGATGAATTGTGTCTCAGACAGAAGGTAGTCAAGCAGAAAGTTACTGTCTTTGACACCATTTGTTCTGGGGCTTTTTTGTGAAGTCATCAACATCACAGCAAAGACATATTAAAGACATTTTTAATATGAGTTTTATTTTTTGTGTAAATGTAAATCTACAAATCAAATCTGTCTTAATATCTACAGAACAGCTTTCTAGAGCACTAAGACAGTCACTGTAGGGGAGAGTACTTTTTGACTAGTACCGCTGTGGTTATGTCTGGTTTTGTCTACTCTAGACAGAGGGTATATCAAACTGGTAGAGGTGTGTTCTTTGTGTAAAAAGCTCTGGTTACATCCCTTCCTCATGACTAACCATAGACTGTGAAATAACAATGACGTTGAAGCATACTGAGATGAAGTTCATAGTAAGTGGCAGTGTTGGTGTAGTAAATTAATTCTGTGCATGCAGCTGTGACTTTAAGCCATGTGAGGGAAAAACTGCATGAGTATTAGAACATGCCAGTCAGTATTTATTAGTAAGTATGTTTTATCAGAGAGAGAGAGAGAGAGAGAGAGAAAGTAATATGGGTATTGATAAGAAGAAAATGAACATTGTGTAATGCTGTTATATTCCTGACAATGATCCTTTTTAGCTTGCGTATTGAACACAGATGCCATACTATAGAACTTGCCAATCTTAAATCTTAAGTTAAGATCTGACTGTTCTAGATGAGTTTCTTACTCAAATAGTTACCAAAACTATTATGGGTTTTTCACAGTTATTTTAACTTGAGATGGTGATTTGAGAAGAATGAGATACACATGCAAGAGGCTCTGGAAAATTGAGGATGTCTGCAAACACAGAAAAATAACGAAAAAGTGAACATGTCCACCCAATATATGTTTTACATTCCACTTAACTAGTTTTGAATTGCCTTTTTTTATGTAAATGTGTACTAGATGGTTGTCTTCATCCTTGCACCACATCAAGCTGCTTTTTTAGTGTCTCATGCATTAGCACTGTGCTTGTAATACTAAAAAACTGGTAATCAGCACTGCAGTGCTGGTCCATTAGTTAGATCAACAAAAACCAGTGTGGACCAGAATGAAAGCCAATGCTGATCTAAGATTGTATTCGATTGTATTTTTCGCAATGGGGAGATTTCCCAGAAGGCTGCTCTTATAACAAATAAATTGAAACAATACCGTTTTTGCCTGGCAACACAAATAACCTGCATGACAATGCCACAACAGAAAGCGTTCAGAGAGTAGGTTCAAAAGAAGGAAATCACTTATGAGACAAATGTCACCCGTCCTGGGCAGCAGTGGGAATGATACTGCTTCCTGTCCTGAGCGTACTATGGCTCCTATCATCAGCTTTACCTGGCCCCAGACCAGCAGTGAACCTTCACTATAATAATAGCACACAGAACAGATCTCAAGAGTTCTGGGTTAAATGAAGCTCTTCATCAAAGTATAAAAGTACAAAATTATGCAAGGACAGAAAATAGGACTGACTGATGTGAAGGATGTGTTTAAGGACATCTGATTCATCTGGGTCTGCCTTGTTCTCTCACACACATGCTGACAGAGGTGACCCCTCCATGGGGGGCACAGCTGTACCTCTGGTCTCCCTCCTCTGATCTAAAATGTATACACATGCTCAAATGCACTTTTTTCCACTAGCTTCTGGAGTTCTGGAGTTCCACATGGGAGCGTAAAGGCTTTTGCATAACATTCAAGTTGGAAACTTGGAACTTTTTGTTACTGTATCGGAGGGTGTTAGTTTGACCACACTGTGGCATTTGTGATGCTTTTGCACTTGTGATGTTAGTGTGTCACTGATTTTGTGTTGTGTTATATTGTGTTTTCTGTAGGGTTGGTAGAGGGATCTCTTCTGCCTGATCCACAGCTGATTCATGCCGGAGACGCACACCTACAGCATGTTGGTGGCACACTCACACTCATCTGCAGGTACTGTGCCCATCAGCTGTCCCATCTCACACAAACGCTAAATCTAAAATATTTTAATTTTATTGATATTATACCAATAACCATTCCATTATTCAGACAGAATAAATGTAAACTCAATTTAGAAAAACATAAAACTACCAAATTATTTTAAATATCATCTTATGATAAATATCTTCTTCTATATTTCACAGAAGAAAGAAAATCAGACAGGTTTGGAACAACTTGAGAATGAATAACATAGTAAATGAATAAATGACCATTTTTTCAAACTATCCCTTTAGTTCTGTATAAGCAATTGGATGGCAGCTGGTGTGTATCCAAGCACACTAATCTCACACCAACACTCTTCAAAACTAAACTCATTTGCTTTTACTTTGACATTGGATGAGAGGCTCTCAGAAGGCAGTATAGTCCCAAAATAGCTATCTCATCCAAATGTAGGAAAGAGAAGGGGGACAGGGGCTTCTGAAACATGCACATCTGAACTCTGAGAGAACATTGCATGCTATTGCAGTAATGCCAGGAATGCTGACCCCGAAGAAGCTTAACTAATGCAATGCTTCCTAGAAGGCCGTGTGAGCCAGAAACTGATACTGTCTTTGGCTCTGGACAAAGATTTGAGGCTGAAGTTGCATGACCCATTAGTCTAGAGGCAGCAGTAGTATGTGAGATATGTCTGGTTCTCCATTGTGGTCCTTTTGATGTATTCTTTTAAAACAAACACTGTTTTAAACATGTAATTTAGACACTTCATCTGTTAAATACCTGTTCCTGTGTGAAAGTGGGACACTAAGAAACTTTAAAACTTTCCGATATAAGCCCATTTGAATATGTTTCTTTGAATATGGATGAGGAATCTGACATGCTCTTATTGTAAAAACTCAATAAAGATGTCAATCAAAATGCCTGCTGTTAATTTTATGATTATGTTTGTAATGTCAGAGTAAACTAAAAGAGGCTGCAGAATGTGTTTGTATGTGGTTGGTGGTATAATTTTCCTGATTTTGTTTTTAAGTTCGGTAATATTATCATGTATAGCTAAAAAATAAAATGGTGTAGTGACAGATACTCTCTGCAATGATTATTTAATCTGGCATATGCCTACTTGCCTTTAAAAAAAAGCTTCTAATGCTCTGTTTATTTGGCATGACTTTCATTAGAGGATCAACTTCCCTGCAGTGGAGGCTGGCTAACAGAAATGTGTCATTGGTACGGATTGAGCCATGCGAGGAGAGAATGCACAAGCACTGCAGCAAGCTGGTCATACACAACCTGATGTACAACGACACTGGCTTCTACACATGCAGCTGTCACCAAAAGTCTAGAGATCATGAGGTGTCAACATATGTTTTCGTTGAAGGTAAGATAATAAGAATACTTACTAAAGTTTTTAGCATAGAGCCAGAGATTGTAAAAAATTCGTTTAGTAATATATACTGTATATATTTACATAAAGCTTGAGATTTAAAAAAAGAAATGAAGTAATTACCTCACTGAAACTACAACAAACCCATAAACGTGTGAGCCAGGCAGTGGAGCTAGTTACTATGCAGCTATGACTGCATTCAGAAGATTTGAATCACTGACAACCGGACCATATCTGCAAGACAGAACTCAGCTGTCATAAGACTAGGAAATATAAAATCAGTGACACAAAAAAGCAAGGCTTAAAGCAAGGCTATTAAGCTGGATGTCTTTAGAGATGGAAACAGAGTTCAGTTGTTCTAGAAGCCTGGTCTTTGATAATTTCCTTTTTGGGCTTCTGCTTAGACTCTTCCTGTGCCTCCTGACAACTGTGTAAGCTGTTAACATTTTAAGCAAGTGCAATAGCATATATTTTTTGAATGTCCCAAGAAAGATTGTAATAATGAATATTGCTGTGTTTCCTGTGGTGTTTAATAAAATAAATTCAGTCTTGGTGAGCATAAGCGACTTCTTTTAAAACTCTCATTGGCCCTAAACATTTGAATGGTACTAGTGTATGTCCCAAAGAGCTGATCTACAGTTTATCTATAGTAAAAGACAGTGATAACTTTAGCTGTGAAAATGACAGCAAAGCTCACCAAGGCTCTGGCTCACCAACTGTTTTGTTTAGCATACTTCATCCACTGCAGACTGCTGCATGTACAGCCAATTTAGAACCTGATAGTCCCCTGGTTCATCTCACTATATTATTCCACTGTTTATGCGAGATAAGTTTGTTTAAAAATGTATTTTATTACATGAACACTGCCAGCACACAGAAGATCTTGTTTGTTTAATCACACCAATTTCACAGCATAGCTGTACAGTAACATCCCCTCCTGCCAAGCTGTTTCTGTTTCTTTATCCAGCAGCCTGTGTGGCAGTTTGCTGTTTAAAGAGAAAAATGATCTGACTTTATCTGGGATATTTAATTGCTCCTCTAGGATGGATGTCTAGGCATGTATTCGAAGAATTCACTGATATAAGATTAAATACTTTTAAAAATGCCATTTAAATTTATAAGTGATTTAATGAATTATTGTGTTTGTGGTCAGTAAATTAGATTTGTGCTAAACAAACTGTTATTATTTTGTGTTTACTGTATTATTTCGTGCTTGATTTTAAATCACAGATCACAATCATCCATTTGTGGAGGCTAACAATTCACCACACCTGCTTTTTGCATATCGGAATGAACCTTTTCTTGTGGTCCCATGCAGAACAACATCCCCAAATCAAAGTGTTATCCTTGAGACTGTGAGTATTTTTTTATGTTAGTTTTTGAACCCACTGAATGTAAAAATATTCACATATAATTTAAGGCCGTATAGAATGGAGGTGAAAGTTTTACCTGCTTTCCATGCCCCAGAAGCCTTGAATATAAAAAAGAGGATGTGTTTTGTATGGACTGACATTGAAGAATGCCTTGGACCATGGAGTTTCTCATACCCATCAAAGCCCTGAGTATTTGTATTCAGAGATAGAGACAGTGTGCCATAGCTCAGGGGAGCTCAAGGAGGCCTAAGGAGTCACTCTGTCTGCTTCCTGTGAGAACAGGAAGGCAGTGTTATACTGTTGTTTTCACTCAAAATAGAAACTCAGTCTATAAATAAAATACCTTTTTTTACACATCATGTCCATAAAGACTAGGTTATGGAAAAAAAACTGGTCCAGTTCACCAAAAATGTTTTTATTTAATTTAAATTTTATTTTATGTATACTAGCAAGAAGCTTCTTACATAATGTGTGAAAGCAGTAGCTTTCATCTATCAAACTGCACTGGCAGCAAGCAACTTCAATTATAGTGTTTTATCCACAATGGCCATGTAGTGGGTCTATGGTCATTTCTCACAGTTCTTTGCTATGGATAAACACTTCTAGGCCAGATGGCACAAATAGTTATGTGACCTTTCTGCCATTGGAAGATCTGTGGCAGTCTTTCCTGTTTCCTTCCTTCCCTTGTTTCCTAGCAGGGCACTTTGACTTCGAACAAACAAAAGAAGTGAAATGGAGTATACAACTCATCTATGATCAGTTCCTCACAGACAGGTTCATCCCTGTCTTGCTCATTACTGGATGGGCTACTAATCATGGGCCGTAAAAGCTTTACACAACTTGTTTTCTTCTTCACTGAAAGAACCATCACTTATATTTAAAGAAAGCTTAAGAAATTCTCTCCTCTTGCTCTTCAGATGAATCCTATGTCAGATCGTGTAAAAAGTGAGGTGGAGTGGGATCCAAAGACAGGATTCAAGATTCCCTTGAAACCTAATGACAGCTACCAACTGATTACATGTACGACCAGTGTGGATAACAAAACATTTTCACTGGACTACATCCTCTCAAGGCAAAGTGAGTCATTTTAATTAAGGAGAAAATCCCAGTTACCCAATTACCTTTTGAAACCTGTCATTGAAAATTACAAAAGCTTTTCATCATGACGTAATCTGAAGTCATGTTGGTACCTCGTGTTCTCTGTGCCTAGCGTTGGAGCTGAAAAACACTGCCATTGAACCAGAACGACCAAATTTATTGGTCGGTGACACCCTGGTCCTCAGCTGCTCTGCAGAGACCACTTACAACGGCAGAATTGAATTTGAGTGGCAGTTCCATAAGAGTCGGGTGAGTTATCAGGAGATGATAAGATGTTAAAAATGCTGGAGTTTTACCTAAAGACGTGCAAATTAGATTGCTAGATGAGTACACATGTGAAGCTTGGCCTGACTGACTGACTGACTCTGAACTTGCTGTCTATGCTTTTAGATCAATCGCACCCACCATAATAACAAGACAAGGGACAAACCTGGCGAAGTCATCATGATGACTAACACATTAATCGTGCCTAATGTGACAATGGAGGACAAGGGCACTTATGTGTGCATATCATCAAATGAAGAGAAAAGGAATGAAGTTTCAACTAAAGTTTCTATATACAGTAAGGATGTGATGTTGTTGTGCTACTACCTAACACACTTTTGTACATTCTATTGTAGAAAAGTTTAATACAATTCTTTCTGTTTGTCTCTACAGAGCATCCATTCCTTAATGTGACCCATGATAAACGCAACTTTATCTCTACTGTAGAGGGTAGAAAGGTGCAGTTTGAGCCACGGGTCAATGCCTTACCCGCACCAGACAGAGTGTTGTGGTAAATTCATGCTTTTCATTAAAAAAAAAAGATATGTGACTGGGATGCCATGAGAGGAATTTGATGTGTAGCAACCAACTAAAAGTATTCCACTAATCTTGAATTTATTGTATGATTATTGTATTGATTGGGTCTTATTTTTTTCTGCTGCCTATTTGTACAGGTACAAAGATGGAGTTGCCATTTCAGAAAATTCCACATGTTATGAGACAGCCGGCTACAACCTCACCATAAAACAAGTGAGGCAGAAGGATGCTGGGATTTTCACTATCGCTCTGTCGAACCTGGAGAAGGGCCTCTACAGAAACCTCAGCTACAAGCTGGAAGTCAGAGGTAATGCAGAAACCTTTATGGACTGCACATGATTATGATCAGCTGAGAGTTTTCTCTGTTGCATGCAATACCGGACCAAATAAGGCTGCCACAACTAAAGACAAAACACTAGTATAAATAGCTAACAGAACAAAATAAAATAGTTTTAGTTGCATTTTAATTACATGTACATAAAGGCAAACAGATTCTTATGAAAACATTATGTGTCAGGGAGAAAGCAAAATAAGCTGATGAATTGAAATGCTCTTCTCAAAAAGCTTTGGAATTTGCTTTCAAAACTGAGATTTTGATAATGTGCTGACTGGATTTATGCAGACTTTTTGGAAACCTTCCATCCCACAATGTACACAAGTATGATTACCCCCTCTGGCCTAATATAAAATCTTTATATAAATGCTTCTCTGTCCTCAACCTGAAACAAAGTATATGACATCATTACAGACCCAAAAGCAAAACCAAGGTCAAAAACAATAGAAACAGAATTAAGAGATTTTTAGAGATAATTATTTTTGGGGATCATTTATCAAATGCTGAAATCTACCTGATGCTAAATCTTCAAACATGCTTTAAACATTTCTCCATCATGGGGATGGAGGTGCACATATGCACTTCAATGACATCTATATAGGCAATATTGCTGCCCATTTTCTCTGTATTGAAGTTCATATAAGCCTGCATATTCTTATTCTTCCATATTGGAGTTATGAGGTGAACGTTTTTTAGTGTTAGCCAATGATCTTCAAATGATCTGTATTCTTTTCTCGGACTGACCATTTAAATGACTGATGATCTGTATGTCCACATGCACACAGTGAAGCCAAAGATCTTTGAGGAGGATGTGGCTCCAGTTGGCCTACAAACTTACAAATATAATGAGGGGCACCAGCTCAGCTGCACTGCATTTGGTATTCCCATGCCAAACATTACCTGGTTTTGGCAACCTTGTGACCCCAGACCTGATCTTACAGAGTAAGTCAATAATACATGCAAAGAAATCAGTTGTCATTCTCTTGTTTGGGAGATTTTTTTTCTTGGTGAGGTGTTAATATCAATGATGAATGTTTGCCTTTACCCACAGCTCTCATTATTCAAATGAACTGCATCTGTTTCCTTGATATCAGGCCAAAATAAAGTATGCTTACTGATGAAAAATAGCCCCAGAGCTGCATTTTGTAGTCACTGGCTCTGTAAATGTAGGACGATTTATTGTTCTAATTCCCCAAGCTTGCATTGTGCTGAAAGCAAGAGTATTGCAGTGTAAATACCAGCCTTTTAGTGAACCTTTATGGATGCTACGAATGTCCCCTAAACTTAGTTGGTGTGTCATGACAAGGTTTTTGTCGTAATTGAGAGTAATTATTTGTCAAGGAGTACTGCCAATTTTGCGACAAAAATACCATTTTGGCAGTTTTAAATACAATCAGAGATGGCAGTAAACATAACAGCTCATAATATAGATGCTGAGAAGTCCTGATTTTAAACATCTAATGAGAGAGGTACATTGAAGGGTAATTGCAGTGCCCTAGTTGGAAGGAAATGAAGAACAATTCTTTATTTTCAGTAGAATTAATTTATTTCTTGAGAAGTGACCAAAAAGAAAAAGTAGCTACATTCACACTGCCAGATTTGGGAGTTGTGGGAGTGAATCCCCTAGATGATCATATTTTAGTTGTGATGTGCCATTAAGTGTCCATAAAATCAGTGTTTTGTTGGAAGGGTCCCATTTTAGAGATCTCATTATTGGGCTCATGAAGGTGATCTCTCAGAGGTCTTCTTAATCAAGGGGCGCTGAGAAGTTATCAGCTGTCCCATGTTGACCATGAAGGTCTGGGATCAGCCTTATCTCAGTTGGCCAGAGACTGGGGGTGTTTCCTTTGAACAGTGACACATGACTCAGCCCTTCTTGTCATGCTGTGGTTTCCTCTCCGACCCCGACTCTCATTAATCCGATTGTTCCTCCACTCAGATTGATGCAAAACAGGTCTTTGGTGCCCTGCGGCTAAATAAAACACATGAACTGATGTATGGCGCTCACATTCTAAAAAAAAAAAAACTTCATTCATCGGAGTCCATGAAACTTTACGTTCAATGGCAGAAGATAAACGTATCTGTGCTGTGTTTGGCCTCATTTTTAAAAAAAAGTTAATTTTCCCAGCAGTTTCCTCTTTTTTGTAAGGGAAGACCTCACTGTTTCTCTCTCACAAGTTTCTCACTGAAAGTAGAGGGCATTCACTGAAATATTATTGCTTAATACCTTTGTATTTCTTTGTGTACATCCTGTTTTGACGTAAAAAGGCAAAACGTCCTCCGTAATCTCCAGATCAGTATCCATCGTTAATGTATCAGAAATATAATTTCTTATTACAGATTATGGTTCAACAATTATGATTTCTGTAAATGTGTGTGTTTTTGGCTGATAGGTGCAAACCATACACTGATCCTCTTCCTGTTGGAGATGCCACTGAATCACACAACCATTATCCTCATAATCTGATTAAGGATGTCACCAACAAGGTTGAATTATTGAAAAGTAAAAACAAGGTATGTATTACAGTATGTGCAATTTTGTTATTTATTTGTAAAAGTTTTTTTACTTCAAAGATGCACTTCTTTTTGTACCCTTAAATAAGTTTTATGCATAAAGAAATTTGTATATTTTTTGAAAAATGTGTTAAAATTATGAGCATTCACGTGAGACAAAAAAAAGCTGTTTATTGTATTTTACATGGAGCAGGTTTCGTCATTGGAGCTGTCATGTTGAGATGACATGACCAGGCAACATGTAACTTATTTTTATCTTGTTAATAACTCATGTTATTGCTCTCATAGTGGCTAACTGAAAATGCTGCTTTGCTTCAGTGGTATTGGTTAATGAAAATTTAGCATGACGCTATATCCACATCGCTAGGAGTCAGCTCAGTATATTGTCATACTGTGTTGATGATTGTCATACTGCTTACATAAAAAAATACTAGTGTATCTTTAAAAATGTAAAAGACTTGTTAGTTAAATATATGCAATCTGACAAAATGGAACAATTAAGTGGAAATTAATTTGTTTAAATGTCTGCAAGTCAAACTTTTAAAACTAAAGCTTTTACATAATGCTGAAACTGGGTTGCTCATCCAGATTAATGATACTTTCAGCTTCATTTTGGTCCAAAGTAATTGACCTCAAAATACTGCAATTTATGTGCTCATAAAAAAAACGAGGTGATTTCGAGGTGAAAGGGAAGAATCCAAATCTGATGTACAACATACATCTGTCTTCCATTTAAAACTCATAAAGTCTATTGAACATTCACATCACCAAATTGCCCCTTTAGAATGCATTTTGAGAAAATAAGTCTCAATATAATAAACCACAAAAAAAGCATCAATCTGCATTATGTTTCTAAACAGCGCAGTTCACTTCAGTAGTCTTATATGGCTGAAGTATAAATAGATTAGTGAAGAATGACATTCAGTGTGAGTGACTATGTGTGTGTTCTCTCCTAATGGAACTGATAGCTGAGGCACATTTAGCTCTGCTGTGAATTATGTTACGCTTCAGTCACCTTCAGTGGAGAACAGAGGCCAGTTAACAGGGCAGCTGCTGCTTTGAGTTTATACTGATATATCAGTCCATCTTACTGAGTGCACTGAAGCCAGTAAAATCCTCATAAACAGAACTTTCTCCCAGGACTATTCATGCACTGAATGTTGATTGTTTCAGGCCTGTTTTCAAATAAATGCGATGACTTCCAATGCTATCTATGTACAGGACACTCAACTAATGTGTTGAAATAGTTCCACAGTATCCATTGTTGTTTGCTTAGACCGATATCTTATATCTGTCACTCTGTCATTCTTTGATTGTGCTGCCAAATGTTACAGTGTACGCTGCAGATATTTTGGAAAACATCCCAAGAGGCCTTATTACCAAAACCACTATGTACCACTAGCGTACAGCTAGATTTTCCATACAGCACGATTTATGTGACACAGTATATTCTCACAGTAGGAATGTCATCTAAAATCAATCATGCCTGCCCTCCCTTGTGCTAGGAGGTTCGTTCTCACCATGGAATAGGTGTAATTTTTTAGCTTAGCTGTATTTAAAGGCTTTTGTGACAAATATATGATGCTTTGCAGGGATGAAGCACAGCGGTCAGTGATAACAAGGCCCCATTTAACAGGGTGGGATTTGTTTAGGGTGAATTCCTTTCTGTCACCTCATATAAATTTCCCAGCACACTGAATAACAGCCTGGTAAGAGTTCATCTACTGTATGGTGCCTTGTAACCAGAGAATAAGAAAGGGCGGTCACAGCAGCTAAAAGACAAAATAGGAAGGTCACTTTGAATTTCTGGCTACACCATTAGACTGAGAGAAATGCTAAATGTCACTCAGGAAATTTGACATTGAGTTTATCCAGTTTGTGAATAATGTACTATCTATGATGAGATTAATTAGCATGGGCAAAGAGGTGTGTTTACACTGAAAAGAATGACAATTAATTTAAAAACAACAGAGAGCTATGTTTTTCCACTAAGTCCACAGATTTACATTAAATGAGCTCCACACCTCATCTCTGTCTGTCCAGCATGGTAATGTTGTGTACAAAAGAAATTCTAACCTTTGCAAAAATTATTTTGTATTATTATGTCTGTTCTACATCTCTACAAACTAAAACGGGGGGAAAAAATCAATACCTGTTGTTCAGAGCCAAATCCATGCTTCTTACATTTCAAATACGTCTTATAAACAATCTGTGAACCCCAGGAAGTAAGCTGAAGAATGAGTACATTGCTCCAGAAATACACCCAGAGTGTTTTATACCTTTGATATGATGGCCAGGAAAACAGATGTTGTTTGAAACTGAAAAAGAGCTCCGGAATCTGGTATTTTGCCAAAAATCTGCATTATTATTAGTATGTCTGCATAGGCTATTAATGAGTTCCACTTGAATGGTGACAGTGTTAAGTCTGGCATTTTTAAATGTGTATCAGGAAATGAGATGGAACACAGACACACCTTCTTTGCTGTACTCTCTGTGCTGTGTTTGGCCTCAAAACTCCAGATGTAGTCTACGAAGCATGTGAGGCTGAGTGTAAAAAGGTCCAGTTGTGTCCCATCTACTTGTAGGTTATAAATGCCTCAAAGTTTAATATCATATATTGTATATACTGAGACTTATGTTATTGTGTCATTCCTGTTAAAAGAGCATTGTGTTATTTTCTCAAATTACGGATTTACATTCCTAATGATCTTTGTCCATTTCTTTAGACTGTAAGCACTCTGGTGGTGGAAAAAGCTAATGTGTCTGGATTCTACTACTGTACAGCAAAGAATGAACTTGGGAACCGGACTATGAGAATACCTTTCTTTGTGTATAGTAAGTGGACCATTTTTTATTTATCTAAAGTAAAAATTCTACTTTTTTTATAATTCCACTAAAATCTGTGGCAATTCATTTGATTCTACCACACGTGTCCAAAATATCAGTGTGGTACCGTCATGCTTTTTACTTCCTAAATGTATGTGTGAGTGTGTGTTTATATATATATATATTTATATATATACACACACACACACACACACACACACACACACACACACACACACACACACACACACACACACACACACACACACACACACACACACACATGAACACATATATATTTTCACAGAACCAATTGTATTTTTAATATTTCACAAATTCCATCTTTGTATTTAGTCTATTAACACTCTTTTGTCACGTGGTGAATTTTGGCAGATTTGTGACTAAATTCTGGACAGTAAACATGCTTATGATTTAGTAGTATTGAAACAATTTTGCCATGAAAAAAGCTCCTCACTCCAGGCAAAGTCTTGTAACTCCCCTCCCTGTTCTGCTTCTGCTTACATACTTTGGAATGGACTGTGGTACTGGAATGCCAATCATGGTTTTGTATCGAATCACTTTATTATGTAGCTGACCGGGTTCAAATGTGTTTGAAATTAGAGGCTCATTACATAATGAAGAGTGTGTCAGCTCTTCAGAATATTCAGAGTTACCTAGATTACAATGATGAGGAAAAAAATAGCTGGAATCAATATCAGACGAGACGAGAAAAATGAGAACTGTGCACTAAAAATGAAGACGGATAAAATGGTGGATGTCAAGTGGCATGTCTCCAGAACAGAGCTGAAAACCCCAGAGAATATGCTTTGCTATGCAAAAGGTGAAGATGACTTTGTGCACAGGAATGCTGGTCAGAGGGATGAAATAGTAATAACAGCTGTCTTCTCTGGTGGGACATATATTGCTGTGAATAAACAATCATTTTGCCAGCTCCCTGGAGGCCTGGCCTTAAGTCTGGTTCCTATTGTAATGCTTAAAGTCAGCCATCACTGCCGCCATTTGCCAACAATGTGCTTCCAATTAGAAGTGATGAAACAGGAAATAACTGCAAATTTCACATTCCTGGCATTGCAGTGTACAGCTTTGTGTGTAGTGTGGGCCAACAACAATCTCTTTCAACAGTACATATATAGCGTAGTTTCAGGTTTTCAGATTATGCATAAAAAGCATGCAATAAATGCATCATGTTGACTGACATGTTCAATGAATTGTTCTTTCCATCCTGCTTCTTGAAAATAATGTCTTATTTTATTTTATCTTCAATAGATCAGACACAGCCGTTTGAGATTGGGCCCTCGACAGCTGTTGCAGGAGATGACGTTACATTGACCTGCAGAGGCACGAGATACCTCTATGATAGGTTGCATTGGTATGGTCCACTGGGCCGCATAGTGCCCAAAGATGAAACCACACTTTGGATCGAGCCCTACTCCATGTCTTTGTCCATCAAGTTGCCCCGTGTGTCCAGAAACCAGACACTGGGCTATGAATGCCAGGCTTTAAACATCAACTCCAATGAAGTGGTCAATACAACATCTCATTTGTCTATTAATGGTGAGTTTCACCTACCAAGCACCAAATAATTTCTTTATGAAGAGCATTACACCATTTTACATTACATCATGTGATGTAATGTAAGACCCAGCTTATGTTACAGATCAGTATGAAACAAATGGCCATAGTGCATGAATCTCAGGAAGAGTTGTTATCGTTATACTTGGAGTTTTATGATTAGTAGCATGTATGGTTGCTTAATAATTAGTGTAATTAAATGCAATGCATATACAATAAATTCTAATGTATAATATCAAAATTAAATGTATTACCAAATATACATTTATAAGAAAAATAATACAATAATTGAAATCATCCAGTCCAGTTGTTTATATAAATTGGCATTTATTAAATGTAATTCCTTATACAAATACAGTTGTACAGTTGTTAACTCAAAGTAATTTACAAACAATTTATTATATTTATCTATTAAATGAATTTTTTATCTTTTATGCATATATTTAATTGGTGATACTTTACAGTAAGGTTCCATTAGTTAATGTTAGGTAATGTATTAACTAATATGTACAAACAATACATTATGACACTATTTATTCATCTTTGTTAATGTTAATGAAAATAACATTCACTGTCATTCATTGTTAGTTTATAGAAGTGTGGTATGTTAATGAGAACAATGTGTAACTCTCCATTGTCTGACACAGAGAGACAAAGGCCCACGCTGAAGCAGAATCTGACTGATCAGGATGTGAACAGCAGCAGCACGCTGATTCTGTCCTGCTTAGCTGAGGGTGTGCCAAAACCAGGTATCAAATGGTACAAAGACAAGACTCCTGTCACAGAGGGACCAGGTGAGAAAGCAGTAAATGGGTTTTTCTACGGTCACAAGTGATCAGTTATTTTATAGTGACTTTATATGTAGATCCTTTTATCAGGGATCTAGATCTTTCTGGATCTGTTCTGTTTTATATGGTGTACCTTTTTATAATGCTCTCAGGTATCACTCTAAAAGATGGCGTTCTGGTCATTGAGAGGGTGAAGAAGTATGATGAGGGCATTTATGAATGTCGTGCCAGCAATGATGGAGGGGATGCAATAACCAGTGCGGTCATTACTGTAGTGGGTAAGTACCTAGATGATGACCAACTCTTCACTTGCCTTTACTTCTTTATTCATCATTCATATTATAGGAAAGAATTAATAACTCCAACAGTTAATAACTGTGCAAATTGTCCTGTTATAAGACTTTCACTTCAATTCTGACATTGTGAAGATGATTCAAAATCTCGTAAGCACTGCTCTCAAAGTTTCCATATAGTAATGTAAACAGTACAAATAGCCTTTTTTGGCCAAACTTTAAATAACTATTGAATGAGAATGACAGGCTGCCAGGAATACCATGCAAATTCCTAAAATTCCCATAAAATTATTTTTAGTTAAAGTCAGGGAGTTGACTTCTTCATAGTCTTTAAGGATATTCAGTAATGACCAATGAGAAATGTCTTTAAAGAAGGAGAGGGTTTGAATTTCAAAAGGACCTTTCCAAAAAAAGTTCTTGTCCCTGCACCCCTCAAAGCCAACTGCAACACTCATCTCAGTAGTGAAATGCAGTTTCACAAAAAAAAACAGGCTTGACTTGATTTAACAAACCCAAGCCAAACACATTAACTTAAAGAGAGCAGAGTGTGCTTTTAATTCTTTCTCCTTCCTCTTTTGGAAATAAAAACATATTTTGCTGTATATTGTATGTGAACACTGAATACATGATAAAAGTGAGTGAGTGGAACACTGCACAGACAGTGTGTCAGATCAGAATCAAATTTACTGTAGGGCAAAGGCAGAAAGTAGCATGGCATGATAAATCCAGTTTACAATGTGAAATGTGGTTTTGTATTTGATATACTTGGTATGTGACTACATGTAGAAATATTATTAAAAACATGATTATCTGTGCAGATAAAATTTGTTAGACAAAAGCATTGTGTTGTTAAATATTTATTAGATAAAATCACTGTGATGAATATGGTACACATGGTTCTTTAATTGAAAACACGTTGTTTCCGCATTCAGGAGAAGAGAGTAAACCAAATATTGAGTTGATCATTTTAGTGTCTACTGGAGCAGCGGCAACATTTCTTTGGATAATGCTTATTCTCTTTATCCGTAAAATAAGAAAGGTAAGGACTTGACTCTAACTATATGTAAACTGTAACTGAACTACTGTAGGAGTTTTACAAACAAGTCTCTTATGATTACAGTATAAAAACTCTTACAGTTAAAATATCTTATTACTATTTTATTTATTAAATTTTTTTTACATAATTTATTTCTGTGATTTCTGTCATTACTCCAGACTTTTGTGATGTTTATTCTAAAAATGCTATGTTCGACAGTGCACACTAATGCTTATGTAACATGCGGTCTTGATTTGTCGTTTTATTTTTGTTACTTAGTCATGGTCTTCTCTCAAATCTCTTAATGATCTCATACCCAACAGTCATGCAGTTACATAGGAAGAATTACAGAACCCTGTTCTATTTTTTTTAAACATTTATTTACAAACTTAGATTTATTTATTTCTACCAGCCAAGTTCAGCAGATTTAAAGACAGGGTACCTGTCCATCATCATGGATCCTGACCAGATGCCCCTTGATGAGCAGTGTGATCGTCTGCCCTATGACAGCAACAAATGGGAGTTTCCCAGAGACCGCCTCAGACTCGGTGAGTTCAAAGAGCATTTTCATTCACTTTTACTAACTAACAATTCAGATTTACATCTGAGAGCAATGTAAACAAGAATGAACTCAAGACCTTCCTAACTCAAAATATCTTCTTTCATAGCTCAGGAGACTCATTAGAGATATTATGCTTCATTTAGGTGTTGACTTTTCCTCATATGTTTCTCTTAAAATGCCTTTGGACAAATAAAAATAGCCACAACTTAGATAATTGCTGTCATAAAGTATAGAACAATAAAATCAATATAGATAGCATAGCTCATACAACTTAGTTTTGGAAGAAATTGATGTAAAATGATAAATTTCACATTGAAGTCTCTTTCTTATGGGACTAAACATGTAAAGAGCCATAAAATACAAAGACAAACCTTTCCATACACAGCTCAACACAACTGGCTCTTTCTGCTCCTTAATTGCCTTAATCTTCAGGCCTATTGTTTGAGAACGGTGGGCATCAGGGTTGTTATGCCATTATATATCAGCAAGCCGATTTTGTCATTCAGTCTTGCTCCATGAATTCTCAGTGGAGGGTCAGTAAAGCAGTCCCAACCTCTGCAGGCTGTTTTAATTACAGCCTCACATCTTTTCTGACAGGGCATCCTGCCTGATTTATGAGCCCCAGGACATGGCTAGCTCATGGAGATTCTCTCTCTCTTTCTCTCCCTAACAGGTAAAACTGTGGGCCATGGAGCATTTGGAAAAGTTGTAGAGGCCTCTGCATTTGGCATAGACAAGATTTCTACTTGCAAAACGGTGGCAGTGAAAATGCTGAAAGGTATTTGTGATCTATGTTTCAATGTTCTCCAAAAGCAAATGACAAATTACAGTTTGAGTTGAAAGTTAAAGAGAAAAATCTAAATTGACATGCAGCGTTATGGCAGTGTTGAATACACACTGATCCAGTATATTGAATGCAAATGTAAATCAGATATTGAAAACAGAAGTCTATAGTGGATCTTTTGTATGAAGATAATTGGCAGCTCTTCAGAATATTGCATTTTGCATGTGATAGTCCACAGATATAAAACCTTGGACAACAGCTTACGTACGTGAAGTGAATGTGCCAATACTCACTTAGCATTTATCAATGAACAGATGTTTCTTAGATCACACTGAACCAGAACCATGTAATGTGTTTGCTATTTTATTGCTTACTTGCAAAATGTCTGCTGTAATACAACAGTATTGAATCAACACAGGGAATTTGTGTTATGCATTCAAGTAAACAAATATTTAGGACTGTATCCTCTTGAATTGGTTTAAACTCTGGCTGTCTGGTCAGCTGGCTGCAGTGTTTGTTTAGTGATGGTGCGTTCTTGCAGAGTAATGAGCGCCGCTCTGGTGGTGGTGTTTTGTCTGTTCTTGATGGTGATAAATCTGTCAACTTGTGTTTTTCCACTAATGCTATTACATCTGTCATCCCTGTGCATTAGACATAGAACTCTAGTAAGAATGATGCCTCCCTATGCACCACAGGTCACCTCTTAATAAAAAGTTCCCTTCATTTAAATCCCTTCAAATTATTAAATGTACTGCCTTCACACATTTTATTTCCAAATTATAATGTGGCCCTGCTAAACAAGCTGTCAGTGTTTCATTATTTGCATGTTTTTTCATCACCCAAAACTCTAAAAATGTAAAATGCAAAAGAAAAATTGGTCTGTCCTTCATGCTTGTTTCATACCTTCTTCTACTTTGAAACAAGGAGCGCCAATATTCCTCTCAGTAAAAGTCACTGTGTGGTGTCTTTGGTATGAATCTTGTACGAATTATTGTTCTACATCAAACATAGCTCTCCTGTGTCAAATTGATGGGTCTAAAAGACAGGACACCTGACGTGTTAAAACAACAGCCCACAGTCTGACTTCATGACCTCATAAGGTCACCAGGATAGTGTTCCTGACCACATATTTCCCTAGAATGATGTACAAACTACAGAGAAACTGAAAAAACATTGTTTCTATTTCTCTCGTTCAAATCCTTTAGACAGTTTATAACAATGTTTCCGCCAGATCTGCGCACTATAATTTATGATGTGCATTAGGTTGTCTGTTCAAGTTGTGTGAACCCCTTGATTATCAAAGTGCTGCTCAAAAAGTTTTTGTTGGTATGATTTAATTTTTGCCCATTTTTATTTATATGACAATTATGATACATGATATAATACAAACTTTTGTTAATATTAAACTTATGTAATGTAATACATTTTAGATATGTGCGATATGTAGATATGTGTGTTTATTGAACAAAAATATTAATGTATAGATTATCTATATTTATACAGATAAATTGTATTCTTTGTATCCAAAAAAAAAAAAAAGTTTAGCATTTTAAATATCAAGTCACATTTATGTCAAGAAGATATTGACAGAACATTTTATATCCATTGGAAACAATGGTAACTGTAATTGAAAGGTCCGCCTTTTGTCAGGAGTCCTGAATTATAAATCATGCTTGAGTCCTTCGCCACAAAAACATGCATTTTCCTAACATTCCAAACAAAAATCCTTTCCGATCATGTAAGACACTCCATTAATTCGTTGTCCCTCTTATCCTCTCCACTCAACAGCGGGAGCTACAAATAACGAGTGGAGAGCTTTAATGTCTGAACTGAAGATTCTGATCCATATTGGTCATCATCTCAACGTGGTCAATCTGCTCGGAGCCTGCACAAAGCGTGGAGGTTAGAGGAAGCTGACAGAGAGAATTCAACCATGCTGATATGAGAACTTTGTAACATTTTCTAAAACTTTTTCCTCTCTGTTTTTACATTTGTTTGGTGTACGCTCAGATCCGCTAATGATCATCGTGGAATACTGCAAGTATGGAAATCTTTCCAACTACTTGAGAAGTAGGAGGGGTGACTTTGTGGTTTGCAAAGTAAGCAGTAAAGTCTCTTGTTCATTTAAGCAGTGATTTGACATGATGACACATGATATTGACCCGGAATGTATGCTGATAACATCCACAGTCTCAGGACGATAAGGCTCTGCATTCCAGCTCTGGGTGTGATCTGAGCGAGCTCATAAAGCACAGGTTGGAGAGCATGGCCAGCACCGGAAGTTCAGCCAGCTCCGGCTTCATTGAAGATAAGAGCTACTGTGACTCGGAGGAAGAGGAGGAAGGTAGCGACTTAGTGTCTTCCTTCCCTTCTCCCCTCCTCCCTCTCAACCCCTCACCTCCACCCCACCCTCTCTGCTCTTAAGGCTACACTGATTGTTTTTTCCCCTTCAGTCTGATAGGTGACTTCCTCAGGCATTCATAAATACAACTGATATTTTGTACGAGCCACTGTCACCCACTGCGTGCAGAGCTAGTCTGCTGTGGGCACATTGGGTCGTGCTGTCCCATGCTGGTTATTTCTGGTTTGATAAACTGTTTAATCAGGTGGATGATCCACCCACAAGCCTCTCACTTGAGTATCAATGACAAAGTGCACGTCGCAGTCTTCATCTTAAAAAAGAAGTCACATTTCATTGTCTCCCTATTGGATGTGTGATATTATGAAAGCAAAAATATTACAACTTTATTAAGGGTTTGAAAGAGGATCCAAAATTTCACAGATTTGTAGTAAAACAGATTCTTGGAAATTCTTTTTCCTTTTCCTTTTTTTCTGCCTTCCAACACTTGCATAACAAAACAATGGTTTTGATTTAGCTAATACCCTTTTACCCTTTTCTTGCAGAGCAAGAGGATTTGTATAAGAAAGTGCTCACTCTGGAAGACTTGATTTGCTACAGCTTTCAAGTGGCTAAAGGCATGGAGTTCTTGGCTTCAAGAAAAGTAAGAATCACACTTTCTCTGGATTCCATGACAAATAGCTCTAACCCTTGCAATGAATCATTGTATTCTTAGTTTGTAATGGCAGGCCATTAAAATACCAATTTCCTTTTTAAATAATTTTCTGGCTCTTCTGGTTTTACATTAGTAATCAATCTCTGTATTTTGGCAACACTTTGAGAAGCTTGTCTAAAACTCCAGAATATGAAAACCCAAATTACTTTATTTATCCAACACATTCACACACATCCAGCAGATGAGATTAATTGCCACATATTAAGATGTGGTTTAGCATACGTCATTTAATCTCATCTCAGGTCAGAGGTTCCCCGATGGCAGTTCCATATGTTTTACATTATCACAGCTTTTCATCATGTGCTTCATCTGACAGCGTAATGCCACACATGGTTCAAATAAGACACAAAACACATCTTCACTACAATCCCTTTCCCTGGTCAAGACACTGAGAGTAGAAAGAATAAACAATTATATCTTGCTATTACAATAATCTGATAGATTAAGTTTTGTAGATCATAATGTAATAGGATCTCTCTTTTACTTCTACAAGTGTATTCACCGCGATCTGGCCGCACGTAACATCCTGTTGTCTGAAAACAACGTAGTAAAGATTTGCGATTTTGGACTTGCAAGAGATGTATACAAGGACCCAGACTATGTCCGCAAAGGAGACGTAAGTGTGGAAGATTCTCCAATTATTTCATATCGGTCATGGATACATGTTGCAGACAGGCTGTGTAATGTGCACAGTGTTTCAAAACTACTTAGTGTGATGGACACAAAGGATAACAGTCCAAAAACCACAGACACTGTGAATATTCATCTGGAAAAAGATCAAATGTTTCTGTTAATGCCAAGAGTCTTTGGCATGCTGTTAGTCATTTTATAAGCCCTAATAATATTATTCTGGTCAAAGGATGTTTTCTTGTGGTCAAGTGTGAGCCAAGACGTCACACAGATTATATTATCAAATAGACAGCATTGTATAAGCTACACTTTGTTGAACTGAATTTAATATTGGGAGTTGTTCCTTTACAGGTGAGAGTAAAATGGACTGCTTCTCTTTTTTAGGCCAGACTTCCCTTAAAGTGGATGGCTCCAGAGGCAATATTTGACAAGACCTATACCACTCAGAGTGATGTGTGGTCTTTTGGAGTACTTATGTGGGAGATCTTCTCTCTTGGTAAATACCATCACTGTCTTAAAAGCATAACTCACATTCCTTTTAATTCACCTTTTCATTGGAGACACACACAGCACTGTTGCAACGCTCCAGGAACTTGTAGTAATTAAAAGAGTTTAAAATACTCTCTAATGTTTTATTTTATATTGTCTGTTAACACAAACAATCTTGATGTAATATTTAGGGGAGATTCGATTATGAAACGATCAAAGTAATAATTTCAAGCTTTTATGAATTCAGGCATTCAGTTCTTGGAACAGTGTTTTCTGCTCTGATGTTTTCCGTGAAACGAAGTGTTGGCTTTTCCTTCCTTTCTTCTATATAGACGTCTCTAAGAATTTGTTTGTTTGCTTTACTGGTTCTTTGCATTTTACACCAACATAAAAAGCCCAGACAGGATTCAGCACCCATTTCACAGTTAAACACATGAAGTACGAAAGCAACTCAGCACATGCTGTGCTTCATCATTTAAATGGAAATAAAACGAACATGAGGGTACTCAATCAAAGACACCTGGCACAAACCAGGCTGCTCATGAAGTGCCCTGCGCTATCAACCTCCTCCAGATGTGGAGGGCAATAACTGTCAGCTGCTGTTAAAATTTCCTTTGGGAACAAAAAGGATTGCGTTGTCAGCTTGAAAAAAAAAATGCTATTTTCATTCCACTAGTGCAACAACATCTGTGAACTTCAATGGTGTGTTTTTTAATCTTAAATAAAGGTTGGAAAACAGGAGAAATCATCTTCCATTTGATCAGGTTTCAAACTGGAAATGTAGTTAGCAGGCAGCATTTAATGAAAACGTACTACAACCTTTAATGGTTTATTGTACAGTGTCGCTTTGGCACCTTTCTCATTAAAGGCTATGAGCAAACAACTTTAATGTGACCATTTGTATATATATGTATTTAAAAAAAATTCATTACAAATTTCTTTAAGACGATTACCAGGGCCCGGCGAGGGAGAGGGAACCCAAATGCGACTTCTATGGAGGGGAAACCAGTAATAGTGTAGAAATAAAAAATGTTGCAGAATTTTGCATTATAACTTTTTCATAATAACATCAAACATCATAACACAATGCAAAGTTTTTCACAATACTAAGTAACTAACATTCTAGATTATTAAGTGGTTTCAGACTTTTGCACCCTCATATTAATGCATTTTTAAAGATTTTCCTTTTAAATGCATGTTGAATGAACTAGAAACAACAGTAAAATTTCCCCAGATTTATATTCACACTTAATGCAATGAACTTTGTGGGAAAATAGTAGGCCATCATTTTGCATGTTAAAATAAAGCAACATTCAGGAAAACACAATATAAATAATCCATCAGTGATATTGAAGGAATAGGATCTTAACTGATGACTCTTAGCTGTCACAACCATTGAGCTTCAGTGATTTAAGTTGGTGTCAAATAGACTAACATGAAAAGTTTAGAAAAATTATTATTGCTACTTGATAGTATCCAGGGGAGAAACATTTGCACTGCACCCAAAGTACACTCTCATGTTTTGTGTTGTGGAATTGAATTTCTTATTCCTGTTTTTCTTGGCACTCCACATCTACTGCACTCTTTTCCCAAAGTTGCAGGAGATTTTCAAGTGCTGTTAATGTATTTGTTTTTAATGACTACCCAATCTATGTCTGAGGGGGGTTTAGATCATTGTTTAGTGAAAAATTTACCTTTTCTAAGATCTGTTATGATCCGCATATTTTAGTGGTTATCAGTTATTATTAAAAGGATTTAAGTCAAGTAAATGAAAATATTTTTTCATGAATCATGGTTTTTGCAAGTGTGCACCAAAGTCTCAACAGTCTCCAAATTCATGATGTCTTAATAATTGAGCGTTTCTGGAGAAAACAGCTTTGCACAGAAGTACAGTCAGATAGGCCCCACTGATGCTGATTGTGCAGAGGTCTTTCCATTGATCTCTCTGTGTTCCCAACCCACTTCACAGTTTAATGAGTTTCTTGTCAGACCCTTTGAAGTGGGCAGATCTCTATTTCATGGAAAAGTCTTGATAACCCCATTATTCTCTTTCTTCTCCCCAGGTGCCTCCCCTTACCCTGGCTTACACATTGATGAGGAATTCTGCTGCCGACTGAAGGAGGGCACCAGGATGAAAGCTCCTGAATATGCCTCCTCTGAAATGTAAGAGTCGCTCTGCTTGTGTCACTAATGTCAGGCAGTCCTGATTTGAAATTTGGGCCACTGTACCCAAAGTATACATGAAAACTACTATCTTTAAGGTATTTATTTTTAAAAAGTCTCTAAGTAAATTCCCTCTGTCTGATCCCAAGACTTTTAAACAAAAACAAATCTCACCTCTCTCTGTAACGCCCTTCAAAACTCTTTGGGGTTATTAGCTGAAATCTGCACTCTGGGGAAATAAAATCCTCTCCTATCGATACAGTTGAAATGATCAGAAATATCTCATTTAATTGCTTTGACACAAAACTGAAGCCTTAAATGGAAACATATCAATTATTCGCTGAGTAAAAGGAAAGGAGCAGCTTCTGATTGGAAGCTAGTTTATAGTGCAGCTGATGTGTGCTGGGGATCCATTACTGACTTACACCAATGCAGCTGAAACTCAAGCTCACATTAAAGGCTTCAGACTACCTAGGCAGCATGGGGTGGCCAAACACAGTGGCAGGGCCCCTGAGCATCAGACAGGGAAACCCATTGGCAAGATACTCCCATTGTGGTTACAGGTTTAGATTGCAAGCCAAACCTAAATCTGAACATTTTCAGATGTAACAAGATATGAGAGAAGGGGTCATGGTATCAGTTTTAAATGTGGAAAGGAAATGAAGCGGACAACTTCAGATTAGTGTTGGTTTTAAATGGGTGTGGAGAACTGAATCGCCTCAGTTTGAGAGAGAATATTCATTGCCTGTTCTCAATAACAACCCCTACTGCTGTCTATGAAGTGCTCTACTAAATCTTTGTTTCAAAACTATGGGCTGGTTCAGGGTGGTAATTTTTCATATCTGAAATTCTGTAACTATATCAAACCTACTGTCTCAAACATTGGGAAACCTGGACAGAGCACTTATGTGTAAAACATTGCATGTAATGCAAGTCTCACATTTGCAATCACACACACCAACTGAACATAACAAGAGGCCATTAAAGATGGTGATTGGAGATGACCTACAAAATAAAGTCCAGACCTCAGACCTGAATTGTATTTCACACTCATAAATACAGCCTTTCTGGTGACAAGTCCTCAAAACCCAAAAGTGTTTCCATTGAGCTTTAAAGAACTTGTCAATTAGCATTGCAGATATGGGTCAATTTAATATACTGTATCAGCTGTAGCACTGATAACACTGTTCTTCAAGAGAGCAGAGAATTTGATCAAGTTTAATGATGAACAGGTTTCCACTGTCCCACACTCGTTATTACTCAATACAATGAACTAAATGCTTTAGGCTGTCATTCATGTATTTTGCATTTCCATTTCCATAAGCGTGAGTATGATTTGAAAGGATATAAAACATCCTGGTGTTTCGTGGATTGCAGAGGAACCACCATTCACCATTTTTCTGGACTTCCTGTTAGTTTAAGGAGAGCTCCATCTGGATTCATTAAAACAACAAGTCCTGCTAATCTCCTTCACAGCCCATGAGAAGCATACCTCCTCTCTGATCACTAACATATTCAAGCCCAGATGGATATATTAGTTGATTAGCATAAGGAAGTAATGAGTCATCAGCTAGTACAGTAGTTTTTCCATACTCCAAACTGCACAGTGTTGTGCTAATCAGACAGGATCAGAGAGTTTCATGGGTAACAGGCTTTATTTATATAAGGACCTGTGAGGGCAATATCATAGTATAAACAGGATACAGCTCAATCATCATCAGTGATCATTTACTTGAATGCCTGCTCAGTGCATTGACGCCCCAGAGTTTCACAACTGAAACTTAGCCTTTAGATAAATGAAACCATTATAGGCCACTGCAAAGTCCAAAAAAGGACCCCAGACGTCCCTTGTGGAGAAAGATGCTGACAGCTTGTGTAGAGCAGGAGGAAGTTCCTCTCAACACAAACTCTCACCCTGAGAACGGTGCAATGAAAACACCCAGCCTCGCTCCTTGTGTCACGCATCGAATATTATTGATGACTGTAAATAATTGGATAAGCCGGATTTGTAGACTAACTTAGAGGTCAAGGCACAGGGTGTAATTCATGAGGGTTTGTGTAGCTGCTGAAGAATTGCAATTTATGGTTATGGTGTATTAATCACTCTGAATGTTCAAAGGAAGTTCTTTAACATATGCATGTTTCTGTCCATAGATATCAAACCATGTTAGAATGCTGGCATGGAGAACCATCCAAGAGGCCCACTTTCACAGAGCTGGTAGAGAGGCTAGGAGATCTGCTACAAGCTAGTGTACAGCAGGTAAGAAAGTCTCATTCACTTCATTACATTGTATGCCTTACTCACAGACTTTATTTAAACGTTTAGTGTTTAAACACATAAAACTTATGGGATGAGAGATGCACTACCATTACACGGGCAAAACCATGTTAGCCTGTCACTGCAAACTGTGTTTAACAACTAGTCATAGAAAAAAGGTGAATATTTTATAAATGTGATGAATGGAAAGATGCTAAGCCAAAGTTTAAATCTAACCAAAATCCAGAGGAGATTGATGGACGGACTGCTGTTTGTGCGACACATCAACTATTGGTTTGTTGCGGATGTGTGTGTGGGATGCTATGTGTTGGACCAGGAATATTGCCAAGGCAGAGGTTCATTCCATGGGTGGTAAAGGAGAAGTGTACATGTCTCTGTGTGTGTGTTTGTTGGACTTCTTACAGCACATAACTTTTGCCATCTGTTCATGACTGTCTCTAGTGACTGTAAAGAAAATTTAAGACACGCAAAGTCCAGGGTCACAAATAATTCTAATATGCTGATTATTATTATCAATTTTGAAAACATTTGTGCAGCTTCATATTTAGTTACATTTTTTCAGGATTCTTTGATTAATATTTATTTGAAATTGGAATATTTTGTAAAATTCCAAATGTATTTATTCAGTTTAATGCGTCCTTTCTAAAAAAAAAAAAAATCTTTACCCTAAATGTTTGAATAGTAGGGTACAGTATGCTACAGCATAAAAATGTATTTATATACACATATCATTTATTCTCAATTAGGGGTGCACCGAAATTTCGGCCGCCGAAAGTTTTCGGCCGAAATGGCATTATCGGTTTCGGGCCGAAATAAAAAAAACAGCCGAAAACGTAAACCGAAAATGAATGTCACCCGCCCCTCCCATCCGTGCGCAAGCGAGGTTTCACTCACGGTCGAGCTGTTATCACGCGTCTGCCTATCAAAGATTAAGCATGTCAAAGGGCTGTCACAATCAAAAAAAGCTTGTCACAAAAGCTGCACAATCGATCGGACCAACCAACACAAGTTTCGAAAACGAAAACAGGGAATCGATTTTAACGGCCTTCTCTCAGAGCGCGTCCAGCTCGTCACTATACGCTCGCAGCGAACGCGCGTCACACAGCAACGGCAGGTTTTGACACACACACACACACACACACACACACACACACACAGAGCCTATTAGTGCATAATATCAATGTAGCCTTCAGTAATGTTTTTCATTGATGTTATGGCAGTCCACATTGCTGACTTGTGCGCGTCTCAAGCGCCCTCTTTACGTTCGCCCTAATGCCTGTTTAGTTGTATGTGGATTTGTCTATATTTGGCGTTGAAAAACGGATCAACGCCAAATATAGGCAATTTACTAACGATACTAACACTTTGCCTATGTCTCAAAAATCGAACAGGATTTTTTTTTCACAAAAGTGACAGCCCTATACGAGAGGACACCAAAGTTGCAATATGTAACATTTGTTCTGCAAAAATCTCCAAAATTGTGGATTTTTTTGCACAATTTTTAAAAAACTATTTTATTTGATGGAACATAAAACTTGAAGAATAATTATTATTTATATTTATTGTAAAAAATATTTTATGTTTTGTTATGTAACTGTTAATAAAAGTTTGATTATTATATTGTGATTTTTCAATTTAGATCCATTAAATCCAAGCAATATATATATACGTTTTTAAAAGAAGCCATTTTCGGCTTCAGTTTCGGTTTTCGGCCAAGTGCATCCTAAATTTTCGGTTTCGGCGCAGAATTTTCATTTCGGTGCATCACTATTCTCAATTACAAAGTCATACAAATTCTCATAGATATTCAAACAAGAGAAAAGTTAAGGTAAAAATCTACAATTTATGTTAAACATTTGATGGCGTAGTATGTTCCTTTAAATTCTTCTTAGGTCAAGAAGAAAGTAAGGAATGAATCTGATTTATAATATGGCTTGAAGAGAAGATATGTTCTCAGTAAAAGACTACATAGAGATCAAGACATATTCCAAGCCATCTGAACAGGAAGCCATCCAAACTCCCTCTTTCTCACATAAGGAATCAAGATTAGAGAGTACTGCCCAGACTGCCCCTAATAACATCATCTCCTTAAAAAAATATTCTTCATACATTCCCTTGCAGATTTATGTACAGATTCCTCCAGGATCTTATAAAACCATATGCAGGGTGATGTCACAGTTTTAAAATGAGTGTTTAAACACTTTGTCTCTCTCAGGAGGGAAAGCACTACATCCCGATCAACACAGCCCTATTGACCAAAGCAGACCCCTCAAACATGAGCCCCACAGAGGAGACCTCCACCAGACCTGCCTCTCTTAGAGACTCTGGGACAGCTTGGTAAGATAGCTTTATCAGATCCATATAACAGATATAGGCTCAGACTGATTTGTATTTATTCTTCAGTTGTTAAAAATCACTAAGAATCCCATTTTTCATGAGGACTATTTCAAGCTTTTTAGAATGTTATTATTTTTTTTGTAGATAAACTTACTATACTATATATATATATATATATTCCTGTTTCAAAAATGCACCATACTTCATCCCATTGGCCTTGAGTTGGAGGGTTTAAAAGTAAAGGAAAGCACTAATTGGTTCTTGACAAGAAACAGTCCTCGTAGCATTAAGGACCCCTCAAGGAATTTCCTTTTTTGCCACAAATGCAGTTTCAGAAATTATGCCTACTTAAGATAATATTTATCCATCTTGTGTTTCCACAGCTCCTTTAAGTATATTTGTAGAGAATAGTGTCAAAATGCTGCAATCCCTGTTATCCCTTAAGCTGAGTTTACTTAACCCTGCTGAACAAAATTAAATAAAAAATATTTTTTCCAACATAGTATTGAACGTTTACTTGGAAACTGTGCTACCATAATGTGTTTCATGTTTTGTTTGGATCTGTCAGACATGATGTCATGATAAACCTTTCACACTGAGCTGATATGGAGTATTTGATGCTTTCAGGAACATGAAGATCCCTCCAGCGAGTGTGAAGACCTTTGACGAAGTAATCATGGAGAATGGAACCAACAAGATCCATGAGGTGAAGAGCCTTTTCTCACTCTCCCTCTCATAAGAAAAGTCACATTACAAAATAATCCAAATATATTGTGTCTATGGTTAAGTCAAGTTTGGTCTTTCACAGGGAGGGCAGTCAGACAGCGGAATAACTCTATCTTCAGATGACCTGAAGACACTGACACGTCTGGATTCACTGGCCAGATCCCAGAGTTTTATGGCCCGAGCGTGAGTATAGTACATTCACTCTTGTTTAGACCTTGCCTGGGCACATCCAGGACCACAGGAATATTGCATCATATGCCCCGGAGACCCTCCCACCCTCCCATACAATGGCACAGTGGAGAGATATTGCCAAAGGTGACAATCTCAACAGCCAGGCTGGGTGTGTGACTAGTTAAAGCTGGCTGTAAGGTCTGGTGACCTGCATCTTTTGTTTGTACCGGTTGTAATGATCTCTGATTCCATTACTGAAACAACACAGCTACAGATATGGCACATGGCCATCTCATACAATAACATGCATTTACTTTATTTTAGGAAGTATTTGATAGAATGAGTGTTTATTATTGTAAGTGATCACAATATATTCCATTCTAATATTTTAATACAAAATATAAGCTGTGAATATAACTTAATATTGAATGACTAATAAAAAAAGGATCTCATTTAAAACAGGGTCAGTTCTTGCCTGAGACCAGCCTAAGAATTTATTAACAACAGACTTAGGTGTACTGAGGTCTGAGACAACATTACTTGTTCATAAATGAGCCCCAGGGCAACTGGCGCTGAACAATGTAGTGAAGGTGGCCTTTTAAGATATTAATGGCAGGCCATTGGGGAGAATTAGCCTTGGTTTTGTTAAAGCGTTTGAGATCTGAGACAGCGTTTATGGTCTTCCAGTCCAGCAAAGGCTAGGGATAATCTACAAAGGTTATCCTCTAAATTGCATTTAAAGCCTTGTGGACTATACAGCATCCTAATATTTCAGGGCAGCAGTTTGTATACCACCAATTGCAGCTAAACAAATAGTAATAATCTCTTACTGATTGGAGGTTTATGACTCAGCAAAGGGGTTAACTGACTAATCTTGGCCATGCTAGAAGTTTTCTGTCTAAATATGTGATTAGCATTAGATAAGGGCATCTGAGTACACCACAATGCCAGAGCTATATTATATGATATTCAGCTATAAAAGGATCTTTTTTAATCATATAATGTGTCTTGTAAAAAAAATAAAAATCTATACTACAAATCCATGCACAGATTGCCATGGTCACAGGACGAAGAAATGAGAAGAAAGAGCCATTTGGAGCATGTAGAGAATGATGTATGTATTGTAAAGAGGCGGCCCCTGTCAAGGACCCATTCAATCACTGTCACCTTTGACCTTCTACAGCTTTACTGCTATGTCCAAGAGTCTCCCTCCACATTGTGCGTCTGGATTCCCCCTGGTACTCCCACATTTAGTATGCACATATGTGTAGTGCTTGGCACTGACAGCTCTGCTTCACACTGTGCACAGACCCCAATACATGCCATTCTGTTTTGCATCGGTATTTACTGCAAATTATCACCACTTGAGCCCCTGTAGACTTCAAGCAATGCAAACTCACAGACTCCCTCCGGGGTGTCTGACCCATTGACCCCAGATGAAGAGTTTCAGCAACACACAGAGCAAAGTACAACAGAATAATACTATTTCAATTTGGATTCATTAAAATCTGTTTGCTCCTTCCACAGGATGAAGAGCAAAAGTAAGGAGTCAGTTCTGCTGGAAGGCGAAAAGGAGAAATACCCACTACTTGTTTCCTCACTGGACTTGAGTCTAGAGGACTCCTCTCTCGACCCAGAGCTGGAATGTCATAGCCCACCTCCAGACTATAACTATGTGGTCCGCTACTCCACACCACCCGTCTGAGTTGATCTCCACTCTTTATTCGCCAGAAGTTTCCCCCATTTTTGGAGGATCTGATTGGTTGGGTCTATTTTATCTCTGCCCATTAGATCTGTTTTATATTTTCCCCTACTTCTTTCCATTCCACGTTATCCTGATACTGGAATGGTCACTCAGAGTTTCACATTTTCTCTTTCTGTGCACTTTTTCAAGTTAGTCTGTGAGTACAGTGGGCTGCCACTTATACATATCATCGTGGCAGTCTGAGATAATATTATGGACCACCTCAGATATTCCTGCTGTCTACTGTGAACACAACAAGCACATTTTATTACAATGATGGCACTGTTTATCCCAGTGAAACTGCATTTTTCATACAGAATGGTGGCTAATTATGAAATCATTTGTTCAGCTGTTAGAATGAGGACAAAGGCAATTCTTATATTATATTCTAGATAAATATTGTATTGTAATGAAAACTGGAATTTTGGTTATATGATTTTTTTATTTTGCTAAAATAAAAAATCTTTTTAGGGAAATATTTTTCTTTAGAATAAATTTCACTCATAATTTACTCTGTCAGACACAACTGTCAAAAAACACCACAGATCATGAATAATTTAATGTGTGGTCTGAAATTCCTTCCCAGAACTCAGTCTGAAATTGCAGGACACAATGATCATCAACACTAAGGATGCACATTGTGTTTCCAGGTTCTGTCACGCCAGTCTGAGGGCCGTTTTCCTGAGTCTTGCTCAATGAAGCTAAAATTAATCACTTTTGCTCCTGCATTAAGTATATTTATCATCATAGCTTTTAATCTGAATCATTTTAAAGGAATTAGCCAATATTAACATCTTCAACTGCTTACATATGGCAGGACAGAATGGCTTATGGGTGCCTAAAATCCAGTCTATCACTGTGAAAAGGTTTCAAAAGCCTTAGCAAGGAAATTATTCATGCACATTAAATAGGAAACATTCTGTTAATTATTGATCAAATTTGGACCACAATTAAACAGCCTTTCTCTATTCAACAATAATTACACTGCGTTGTGTACTTTTCATATTTATGTTGTTTACACTACTGTATACATAACAGCACGTAATATGTTGTGCAGCTATTAACCAGAGGAATGTATTCTGTTACTGATTCAGTAGTCTTTTATGCTAAAATACTACTAAGCTTGCAGGACGGGCTGTAATATTGTCAACAGGCTGGTCATTATATAAATGGTCATGATAATTATAATAAAAGCATGTGCACAAATGTAGTTGCTATCGGTATTAACTACTTAACATGATGAAACAGGTGGGAAATCATTGTATTGGTTAAATCAGATCATATATTGACAGTTGTAAAAGCAATTAGGCCGGCTATTGCTAATTATTGTTTTAAGTCCAAGAATTACATTCAAAGCTAAAAGACTGTCTTTCAAATAATGAAATGTATATACTGACAAATAATGCTTTCAGTAATGTTGTTTTGGCTCAGTTGTATTTGTGAAGAAGAATTGTATGCACTGATATTTTTTACATAATTTTTTTTATATTATACTTGTATTTTAATGTTAACCAAGCATAAATAAAGATCTATATATTTATATATAGCACCTTTTCAGAGTCATGATTGCATTTGTACTAGTACATGCCTGTATATTATATCTATTCAATTAAATTAAAGTTTATTTGTATAGTGCTTTTAACGATACAAATCTTTGCAAAGCAACTTTACAGAAAATTACGTTTCTACAATATTTAGTAGTAGCTTATTAGAGGTGACTGTCTGTTTATGTGCATATGGCAGAAATTTTCGGAAAAATTCATACAAGACGTAGTCAACCAGACGATGAACACTATTAACAGCAATTATTATATGATGCAGTCACACTTGTAGCAATATTTGTTAGTTCTGTAGGTTGTTTCAGGGTTAGCATCATCTGAGGTCCTCTGAAGGTCAGCATCATCTCTTCTCAGGTGTTCTGGATCCAGACTGGAGCTGGTACTAATCAAGGACATCCCGTGGCAAAACAGAGAAACAAATAGAGACATCATTAGCGTAGCTGCTGTTCCAACCAAGTAAAATTAATTACTTTAAACCAAGCAAAAGAATAATAATGCGCATTTGATCAGATATAACTGCAGCCCAAAATTATGAGATGCATTATTTGAATGCTTGGCAAAAGAGATGTATCTTTAATCTAGATTTAAACAGAGAGAGTGTGTCTGAACCCCGAACATTATCAGGAAGGCTATTCCAGAGTTTGAGAGCCAAATGTGAAAAAGCTCTACCTCCTTTAGTGGACTTTGCTATCCTAGGAACTACCAAAAGTCCAGCGTTTTGTGATCTTAGGGAGCGTGATGGATTGTAGCGTGGTAGAAGGCTAGTTAGGTACGCAGGAGCTAAACCATTTAGGGCCTTATAGGTAAGTAATGATAATTTGTAACTGATATGGAACTTAATAGGTAGCCAGTGTAGAGACTGTAAAATTGGGGTAATAGGATCATATTTTCTTGACCTGGTAAGGACTCTAGCTGCTGCATTTTGGACTACATGTAGCTTGTTTATTAAAGAAGCAGGAGCTTCTAGAATTATAATAGTCCAGTCTAGAGGTCATGAATGCATGAACTAGCTTTTCTGCATTAGAAACAGGTAACATGTTTCTAAGATGGAAGAATGGTGTTTTTGTATCTACTGCTACTAATAAATCAAAATGCACAGAAATAACAATACCAGTGGTTCGCCTGCCAAGTATCGCATTCTTCTTCCTACAGTGTGTTTTCCGATAGGTGTATACATAATTCCAGTAAGGTTAGGCTAAGTATTATAAGATTCTTGGTAGAGATGGTTGGGCTGTGTGTCATCTGTGCACACTTCTTCCTGATTCTTGGTCACAGAGACACATTTCCTGAACAGAGCGAGGTGACAGCAGTCTGTCTATCACCAGGACAATACCTCTATGACTATGACCAAGAAAAGGAAGGGCTTCTCATTCCCATCATGACAGGGTTCTAAACACTAAACTTACTAATGGCCAAAAATTCCCCCCAGCTTTGGCACTTAAACGCTAAAGGTGAAAAAGGTGCATATTGTTGCCGTTTCTGTGTTTACAGTGTTTAAGGTACACTTAAAAGCTCACTTGACTGATTGAGGATCGGCGGTGTGTTATTGGCTTGTTATGAAGGATATGAAACATGTAAACTGATTAAAGAATTAAAGCTATAAACAAACAAGGGAAGGATGTTGGGAGAGTAAGAGTTCATCATATTCTGGCAACAAGTGCAAACGTGGCATTCACGCACACCTCATATAACTTCCAAGCTCACAGGAACTACATATAGTCTCAGAGCTCTGCAGTTAATCAGTTCTCAATTTCCCTTGCTCTAAATGAATATGGACATTACATGATCATGCATAATTTCCTATTATATTTTTTACATTTTATTAACCAGGAAAAAGTACAAAATATCACATTTACATTAATCAAGCTATATACAGAATCCACAAGTCTATGGTCAGTAAGTTTTTTATTTTTATTTATTTTTTTAAGAAATTAATATTTTTATTCAGCAAGGACACGTTTAATTAATCAAAGGGACAGTAATGGCATTTATGATGTCACAAAAATGTTTAAATAATACTTTCTATTCATCAAACAATCCTGAAAAAAATATATTATGGTTTCCACAAAATATGAAGCTACACAACTGTTTTTAACATTGCTAAAAATTCATGTTAAATTTTAATAGTATTTCACAATGTACCTGTTTTTACTGAATTTTATCAAACAAATGTAATTTTGGTGAGCATGAGAGACTTCTATCAAATTTGTTTTATTTTTTTTAATCTTACCGTCCCCAAACTTTTGGGCCCCCTATATGACATAGACTGTAAACTGCAATCTTTGTCTAACTTCATAGTTTATAATGGAATCTTCTCAAATTATCTCGTCACGTATGCTTCTAATTAAAGGCTCTCTGCTATTGGGACTGTTTTTTGTTTTTTTTTTCTACAGTATGTAGTTCCCTTCCAAGGAAAATGGTGGTATATTGCCAAAACTCATTCCTGCAATTGGTGACAAACCAGAATGCCTTGAAATCCTATCATAGCCCATTATCCTTCCTCTGTATTCCCATTAATGGAGTGCTCTTCCCTCTGCTCACACTTCCCACGCTGTGTTCTGGTGAGGGAGTTGCTGGGAATGGCAGGATCGAGGGTTGGGGGAAACCACATCCATACCTCTCACCTACAGCCTGAGACAATGGGGTGAACTTCACCTACCATGTTAATAAACTCCCATGATTCCCAAAGACTGAGACAAAGAGTTCTGACTAAACTACACAGAACGTCTGTCTTAAAAATAGTCGTCTTAGACTTTGCCCTTCAGAACAAAGTAAATTATTTTTGTCCCCACTGGGTCCCGATGACTAAAAAGGAACTGTTTATAATCTCTCAAGAATTCTGACATTGAAAACAATTCAGAAATATCTGATCTACAGTACTATGGGAACTCTGGACAAAAAACTGCCTAAGCAATGAACCAAAGACTGTCTAAATGAAACTGTATGCTATTTGACAGGATACCTATTATACTATACTGTCTTGAATATTGTCCTGGTTTCTGTTGAAAAGAAAAACAAGATGTGGATTCTGATGAAGAACTCATAAATGATGAATGTTAATTCAAATTGTTGCAAATGTTGGCAAAGTGGGAAAAGCTTTCAGAATGAAAAGCGTTGTTTGAGTACAACCACTGAACTGATGGGGGTCTGTGGTTGTGTCTGACAGAACCCCAGAAAAAGTACACAGTTTGGACAAAACAACTAAGATCTCACCAATAAAATCAATAATGCCTTCATGTCTTTCCATGAATATATGAACATTTATGCCACTGCTCTTGTTTCAGATATGCTGCCTTAGAGCAACTCTTCTGTTTTGGAATTCGTTGGATACATAAATCTATAGCCATAGTATTTAAAAAATAAAAATCTGAGGATATACTTCAACAAAACTTCCCATGACATTTATTTATTTCAGATTTCACACAGGAGAATTAAAACCTAGGGAATTACTGTAATAAAGTTTCTGTGAGAAAAGCAAACATTGTGTAATGATTACATATAACATTTCTGAAATAGCCCATAGTTCCAAAAACAGAACTAAACTAAACTTCCTAGTAAATATAAATGTAGCAATATTCTTATGAACAGTATCAGGACCTAATTATCATGGTGGAAAAAAGAAAGTATATGATTCATAATTGAAACTATTTGGAGTACAATCTGTCCCCAACCCATTGTACATTACAGTCACATCATACAAACAAGAAGTTTCCAAGAAAGTTGTAAATCTGTCATGCTGAGAGCATCTCTGCCCTCAGATAAAGAATTTAATCATTTTTCAATAGACTGTGCACACACAAAAATGTTCCTTTATTTGTAATCCATCCCCATCCTTAAAGAATTTCAACAGACAAACATAACGTCACCATAATATACTAACAAATAATTAAATAATAAAATAGATTGGCCATTTCATTATTAGGCTACTACTAAGAGAGTGTTCTCTCTCTCTCTCTCTCTCTCTCTCTCTTTCTTTAGCAATTCTTATGGATGCATAGGCTTAGCCTAAACATTTTACTCATTTGTTTTTGTTCATGTATTAGAACATACAGTGTACAGTGTCATTACTGCTATCGCAATTGTCATATCTAAACAGCGTTCAGGCCAACGCCAAAGGTCACTTCATATCACATTTTCATACCAATAATGAATAACGAAAAGCAATGTGAAAACATTAGGCAATTGTGCAACAGAAATTTATCTGATCATATATGTCACATACAATCATTGCAAGTAATTCGCAGATATGTGATGCTCAGTGATCCGTAGAAGCTACGCAAACAAATGTCTTGGTGAATTCCGCCCTCTAGAGGTCCTTCTGTAATTGTGCTGATTAATTTATAATAAAATCACAAGATCATTTTTCATTTCATTACAAAATGAAAGGATGTAAAAATAACGTGTTGTACCATAAATGTCATCATAAATGTGTCCGTTGAAAATATGTTTTAATTCGCTACTTTTTAAGTCGCTCTAGCAGTTGTTTGACCAGCAGAGGGCGTCGCTGCGCTGTGCCTTGAATCTCCAAACCAACCTGTCGCCTTCTTTATTGCGTCTGCATCAGAAACGTGTGCTCACAAATCCCAGTTCTGACTTTCGGATACTGATGGTAGGATATATTATGAACACATATTCAGCTCAGACATTTTGGGGAATTCAGTGGCACTGAAACGGTCAGTGGAAATTCCTGACTATGTTCAAAGGTTAATCATTATCACACAGAAATCACATTAAATATTGTTCAGACATATGAGGGTTGTAGCATAAAAACGACTGATTGCATAAAGGTTTTATCAGTGCACCGTCAGAAATCTGCCAGAAACTATCCTACTTTTTCTTAGTTCACTGTATCATACAGACATGTGATGAACTATGATGGAAATCATGATCAGCTGTATGTTTTCCAAAAGTTTACTCAGTAAACTAAAATGTATTTATTCATCTGTAACAGTATATCACTTTATGAAGATGAGACATGGGTTTATGCATTGCCTTCTTGGAAATGATTGAAAACGTGTGAATGTCCCTAAATTGATGGTTTAAAATTATTTAAAACATTATTATAAATTGTAAAATTAATACACATGTATTTTATGACAGTGTATTATTCGAAAAACTTTATTCCTTCAACTTTAAAGTCATTGTATTTTATTTTTTAAAAATGCATTTGTGAGAGCAAAAGAATTTAAATTAACTGAAAAAATTTATAGTAAACGAATGTAACATGAATTAATCATAAATCTACAAATTAAGTCATTTATAGTAAATAAAGTCCAAACACACATATTTTCAGATGTAAGATGTTCTTTCTGCCCTAAAATCTGAGACAGAAAGTCAAGCCTGGACAGGCTACTGTCTGCATATGTTAATGATTCAAATACCCCAGAAACCTCGCAGTAAAAAGAATTGACAACTCGTTAAATATTTCGACTACATGGCGACACGCACGACACATTGTCGTCGCATGGGTACTGTAGGTGATACCTCACATTTCCATAAACCGGAATTAGCAGTGAAGTGTGACCCGAGAGTGTCATGGTGTGAGAGATACGGAATGTAAAGAGTTCGCCTTACTTCAAGACACCTTCTCCCGCTTTGCACCTCTTTTACAAGAGTATCCTTCAACCAATACGCATGGACTCCGAGGGCGAGAAAGTGGCATGGGTACTATGCAGATGTGACGTTCCCATATCCACAGGTTTAGCTCCATTAGAGAGAAAAGAGCAGTAAAACTTCAAGCGACCATTAATCGCTGAATGACGCTGCCTGTCTATAAGCACGTCACAGCTCATTTCACTTTTATGATCAACATTTTTTTTAACAATAAAATATATAATCAAAAGATGTCATTGCTGTTGTTGTTTTCGCTTGTGTAATTAAATACAATTCAAATTTAATATGCACCTTAATTTATATTAACAAAATAAAAACATTATTATATTTGTATTAATAAAATTATATATATATATATATATATATATATATATATATATATATATATATATATATATATATATATAGCTTAATATAATGAGTTATTAGTTAAGTTATAAAAGTTATTTGCTCCTTTGAACTTCTTTTTGTCTTTGAAGGACTTTTTTGAAGTCAGATCTGACAAAACTTCTTTCAAATTGGCTTTTTTATTTTATTTTTTTTTAGGAAAGAAAATTATTTTGAACTTATAATATTATTCACATTGTATTTTGTTGATTCCTTAAGTCATCAAG
Organism: Carassius carassius; assembly: GCF_963082965.1. Classification (NCBI taxonomy): domain Eukaryota; kingdom Metazoa; phylum Chordata; class Actinopteri; order Cypriniformes; family Cyprinidae; genus Carassius; species Carassius carassius. Next base: position 7,236,660 of record NC_081787.1, on the reverse strand, counting down.
AGTGAGTATATATGCCTATTGAATACTGATGAACATTGAAAAAGTGATTTAAGGTGCGTGTAAATCTTAGGAGATGCAAAAATCTGGCGCTAGGGGAATCTTTGAGGGCTTCGTGGTGTTATTGGCTGGTCATTTGCATGCAAATCGAGAGCTTTTAAAGTCGTGGCTGACGTCAGGGGGGCTTGGTTATACCTTTTCCACCACCACCTTGACAACAGAGTCACATCATGTTTGATTGAAGCACGTCAGGGACTACGTCGCGTGACCTGGAGATCATTTTGGACTACCACACTTGAGATAACGAGTATTGAGTCAGGCCTTGGTTTTGAGTGATATTTGGCTTGATGTATGGCTGGCATGTTGCCTTAAAAAAAGTTATCTTAGGGGTTTCTTTCAAATCATGTACGTTGGATACCTTTTGGATAAAGACGGAAACATGTATCACCAAGGAGGCGTGCGAAGATCTGGCATCAGTCTTCCACCACAGAATTTTGTGTCCACTCCACAGTATTCAGATTTTACAGGATACCATCATGTGCCCAACATGGACACACACGCGCAGTCAGCGGGGGCATGGGGCCCTCCTTACGGCGCACCGAGAGAGGACTGGGGCGCCTACAGCCTGGGACCTCCAAACACTATTTCTGCACCTATGAGCAGTTCATCCCCGGGACAAGTTTCCTACTGCTCTTCAGATTATAATGCAATGCACGGTCCGGGATCAGCGGTGTTGCCTCCTCCATCTGAAAATATATCTGTGGGTCAGCTTTCACCTGAGAGAGAGAGACGCAATTCCTATCAGTGGATGAGCAAAACCGTGCAGTCCTCATCGACTGGTAAGGCCGACAAATGCCTTTAAATGTAATACATATATAATAATATAAAAGCTTGCTGAGAATTTAAAATATATGAGGAAAACGTCAAAGAGAAAACGTTTTAATATGTATGAGGAAATCTTAAAACATGCACACTGCGCAATAATTTAAAAGCCTTGAAATCAGTGATCGAAACGTAGAAAATGACAGTAGTTCACGCTTATGATGTATTTTCTCGATGCAGCAGAATTAAAATTACATAATTTAAGTCATGCACCCCATTGTAGCCAACTAATGTAAACGTTTTTATATATGTCAATGATTAGAAAAATATGTCTACAAAGTCTTGCAAAAAATTCAAGATCTAAATAGTTGCTTTGTTTTATTTTGGTTTAATATTTAACAAATAATTTGCACAAGGACAAATCGTGTAAAAGGCAACACTGAAAATATATATAAATATACATTGTTTGTTAGGCTAGTCACATCTAACAAAATATTACGGAATAGTAAGGCATGAGAAAATTGAATAGTTTTACACTCACAAACTTCATTATTTGCTGAAATCGTTTAGTTTAAAAAAATAATAATATATGAGTTATATTAATATATTTGTTCCTTTACGCATGGGACAAATAGTTAAAGTGTTGGGAATTGGCGCCAGGGTCACTTGTAATGCTAATTTGCGACTCCTGTAAACCAGATGTGAGGTCTACTTTTCCTGTTACATTGTCTCGGGTTTTGAGGGTTATCTGTCATATTCAGGCGGCGACTTCTTTCAACACCTTTTTCACTTTGATATGCAGCAGCGCGTCTTCCTCCGTCTCTGTTCTTGAGGGTTAGGCCTATATTACCTCAAAGAGTGACACATTTCACAGCACATAAACTTCTCCTGTCTCCGGCGCATGATAAAACAACTGCAGCGATTATTTTAAAGAAAACAATCACTTACAAAGTTAGCTACATGACCTGTAAACGGCCTTTTTCATTTCCACTGCTGAAAAACAGAAAGTTTGGGAAATGATTTGAAGTTAAAGGGTCATATTTATATTTACATTATATTTAGTCATTCAAAGCGACTTACAAATGAGGACAATAGAAGCAATCAAAACGAACAGATTTAACATTAAATGTTAGAACTTTCACTGTAGTGACTCCATCTAAAATTTTAAATAAAAAATAAATTAATTATATATATATATATATATATATATATATATATATATATATATATATATATATATATATATATATATATATATACAATTTGCGTTCTTAGTTGAAAGCTGTATAAAAATTGTTATAAAGGCTATAGCTGGTGTGTCCATCAAACAAGTCCAGCCTGCTCTTGGTTTGAGGAAAAGATTTTTGATGTTATCTCCTTGTAATTCTTTGTAAAACGTGTATTGTCTCTTAACACATCAGTGGCGTTTGTGTAATGTCTTTGCGTCTCTTTGTTCTGCAGTTTGTTCAAAAAATCTCCTCAAAGAAGATCAGAAGCTCAGTTTGTATATCTAGCAATGTAATCTTAGTTTATACAATTGACTGAACATTTCAATGGCGTTAAGATTTATAGCGTGGTTGAAATGAGAGATCATATAGGCCTAGTGATTGTAAATGCAACATAAATGTAAGATACGAATGTCAATATGATACGAATACTTTAAATATAACTTATAGAAATTAAACAATTTACAAGTTCAGTAGGCTACACATTTTACGCACGTTTAATTGGTTATTATTTCATCATTCATCTCTTATCCAGTGTGTTTTATGACGAATGTGTTCATTTTATCAACATATTTTTCACACTTATTCGTTCATTTATTTCTTAGGCAAAACGAGAACGAAGGAGAAATATCGAGTGGTGTACACAGACCATCAGAGGCTGGAGCTGGAGAAAGAATTTCATTTTAATCGCTACATCACAATCAGAAGAAAATCAGAATTGGCAGTAAACCTCGGCCTTTCAGAAAGACAGGTACAAATGACTTCACTTTAGATTTTTACTTATAGAATTAGATTCATCTCACTAGTTGACAATTAGACTTATTTAGTTTGTATTTTGTCTTCACAGGTAAAGATCTGGTTCCAGAACCGCAGAGCTAAGGAAAGGAAAATAATCAAAAAGAAGCTGGGTCAGTCTGACGGCAGCGGAGGGTCAGTCCACAGCGATCCCGGTTCTGTCAGTCCTCTACCGGTGCCAGGGTCACTGAGTCCGTCAGACATACACGGTTCTCTGTACCCACCACCAGGAATGAACGCCTTACCATCTATGAGGAACATACAGCAAGTGACTGTCACTCTGTGAACTCGAACTTGAAAGATCCAACTTTAACTGAGCACTCCAACACGCTGAAAGCGGACCGCTCTCGTGGCCAAAACGGATTACATACTTAAACATGACAAGCATCAAGGCGCGTGCTGTGGATTGCCACAGAAGAATCACGTCTTATATACAACGAAATGCTGGAGGCTCTTCAAATATTGTTTTAATAGAATAGTTTTTAAAATTAAGAAAATAAAAAACCGTCTGGATTGTCTGATCCAGAGACTAAATATTTTAATGGTTTGTTTGTGTTTGCTCAATTAAGATATAAATATCATTTTCTGTATGTGGTGAGTGTATCTAAATGTTTGTAAATAAAATGAAACTAAAGGTACAGCGTTTCTCGGGATGTGTAATGATCCTTACCCAGGAACTGTTAAACTTTTATTGTCTGTGTAAACCAATGACCTGCGATGGAAGGCTGTTTTATGCTCCAGTTTGTGTCCGAAGCGCACGTCGTTCACTTTCTTTTCACAGTGGTGATGTGCAGCTGTCACATTCCTAACACGGGTATAACGTTTGATTCCAACAATATGTAAATAAAAAAGTTTTGCAATAGTTTATTTTTTATTGTGTCTTTATATATTAGGCTATTAAACCAATTAAATAGCCTATTGTATATTTATCTGGTTTAAACATTTAACTTTAATTTACATTTTAAACGTGAGACCACAGTCACTCCGTAAATGTAGCTACAAACTGCATTTGGGCTTGTTTTTCAAATTAAGGCTGAACAACTTGAAAATTTTTAAGTTCTATAACTAGGATATAGGCTAATGTGTTTCTGTACAAATGCAGTAGCCTATTCATTGAAATCGGATGATTACACAAACAAAAATAGCTTATTTTGGCGTCACATATTTTCAAGCAACATAGCTACTTTTAAGTTAACGCTTTTCAAAAAACAAAACAGTTACAAATAGGCTAATGTCTGAAAACTAAATTGTGGGAACAGCTGTAGGTCATTAAATATTGAAAAAAGGTTTACACATATACAAATATCTGTGAGGAACTATCGTATTTTCTTAATCGAATAGACTTTGGGAGGGAAATCTGTACTATAGGGTAAATTTAATTTTTTCTTGTATCGGACTAAACACTGCACATCATCAGTAGGCCTATGACAAAAGTTATTTTATGTTTTAACATGCTTATCATTTATTTTTAATTAAGTTTGAAACAAACAAATCAACAGTTTGCTAACAGCAAGAAAACTGGTTTCACTGCTTTGCATTTATCTTTAAATGGCACATCCATAAATCCAATACGTGTCCCTTGACTTTATTAATTTAAAGCATTAGAGGCACAAATCCCTTTTATGTGAGGCTTGTTGTTGTTTTATATTCTATATTACAACAATCTATTAGGCCTACTGTATATAACATCAAATTAACCAGAAAAATATAAAATATCTGGTAAAAACAGCAACATAGGGATTTTGGCCTATACCTTTAAACAACTTGACAGTAGGCCTATAGCCAACAGTATTTTTTTCCAATTGATTATATAATTCAATATCACCCAAAAAACGTCATCAAACAAATATTTTTCCGTTAATTTTGTGGAAAAGGCCTATAAATGGAGGCCTTTACCTCCATATTTGGCCACAAGCCTAAATGTGCAAAAATGTTACACACTGTGATGTTTTTAAAATCGTGTCTATTTAGTTTTATTTTTATGTAGCCATTTTGTTTATTGCTAGAAAACTATAAAATCGCTCAGTTCGGGGTCATAAAAGCTCATAGAAAAACTGAAGAAAATTCAGCAGCTCAAATAGCTAGGCCTAATACTTAATTCCAGCTCTTGAAATCGATAAGCCATTAACAGCTCCTCACTTTTTGTTGAAAACGACACACATTGAAGTGTTTTAGGGTCCTTTAGTCATTTATTCGCGCGCAGTGCCAGAATGATGTCACCGGCGCTGTGCCAGAGACGTCATGAGCGTCCTGCTGCCCAACATGGCGGACTTTGATACCATTTATGAGTTAGAAGAAGAAGATGAGAGAATTGTGAGTGAAGAACATCTCGTCAGATACTGTCCCGAGCCTGTGGTCATGCGTGGGGCTGGTCACATCACCGTGTAAGCGTATGAAATCGGCACCAGCGCTGTTAGTCACTGTTAGCTCATGTCTGTGTTTGTAGCCTCCATGCTAAGCTCACTGCATGTTTCTGTCGCTAAGTGGGGGTATCAAAACATACGTAACGTTAAGCCGAGCTTCTCCAGCTGTATCCTGACAGTGATTTTAAGCGGAAGAATCAGCTCTCCTAACCCGAAGTCTTGTTGTTAGCACAGAGATTTATGGTTTTATTGCTGGTCGTGGATAAAGGCTGCCCCGCAACCACAATCAAATTCATTAGGACCTTCACTTTAATTTGAAGTTGTTTGGTAACTAACGTTATGATGTTCGTATGCTGAGGTAAACTTGAGAGATAATATTTTAATTAATGCAGTACTTACTTGGGACAGTATAAGTACCTCTGTTAATGCACACATTTCTGAAATTCAATCACCACCTAGACTAGTAGAGTTGAGTTTGAGTTATTTTATTATTTAATGAGGTAAACAATGTGATATTTCTACTTTGGGACAGAATAACATAGTACTGCAATGGATTATAAACAGACAAAACACACAAGACATTTACACATCCTTCAGATTTCCTGGCAGTTCAAGTTAAATGTAGAAACTGAACTCTCTCACTTTGTTGTATCTGTGTGTTGCTTGTCAAGTCTTTAATGACATTTACATCTAACTGAAATTAACCCAGTGTTAACCAGTGCTTTTTTATTTTATTTTATTTCCCCCTGTCATGACACATCCAGTCTTTGTTTGGAAGGTTATCAACCACATAAGAAAAAAAAAATCATGCTTTGGTAAACATGACTAAATATAAGATAAAAAGGCTAAATTGTGACATTACGTCATAATTATGTGATTAAAAAGTCTTTATCACATTAGTCAATTGACTGTTTATGCCTCAGACTCTAATTCCAATTTAGAGTGCCATAATTGAAATGTTTTATCTCATAACTTTGACTTTTTATCATAATTGACTAGTTCAACATTTGTACTTTTTTGTCATAATTTTAACTTTGTATCATTATTCTATCAAAGTATCTCATGAATATTGTTAACAAATACATGATGCTTTTGATATGTGGCAGAAATGGCCTTCAATATCTTTACCCCATAATCATAACCTTTTTAAAATAATCTTTGTTTGCAGGTTTGGACTAAGCAACAAATTTGACACAGAGTTTCCCTCTGTTCTCACAGGAAAGGTAATGATTTCTGACTCCCATCTATAAAATAAATCATATTAAATGTTCTTTATGGTGTGAATAAAATATCTTTCCCCGTTGACCTTTACCTTTACATCATTATTCACCATGGCGTGAGCTTTTGATTAATACCTTGATGACGTCTCTAAAATGCGTTTTTGCAACAGTTCTGTCAATAAGTAAACCGTCCAGGGCTCTGGAAGGCAGGGATCCCAGCTCTGGGGGGACACAGCTCCCGGTGACAAAATAATGAAAGAAACACTGTGCCATCCACAAGAATAGGAAGCTTCCTGGGTCGGACGCAGAAATACAAAAAGGCTGCAGGGGGATGAGCAGGCCGAGGGAAGTGCGGGGCAATAAAGCAGAGCTCCAGTATTGTGACCCAGGGTGACATGTGATGGATGAGGTCAGGATTATGATGACTGAAGGGTACAGATCAGGCCTGCTGGGCTTTATTCTGAGTTCTTTTGCTGTTTGCAAAGAGACCTTTGCATCCTGTCATAAAAGATTACGACCCCGGTTTTATGGCGTACATACCCAGAGAGGAATGAGCAGCCATTCATGTTGTTTAGACGGCGCAGCCACAGGCCACGGGCTTATCTCATCTTTTTGTTCTCCCTTTGCCCCGAGAGTCTCTGAGCTCGGTTGGAAAGTTACAAGCGTACAGTTGCAAGATCTCTACAGAGCATCTGCAAACATGGAAGCTTTTCTTAAAAAAAAAAAATTCCAGTGGATTTTTTTTATGAAACTCCTTTTTTAATGTGTTTTTTAAATGATCGTTTTGTTTTTATTTGACCACGTATGTTCTATTAAATATTTTTTATTAATATTCTGTCACTAATAATGCACAAAGAATGATTTACTGGCTTATTTACAGTCCTGTTTTGCTCCTCTCTCGTCTGCTCTAGGTTGCTCCAGAGGAGTTCAAGACGAGCGTCAATCGAGTAAATGCTTGCTTGAAGAAGAACCTACCGGTCAATGTGAAATGGATGCTCTGCGGCTGCTTGTGCTGTTGCTGTACGGTGGGCTTCAGCCTGTGGCCTGTCATATGTCTCAACAAGAGAGTGAGTCCTTCCTCAAACTTGACCGGTCCTTGTCCCATTAATCTATATTAATTACTTATTGCCTTATTTGAACGCCTAATAAATAAACCAACTCAGTGATGAAGCAAATAACAAACTACATCCACTTATTAACTGTGTGAAACTGATATATGTCAGATGTCATGGCTTGTTGAATTGTGGAAAGGTGGGGATTTTACAACTACAAATTTAAGTTATTGGCTTACAAGGTGCCTAACTACAAGCTTTGGTCCATAAATGTCTCTGTAGTCTTCATGCCCCGCGAGTTTTATTGCCATTTGTTAAATGTGTTTGACAGGGTGATTAGCTTAGAAACCTGTCTCTCTCTATTTTTGTTTGCGTATTATTATTAATTTGTATGAGCTCATTTTTGTTTGTGTGTTTCAGACACGAAGATCCATTCAGAAATTGTTAGAATGGGAAAACAACAGATTATATCATAAGGTAAGCTCATTGCAGAATTAATCTCAGACACATAAAGATGAGGACAGCGGATCATCTCCAATTTAGCTGCCCTGTTGTTGAAGTCTTGGTGTGTGGTGGATAGCGATCATTAAAAGGGCCGCTAACATTTGACCCTGTCAAATGCTTGTTGGCCTCGCAGCCATTTTGGTCTGATGCAGTGATATAGTGCAGAGGCTGACCAGACTGTGGAGAGGTCAGCAGTAAAAAGCCACGTTCGTTTTGTTGTCTTGAAGCTTTGACTGACAGTCAGTAGCGGCGCAGACATGTTAAGGAAACTCCGCTTGGCACTGGCCACTGCTTGACCTCGGCTAACCCTTGTGTGAAAAGTGTGTCTGAGCATCTGAAGTGCATGAGTCTATTTTGAAGATCTACCATGCGGCTTTGTCTAACCTGTCTCTTCCTGTGTCTCGCCTTCAGCTGGGGCTGCGCTGGAAACTCAGCAAGAGAAAATGTGAGAGCAACAACATGATGGAATATGTAAGTTTCGTAACAGTAATTAAAAAACTAAATAATTTATTTTCCATTTCAGGGCTCTAAACTGCTACTTTATTGCAAATGCAGCACAAAATTAAATGTTCTACAATAATTTCAGACAGTTAGGAAAACTTATATCATCTCATTAGAGAATTTGTCAGATTTATTTTGCACAAGTGAATTGTGACTTGCAAAGCATGTCTCGTATGAGTCAGTCAAAAAGATTCAGACTCTCTTGTCATTTTATAGTATGATTCAGATATATAGTTTTTTTTTATTGTAATCAATTATAAAAATCATTCAAATATTGTAAAAAAAAAAAATATATATTGAAACGAGATGCAATTTTAGGTTGCATCAGCTCTGATGGAATATTTGTTTGGATGACTATATTCAACAATACTGTATATTTTTATTTTAAAAACAGGCACAGATACAATTTTAAAATGAAGACATTTATGTGTTACAAATATAACCATATTCAATAAAGTGATGGCATCAAATTGTTATTTATTTATGGTAAATACAACTAGAAACACAACCTGTTTTACGGTACCTTTCAAAAATGTTTTTTAAAGATGTCTTTTATGCTCACCAAAAATTTCAAAAATACAGTAATATTGTGGAATATTATTACAAGTTAAAATAACACTTTTCACTGTTTCTGCATCATTACTCCACTCTTCAGTGTCATGTATTCTGATTTGCTTAAATGTAAATCTTTTGTTATATTTTTCATTTATTTACTGTCACTTTTGATAAATTTAGTGCACCCTTGCTGAATAGAAGTATAATTTCTTTTTCTTTTTTTTTAAGTCTTACTGACACCAAAAGATTGGAACGATAAACACTCGTAATCACAGTACCTGACTGTTGTTAAAAGCTTAAGTAGGAAACTTTGCACTCCGTGAAGGCATTTCTGAACAAACATGTTTATCTTGTGATTCTGTAATTTGTAACTAAAAGAGAAATTTTATTCCTTAAAGTCTCATTCAGTCTTTTTTTTTTTTTTTTGTCTGGAGATCTCCATTTTCTTGCAAAGTCAGACGATAAGGTTGTAAATGACGAGGCTGGTGATTTTTATCCGTCCAGTGTGCTTGCTTAACAATGCCTATTTTTCTGTCTACAGGTGATTCTTATAGAGTTCTTACCAAAGTATCCTATATTCAGACCTGACTGAAGGACTTCTACATGATCCTCATGGAAGTCCCTTTATTTCTCTCTTTAGTGCCTTGTATATATGTCGGATTGAGGGTCTTCACTGGGTTTCTACAAGACCTCTTCTCCCAGTACCTTGTACAGTAGAATTCGCTACACTGTCACTTTGCTTTAGAGCAGATTTTGCACATTTCCTGATGTAGTAGAAAGCACTCCTGTGTTGCACTCAGATGTGTTGTTACATATAATGAGAGATGGGAAGAAAGCAAACTCTGATGCTGTTTAAAAAGTGCATTTATCCCAAAGAGCCATCGAGTCCTCCTCCCCACATACTATATTATGGTATTGTTAAGAACAAGGCACCTTATGGTGTGAATTTGCCTTATGTTAAAGGACAAGCTTCAATTGGACGTGTAAGTGCAGGAGTCAGAATTGTGTCGTGTTTAAATGTTTTTGGAGTGTGATGTCTAGCATTGGGGCTTTTTGAAGCTAGTGCAGCAGATGTTTGAACTAGCTTAGAGAAACAGTCAGCACCGTGATCTGGCACTTTTGCGATTGTCTACTACACGGGGAAGTCAACAAACTGACTTGTAAATATCATGGACAGGATGTACAGTATGGTATACCATGTTTACATTATGTATGGTTATTAGTTTTTTGCCAAGATATTATTGTAGCATAGTTTGTTTATAAGCTGTATCTCTGTAACTTTAAAGTTTATATGGACCTGTTTACCCAGTAAGCCATAATGTACATACAAGATGCCACTTGAGTTAGGGCTGAAAATTGCACTTGATTGTCCTTGAGGTATTTGATATTGTTTTACAATGTCATTAGTAGTGTTTAAAAAGTATAACATATGCCAATCAACCAATTTGTTACCAAGAGTAATGTCATTCATTTTTGCACCAAGTGAAATTGATCTATTCCAGTTTTTGTTGGAATGTAATTTGTGCCCTGTATTTTTTCTGTTTTGTTTCTGTTCATTCAGTACAGCATCACCTTGAAGTATGTGTATTAATTGTGTTCGTGGATGCTGTATGCTGTGGTTCTGCTCCTGATGTAACTACACACACAGCATTGTATATGTAATGGTTAAAACTGCCCCTCATCTATTTTCTATAATGGTATGACATCTTTGCTCCACATACTGTAGACATGACTGCGTTAGTTGAGTGCCTCTGCAGATGGTCTTGAGAGGGAGCTGTGCTTAAGAGGAATGATTCTTTGCCTAGCAATCTAATGGAGAGAAAGGAATCTGCTCTCAGTACTGGTTCTGTTAAAGTACCTGTAAATGTTTGTCCCTACCTAATCCTATGGAAAGCTTCAATAAATTCCTGATTTTGATGTTTTTGAACAGCGTTCTTTTTATGTGTACTTTTTAGTTAGTTTATTTTAATTTTAACTAAGCATGTTTAATTATTGTTAATTTCAACATTTACTAATTATTCAATTTAAAGCTATCATTAGCTATCATTAATTAAGTTCATGGTTTGTTCATGTTAGTTAATACATTAACTAACAATAACTAATAGAACCTTATTGTAAAGTGTTACCTATATATTTTATATTATATGTAAGGTACCATTTAAAATAATTTCCCTTTATTTCATTATAATTTTGAAATATGGCTATTCATTGTTCCGTGAATTGGTCGAAAATTTAAGTTATGACATAATCAGTTAATTTGAGAGCAAAGTGAATAGTTGACTTTTATGCAAACATTTTTTGAATGTTTATTTTTTAATAAGGCTTATTCACTTGGGATCTTAATTTTACTTTCTGGCAAAGATAGAACTGACCAATTGGTATTTATTCCTTCACTTTCAAGCTTGTACTTATTTGAACAATGCCTGAAACTTGGTATTATGAGCTGTTTGCCTCTTCAAGAAGAATGATGGTCTGTTCACTTTCACTATTTAGTTTAAGATGCTTAAATATTAATTTAGCAACAGATTACAGGAAAAGAAAAATTGGAAACGTTGAGCTTTATATGGACTCTAGGGGGCAGTCTAAGACACAATGAAAAATCCGGTGCAGTTTGAGTGCATGAAATATAAAATATGGCCTAAAATAATGTCCGAACTGTCCTGGTACATGACATGTAATCACTCGCCCTTCAAACTGGTTAGAATGTGTAGTACTCCACGGGACAAAGCTGCAGATATTGCCTGGGAATCACACGGGGCCTATAATGAATGATTTGGAAGGGGAGTGAAATATGTGGCTTTAACATTAACTCTTGAATAACAGAAAAGCATCACTGTGTAAACCAAACAGAGTTAAAATGTTGATGCCACTGTTGTTCTGCCAGATAGGATTTTGATCTCATGCACTGTAGAATAATTATCAGCAGATTACATGTATATTTACATGTATATATATAAATATGTATATATATAACCATTATTTTGAAAACTGTCATTTAATAAAATTATATAAAAGACCTAATATAATAAATTACAAATATATTATACTACGAATCAGAAGAGTCAACATAAAACTGCCACTGCTTAGGACAAGGACATAATAAAATAAAGCAAATATTTTATTGTCATCATAACCCTTTTACATATACTGTGCTTGTCTAAAAACCAAACATCATTGAACTTTCCTAAAATGCATTTAAAAGTAAAAGGGTTGAACTTACAGATAAAAGAGGCAAAAAAAAAAACCATCCAATTAAACGTTCTACGGTTAATGAAAGCCCAAAGATAACAATTGGCATTTTGGTATACAGGCAATTAAGGCAGGTGTTGATCATTGTGTTTGTACATATTCATAGCCAAGGCACCCAAGAGATACATTCTTAAAAAGGTGTCAAACTAGCCAAGCTGTGGTTTAAAAAACTGTCCAACCTATCAACCAAACAGCAACTACATAGTTTTTCACAAATGTAACTATTCTCAGAACATATAACAGTGTAAAAAGTGCCATCAGAGAGGCCATCAACATGAGAATGTGATGTGGTTTAACTCCAGGTAGTCAAAAAAAATTACCTCACTACTGACCATTGGTCAATCATAAACCTTCGAAAAGATTATTAGTGGTTATATATGGAAACAAGAAGTTCCATACTAAAATGGCATGATAAATATAACTTCTTTTTAAACAGGAAGTCAAGCTTGTCCAGTTCCCTCAATTGCAGTTCACACTTTTTCCACCATCACAGCTCAATAAAGTGCACTGCACACTTTTGAAACACTGAATGCCTACAGTGGATTAAATAATGTCAACCTTTCGGCTTGCTTTTATACCTTGGGTCAATGATTGTTAACAGACTTCCTCAGTTTTCACAATGTTCTTTGGAGAGACCACAATAATGCCCAATACATCTCTTGTCTAATAACTGACGTGTGCATCTTGTGGTGGACCCAGTAACAGTGATAAAGTCCAAGCTAGTCTTTAAACCAGGCTGCCAGGCCAGGAGACCACAGTCAATGTGACTTTGTTCTTCTGCAGTTTCAGCATTGGGATCAAGGAGGAGTTATTCATGCCGACTGTAGTGACTCCATTCACAGCCACAATCTCATCACCACACCTGCAGGAGAGCAGGAGGGAGTCATTAAATAAAGCATTTCATTTTATAGAGGAAAACTCCACGCACTCAAGAAAGGTTTTTGTTCAGTAAGATGTTTTTGAAAGAAGTCTCTTATGTTCACCTGAACTATTAATTTGATCAAAGACATAGTAAAACCAGTATTGTGAAATATTACAGTTTAAAATAAATGTACTCCATTTAAATGTATTTTAGAATTTATTTATTCCTGTGATGACAAAGCTGAATGTTTCCTTACTCCAATTATCAGTGTCACACAATCCTTCAGAAATGATGCCAATATGCTAAATTGTTGAAATAATTCATATTATTATAAATGTTATAAAACATTTGTGCTGATTCATATTTTTGTGGAAACTGTGAACCCCAAACTTTGAACCAGTAATGCTGTTAAAGAGGACTGGAGACTCACTTGAGGCGTCCATCAAAGTGAGCTGGTGTTCCAGGCACTATGGTCTTAATGAAGAAGGGCTGCTGGCCACGACTCTCCTCATATCCTCCCACGATACTGAAGCCCCAACTCTCACTGTTGGTCTTCATCAGCATAATATCACGACACCAGTGGATGTAACTTGGGATTAAAAAGATATGGTCAAATTAAACATTTTGCTCATATTTAAGCCCTCACGTCCATATACTAGCCTAAACGTTATAGAAGAGGACATCAAATTTAAATATTGCACTCCATAATTAATATCACAACACGCCCAGTGAGAAAGAAAAAATAATAATCGCACCTAGGCAAACCCAACCAGCGGGTCCAGAGAGGAGCCCACTTAATGTCATCCTCTTTGGGTCCCTCCAGTGTGTCCATGTCTTCTCTAGTGCTGGATTCTCCATCCTGTTCCTCCTCCTCAGAAAAAGTTTGGATGACTTGCAGCGTTACTGTGTTCTGAGCAGCCTGAGTCTTTAGGATGGTTACCGCCTCATTGTAGGTCAGATGGGTCAGATCCATACCATTTATACTCAGCAATACATCACCTGGGAAACGGCAGCCATGAGATCACAGTTAACTCAAGCATTGCACATGAAGCTCAAAGAGAAGAGCATTTTATATGGAGCCATGACGGAGGAGACTAACCTGTTTTTATGGTGCCGTCTTTGTGCAGGCAGCCCACCGGCTGCACGCTAGTGATGTAGACAGGCAAATGGCAGCGGCAGTCTCTCCCGCCTGCGATGGTGATGCCTAGAGAGTGTCGAGGTTCCTTCTTCAGACTCACTGTCTTCTCTTGACTGGAGAACCCAACTGGAGGCTCCTGAATCAAGATAATGCACATTAAACAACTTGCAAAACACAAATCTACTCAAAAGAAATGTTTTAATGTGGATGTAAGTAACAAAAACTTTCACCAGCAGCTGAATTAAGTACATAAGTATATGCACAAACAGTCATGTAAACACTGTACCAGTCCAGTTTTTTTTTGCATAGTTGGACTAACAGATCTAGATTTTGCAATGCGATTGTAACTTGGTTTTATCTATTATGTACAATAACTTTCAAAAGTTGTTTCCCAAGATTTTTTTTCTTTGACCTTTTAATGTTTTTTTCTGTTTTGAATGTCTCTTTATGCTCGCCAAATTTGTATTAATTGATCAAAACTGTATTTTTTTCCTTTTATAAATAAATAGTACTGAATCCAAACTTTTGAACAGTGTTCATACAGTAAACGGACTGCCCTTGCATTGTGAGCATGCTTTGAAAAGCAAATATTTGATTAAGTATGGTTACAGTTGTGTCATGTATACTTAAAAGACTGTACCTCAGCTTACTGCAGATCCATTAACTGCGCATGCAAGTGTGCTTCATGATTAATGATAATTGAGTATTCTGAAAAGCTTTGTACTTGGGGGATGGGTGAAAAGTGAAAGCTTAAGACATGTGTCTGACTCCTGCGGTGAAAACATTTGTAAAAACAAACATCCCAGATCCTGCTGCGAAGCAGAGAGATGCGTTAAAGTGAGCGGCTCTGACACGCTGCCATCGTAACTCATAGATTATGGCAAAACGCTCTTCTTCTGCCCTATTCTCTTAGTCTTACTGGAGTCTTCCTACCCAGCAGGGTGGCCCTTCCTCCCAGCATGAGCTCAAGCTCCATCTCCATAGGTGAAAGCTAACTGTCACCAGCTTTGATCCCCAGCTAAAACAAACACAGAGGCTGAAGCAGCTCAAGAGCAGCACCCCAGCCTTTTGATCAGGGACGAGTCCCAGTGAGAGACGGGGGCATCTGCTTTCATCTCCCACTACCCAGCCTGTGTTTGCTGCCTCTGCCTTCAGCTGGTGAGGAAGCGTCACAAAATCAGGGTGTGACTGATCTCTGGGTCAAAAGACACCCCATGTGCAGGCAGCACAACCTATGAAACATGCAACCAAGTCTTTGCAGAGGAGTCAAACTTTAACTACAAAACACCTTTCTTTTACTTTTTGATCATAATACAATAAACTACCTCATAATATGCAAAACACTACAATACATGTTAATTTAATAAACTGCAATCCAAGATATAATTCATGATTAAAAATGTGAAATTTACAAGTTAAATTCATGCTGTCTCAATGATTTGCAGTCTTTCTTGTATGGTTTTCTTCACTTTGACCAGTTTTTTTCAGATATAATACTTTTATTCAGCGAGGATGCATTAAATTGATCAAAAGTGACAACAAAAACAAAAAAGTCTAAGTCAATTTCTACAAAAATAGAAAGCAACACAGCCATTTTCAACATTGATAACAGCAAATGTTTCTTGAGCAGCAAATCAGCATATGAGAAAAAAAAATTCTAAAGGTTCATGGGACACTGAAGGAGTAATGATGCTGAAAATTCAAATTTGCCAACATAGGAATAAAATCATATTTTAAAATCAAAAACGGTTGTAATTTCTATTTAAATTTTTAGTTTTTAATAATAACAGTATTTCACAATATTACTGATTTTACTGCCGTTTTGAAAAAAAAAAAAAATGACCCCAAACTTTTGAATGGTGCATACATTCTCTATATATTTAGAAGCAAGAAGGGGAATAGAATTGGGTGTGAGCAAAACTTGCATCACCTAAGTAAGCATTATGGTAGGCCACAGCTATGACTATTTGTGCCTTTAAACCAACTACATTATGCTATAAGGCTTGTGAAGCACGCTATTTTACCTTCATGTATTCGGATCGTCGTCTGAAGTACTGCGGTTCCGGGACCCTCCTTGCCCCCCTGCTCTGACCCTCACTACCCTCCTCAGAGAGATCATTAAGCCTCATCACTACGAAGTTCACGCGCATTTCACATGCCTGCCACACACATAACAGAGAGCATAACAATCTCTTACATTTACTATAAAAACTTAAATCCTATATTATATTCATTTATATTATATATATATATACATATATATATATATATACACACACACACACACACACACACACACACACACACACACTGGGTATGGAAAGTATTCAGACCCCCTTAAATGTATCACTGCAGCCATTTGCTAAAATCATTTAAGTTCATTATTTTCCTCATTAATGTACACAGAGCACCCCATATTGACAGAAAAACACAGAAATTGTTGAAATTTGTTGCATATTTATTAAAAAAAGAAAAACTGAAATCGCACATGGTCCTAAGTATTCAGACCCTTTGCTCAGTATTTAGTAGAAGCACCCTTTTGATCTAATACAGCCATGAGTATTTTTGGGAAAGATGAAACAAGTTTTTCACACCTGGATTTGGGAATCCTCTGCCATTCCTCCTTGCAGATCCTCTCCAGTTCTGTCAGGTTGGATGGTAAACATTGGTGGACAGCCATTTTCAGGTCTCTCCAGAGATGCTCAATTGGGTTGAAGTCAGGGCTCTGGCTGGGCCATTCAAGAACAGTCACGGAGCTGTTGTGAAGCCACTCCTTCGTTATTTTAGCTGGGTGCTTAGGGTCACTGTCTTGTTGGAAGGTGAACCTTCGGCCCAGTCTGAGGTCCTGAGCACTCTGGAGAAGGTTTTTGTCCAGGATATCCCTGTACTTGGCCGCATTCATCTTTCGCTCGATTGCAACCATTCATCCTTATCATCTTGCACTGAGGAGAGGCTTACGTCGGGCCACTCTGCCATTAAGCCCCGATTGGTGGAGGGCTGCAGTGATGGTTGACTTTCTACAACTTTCTCCCACCTCCCGACTGCATCTCTGGAGCTCAGCCACAGTGATCTTTGGGTTCTTCTTTACCTCTCTCACCAAGGCTCTTCTCCCCCGATAGCTCAGGGTCCTATAGTTCGAGTCTCGGTGCTGGCAGGAGTTGTAGCTGGAGGGAGTTAATGAACAGCGCTCTCTTCCACCCTCAATACCCATGGCTGAAGTGCCCTTGAGCAAGGCACTGAACCCCCAGTTGGTCCCCGGGCACTGGATCTATAGCTGCCCACTGCTCCAGGTGTGTGTTCACGGTGTGTTCACTTCTCACTGCTGTTTGTGTGCACTTGGATGGGTTAAATGCAGAGCACCAATTCCGAGTATGGGTAACTATACTTGGCAAATTATGGGGTGCTGTGTGTACATTGATGATGAATTTTTTTTTTTTTTAATGATTTTAGCAAATGGCTGGAATATAACGGAGTGAAAAATTTAAGGGGGTCTGAATACTTTCCGTACCCACTGTGTGTGTGTGTGTGTATATATATATATATATATATATATATATATATATATATATATATATATATATCGCAATCAATCAATCAATCTAGTGTTTAAAAGTAACAGATTTTATTAATTAAAGACATAAAGAGTAATTAAAGACATTCACTTTTTTCTCTCTGAAGTGATTCTGTCTGTCTGTACCTGTATGATCTGAGCTGCACTCTCTGGGGTGCAATGTCTCAGGTCTTGTCCGTTGATGCCCAGCACTTTATCATTGTTCCTCAGTTTGCCATCTTTGGCAGCCAGTCCCCCAGGCAGCAGGTCTAGGATGAAGACTCCTGGCTCCTCAGATTTACGGATGAGTTTGATGCCCAGCGGCTCAGAGTGCTCACGCTTTACTAGGGTCACCTGGATGATGGTGCCGGGGTTCTGGTTGGGACTGGGTGACTGTGACGGGGGAGAAGCTGAGGGTTGAGTAAGATGGTCCAGCCGGGGCTTGAAGCCCTTCTCCTGCATGACAGTTAGCCTGACACGGGAACATGACTGCCGAAGCACGGTGATGGCACGAATGTGGGGGATGGATGCCAAACTGACATCATTCACCTGAAAAGATCATACTGTTAGCTTGAGGTCACAAAGCAATGAAAGTAGCTACAGATCTTTTCTTTCATATCATGTCATATAGCCAAGTGAAACAGGTTATATATATACATATATATATAAAATAATAATAATAAAATTAGAATATAAGACAGGGACTCTGTTCTGTCCATCATTTATTGTTTGAGTGGAGGCAGATCTAAATGCAAGCTTGATTGTATGAAAGGAATGCGGTACACGTCACCAGAGAGAAGTCTGTAGTTTCAGAGTTATGACCTTTGGATTTTAAACAAGGTAATTCTTTTAATGGAACATGTATGGATGAATCATTTACAATAGGATAAATAAGAAGCATTTAGAAACAGATTTTTAATTTTTGCCAACTTGACACCAAACATCTATAAAGATCATTTAGATCATTTTGGTTCATTAAGCTTCATGTTTAAAAGCTAAAACACCCCAAACATGGGTATATCTCAACTGTTTTTGAGGCGTTTTAATGTTAAAGTCAATATTTTTTACTTGGACTCACAAAATCAAAGCACTGTCTTAATATCTACTCATGTAGGAATTCAAGTTAAAGTTGCACCAGACGATTTTTGAAAAACACTTTTGACCACAGTGTCAGACCGAGTCCCAAAACACACTCGCAGCTAATCAGAAATAAGGGGTGTGTCTAGTAATGATAGAGAGAAGAAAGTGAGAGAAGGCAGATAAAAAAAAAATAAATAAATAAAAAATAAGAGGAAAATTTCAGATGAACAAAACATTAAAAAGAAGGGTTACGATCAGGCAAGAGGACCGCGTAAATATTGGAGCAGCTTTCCAGCAGTGGATTGAACTCTAGGAGTGGGAGGGAATCGGGTGCCAAGGTTGTTTTGTTTCTTCTTGATAAAGTTGTGTTGATTTTGCTTTTCAACACAACTTTTCTGTGTTGGCTTCTGCTTGAATATGGTGCGGCCGACAGGCAGAGCAGATTCCACCATCATCGCCGCCAGGGTTGTGTACCGATGGGTTATGGACATGTTTGTTCTGGTACTTTCAAATATCAACATCTTTTGGCAAAAATAGCTAAATGCACCTTTAATGTCTTACCTTTAGATCCAACCAGTATGCTTTGTTTTCATATTAAAAAGGATCCTAAAGTAATGCTTTTATTTATTCTTATGGATCAAAAAAAAGAGAGAGAAAATCTTTCTGCCAGAGGCTAGGAACAGTCCTTTGTGATAATCAATGCTGTGTTGAACCAGAAGAGGGAAAAAAAAGAGATCCCATTTCAAGAAATAAGATATCTAAACCATCCACAGATCTTTACAGCCGTTAGCTCCCTAAAAAAGCCAAGAAGTTACGCTTGGGATACTGATCATCCTAGGGCTGATGGCTGACCTCATTGAGATTTCCATATTTATGTCCTCAGAGAAGACAAGCCGGAGGCATACATTAAAACTCAAGGTTGAATTTGAATGTGAACCCAGCCATACTGGTTCACTTAACTAAGGCATTGTATTCCAGGACAGTTAGAAGCAGAAATCCTAGGAGAATGCAGGATTGTGGGAACGAGAAAGTAAATTTGCTTAACTGAACTGAATTGTAATTAAGAAGCATTACTGTGTAGCTGAGCTTTTTAAAAGGTGAATTATGTAGTTTCATGCCAAATTAAAATGTTTTACAAATAAACAAATAAATAGTGTTTAGGATGAAGATAGTATGCATAATAGCTTTTTATGCAAAGTGTTTTAATTATTTTGCTGTGTTCCGCAGTGTTTCACTAATTGGAGAGCACAGGCCTGTCACAATAACAACTTTTTGTTGTGCGATATATTGCCCCGGAAATAATTGCAATAATCAATATTATTGTCATTTTAAAGACCATTTCATGCTACTGAATATAAATCATAATGTAACAGCATAAAATGCAAGAATGCCTTCACACTTCCAAATGACAACAAACTTAAAATTTTTGAGAATATTTAGATTGTGGAAATTAAGTATCTAAATATTAGATACCTTAAAAACCTTAATAAATAGTTAATAAACTTTTATTTTATTTTATTTTTTTTACAAGAAGTGCAAAGTAACGAGGGGAAAAAGAGAAAAATGCACAGGGAACTTGTATGGAGATTTTTCCATCTACAGATTTTTCCCGAACCTTCTTTTCTCTGTGAATAAAGGGTGCACACTAATGTTGAAAAACCACAATCACTACTCGGCAGTCAGATGTCTGTATGCAAAGGCACAGATCCCTAGACAAGACCAAGTTTCTTTGATTTTGCTGAGACAGATAAAGAAATTAATAAATTTGTAACTAAAACTCACTAGTGTAATAAAATTCTGATCTCTGTACTTAAAGAACAGCGAAGCTAACGTTAGCTAAATAACTAATGAATGGCCCATTAAAGTCTAAATTGGTCATAATGACATCTGAATTTTAAAGGGGTGGTTCATTGCAATTTCACTTTTTTAACGTTAGTTAGTGTGTAATGTTACTGTTAGAACATAAATAAAATCTGCAAAGTTACGTAGCTTAAAGATTTCTTTTAAAATTCTGGCAGTTTAATGCCTATAAAAACGGCTGGTAGGGACTACAACAAGTTACTTCACAGGTTCGTGACATCACAAACCCAGATAAACCCCAGGCGAGGCGATGCTGTGCTGCTTTAGAGAAGAGGAATAGAAAACTAGAGGTGCACGTAAAAGATTCTGTCTTCTAACGATTCTAATGGATTTACAAGTTTCAAAATCAATGTTCTAATTCAGCTCAGCCTTTGCAATGAACTGTTACAATTATACACTGCATGATCCTCTTCAATAATATCCTTTGCTTCTCAATCACGCTCAAACTGATAAGCGATATTAACAACGCCGCTGTTTACAATACAACTGGAGCACATGCCGCTGAGGTGAGGGGCAGGACGTTTAGACGTGCACAAGAGGCAGTTAAGCCAATCACAACACACTGGGCTAGCCAACCAATCAGAGCCCATCCCTTATTTCTGAAAGAGGGGCATCAAAAGAAGCAAATGATCAGCGTGTTAATTGAAGAAGGGATAGAGCAGTGTGGAATAAAGGTAAATGATGTGAAAAATAATGCATTTTATAAAAAAAAACAAAGCATTAAAACATGTTAGACTGCACCCCATAAACACAATCAAGCCTAAAAAGAAACCCTGAACTACACCTTTAAAATTTAACATGTGAATGACTCCCTGCTCCATCTTCCATTCTGTAACTAAATAAACAAACTGTAAATCAGCTAAATATGACCATTTAGAGATTGTGAAAAGTGGGTCAGTTCTATAGGATGTGTACTGATCTAAACCTATTTTGATACATGAACTATAACAGAATTTGTCTACTCAACTGAAAATGATTTTAATTTTACATGGTCAATGTGCTAGCTAGTGGAAATTTCCCAACATTTAGGAAAGCAAGGTCTTGTGACCTTTATCCAGGGATGTGACTGAAATGCAAACACAATGTTGCTGGTGTTTGAACACTGACAACATGAGAACTGGACAGAAAGAAAGATTCTGAGAGATAAAAGAGGTGGAAAACACCTAATGGGTTCACATCAATAGCAAATGATGATCTAAAACAAACATGATGGTATGGTGAGCTGAGATATGCCTCACCTCTAGAATATGATCTCCAGGAGCTAGCTTGCCATCCCGAGCAGCTAGTGAATCACGCACAATCTCCTGGATGACAATGTTGCCCAAGGGTGTGTCCTTCCCTCCTACTATACGCAATCCCAGATCCTTGTCTGGATCCTCTCGAAACAGTTCCACTACAGTCGCCTCTGCCACAAGACTGGATCTTAGAGGGGTGTCTAGGAATCCAAAAGACCATCAGGAATCTGATTTACAAATGCTTAAAAAATACTAAGTAGTTCAACATGTGGCAAAAATGCAAGCAGTTTGTTCGTGGCAGCATTGGAATGAATCATTTAAGGAAGCACACAAACATATGATGTAATATTCCCATGAGATTTTGAGCGAGTTGTTAAGTGACTTTATGACTAACAGCATTTCCAATAATCCAGATGACAGGTAAATATCTATGTGTATACATGTTATCAGACAGTGACGATTGTAGGTTTTAATGCCATAATTTATTCATCCTGATACATACTGGTTATCTAATCACAGGATAAAGGGGCACATAAAAAATTCCCTCTGTTTTGGTTTACCCAAAAGTAAACATAGCTGCAAATCAATTTCCTCTGATTTTCACTGTCTGTGCTACACTCTTTTCAACTTAACTCCTGAGTTACCACAAATCGAAAACATGTTACGTAATTCACCCAAAAAAAAAAAAACATTTTCTTTTATAAATCTAATCCTTACCAGGTGGTGTACAGTACAGAAAAAGAGATATTATATAAATAGTAAAGAGACAGCGATATTGAACATTTTATTTTTATGCTATAATCAATAAACAACATTCAAATTATTATTTTACCTTAAATTATTATTTTACAATCATCAAAAATTAAAAGTAAAACACTAAAAGCAAAATAAGTGATTTTAAATGTTCTAAAATGAAACATTTTATATTTATTGTGCTTTTGTTTGTCCACTGACAGTGTCAATCTAGGGGAAAGAAAGAAAGAAAGAAAGAAAGAAAGAAAGAAAGAAAGAAAGAAAGAAAGAAAGAAAGAAAGAAAGAAAGAAAGAAAGAAAGAAAGAAAGAAAGAAAGAAAAAAAAGAAAGAAAGATTGTCTGATAACCATTTTGGTACTGATATTACATAAAATTATTTATATATTCCTGGTTTTGTAATAACATTTAATGGACAGGGTACAAGAAAAACAGAAAGTGCCGCTATACCATCTTCACCCTCTTCAAAGGCTGGATTGACCAGTCCAGGTTCTAAGGGTCCATTGAGTTGACCTGTGTGTGCGATTGGGGTAGATTTGGCATCAGCTAAATCTCCATCTGATTTGCTTCCCTTTAACTCATTCCAGGAGGGTCTCTTTTTTCTCTCCGCCTCTTCCCTGAGTCGTCTGAATGCAGGACATCTGAGAAAGAGAATTGGAGCACACTGAGTCAGAGAGAACTTCTGCATCATTACTCAGTGGCCTGCTGTTAATTAACCTACGAGACATTCATTACCATATGGCAGCAGCAGTAACTAAAAATATCCTAAACATGCACCAATGCTGACAGCTGATCTGGATCTGCCATATTCAGCAGTCAGCAGAAAACAGCAGTGAAAAACAAATCAATGCTTAATCAGTTCAGTGCAAAGCTACATAGCATTTATCTATTAAAGACGAACATGCTCAGGGTGTGTGAATTCTCTGTACAGAAACAAGAGGAGCTATGCAGATGAAGTCACAAACAGGCTTTTCTACTGCATTGCAGTGATAGAGATGGTACAGGTTTAAAAAAAAAAGAGCAGTATCAGGTCTAGTCTTGGTTTCACCATGTCAACACCTCCCTCCCCATCCCACAGCTGCTCTTTGTGTTTACACTGGGCTGTTCCTGACCACGTGAACTATCAGCCAAACAACCTTTAGACCATGCTTTTACATCACAGAAGATAAGAACATGATAAAAACACAAGAAAAAAACCCATGTAAGGGAGATGAACGCTGAGGCACAGGGCCATTGTATGCAGTGTTCCAATGGCTCAAACAGTAGAGTAATAACACCAAAGTCATGGGTTTTATTCCTAGGGGCTTTTTCCTTTTTTCATACCATATCACCTATATCATAAACTATGGCTTTGCATTCAATGAATCAATATAGTGAATTCTTGTGAGTGGGGTTGAACTCTTATTACTGTGTAAATCCTGTAACTTAATATGTAAAAATTAAACTTGTCAACTCCCATGTGTTTCTGGCAGAGGTGACGAGGCTGAACTATCTGCACACATTCTATAGTAATCACTTATGTGATTCCTAATTAACTCCATAATATAAAAGAGAGACATCCAGTTATTTTAGTATTCAGTCATACTGTCCACTTATGTCTATTCTTTAATCCTACTCAGCTCTCAAATCTCTCCGTTCACATGAAACCTGAATAAGTGGAATTCCATACATTTTTGAGCACTTCTCTTAATGACTACATCTGCATGTTTATCCACGGACTTCTCATAACTGATTTAATTTTGATTTATACATAATGATATCTGCATTTTCTATGTCTATAGCTCTTTGACTTTATGCTATGCTGCCCTAGTGATATGTAAACATTTCCTTTATGGCATGCACTTACCTGTTGTGAAGATGGGGCTGCAGCTCGCAGCGTTGCATGCTCTGCTGGCACTCACTTTGGAATGGGCACAGAACGGCCAGTTTGTCCAGCAGGTTGCGCACCAGAAGGCTGGAGGCACGGCATTGCTGGAGCTGAAGCCTCTGGCGGTCGACAGGACAGAAGTCCTGGTCGTGCAGGAAGTTGCTGAGGCACTGGAAGCAGTACGTGTGGCCACACGGCGTGTCCATGGGCTGCAACAGAGGCTGCAGGCAGATGTGGCACACCAGCTCATCATCCACCTCGTCCTGATACTCAAACAGGTGACTGTCCCGACCATCATGACACTGTCCACATTCCTTACACACCCACACCCATGTTAAGCCACCCGCTGGTGGAAACTCCTTGGGCTCTGTCATGACCTGATGAAGTTAAGATGGACGTCAGCAGGGCTGGAGAGCTAATGCCACTTTCTCAGCTTGTAAACTCTACATCAGAGTCATCAGATGAGAAGCAATCAAATATTTCCAATCCAGAAAGAGAACAAACTATTAGCCGCTTCATCTACACCCTGGTTTCTGTTGGAAAAAAGAACAAAGGAAAAGTGAAGCTCACATCAAGAATTCTTTTTCTCGGGCTAATGCTGGCTGGACAGGAAATGACATGGATCCACTTAACCACAACAATATAGGAAGAGGGCTGCAGCTCTATCCTTTCCACGAGTTTCCTTCCTCAACAGCAATCTGAGTTTGGCTAACTATCACTGTTCAAGTCATTAAACTGTTTAAGCTCTGTGAAATGACAGGAGGGCAGAAGTCAATACTCACCTACTAGGGTGAACAAAGAAGCTGCTCAGAAAAAATAAAAAAATAAATAAGAGCAAGAACTCAAAATGAATAGTGTAGAAATTCCAAGCTTGTAGTTAATGACTTCATGCCCGATCAGTAATGGGCCACTTCCCTCTGTGAAGCACATAATCTCTGCTAAATCCATCTACAATGAAACCTAAACTATATGTATTGTAACATTACATAAACTACATTAACGATGTCATGTGGTGTGACTCCGTGAAAACTTCAATATTATAAATTTAATTGATAATAACACAAAAAAAAACATCTTTAACCTTTCATATATTTTATTTTAAAAAATACAACTTATTTACTGTGGGCACTCATGTCAGTAACCCTCATAATGAATGATACTACAAAAACTCTTGTTTAGAATACCATAAATACATAACCATAACTCTACACCAAAACTACTATTCAATACATGCAATGCAATGACACAATTAACAACCGGCATTTCAATGGATGAGCAAAACAAACACACCATCCGCCATGAATGTTAGGTAATAAACCTCAATCATTATTCCAACCCACCTCAGATGCTGGCAGTGCAGTCAGACTCCCAGCAGCCACTGCATGAAAACAAGAAACCCAAGCCCAACAGCTGCGCTGGCCGCCTGCAGCCTAACTGAAACCAGAGCCCGTCATCTCAACTGGGGACAGAGTGTGTCTGTGCATGTGAGTGTGTGTATGCAAGGACATGCAGTTAAAAGGGGAGCTCAACAGACTGGAGAGAAACGTTCAGAGTCCGGCTGTGTCGACTCAGGAGGAGGGGTTGAGAGCGTGCTGTATGCGTGTGTGCGTCGTGTGTGTGTGTGTGTCAGGGGACGAGGGGGAGTGTAGACTGCTGATGTGGTACTAGTACAGGCAAAGCATTCTAAGAACGAAGCTCAACCTCTGACCAATTACACAGTGAGGTGTGTGTGTGTGTGTGTCTGTGTGTGTGTGTGTGTTATCCATGGTTGAGCAGAACATATTTCTCTCCCTCACTCACCTCCTTCATATTCTACTGAATGGACATAACCCACCAAGTGAATTAATTAACACAAAATCAGTGATTCACAACCTAAAGCTAGGTTATATAAAGATATTATATATTTGGGGTTTTCAACATTTTAGATGCAACAGACCTCTAATATTATAAAATGTAAATCGAGGGACCCCCATTCTAAAATTTAAAAAGCGGCTTTATATTTCATGTATAAAGACCCAGTTTGTACTGGGAAAATTATTTATAATATAACATTATTCATGTCTAAAAAATTATGTGGAATTTTTTCTTACCTACAGTACTATACTGTTTGATGTATTATTTATATAATTTTGTTTAATGTTATTTTTGCTATTTATATTTACATTTTCTATATGTAAACTTTTTCCACCAACCCTCTCATGGTTTTATATATATATATATATATATATATATAAACTGCTCAAAAAAATAAAGGGAACACTTGTGGGTTACACTGTGTTGTTAAGTGTTCCCTTTATTTTTTTTAGCTGTTTATATAGCAGATATGTATATTTAATTGTGCTACTTTTACATTTGTTATCTTTGTTATCGATCATCTAAATCCAAAAGTTAAGCTTTAAAAACACTTTAAAATGTAATAATTTATTAATTTAGTTCACTGTTAAATGTAATCATTTGCAAACATCAAAATATCCCATTTCCATACTGTACATCATGCTCTGATGCGTACAATTTGAAAAGTATTTAATATGCCTGATTTTAAGTTTAGTTATGGTTTTGGAGACAAAACAGCATAGAATTATAATATCGGCTGTAAAATTTTAATAACTTAACAGAATTTTAATATTGCAGCTAGGGCTGTGATGGTTGCCCTGACAACCGCGTCACCGCGGTGGTCGGTTGCTACCATGGTTGTCTACTGCCACCGGCGGTAGTGCACGTGACGTCACAAACATACATACAGTCGTGGCCAAAAGTTTTGAGAATTAAATAAATATTAGTTTTCAAAAAGTTTGCTGCTAAACTGCTTTTAGATCTTTGTTTCAGTTGTTTCTGTGATGTACTGAAATATAATTACAAGCACTTCATACGTTTCAAAGGCTTTTATCGACAATTACATGACATTTATGCAAAGAGTCAGTATTTGCAGTGTTGGCCCTTCTTTTTCAGGACCTCTGCAATTCGACTGGGCATGCTCTCAATCAACTTCTGGGCCAAATCCTGACTGATAGCAACCCATTCTTTCATAATCACTTCTTGGAGTTTGTCAGAATTAGTGGGTTTTTGTTTGTCCACCCGCCTCTAGAGGATTGACCACAAGTTCTCAATGGGATTAAGATCTGGGGAGTGTCCAGGCCATGGACCCAAAATTTCAACATTCTGGTCCCCGAGCCACTTAGTTATCACTTTTGCCCAGTGTTGGGAAAGTTCACTTTCTACATGAACTAGTTCAAAGTTCAATTCACAAATTTTAAAATGAACTAGTTCAGTTCATAGTTCAAACTACAAAATTTTGAACTAAACTTCACAGTTCCAAAAATGAACTAGTTCATAGTTCTTTTTTTCCATACGTTGCTGCGAGCTATTATTTTTCAAAATTATTGCCACAGCCCATATAGAATCACAGACAGCAATTATTTTATCAGTTTTAACAATGAAGCTATGCGTCAGATTTCATCTTCATATCCAATTTTGAATCCTTATCCAACCAGGGTTTACATTAGCATTGAGGGGACAGCATTTCCCCATTGTTGCTTTAATGCTTTGTCTCCCATTCTCACCGACCTTGTCATAAACATCATAAAATTCTTTTAAATGATTATACGCCTTCTTGCTACATGCTGCTGTCGTTTGCTGTTTTTTTTTTGATGACGCGTCACGCAGGCAGCGGACGGCGGTGCGACACTGGTGGCTGGTGTTGCCATATTGGGTGTTTTTCCGCTACATATTAAGATCCGTTTACGGTGTGTTTTAGCCGGGTTTTCGCCTGGAAGGCTCTATAGAAATCTGGCACCCTATTGAACGAAGTTAACCTGAGAAAGCGTGCCATTCACAGACACCAGAATGAACGAGTTCACAGGAACGTTCATCAGGCATTAATACAGCACGTTCAGTTCACGTTCGCCCAAAATATGAACGAGTTCATGAACTATCGTTCAATGAACGCGTTCAGGCACAACACTGCTTTTGCCTTATGGCACGGTGCTCCATCGTGCTGGAAAATGCATTGTTCTTCACCAAACTGTTGTTGGATTGTTGGAAGAAGTTGCTGTTGGAGGGTGTTTTGGTACCATTCTTTATTCATGGCTGTGTTTTTGGGCAGAATTGTGAGTGAGCCCACTCCCTTGGATGAGAAGCAACCCCACACATGAATGGTGTCAGGATGCTTTACTGTTGGCATGACACAGGACTGATGGTAGCGCTCACCTTTTCTTCTCCGGACAAGCCTTTTTCCAGATCCCCCAAACAATCGGAAAGGGGCTTCATCTGAGAATATGACTTTGCCCCAGTCCTCAGCAGTCCATTCACTATACTTTCTGCAGAAGATCAATCTGTCCGTGATGTTTTTTTTGGAGAGAAGTGGCTTCTTTGCTGCCCTTCTTGACACCAGGCCATCTTCCAAAAGTCACACCTGCCTGTTTCCTTGAAGTTCTTGATGATCCTATAAATTGTTGATTTAGGTGCAATCTTAGTAGCCACAATATCCTTGCCTGTCAAGCCATTTTTATGCAACGCAATGATGGCTGCACGCGTTTCTTTGCAGGTCACCATGGTTAATGGAAGAACAATGATTTCAAGCATCACCCTCCTTTTAACATGTCAAGTCTGCCATACTAACCCAATCAGCCTGACATAATGATCTCTAGCCTTGTGCTCGTCAACATTCTCACCTGAGTTAACAAGACGATTACTGAAATGATCTCAGCAGGTCCTTTAATGACAGCAATGAAATGCAGTGGAAAGGTTTTTTTGGGATTAAGTTAATATTCATGGCAAAGAAGGACTATGCAATTCATCTGATCACTCTTCATAACATTCTGGAGTATATACAAATTGCTATTATAAAAACTTAAGCAGCAACTTTTCCAATTTCCAATATTTATGTAATTCTCAAAACTTTTGGCCACGACTGTACAAAGTTTTGTATATAAGTGTAATAACTGTAATAGTTGCAAATTCTAAGTCTAGGTATTTAACAAATTACCTCAAACACAAGAGTTTCCTTTAGATTGGCAGATTTGAGCGCAGGAAAATACCTGAAAGTTTATACATTCAGCAAATTAATTTAATGTTGGGCGATGGATCTTGTTGGGAAAGCAAATACCACCTCACTGATCTGGAGTCATCTGCATTCATGTCACCCATCAGCGTTTGCACAAGTTCTCGTGATCGCAAAAGCTGGCTGGTCAGGTTTGGTGAGGCTTTCTCCAAACGGGCCAAATACAAACGAGACAGCGATAAATAAAAGATGGTAACAAGAAATATGGCAACGATTCCTATTTCAAAGAGAGCGCGGACAGATAAGGAGTTAGCTACTGAGCTTGCTTGGTGGCGGAAAAGTAAACCAGCACAACAACCGCGTTGCGACAGGTTTAGTCTGTCGAGTATCTATACAGGACATTTGAACTCTGTGTCAGTAGCCTAACTCACAGACCGGACGGGGGATTTATCATGTCGTGTTTTGCTGCATCCAGTGTAGCATCACTGATTATAATGAGTATTTTGTCGCGCTGCGTCGCTCGCGTCCGTTAGACAGGGTGTATTTAACTTTCTTATTTAGGCTACTTTCTTGTAGCCTAAATAAGCATTATTTCTTTGATATTTATTTTAGTTTTTTTGCAGGTGGCGTTCACTGACCGAAGTTCTCAAATAAACACGAACTGACAAGTTAAATAGGATGTGTTAGATGAGTGAGACAGTCCCGGGCTGATTTCTAGACGTGCATATAAATATATCCTGTATATAATATATATAAAATATATTACATGCATGCACAGTTTAAGTCAGCTTTAATCACCTTTTTGGTAATTCGATGAATTAACTGACCACGACACTGCTTGCACATAGTTTATTTCGCAGTTTGATATGAAAGGATACGCACAAAGGAAGCGCGCACCGCCTTTGAGCACAGGACCGGCCGCGCTCGCTTAACTTGCACCTGATAATAAAGTGAAGGGGAGCGCGTGTCTGAAACGTTTCCTGTTCAGTCATTCTGCGAGTCTGCGACTGAATAAATTCACTTCTTGTCATGAGAAAAAGTGACAGCAGCAGTTGTGAGTGGGTGTGAATGGGAGTGGGTGGCCATCCCCGCCCCCACGTAAAATAATTTGAATACGTTAAACTGGAAAAAAATTATCGCCTTTGTTAACGAACAAGTTTTGACACTAATATATATAAATATATATATTAAAAAAAAAAATTTTCAAACACCGCTCCACCGGCGGTTGTTGGTCCATGACTACCGCGGTGGTAAAAATCAGCCACCGTTACAGCCCTAATTGCAGCCCATTCACGTTTAATACTACCGGCACATAGGCTACCGTAGAAAAATACTGATTGATGCTTGCCAATGTAAAATTCATCACTACAATTCTAGGGTGGGCTAGGTCGCAACTTGCAACTATGGCCCTGAATGGTACCAAATTAACAATATTTTCATCATAAGAAATGGTTTGGGATCCTACGATGATAGTAAATATACACTCTAAACAGTAAAAGTGCCTTACTAAACACCACAAATTAAGAGCAGCCTTGATCAACATTCTAAAACCCTCAGCCGTATGGCTCAGTGATGTGTTCAGCTAGAATTACTTCCACACTTGTCCACTGAAGCTGTGACCCTGGCTAAGACAGATGGACTCATCCCATAGCCTCATGGGAGTATCTTACACACTGGAGACAAGCAGCTTGTCAGTCTCTCCTCTCCAGTAAAGATGTAGAGTTTGTGCATCTCTCAAAGTGGAATTCCCCTACAAAACCTAACAAATCTAAGTCCACATACCTCTCTGAGTACACAAAGTATCACTTGTTTGTGTACCAAACAGTCACTTAACGTGAACTGTTTCAAAGTCCATACTGTGTTTCCAGAAGTTAGGATTACCAGGAGGCTGATGTCATAAATGAGCACTATTCCTGTCCTCTCCACCGAATACAGAACAAATGGTAAATCAAAGAAAAGGTGAACACCCAGTCTGAAATGATCTCACCTACACAATTCTAGCAGGGGCCATGAATCATTCCATCTGACACACCCTTATGAATACATGGACAATGGCACAGCCCCAACAGAATGACTTAGTTTGGAAAGTATGAAAATATTTCTTTAAAAAAAAAAAAAAAAAAAGAGTTTTTCTTCACTGTCCTCCAAGTCAACAGAAACAAGCAAAAATGCTGATTAAACTTTGTCTACTCTAACCATTAGTACTTGCACTCCCTCTTATCAACATTTTAGGCCTTAAAGAGGCAGTTCACCCAAAAATGCAGTTCACCCCCCCCCCATGTCATTCCAACCCTTTCCTTTTATGTGGAACACAAAAGGAATAAGGAGACATAATGATAGGGAACGACAGCTTCAGTCATCATTCACTTTCAGCGCATCGGTGCGCTGTCAACATCTTTTTTTGTGTTCCACAGAAGAAAGTTATACAGTAGAAGTAGTAAATGACGACAGAATTTCAATTTTCTGGAAGAACGAACAATTTCACAAGTGTGAACAACCAGTAGATCAACACACTTTCTCTTCTACAAGAATAAACAAGCTATATTAAAAAATACACACCACAAGCAAACAACCAGAACAATTCGACAACGAAAGTACAACATATATTATTTGCTTACTTCTGGAAGTCTGTTGCAGTTTTTATTATGAAAGGAGACTCCACCTCTTCTGGACAGGGGGGGGGGGGGGGGGTAAATTTATCCATTAAGCTAATTTTAACAGTAGCCTATGCTTTAAAGCATACAATATGTTTTACTTTATTACAGCATATCATCTGATACAAAACATTTCATTTTTCTAACCTTCTACATACTCTGACCCACACGTTGCAGGTAAATGACACAGGAGAAGGAAGCCATAAATCATTCATCAATCAGCCGACAGGAAATTCTGATGGGAACTTAGACAACCCAGTGCCCTTGAATCACATGTTGGGCTAAGAAGCAACACAACTAACGCATTTGTTTCTTTGAATCAGTGTTGCCAGACGTACGATAATTATCGTATTTGTAAGATAATCTTTACCTATGTACGATCAATAATGAAAAAAATCCCGTAATGTGCGATAATTTCAGAATTTTATGAAAAGTTAAATGATGACAGTTGCAGTCATAGGGCTTCTTTACTTATACACTTAATCGGCTCATTACAGACACTCTAAATGCGTTCGTGTGCACCTCAGGGAGGGTGGGTGCCCTGCTTTAAAGCCAACGAGCACTATGTTGCGGTCCATGACAGCAAGAAATCCTTCAACATCTGGCAACACGCAGTCTTCCAATGAAAGCGGCTCAGATGTGTAGTTATGAGTTAACTGCGCCACACCGCAACAGCTAAATTCCGCCTACACTGGACGCGACAAAGCAAATGTTAAAATCATTTTAATATGTTTTAATATGCGCCGCGACGCAGTCACTGAAAATAATGGGATAGTATTTTGTTGTAATGATTCCATCCAACCATATACGGCTTATTGGTAATTTTTTGACTCGTGTACGATAATTTTCTTCCAAATACGATAATTTTGAACATCTTGTACGATACTTGGGCATTTACAATCTGGCAACACTGCTTTGAATATATCAACCTAGTTACCTTTATCTGCTAAACCTTCCTACAATGTGTTGGAGCAGACCTGTTATGAAAGAAGCCTTGTAATGTTCGCTTTAGCCTCATTCATTCACATTCAATAATAATAAGGCAACAACGTTAACTTACAGATGAAGTTAAAGCAAATACTGTGAGATTAGTGTGTCATGTAAGAAACGAGACGCGCTAGATGTTTCGCGCTCAAGACCGAAACTAGTCTTACCTGTGCGGATTTTCCGGAAGTAATAAAACAAAGACGCTGTCGAAATATAGAACATCAGTCGTCTTCACTTCGTCTAAACTCCAAAATTTGAGTATCTCATCATTTCCTTTCCCACGTTTTAATAACTGGACCAGACAGCAGGTATTAATGAATGGTAGGCGACGCAATGAGCGTGAGTTTCAGGCAAACAAGTCGGATCTGACGCTTTCACAGGAAGTCCGCGCAGGTAGAGAATAAATTAACATTTGGACTCAAAAGGGCAGGTGCAAATATTAGTAACGCGGGTAAAATACTGAAATGTGAAGTCGGGATAATTTTTAAACGTTGACTGGGCATGCTGTCACACTGTATGGACTAAGTTGCCACAATGCTAATAAACAGTAAATTATAGCGACATTTAAACTCTTAACATATTTATGAAACACCAAGAAAATCATGAAACATTAACAAAATAGGCCAACATTTTATAAACTTACTAAATATAAACAACAATTTACAAACAGACCCAATAAAAGTGTGATTTGACATTTATGACGAAAACTTCATTTCATTTCTTCATTATATTGTTGACACTGATAATGGGATACTGTTTGAATGTGTCCCATTTATTTTTATCGTGCTCACTTGTTCACTAAACTGTTGTAACAAAAAATATTCTGATATTTAAATTTGAATGGAGTTAAGAATTTAATTTCCTATTATTATTCTAATTTAAAAGAGAGTGTGACAACTACCCCCAGTCTCCCATGTGCACAAAATATCAGTAGATTAATTTATGTGGCTTTCTCAGAGTTTTGATTAATCTGCAGGACCATTTTATTTGTTTTCTGAATGACTATAGCTATGAATATTGTGCATTCTTCATGCTTTGACAATAGTGTTAATGTTTAATGTCAGCAATTCATTAGCGGCTGTGAGAATAGCTGAAGTTTGACAACACTTGTATGGGCATCATTCATTTAAGAATAATGCACTTGTCCAACTTCTAAGTGTCCTCATTCAAACAGTTCATGAGTAATATTGTTTTATGATTGCATAATTAACAAATAAATTGCAAGGACCTTTGCTATTATTCTCTAGGATTTATACCCCTGTATGTCCAGCACAGACAATGACTCTTGTTTATCAAACTAATCACTGTTCAAGACATTACTTTTTTTCCCAAAATGTTGTCTGTTGCTCAAAATACTGTTCTAAGTTACATTATAAATTACACAATCTTTAGAAAACATCCAGGTCAAATCTACAGGCTTTATGATAAAAGCTGGTTTTGTAGTGAATCATAAATGTTTTTTATATTTGTCATTGTATCTAAATGTGTGAGCTTGTACAG
Organism: Carassius carassius; assembly: GCF_963082965.1. NCBI lineage: Eukaryota > Metazoa > Chordata > Actinopteri > Cypriniformes > Cyprinidae > Carassius > Carassius carassius. The sequence goes on along the minus strand of NC_081787.1, from coordinate 7,201,894 downwards.
TTGTTCAGCAACCCTTCGACCCAACAATACAGAGAGTGATGCACAAACATCACGTAAGTTAAATTGATTTCATAATTGATAAGTGAGCTAAATAAAATTTTCTTATTTAGATTTCAGCTGTGCGAGTGTCACATTTCTGCTGCTATTCCCCAGTTTACACTCACAGCTTGTAATCACGGATGTGATAAGTTATGTAATATGCAGAATAAATTTATATATATCCTTCAATGTACAGCCTTTATTTTATCTATAAATTGATTGCCATTTATAACCATAGTGGGATCTGATTGGTACAACACAATTTTCCAGCATTATAGCCACTGTATTCTAAAACATTCCAGCTGCGACCCTGGCTGTTGACGGGAACGTCTGTGTGTATGAAGACACAGCTAACATGAAAGGAAATGAAAAACAACAATGGCAACAATGACCCTTTTGCTGATTCAGTCCTATTGGCTCCTGTGTTTGAGCACAACTCCCACAAATAAGAAAGAACCTATTTGTCTTTCCTGGGATCGGTAAACATCCTCAACACAAACGGGCAGTGTGAGAGAAGAAAGTCACACTACCAGGGCAGCTGCACTCTCACTGTATGTGTCTTTTGATGTCTGTAGGAGGGAATTGATAATGAAGGCTCTTACGTCTTAATTCTTTTAATTGTCTTTGTCGTTGGGCCATGAACAAGAATTAGTCTTAATACTTAAGATTGAAATCTTTATATAAATCTTTTATTTCATCTATACATTTTCCAAACCTCTTGTCATGGTGGTCAGTCCACCAAAGATTTGATTTGATTCATCCATCCATTCATCTTCCAATCCACTTGATGAATGGTCTTTTCTGTTCTATTAATTTCATTATTCATACATTCATTCATTTTCCTGAATGGTTGACCAGTCCATTTAATTTAATTTTATTTTACAAATAGCTTGTCCTCAACTGATAGCCAGTCCATAACATATTTTATTTTATTTGTATCCTTTTTTTATTATTAATACAAAGCATGTTTTGCTTGTAGTCTTTAAGTGTGTGTAATGCAAGAGTGCATTGTCATCAAAAGAGAAAAGTCTTTGCTTGATTATTTATCACTGATGTAATATTCATGTGTGACCTCTCTATCCTGTCACTATATAATAGGTGCAAGCCAATATACATAATTATATACATGTGTACTCACAGATATCCATTGTAACTTACTGCATCCTTCTCTTCACATGCACACTTATTACTGACCTGGTGCAGGTGCAGTAAATATTGCAGCTCTGTTGCTAGGAGGACCAATCAAAGCACATTAACTCCACAGGCAGTTCCCCACATTTTGTCCAAAACAGACCCCCCTTCTCTTCTGGCCCGACAGCCAGGCATCTGTTTCAGGCTGCAGCTTGCACCCCCAGACTTCAGGCTCTGTCTGGCATCCACATGCAGGCTCTAAATGAGTGCTATGGGAGCAGGCAGATGCAGCCCACCCCCGCTATACTTTAGTTTGACACTCGAGTGTCCCTTTAACAATCTTCAGCCATCAAATTGTGCAAATGTATTTAAAATCTATGATGTCTTTGATTCAGTGTGCTGTTTTGGTGAAGCATGTTCTAACTTTGCCCTTAAGTTCTGGCATAGTTGATTTAGCTAAAAAGGAAGTTAGTTTATTTCCATTAGGTAAATGGAAACATGATCACCAGTGCTTGAAGTTATAAATAATGCTCTCTACTCATCCATAAAATATCTAATATAAATCTAAAATACTTTGCTCAGTGAGGCAAGTGTACTTTGTTAAATTTTCACTCCACTTTACTCCAAAGCAAAATGGCTGATTGCCCATCTGCCATTCCTCCTGTAGCTATCTGGCTCTCCTTGCAGACATCACCTCTGGCGCTGCGTTTGCTTGTTTGTACCTGTCACGTGGGTCTGCTTGTCCACCCAGCATGCCACTTGGTAACATCTTATCAGTTTCTTAAAGATCAAAGACCCATGATGATCTTTATCAGCCGATATATACCTCCCCTCGTTCTTCACTCGGCCTCCATCAAAGTACTAAAACAGTGTATACCATGCCTTTAAGCACTTTAGCCTTTCCTCTTCTTATCAACGGAGAAGGGGTTTCATTCTTCACAGTCCAATAAGGCCTTGGAACATGAGAAAGAGACCAGACTGACCTGTGTGTTCACAGTTACATATAGAAGAGCCCATTAGGGTTAAGGAGGGTTAATTCAACATTGTAAATCTGAGCATGTTATGTAAACTCTCAGTCACTCTGTGAAGTGATTTGTGTAATTTATTATTTATTATGATATAAATGTGACAACTTTTCTTGTGATCCTACTCCTTTGCTGATATTGTATAGTTTTTCTACCATTAGAATTTCAACTGACTAGAACTCATAGATTTATGATTGTTTCTTTTTTTTAATTTTATTTTATTTTTTTACTTTTTCCCGCTTTTATTCCCCTCTAGGTGCATTTCAAATTCAGCCTGATTGAACATTTATGCATATATGGATGTGTAGACAGCATAGACGGTTAAGGGGTAAGTTACCAAAGTCACGACCTTGCCCTGACCTGGGTGAAGGAAGTGGTCATGCAGCTCTGGACAAAGCTGTGGAGGAGAGAGACTGAGAGGCCAAGCAGTCATGTCTGAACAATAGCCGCCGCACATTCAGCCTGGGAGTTGCACAAAGGCCAGAGCTGCCCCCTTCACCCTAGTCACACCTCACCATAGAGCTGGCATTTCACACTCCTCTGTGAACAGTCATTCAATCAAACTACTGTTTAACTTGTTTTTTTTTTGGATCTTACTTTTTAAAATTGTGACATTGTCTGTGTTAATCCCTGGCACATACTGCTGTGTGTTTTAAGAAAAATGGTTTCCAACAATGGTTTTTACAAGCCTATATCATGTGGTGTTGTATTAATTATGACGAAAGTAGCCTTTGACTCAAATTTAAGTATTCAGATCTAGCCAAGGAAAGCCAATAATGTTAACCATTTATTAAATACAGTTTCTTATGTTTAATGTGAAGGTGTTAGATGGGTGTAGTTAATAGGTACACTATTAATAAGGTCAGTAAGATTTTTTTAAGTTATGCTTACAAAAGCTGAATTTATTTGACCAAAAATACAGAAATTGTGAAATAGTAATTCAATGTAAAATAATTATTTTCAATTTGAATATATATTGTAAAAGGTCATTTATTCCTGATAAATATTCAGGATCCATTACTCCAGGCTTCAGAGATCATTCAGACCAAAATCTCATATGCTGATTTGCTGCTCAAGAAATATTTCTATCATCAATTTTTAAAACAGCTGTGTTAATATTTTTGTGGAAACTATGATGCATTTTTCAACCTTTTTTCTTTTTGCTATATTATAAAAACTTTTATAATACACTTTAATGCATGCTTACTAAATAAGAGTATTCATTTCTTCTTCTTCTTTAAATATCTTACTGACCCTAAACTTTTGAATGGTAGAGTATGGTTAAATAAATAAATAAATAAATAAAGTACTATAGTATAGAGTACTGTTACATGCTGGTCTTGGAAGCTTGGAAGTACCATGAAGTACTATGTAAGTCACATAGTACATGAATTTGAGCACCAGGGTATATTAAAAAGTGCCACAGATACAATATATATATATATATATATATATATATATATATATATATATATATATATAGCATTTAAAAAAAAGGTTGTTTTATTATTTATCTGTTCAGTACTGGACACTGCATACATAAGTCCCATTAGGACCACAGAGAGCTCCATGCAACCAGGCCACAGCTGTGAGCAGTTCATGGGGCCGACTGCTCTGTAGGGAGTCGGAGATCCTAAAAGATTCTTTGTCTGAGTCTAGTGCCCTACAGCAAGACCTAAGAGGAGGATTCTACAAGCCCCCCCCCTTGTTACTCAATGTACTACTCCACCCCATTACCTGTCCCGGCTCTGGATCAAGGTGTTGGGGCTGCATATCAAACAGTCTTGGGCCTTTGATGTTCAGAGAAACACAAACACTGATCTGACCAGAGTCGTAACAGCTTATTTGTCCCCTTTAGTCATTCATAGCCTCCTTGTCGAATGTCTAAGCCTTCAAAGGCTCCTCTCTGTTGGTCTGGCTTACAGTAGCCATGCTGGCTTTGAGTGGCCTGTGACCCACTATGTTGAGGGTCTGGAAGGAGGCCATCTGGCTCCCTGCTAGATTTGATATTGATTTATTGGTTGTACATGTGAAGATAGGAGGACACCAGCTGCTAGGAGCCCTGGTCCATCTAGCACTTGCAAGCTTCTATAACTAAATGACTGTCATGAAAGCTTCTCAGTGCTCATAGTAATTATTCTTCATGAGGAGATGTTAATGCTGGCCTAAATTGCCTATATCAGGAATTCCCAAACTTTTTTTGTCTCCTTTGACTTCCCCATCAAATTAGTATTAGTTAGTATTTCAATAATTTAACAACACATTTACATGTTCACAGCTCTTTAATGTCGGATAACAATAATACATAACAAAGTATTTTAACAGTTATTTTATTTAAATATAATATTAAATATATACATATTACTTGTTATTTTATTTAAAAATATGATATTTTCTAATACTTTGTGTGTATGTATATATATATATATATACATGATAGTAAATGGTGACTGTATATAGCATTTCAAAAGCATGTCAGAAAATGAATAAAGCATTTTTTTTGTGTGTATGTGTTTATTAGTATTATAGTTTTTATGATACTTAATGACTACAAAACATAACAAAATATATTCTGAAAAAATATTCTTTTTATAAAAATATTTCCTTTCTGTGGAGTGGATTAGTCAACAATCTGCAGTATTACCAGGTGAAGCGTGTCAGTTCAGCCTTTTCTTCCAAATCATCTCGACATCCCCCTTCTTTCCCTTTTCCCACCTGGCAGTGGGCTGTGATGTGGCTGTGTTCTTGATAATGAGGTGAGAACTTTATTGCTCTTGTCTCTGCCCTGGCAGCAGTTTGCAAGAGGAGGCCTGTCTCCAGTGTGTGTCCACTTCGTCCACTGACTGACAAAGACCGCCCTCTTTTGATACTTAACATTTACAACACATTATATCCTGACCTGCAGGCCCACAATTGTGGAGGACCTCCAAATAGTTTACATTGGCTTAACATTATTTGAATAAACATATTCTATTGCAAAAAATAATTCATTGTAATTTGTGAGAAGAATTGTTTTTATAATAATATAAACTAAAGAGGGTTACAAAGAAAGGCTAGTTCAGAGACTATTGCATGAGTCAGTATCTCTTCCTCCAGAACTCCATTTCAAAGCCAGGGATCAAGGGCAGACTTGCGCATGGCATACAGTGAATGACAATAGCTGTCCTCTCCACTCGCAGCCCCCTAAAGTATAGAGAAGAGCAAGACAAAGGAGCTCTGGATGTTCCCAGGTTAATAAGTCCAGGACACAGAGTCAGTGCGGGAGTCAGGAAGGGCACTGTGTGAATTCAAGAGGAAGTCAGTGCCCTATCCACTATAGTAGATGCAGATCACAGAGGAGGCAGGTGAGGATGGCTAACAGTGAATAAACAAAGGTGAGAACATGATTGAGAGACACATTAAAGGGGCCCGAGAAGATATTTTCTCTCGGAAGCACACAATGTGTCCGTCTTGTCAAGTGGCTCGTCCACTAATTGATAAGATCCAGCACATGCGCACACTTCACACCTGATCTTTCATAAATATCACTCCATTATCTTGTAATTGGAGCCGCATACATATGACTGAAAGATCAAAGGAGTCCTTCTTGTCATATACAAAGGAAGCGCCGGGACTTTTACTGCTTCTGAGGGCAGAGAAAATTCACTCATTCTCACTGCCGTCAGATCTCAATGACAGTCAACGTGACTGTAAATACTGAATGTGTAAATAAAGTGACTCCCAGAGGAGGCTGTTTACTTTTTCACCATTTATGCTGCAATATGACACATATGCATAACTTAAACCTGGGTTTATTTATATGGCTATCAAATGTTAAATAATTCATCAATATGCGATGATAAAAGATGTCTCGCACTGCTCTAAGTCATACATGCCCACCCTCCCCCAGCAGCAATGCTTTGGCTCTTTTGAACAGACTGTCATTTCCTTCTCGGGGCACTGTTATTCCAGTAGCCTTTGTGAAAAAGCCAAGTGGTCCGGCTACAGACAGGAGGTGGGATCTTCACAGGCAGCTGAGGTTGTCGACTCAGCAGGGGAGGGAGGCATACATCGCAGGGGGATACAGGCTGAAAACAAACACTAGCCGTAACAGGAAAGGAACTACAAGACCCTGCTGGGAAATTAGGGGAATTGTGTGCTCATTTTCATACATAGGGCAACATGCCACAATGTGGCATCCTTTATTGTGTTTGTTGTCGTGAAGAGTTTGAAGGTATGATTGGCATGGACTAGTTGTTTATGTAACTCACAGTTTGGTGGATTAGAAGATATTGACACAAAGAGATAACCCACAAAACCAGTGTCTGCTTTGAAGATAAAGCATGACCCCCTTTAACATGTGTTTTTTAAATTAATAGTTACTCAAAGTGATCAAATGAAGCCATGAGATTCATGAACAAGGCAAGTTCCCCACTGAACTGATACAGATGCAGTTGGCATATTCAACATTAAATGCAGTAACCCTAAAGTAAAACAATGCATCTATTTTTATGTACTTGAATTGCTCTGCCAATAATTATGCGAGATTATGAAAGTGTTGAAATAATTACAAAATATTATTAATCTAAACAATGTGTTTTCCTTTGGTAATATCAATAGTACTATACATACATAATTTAATCATTGCTGAGGTTAACAGTATATCTCATTTGTAATGCATACTATCCGTGGTTTTGAGTAAAGACTGCCATCTGCTGGCTGTTTAACCAGCGGTGGATCATCATAAGACTTCTCTCTTTACGTAAAGCAATATATACAATTATGAAGAGTAATGATTGTATATGCATACAAAGAAAATTTTATACTGAAATAAACAGTTAAACTGCTGTTCAAAAGTTAATTTTTTTAAAAATATATTTTTAAAGAACTGTTTTATGCTGGATTTATTTTATCAGAAATACGGTAAAAAAAAACTGTTTGTAACATGCATACATATTGTATACATATTGTAAACAGTAATATTGTGAAATATGATTACAATCGAAAAAAAATTAAAATGCAATTTATTTTTGTAAAGCTATATTTCCAGCAGCCATTACTCCAGTCCTCAGCGTCACATGATTATTTATAAATTATTCCAATATACTGATTATCTGATCAAGAAACATTTATTATTATTATTAATGTTGAAAACTTGTTTAATGTTTGTGTTATTAATGTTGTGCTGCTTAATATTTCAACCTGGTGTGAAAACTGTGAGTTATGTTTTTTTTTCTGGATTATGTGCGTTATAAATTTATTTACTGTCACTTTTGGATTTAATGTACTTAATAAAAGTATTTATTTATTTAAATAAATAAATCTTAATGACCCCAACGTTTTGAACTTGTTATAGTTGTTTCTGGCTAATATTCTATATAAAGAATGGTGTGAGTTCATTTTTCTTCATTCTAAATACATGTTATAAGTATAATGTGACCCAAAAACTACTGTGGACTATAAATGTACAGACTATTCTAAAGACTTTCATCTTTGATTATATTGTTTATTAATTATTTGAGATGTATTTTTTCCAAACTTTATATTTTATGTATTAGATAGCTGATTCATTATTTCAAATTTTGCTATTGTTCAACTTCAACCGAACAATTTAAGATTAAACAAATAGATTCAACATAACTTCAAATTTTTTTTGCCCAAGACTGCCATCGCCTGGTCATTTATTGGTACTTTTTTAATGCCACACTACAAAAAAAAAAAATAATAATTAATCAAAAATTTAAAATAATATTTTAAATAAACTGTTATTTGAATGGAAAAAAGATCGAATGAATCTTTAAACATTTTTATTCTTAATATTCATCGATCTATCTTACACTATCATATTAGGCCTACACGTTATTCAGATATCCATAGTGAACCGAAAATATATATAGGCTACATTATGTGTACGATGTATTTTGAGACGAAACAAGACCCCAAATATATAAAAAACTATAATGCTCATAATTCTATACTGACTAATTAGGTCACAGAGTTCTGATGTTACCCATTTTTTTTCTTGCTGGAATAATAGCCCTACATTCAAATTTCCTGCAACAGAAGTACATATTGTAGAAACGCATATCTTCATTTAATGTATTTAGCTGATCTGGTTTTGACAAAGGGCTTTTCAAAACTGTTTTCACACACTGTCAAAGACTAAGAGGAGTGTATGTATTGACACCACGATGTGTCCATGATCCATTCATTCATCGTTTTTCAGACGATTTGCATTGGCCCCATAAGCGAAAAAAGAAAACACATTAAATTTGTGTGGCTCTCTTAAGAAACACAAGATTGTTTGTGGGGTTTCTTTCTATCTATAGCTTTTTGGCAGCTATTATGGCTTGATTTTGCATGCAACCAACCTTGCGCGTGCACTAACCACACCCTGCCTCCACCAAATGATCCACCAATGTGACATGTTGCGCTGCAGCCGGATGCCTGTGTGTCAAACAGAGCCGTTAGTGTTTATTTTCATCCGCTACTTATTTCTACTTTAACGGCTGGAGCAGAAAATCGTTGTCCTTATGAAGTATGGCCACAGTAAAAAAGGACGACCGACTGACAAGTTCTCAAAGTTTACTGTGCGTCGGTTTTGCCGGGATTTTTAGCAAAACAGTAACGTCGCCTCTGGAAGTCGTGAAGATTTTGAGTCAAATAGGAACATTTCACTGTAAACGCGGATTCATCCACAGCTTTGTTTTTATTTGTCAGAATGAGGGACTTCGAGCTTTTTGGAAGGGGAATATGGTTTCCTGTCTACGGTTGTTTCCCTACAGTGCTATACATTTAGCAACTTACAAAAAGTAAGTATGATACATTTCTACTATTAAATAATGAATGGTTGATTTTCGTCTGATGCACGTATTGATGACTTGTGTCATTCTTAAGATATGATAAACTTTTCGATCAGCTGTGATGGTAAACAAAGACAACAGGAAGTTGACGTGTTAGCTTGATAGCCTTTTAAGGTTGAAGAGTAAAGATAATTGAATTGTTAATTAATTATATACTAACAAATCAGGACGCATTAAAGTATGCTTAACAAGTTAGATTTACGATAGATCGTTTTAAGAAATTATGATTCAAATTTCCCTTTTTGCCTTTATTAGCTTAGCTTGTATTACTTGGGGGTTTACGTTAGTTCAACGTGACGTAATACATCACGCCTTCATTTCCCTGACCAATCGTGTAGCATCCTGAAGCTGCAGTGGGTGTGGCCTTAATTCTGTGCATTCATAAAATGAACTATGTACTTAGCCACGCCCATCAGAGGGGGCTCTCAGAAGTACTTCATAATTATACCGGTCACGAGTATTTTCACGTGCTGCAGGGGTTAACGGAGACACCGGAAACTGTTTTAGGAAGACTCGTACATAGTGTTCCAGTATTCCAGGAAAAAGAGTGGAGGGCATTCCGACCTGTATTGTTCCTATGAAAAGAACGTGTATATTAAATACAGTTAACAGTTACATTTTAAAACGTGAATAAAATGTATATGAGCAGTTTACTGTTTGAATATATTTTAAAATGTAATTTATTTCTGTGATGGCAAAGCTGAAAAGCTTTCTGCTGCTATTACTCCTGACTTCACATCACATATTTTTTCAGAAATCATTCTCATAAGCTGATTCCCATATGCTGATAACCTTTTTGGTTGGTAAATAAATAAATAATACACAAACTGATAATGTTATTTGCCATTAAACGTATGTACATTTCTTTCAACCTTAAGACACAACGCAATGCACAATTCCAAATATGGGTAAAATACCTGTGAAATTGCAATACAGTAAATTCCTGCATATTAACACTGGGTCATATTTTTACACTTTCTTAAAATTTAGATACATCGCTGTAAGTTTAGTAATTAAAAGATTATTAAGTTAAAGCATTTAACAAAATTTTAGCCTTTAGATTATTAGGTTTTAGGTGTCAGATGTATCTGGTAGATATGACTGATACTCTTAACTCAAAAATGCTGAAAGTTCTGTGGGAATGGTATTCAGCTATATTGCAATATCACAACTATTCATTTCATTATATTTTTGGCAGCATTGTCCACCTTCACATTGATGAACAGGGTGATATCTCGCAATGGAGAGCTATAGTTGCCGGTGGGCTGGCAGGAATATCTGCCGCTCTAGCAACATATCCACTGGAGGTGGTTGAAACCAGACTTATTGCTCAGAATTGCCAAGAACCAACATACAGAGGGTTGCTGCATTCTCTCTCCACCATCTACAGAAATGAAGGACTTCAGGCTCTCTACAGAGGTTTTTCACTCACTGTGTTAGGTATGTATTAGTTGAGTCTGTTTATGCCTCAGAACCTTCAAATTAAGGTAAACCTGCTTGCTTTTAATAACATCAAAACCAAGCTAAAACATTTTAATTAATAATATTACTAAAATTCGGGATCTCTCACAATTCTGCTTGGAAAGTTAATGGGACTTAATGTTTGGATTACTGTGGAATAGGTGCCGTTCCCTTCTCTGTTGGCTGCTATGCGGTGTATGTCAATTTGGACAAGCTGTGGCAGGAGCGTCATGTTCGCTTCACGTCTTTGCAGAACTTCATCAATGGCTGTCTTGCAGCAGGAGTCGCTCAGACTCTTTCCTTCCCCTTTGAAACTGTTAAAAAGAAGATGCAGGTGAGAATATTATTGTGTCCCCTTGTGGTGAGATGTAGCACACAATACAGTGGGTATTGTGTGCTATATCTCACCACAAGGGGACACAATAATACCAGTGTCACAGACTTAGTCTCTCTAAATTTCATACCTTTTTAACTTGGAGGTGGCCCCTTTGTTAATTTGTGTTAAGAATGAAACATTAAAATGTTTTAAAGAAACATGAATTTGAGTTCTAAATAGTCTAAACAGGTCACACAGAACAATGCGAGACCCCATTCTGAAGGACAGCAGCTGAGAATGTACATAGTGTCCAGCGTCTGTCTGTGCCAAAGATAAATTGTCTAAAGATAGTTGACCTCTCACATACAATACACACAACGCTGTATCTGATCTGGTTAATTTATGTTTTGCTTTGCTCAACTAGAAACAAAAAAATCTTTTTTTTTCCCGCTTTTGCAAGTCAAATTGCAATCTCAGGAATAAACCTCCCAAAGCTGCTAAATGTTCTGAGACTTTCAGTTTGGTGCTGAACAAAGTCTATAGCCTCAGTCAACACAGCACACAGAGAACATACATCAAGAGGGTTTAAGGGTAGATAAGTGTAGGAAAATGTGATACAGCAGAGTAGTCGGTTGTTACTGGAAAACAAATGCATATGAATTTAATAAAAACTGAATGTCTTATTTAGTTTCATCTACACTGTGACTGTGCATTGATTTGATGTAACTTATTCTCATCTACACTATGCATTAATTTGATGTAACTTATTCCTGTTTATAAACAACAGTGTCAGTATTCTCTATGCGAGTATATAGTTAAATCTTAATGATCAGGAATATTTCTCCAATCTTTACTCTAGGCCCAGAGTCTTCTTTTGCCCCACTGTGGAGGAGTTGATGTCCATTTTAATGGGATGATAGACTGCTTCAGACAGATCATCAAAAACAAGAGCATTGTGGCTCTTTGGAGTGGCCTTACAGCCAACCTGGTGAAGGTGACATTTGTTTTATATGTTTACATGATGACAGAGATAAAATGATTCAAGCACTGCATGATTTCTGTGTAAATTGTTCTAAAAAGTTTCATTAAAATAATCACAGGGTTGTATTATATCTTCAACAACAGTCTCTTTTCTTGCACTATATTAAATGATTAGGACAAATTGAGTTTCTTGAGCTGCCTCTGCATGAAATAGCATGCTTAAATGTTTTTAATTGGTGTTTGTGTAAGCACCTTATATAAATAATGCTTTTTTACTTCCTTTCGTTACTAATATTATGTTTTGTTTTGACATTACAGATTGTCCCATATTTTGGCCTGCTTTTCAGTTGCTTTGAGATGTGTAAGCAAGTGTGTCTTTACCGGAATGGCTACATCATTTCTCCACTAAGCTACCAACCTAAACCAGGCGTGGACCAGAGCCTGGGCCCACATGAACTGCAGGAGTTTAAGCGCTACCTGAGAAACAGAAAATCACACAAAGCACAGAGTTCATCCATAGGAAACCGCTGGTAACTAATCCAACAGGAGTTATCAGTAATAAACAAAACTCTGAGAAGTGCATTGATTTCATTTAATTTATTTATATAGATACTGATAACAAGTATAAGGTGTTTGTACTGCCGGAAGGCACAATGTATTAATTACAGATGTACATTCTTTAAACAAGTCCATTACGTACATTGTACTGTACCTCAAACCCATCAGACTCAAATGACCTTAAATGAAATTATTGCACCTAAGAGGCGGTATTAAAGGTGCCCTTTCCTTTCAGCGTTATGACATTTAAGGCTTTTAGCTTTATGCTCCACTGAAAGAGTATTTTTCAAGAACTGCAGAAATATAAAACGTTTGTTTTAATCACTTCTCAGGAAATATGTTGAACATCATTTAAAAAATATAGAGCAATGTCTTTATCTGAGTATTAGTTTTTACTGAAATTTAGCTCTTGGGACTTTTTAAAGGTCTTCTGTCATTTATAAACCACATGATTTTTAGGTCATATTGTGGTTAAATTTATATATATATATATATATATCCTGCTGATCTGGACACGTGGTAACTCTGTCACCATCTTTGATTCAGCTGTGAAAAGGATGAGATTTGTTAAAGATGAAATCTTTAAGCACATTGTAAAAAATGTGTAAGTATAAGCAATAAACCTATCTTAGTACTAATTGTCAACTTATTGTGTTGTTCATCATACTTTATTATCCGTTCATTTGTTTGTTATAATACAAACAAAATTTAATTGCATTAGTAGAGATGGTAGGGATGCAGGCAGTATTGATTTTTATTTATTTTCTTGTGATGTCACATGTTCCCTGTCAAAAGTCATGTGAAGGACTTTGTACTGACATGTTGGCTTTTTTTCTCTTGGAGATCATTAACTAAAGACAGTCGTGTCAAGCTAGTGACAAATATGCATGCTATGTCACCTTGTAGAACTGCTTCGTGGCTTGACAGCTGAAACTAAGAACTGGACAATCCTGATCCTCTTGCTGCATTGGATTATCAGTGGGCATCAAAAACAGGGCACATTTGTTTTTGTTATGTTTTAAATATTGTAAGTCATGAATTAATGATTAAATTGAAACATTTTTATAGGTTTTAAAAACTTCCTGTTGTCCACCTTGAGAAGGCTTAAGGTTACCTTTCTAACTTTGAGCCATTCATCTCTGTCATCATAAAAGCGTCCCGCCTTCAGGAATCTGTGACGTTTAGTCGACAGTCCAATCGAATCTTAGAAGCAGTGGCTACGTTTCCTCTCGCGAGACGAACCTTTTAAAAATCTCTTCTCAACTTTTCATTCGGCCATTTCGAATCAACCGGCCTTCCACGCGAGTCCTGTGGCAGAGCGGGATAGTCCTCTTGAAGCTACACCTCTCCAAGAACACCCAAGAATGAACGAGACCGCCATCTCTTTCGCCAAGGACTTCTTGGCCGGTGGTATCGCCGCTGCTATCTCTAAAACCGCCGTAGCCCCCATCGAGAGAGTCAAGCTGCTGCTTCAGGTAACGCTAATTTACGCGGTTATATTAATGCGATTATACGATTGCATAATTTTAAGAAATAAGATTACATGATGGGCTAAAATGTGAACACAAACAACACCGTGTTATCCTAGAAGAGTTTGTGGTTCAAATACAACCCAAGAGTGTTTTCAGATTTTAACCTGGGATTTTTATTTTATTTGAACAAAGAGCGCCTAACGAAACGGTGAACCTCTTGATTAAATGAGAATCTTGATCTTTGTGTGTTTCTAAAGTAGACTTTGAGCCGTTTGAAATAAAGCTGGTCGTAAAATAATTTGTTAGAAGATCGACTATGCCTTGAGTGCTCCCTAACATTTACCAACCCTCCTCGAGAGAACCTGAGAAATGCCTCAACCACTAACCAATGTTTGACCATTGTGGTGTTTTTTTTGTGGTGTTTTTTTTTTTTTTTTGTAGGGATTTGGAAAGACGTATTTTTTATTTCTTTAAAACCAGCATCCTTACTGATCGTGCCAAGGTCGCGAGAAGGGGAGGCCTGTTAATAGCTAGGCCTTTATTGCTAGCTTGCAAGCTAACTCTCGCGCCCTAGAACGAAGTCCCACCGTTATTGTTTGAGGACATGGTGTTTAATGGGCGTATCGTATGGCGACATTGATTTAATGTTGCATATTTCTAGTTTTCACATCCTTTTATAACAATTTCAGTGTTTTCGCCGACAGTTTTTACAGAAACCACCTAACCGTCACCGGAAGACATCGCGTATTTTGCCGGCTTTTTCCATTTCGCATAATCACGCGATGTTCGTGGATCCTTAGTGACTTTGTTCTGTACAGAGGAAATTGGTTTTTCAACTATTTTCCACCCATTTCAGTTTTAGTTGCTTCAGTTTGGGACGTTGGAGGCTTCAATTAGTCCATTTCAATCACTGTTTTCCATTGCATTGCCTTTCATTGTGTGCACTCACTGATTTTTCTTCTGTGTTTACAGGTGCAACATGCTAGCAAACAGATAACTGTGGATATGCAGTACAAGGGCATTATTGACTGCGTGGTGCGTATTCCCAAGGAGCAGGGTTTCCTGTCGTTCTGGAGAGGAAACTTGGCAAACGTCATCAGATACTTCCCCACCCAGGCCCTCAACTTTGCTTTTAAGGACAAGTACAAGAAGGTCTTCCTCGATGGTGTAGACAAGCACACCCAGTTCTGGAGGTACTTTGCTGGTAACCTGGCCTCAGGTGGTGCTGCTGGTGCCACATCCCTCTGCTTCGTGTACCCCCTTGACTTCGCAAGAACCCGTCTGGCCGCTGATGTCGGCAAGGCTGGAGCAGAAAGAGAGTTCAGTGGCCTGGGTAATTGCTTGGTAAAGATCTCCAAGTCTGATGGCATCAGAGGTCTGTACCAGGGCTTCAATGTGTCTGTGCAGGGTATCATCATTTACAGAGCTGCCTATTTCGGCATCTATGACACAGCCAAGGGTGAGTCATGTTGCGTTTGAGGTATCACCGTTAATGTGTGGCATTGCTAAAGTCATTACATCTGCTTTTTTGTCTTTAGGTATGCTGCCAGATCCTAAAAACACCCACATTGTTGTCAGCTGGATGATCGCTCAGACTGTGACTGCTGTTGCTGGTCTCGCATCCTACCCCTTCGATACAGTCCGTCGTCGTATGATGATGCAGTCTGGACGCAAAGGAGGTCAGTTGACCCTTTTTAAAGATGTTTCCAATACAGTTTAACAAGTTAAAGCAGTGGATTGACCCCTATTTTCTTTTGTTGCAGCCGACATCATGTACAGTGGCACAATTGACTGCTGGAGGAAGATCGCACGTGATGAAGGTGGCAAGGCTTTCTTCAAGGGAGCCTGGTCTAATGTTCTCCGAGGCATGGGTGGTGCCTTTGTGCTGGTCTTGTATGATGAGCTGAAGAAGGTCATTTAAGCGTTTCCTGTCTACCATTCAATGTGAGAGGTTAACTCTAACATATCTTGTACATTCGGAAGGACTCTCAAATTCCGCCTTATTTATAGGGACCAACTAGTATGTCCATACTAGTTGAACTGGGGGAAACTGCAAAAACAATTTTCTTTTGCCCCGGTTTCTCTCTTCTTGTTCCCCTCACCATCCTGTCATTCCCAGAGAGAAAGAATCCCAGGTGCTAAAATCTACCTGTTTTCCAGCTGGTCCGTTTTTAGTCAATGTATCAATAAAGACCCACTGAATGAACCTACACCATAACTTCCTGTGGTGTTTTTTTTTTTGTTTGTCTGTTCGTTTCTACCTTTTATATCTTGCTACAGGTGTTGTGATTCAGCCATTTGGATGGCTTCTGCCCAGTTCCTTAATTCAAACAAACTCTGTCCCCACACTTGTCAGCAAATTAAACTAGCAGAATTTTTTTTTTGCAGCTTAAATTGTCAGAAATTGATGAGATTTTCTTAAGGCAGTCAGGGAAGTAGGCCCATTTTTTTTACGTGGTATTAAAACAAATCAAGGAACCTTTATATAGCTGCCTCAAAGCAGCTTTACAGTGTTAAACAGAAAAAAATGTGCCGATAAGACCAGAGGACAATTGAAAACAGTCAGTTTATCAGTTAAAGTCTGATCAAATCAAACTGCAAATCAGAGAGTTGTCACTTGGAAGTGTCTTAGTGTTTCTTTAGATGCTAGATGTCTATCATGCCTTTAAGCATTTCCCTGAGTGTCAGGCGGCATTTCTTTTATTTATAAGCTGTAACCTCATATCCTGTTGGCCTTCCAGAGTTATGCTTGAGTCTGAGCCAAGGACAGCTGAGGGGACACTTGTGCCCCTCAATGTAATCCAGTCCCACAAGACTTATGTTTTGGAGCCCTACTTGTTTCTGTATACTTGAATCTCCTCAATTTGTATGAATTCATGTGCATCTGCATTTTTGCTGATTTAGATATTCCTTGTTCAAGTTCTCACAGACTGAAGATTCAAATGTTTGTGAATCAAGTTGAGATTAAAGCCAGTAGAGCAGGGTTCTTCAAATCTTGTCCTGGAGGGCCAATGTGCTACAGTTTAGCTTCAACCTTGATCAAACTCCCCTACCTGTGATTTTCTAATGTTCCTGAAGACACTGATTAGCATGCTCCGGTGTGTTTGATTCGGGTTAGAGCTAAACTCACATTGGCCCTCCAGGATAAGATTTGAATAACCCTGCAATAGAGGAATCCCATGAAAGAAATTGAAGGCAAAAAATGTCTTCAAGCTTGTGCTTCCTATCCATAGGTTATAGGTGATCTGTTAACATTTAAGAGGCATGAATGAAACTGAACGTTTATAATAGCTGCAAGACTAATGGCTCTTCTCCAGTGTAATCCAGTATGTTGGAAAAGGCGGCTTGTGTGTGACCTCTTAGCAGTCATCAAGCTAGTCGTAAATTAGCACACTAATCCGTCCTTGCATCACCCTCACTTCAAGCATGGTGAGTTTCTGAGTAGGGTATTACAGGATGTTCAGCAGGGATTAATAGTGGATGGTGGTGATAATACAGCCCTGAGATACTTAAATTTTTTTTTTGAGTTTTCATAATATACTTAAATTGTGTGTGATGGAAGCCTTTTGATTGCTTGGCACACTGCTGCCCCCCCAATTTTTTTTTATTTTTTATATTTTTTATAAATGTGACAAGAGCAAAGTATGGTGACTGCATTTAACCCATCCAAAGTGCACACACACAGACACACACACACACACTGTAAACACACACCTGGAGCAGTGGACAGTAATTTATGCTGCGGGCGCCCGGGAAGCAGTTGGGGGTTGGTTCCTTGCTCAAGGGCACCTCAGTCGTGGTATTGCCAGCTCGAGACTCAAACCCACAACCTTAGGGTTAGGAGTCAAACTCTTACCACTAGGCCACGACTTCATGTATTAGGATTAATAAATAATTTGGAATTCAAATTAATTAGCAATGTATCACGAGTAATAAACATTGATATGAATTGTACACATTGTATGAATTTGTCGGTTGTCCTGTTAACTCTTCTGTCACTGCTAGATGAGAAATATGCAAAGTTCACTAGAACAAATTAAAACATTTCTCTAAGGGATCGTGTGATATGCTTTAACGGGATACACCGATTACACAAGAGTCAGACTTGTTGAACGTGTCGTAATCCTGGGAAGGTGGTTCAAACTTGCGCTGGCTGGCAGCAGGTTCTACTCTCAGATCACATGACTTGTGCAGATTCAGTCATAGGGTTCTATTTTATGGGTTTAATCTCTGGCTGGCAGTGGCTGGGTGCTCTCCATGTGACTGTAGAGGAGAGTTTAATCATATGTCAGCTGCCTGAATGAACGTGTCCAGGAATCCAAGCCTGTGTCGTAACGTTCATACTATCCATCCTAAAAAATATGCGACATAAAAATAAGTGTGTCCAAAAGCATAGTGTGTTAAAAATAGTATGCCAGAAGTCCCCAGATGATCTACTTTTTCAGGTGGATTTTTGGACTGTGCATCCGTGCACACCAAAGACTCTAAAAGACTAAATACAGCTGCATGCTCTATGGCAACTATCTTCTTTAGTGTTTTATTGGCGGTTGGGAAACCAGCTTATAGGTTTATAGGTACATTACCTATCTTGTGGCCCAAGATTTATGCTATATATTTGATGGGGGAGAGAGGGGAAAGGGCCATATATATATGCTTACTTACTTGATTCACAATTGTCTTTAAGTCCAGTATGCCCAATTCTAAGACGTGTAATATTTCCTTCTCTTCGATTCCTACTCTCTCCCAACATAAATTGTTTTTTGTATTTTACAAATGTCTACCTGTTTCATGATCATCTCAATATATCTGCCATACTGATTGTGTATATGTTCTAATGTATACTTTAGCTTCTGCTTTACTTAATGGAATATGTAGATCTATTTGCTTTATTCTTAGTTTGTTTAGCCAGAATATCCACCTTCTCATTTCCCTCCACTCCAACATGAGCAGGAACCCAAATGAATTGTGTAGACTTACCCTGAACTTTCATTTCGTGCATCTTGCAGAATATTTCATTAATAATATCCATCCTAACTGATTACCTGCCAGAAGTGCTATCAGATGCAATGACAGTGTTATTTATTTATTTCTCTTCTGCCTACTGTAGGGCCAATAATATTGCCAATAGCTCTGTAGCATATACTGACAAATAGTTACTATTTTCTTAATATAAAATTCACACATTGGAATGTATACTGCTGCACCTGTATATCCAATATCAGGATCTTTGGATCCATCTGTAAATAAAACCATTGACTGTGGGAAATTTTGGTCAAAATAATTCTGGACTATATATTATATCAGAAGTTGATTAGAATTGTCTTTCAGTTCCTGTTGTATACCAAGGTCATCAGTTGGCAAGGGGAATAACCAGGGAGGAATAGAGGGAACTGATACTGTATTATTGTACTGTAAAATGATGTAATCCTATATTTCTTGCTTTAGTGAAAGTAAAAAAAAGTGAAAGTTGTGACGTTTGTCAAGTATGGTAAGCTTGGTAACCCATACTCAGAATTGGTGCTCTGCATTTAACCCATCCAAAAACACACAGACAGCAGTGAGAAGTGAACACACCGTGAACACACACCCGAAGCAGTGGGCAGCTATATACCGAAGTATGTTGATGAACTTTTTCCCTTTCTCCTTCATTTTATTCAGATGAACTTTCCATGTTAATTTTTCATCAAACCAAACCCTAAGAAACCTTAAGGATTTGACTTGCTCAAGTTGTTGCCCATACAGATTCAAAGAAAGAGATGAGATTTTGTGCAGTCTTAAAAAAAAAAAAAAATAACCTGTGATTTTTTTTTCTACAAATAATTTAAATCCCCATTTATTGGTCCACTTTTCCACTTCATCAATTGCTGCTTGCATTTTCTTATTGATATATGATATATTGGGGCCTCTAATCCACAAAGCCCCGTCATTTGCATACAAAGATTTATATCATTTTGAATAATAATGAACTACACGCACTTGTGGAGTACCATTCTCCACAGTGTATACTTTGCAATATTCATAACCTACCCTCACTTGTATTTTCCCGATAAATAAAAAGTCATAAACCCAATTATATATACCGTTAATTAATGATTTTAATTTTATCAGTAATCCTTCCTTCCAGAGCATATCATGCTTTCTCCACATCAAAGAAGACTGCTATTACTACTTTGTTGGTCTGTGCTTTTCTTTATGTCTGACTCTAGGCACAATACAGAATGACCCCTACGAATCCCACTCTGATATGGGGTAAAAGAGTTTTAATTTCCAGGAAGTATGTAATTCTTTCTGTGATAATTAGTTCCATGATTTTGCATTAATGTGAAGTCAAGGCAATTGGTCTGTAGCTAGAAGGACTTTATTCCTACTCTGTCTGGCCTCAACTGAAAGATTATCTCTTGTAATTCATAATTTCTTCTGACCCCCTCCCAATTCTTCTGATCAGGCCCCATACATGTGATAGTTGTACTTCTCTTCTACAACCCGAATTCCGGAAAAGTTGGGACGTTTTTTGAATTTTCATAAAATGAAAACTAAAAGACTTTCAAATCACATGAGCCAATATTTTATTCACAATAGAACATAGATAACATAGCAAATGTTTAAACTGAGAAAGTTTACAATTTTATGCACAAAATGAGCTCATTTCAATTTTGAGTTCTGCTACAGGTCTCAAAATAGTTGGGACGGGGCATGTTTACCATGGTGTAGCATCTCCTTTTCTTTTCAAAACAGTTTGAAGACGTCTGGGCATTGAGGCTATGAGTTGCTGGAGTTTTGCTGTTGGAATTTGGTCCCATTCTTGCCTTATATAGATTTCCAGCTGCTGAAGAGTTTGTGGTCGTCTTTGACGTATTATTCGTTTAATGATGTGCCAAATGTTCTCTATAGGTGAAAGATCTGGACTGCAGGCAGGCCAGGTTAGCACCCGGACCCTCTACGACGAAGCCATGCTGTTGTTATAGCTGCAGTATGTGGTTTTGCATTGTCCTGCTGAAATAAACAAGGCCTTCCCTGAAATAGACGTTGTTTGGAGGGAAGCATATGTTGCTCTAAAATCTTTATATACCTTTCAGCATTCACAGAGCCTTCCGAAACATGCAAGCTGCCCATACCGTATGCACTTATGCACCCCCATACCATCAGAGATGCTGGCTTTTGAACTGAACGCTGATAACATGCTGGAAGGTCTCCCTCCTCTTTAGCCCGGAGGACACGGCGTCCGTGATTTCCAACAAGAATGTCAAATTGCCTTGGCCCACAGGACACGACGGCGCTTCTGGACCATGTTCACATATGGCTTCCTTTTTGCATGATAGAGCTTTAGTTGGCATCTGCTGATGGCACGGCGGATTGTGTTTACCGACAGTGGTTTCTGAAAGTATTCCTGGGCCCATTTAGTAATGTCATTGACACAATCATGCCGATGAGTGATGCAGTGTCGTCTGAGAGCCCGAAGACCACGGGCATCCAATAAAGGTCTCCGGCCTTGTCCCTTACGCACAGAGATTTCTCCAGTTTCTCTGAATCTTTTGATGATGTTATGCACTGTAGATGATGAGATTTGCAAAGCCTTTGCAATTTGACGTTGAGGAACATTGTTTTTAAAGTTTTCCACAATTTTTTTACGCAGTCTTTCACAGATTGGAGAGCCTCTGCCCATCTTTACTTCTGAGAGACTCTGCTTCTCTAAGACAAAGCTTTTATAGCTAATCATGTTACAGACCTGATATCAATTAACTTAATTAATCACTAGATGTTCTCCCAGCTGAATCTTTTCAAAACTGCTTGCTTTTTTAGCCATTTGTTGCCCCCGTGCCAACTTTTTTGAGACCTGTAGCAGGCATTAAATTTTAAATGAGCTAATTAAGTGGATAAAAGTGTAAAATTTCTCAGTTTAAGCATTTGCTACGTTATCTATGTTCTATTGTGAATAAAATATTGGCTCATGTGATTTGAAATTCCTTTAGTTTTCATTTTATTAAAATTTAAAAAACGTCCCAACTTTTCCGGAATTCGGGTTGTAATACTACTGCAATATTGTCTCCAAAATATAAGTTTTTGTATTTTAATTGCTTTCCTTACTATTGCTTGGGCCCTTATTTATTGGATCAAAGCCTCCTGAGAATTATGTTTTCTGAGTTGCCTAAATGCTTTATTTCAACGTGATCTCATGAGAATACGTGTGTATTTTTACGTTAAATGTGGTTCTACCACACGTACATTTACTTACGTTTTCATGCACATAAAAACGTACAACTTAGACGTATTTATAGCAGTAAAACGTACAAATACGTACGTGTTAGCAGCTAAAAAAACGTAAATAATCTAACGTAAAGTGTGAATTTATATGAATTCCCATGTATTAATATTAAAATCGTGGCTTTAATGATTTAAATCTGTTGTATTTAATTGTCATATCAATAAATGTTTTTATTCAATTTATTGAAAGCAGTTTACTCATCTACTTAATAGGAAATAACATTTCTGTGCATGCTGCAAACCATAGATACACAAAGCACAGCATAAAATTACAAATCACATCCATTTTATTTGTTTGCTGTACTCCATATCTTTAGAATCCAGATGTTTGCAAGGAACATATCCATATCAATCGATCTTCATCTTCATTCTCAGCAACAGCGTCCGTCACAGTCAAAGCCCGCGCTCGTTATGATTCGAATTTGAAAATAGCGCCAGTGCGCCACAGGAACGTTACGACATGGTTTACGGCACTAATATCGAACTCTCATTGGTTCTCACATAATTCGTCACAGATTGCGACATGTCGTGTTTCAGTTGATCATTTGAAATCAGTACTGCTACTGCGCAAGTGCGCCTTCACGGAGAGAAGACAGATTCATAATTTCACGGATTAATAAATTAAATTCTGCTCTGTACCCTATAAAAATATATTACCTTCAGAGAGGACTGCGACTGGAACTCATTATCATTTGAACTACTTTTGATACCACTTTTGATATTTTTTCGCAAAAAATAAATGATTAACATTATGTTTGTTTGTTATTTGTTTATTTATAACAGTAAAGTTATGTAGTTTTAAGAAATGGTTATGGGTAGGTTTAGGGGTAGGTGTAAGATTAACGTTAGTGGCTCAAAATAACGTTTTAATGTTATATTTTTACTAAAATTGTGTTTTATTATGTTTTATTCTTTTAACATTCTGTATAAAATGGGTAGGTTTAGGTTCGGGTGAGGTATAGGGATCTTACATTTATCAAAAAAAAATTATAAAAAGGGAAAATATACATAAATATTTAAAAAAGTAATCTGATACGCATTGAAAAGCAGCTTCATGAGCAAATTTCTATGGATAACTGACTGGTCAGAGAACACGTTCTATCTGTACGTATTTGAGGTTGTTTTTACGTAAATTTCGATACGTATCGAACCTGTAATTACGTCCAGATAATACGTAAATGACACTGTAAATACGTAAAGGCACATACGTATTGGACAGTTTTAATTTACGTCTAAATATGTACGTTTTGATTGTGAGATCAGGCTGTTTATTTCTTTCTTTTATAGCTTCTTTGCACTTAATATTCCACCAGGGTGCACTCTTGGAACATCTAACTCATGTGGTTTTAGGTATTGTTTCCTCAGCTGACTGAACAATTTGCTTCCCAATTTGCATTCTCCAGTTTCCATCTAGAATTTCCATTTCAAAATAAATTTTTATGCCAACTTTAGTCACTATGGGGTAATGGTCACTCCCTGCAGTATTATCTTTGGACACACTTCATCTGCTGATCCCTGCTATTGAACTAGATATAAATGTCAGGTCAAGAACTGCTGCTTCTGTATTATGATTGTTATTATATCTTGTTCCTTCTCTATTATTAATACATACTAAATATTTCTCATCAATAAATTCTTCAATAACTAGGCCATTTGCAGCAGTATCATTACTCCCCACACTGAATTATGTTAATTAAAACCCCCACACCATGCTCTGCTGAATTGTTGTGGTCCCACTACATCTTCTAAAATGCTTGGATTCAATTTTTCACATGGATTACAATTATTAATAATATCCATACAACCTCTTTCAGTCCATATATTACTACTAAATGATTCCTAATTTGAATTTATTTGTACTTCCTTATATTTCATACCACTTTGAATAAATGTTGCTAGGTTCTCTGTCTGTTCTAACTACATTATATCCGTTTATAATAAAATCTAATTGTAGTTTTATGCATGTCTCCTGTATATATTACATTAGGTTTTTCTACTAAATCATCAATATACTTATTAAACTCTTGACCGTTCGCAATTAGGCTCCTTGCATTCCACTGTATAATGATCAACACCATTGTAGATCCAGCCCATGTCTGAGAGAGATTGTGTTTTTTCATTGAGGGCATATCTAACTGTTTCACAGGGCAACTCTTTTACATCTACTGTACATACTTCTCTGTTGATTTGACAATTATTTTGATCCTTTCATACGGCTTTTCATCTGTGTCGAACAATTTATTATTTCTGCTATAAACAGTACAAAATCGTTCTTTTTCACTATCTGAGACTCTTCTTTCAATATATCACATCCTTGACATTTTCCTATTTCTTTGTACATAATTCCACTTTGTTTTGTCATTCTCATATTTCCTGAAACCTTCTTTGCTGCCTCTTCATAGCTGATTCCCTGAACCACCTTGATTCTTTGTACTTACTAACTAACTTCACAGCCACAATACGCTGAGCTTTGTTCCCCTCCACAATTACAAAATTTCAGCTTTGCACCCTCATCACATTTGCCACGCTTGTGGTTTCCTCTATATTTACCACATCTTTGCTTTCCTTTGCACACCGCTGCCACATTTCCAAATGTCTGACATTTGAAACATCAAAGTGGAGGATGTATGTATAGCCTCCCATTGTAACACATGTATCCAATATATATCTTTCCAGGGAGAACTTCCTCATCAAAAGTGACCACAACTGAGGTACTATCACTTACACTTCCGTTCCTATTTGCTTTTAGACGTTTGACTTCACTTACATTTGTTATGATTTTTTTTTTCACATCTTCTACCAATTTGTTTACCGGGATTCCTGTGAAAACCCCTTTTATGAATTTCTTGCCATTAGCCGTAGAACATTCCACTCTTTCCATTTATCTTGTTCATTCTCATTACTCTCCCTTGATGTTTTGCATCCTTACAAATAATCAACAATGATCCATTTCTAAGAATTTTAGCACTCTTTATTTCACCAATTTCCTTGTTTAGCATTTTTGTCAACTGTATTGGATTCCTACCTTCAAACGAGTCTCTTTCATAATATCTTTCATAATCTCTCTCTTTATATTCCTTTTTCTTCGTTTTTTTCTACAGGTTTCTTTTTTCGTTTATTATTTTTAACCGTATCCCATTTTTCCCATTATATTATAATTTATAAATAATTTATAAATGTTTATTTATTTATTATAACTGTGTTATTTCATCTACAACAACAATGTGAATTTTTATAAACATCCGTTTTGCCATTAAATTTTAAATGCTCAAAAAGTGTGTACTTTTTCTTCACCAAAAGAGTACATACTTTAAGGGTGTAGTATAAGTAGGCACATTGTGACACAGCACATTTCTTTCCTGTAAACTGGATCCTGCAAAAGAGGAAGGCCTTACTCAACCAGTGATGAACACTTTAAAGGGGTCATATGATGCAATTTCATGTTTTGCTTTCTCTTTTGAGTGTTACAAGCTGTTCATGAATAGATGGGATCCCTTAAGTTGCAAAGACTAAAGTCTCAAACCCAAAGACATATTCTTTATAAAAGTTAAGACTAAAACGCCTCATTCAAACAAGGCCAAATATGTCTACCTCATGATGTGGGAAGATTTGCATATGCAACCCC
This sequence comes from Carassius carassius, assembly GCF_963082965.1. Taxonomy (NCBI): domain Eukaryota; kingdom Metazoa; phylum Chordata; class Actinopteri; order Cypriniformes; family Cyprinidae; genus Carassius; species Carassius carassius. Next base: position 7,176,182 of record NC_081787.1, on the reverse strand, counting down.
AAATGTTCACGCAAAGAAAGAAGGTGTAACTTTATTGTTGCTACCACCGCCAAATTGTGAAGATGCTGCGTGTCTCATTGCAAAAGTGAAAATACTGTTTGACCTTCCAAAAGAGGACACGACTAGAAATCAGTGGTTCAGTTGTATCCACAACACTGTTCCAGAATGGTTCAACCCAAATATTCAAATGCAGCGGATTTTATAGAGGACTGTTTCATGATCCTGGGAGGGAAGACAACAATGCCGGCTGTAAGTAAATTTGCATTTATGTAAAGGATTTGCCACTTTTGATTCAAATGCATGTTTTGAGCAGTGTAGAGTAGCGCTTGTTGTTTGTCGTTTCTCTGATCACACGGCGCGATGCAACGCAAAGTGTTAAAAGACAGTTTAAGTCATTAGATTCTGTAATTGTGTCCCCAATGGATGCAACAAATGCCCTGGGGCAGCTGTGGCCTAATGGTTAGAGAGTTGGACTTGTAACCTGAAGGTTGCAGGTTTAAGTCTCGCTGCTGGCAGGAGTTGTAGGTGGGGGGAGTGAATGAACAGCACTCTGTTCCACCCTCAGTACCCATGGTTGAAGTGCCCTGAACCCCAGTTTCTCCCTGGGCAATGGATATATAGCTGCCCACTGCTCTGGGGTGTGTTCACTTCTCACTGCTGTGTGTGTGCACACTTGAATGGGTTTAATGCAGAGCACCAATTCTGAGTATGGGCTACCATACCTGGCAAATGTCATGACTTTTAATTTATAATGTGTTTTAATGTTTTTGTCTTATCGCGCTGGTGTTCTGACTGGGACACCACATGACAGTATGGTAAGAGTTGTAACATTTCCGTCAGACTCTTGCGGCATTCGGTCAATCACAACACACTGGACAGCTGGCCAATCAGCATACACCTTGCTTTTCAGACGATGAGCTTTGAAAAAAATCGACGTGTTTCACAAAGATGGGGCATAGAGGAGAAACAATAAAGTACAGTATGTGGAAAAACATACTATATTATACCATATTACTATATTAAATATTATATATAACATATATTATATATACCTTAAACCGCATAAACACATTTCATTACACCAAATACATAATAATGTTCTTTTTAGCAACATCATATGACCCCTTTAATTTACCTCAGTGACTCGAATCTGTTCACAAAGACTCATTCGTTCACAGTTTCGTTCAGTTGTCTAAAAGATAAGTGTGACTGAATCATAGGGAGGCAAAAATGCAGGGAGCTGTTAAACTACCCGTCCACTAGCCATATGGGGAAGTCGTGGCCTAGTGATTAGACACTATGACTCCTAACCCTAAGGTTGTGGGTTTAAGTCTCAGGCTGGCAATACCATGACTGAGGGTGCCCTTGAGCAAGGCACCGAAACCCCAACTGCTTCCCGGGCACCGAAGCATAAATGGCTGCCCACTGCTCCAGGTGTGTGTTCACGGTGTGTGTGTGTGTGTGCTCACTGCTGTGTGTGTGTGTGTTTGTGTGTGCACTTTGGATGGGTTAAATCCAGAGCACAAATTCTGAGTATGGGTCACCATACTTGGCTGTATGTCACTTTCATACTCGTCCCTCCCCCGTCCACATACCACATGTATTATCAAACTACTGATATAGACTGATATAGACATTAAGAGCTGTAATAACTTCCTTACGTAATTTTCATTTTGTATACCTGGTTTGTTCAGTTCAGCACAAGCGGTTGAAGCGAAATTAAACCAACAATTCAATATTTGAAAGATGTCTGTCTGTCACAACATCTGATATGTGCAACTAGTCTACCCGTGATGGAAAGGGTGCGTGACGTTTCCGGACAAAGTAGCTACAATAGGCGGTTAGCGAATTTCGACTTCAGAACCAGAAACTCAACACATCGTTTTGACGAAAAACGAAGCATGAACACGTTACACTGCAACCCATAAACACAAACAAGCCTTTAAAATACTTTCTCGTTAAAATGTAGGCTACTCAACGTGTGCCATCCTGCGGCGACGGTTGAAGAAAGACAAAAGAGTGAAAGTACACTTCACAATATGCTTGATGTTATCGCATGATGCGCGCTTTACTTTCCATATGAAAGTGAAAGTGAACGATAACGATTTTTCCATAAAATTAATGTTGAGCTACATGCTATACATGTATTACTTACACAAAGCAGATTATAGTAAAGATTAAGCAGAAGCACCATGGGGGGCAAAATGCAACACCTTCAAAAGCACCGATCATCGCAAGTTCCTAGAGCCAAACTAACCTTCCGGTTTTGCATTCAGTATGTCTCGTCTGTCTGGATGCAAGCAGATGAGAGGGAATATGTGCTGCGTTTAAGTGGACGAATTGAGCTAGCTGAATCTAATGTAAAGGAATTTATTTCTGAACCTGGACCTCTTTAACAATGCGCACTTGCCAGTACATCGTCTCTATTATATTTGTACTTCTTTGGTACTTCTCAGAGTTTGAACAAATATGGACACAAGCCCTCTGTTGTTTTTTATGCCTTATGAATTTCACTTTAAAAAAACAAGACTGTAACAAAAAACAAGCGAGGTTGGAAACGAGCACTCAGACGGATGATACACCTGAAGAAACAGAACTACAGGTAACAATCAGATTAATCCGGCGTTCCTGCATATTTTAACGTAGGTGACTTGAGAACACTAAGAATAGCCTATTCTTATTTATATTTGTATTTGTATTCTTACTTTGAACTTGTGTATGGAGTGGTTGATACCGTCTTGTTGAAAAATCGAATTAATTATTAACAAGGCTATGTTTTGCAACAAAAAGCTTCCATTAGCTGGTTTAAGCTGGTTATTAAATGTTGTGTTCCAAAAACCTGTTTAACTGGACTGCACTGACCAGCTGGTAGCTGGTTTCCGGCTTGTCTTTTGGTCTTCTAGCTTACACAATGTAAATAACCATTGCAGACCAGCTAGAAACCATTGTCTATGTCCCAAAACAAAGCTTCTGCAGTGAAATTGAATATTTACCTTTAATGGTTATTGTAAATTGATACATAACAAGTAAATGTTTAGGCAGAACTCACCGTGGGAAGCATTTGGACATGTCATTACTATAGTAGGCTATATAGCGGAATTATTTAACAATTTGGTTGGGACTTTTGGTTCTCAAGTCAAAAGAAATCATCAGATTACTTTTTGTTCCTTATTTCTGTATGCAGTGTCTTCCAGTAAAAAACAAAAGCTCTTACTGACCTCATTTCTGAATTCATGACTCTGATATTAGACATCATCAGTCAAATTACTGGAATTTAATCCTTTGCACTTTCACTATCCTGTTTCAGACAAAGAAAAGTCACCATGTTGGTGTCATTGATGAGATTGATGCTACCAGAAGCGGACAGATTTTGTCTCAGACAGTGCAATATCCAAATATACAGAGGTCACTTCTCCAGGGTAAATAAGAATTTTGTTTTTCATAAGCTTCACCCCCATTTTGCTTAACAAGCATATCTGGAGAGAGTGACTGAAGGAATTTTCTTGACATGTCCATGACATTTTGTTGTAAACATGTCAGAACAGGAAGCTGACAATCAGATAATATAGTAATACTTAATTGGTTTGTGTGGCATTTATATCCTGTAAATTTTCCCACCAAAAGTGATAGAGACTTACATGGTATAACAAGGGGATTATTGCAGATGTGCTTGATTTAAATTATTATTATATATTTTTAAATGTCTTTTTAGTCTTTGAATGTGCCTATGCTCAACTGGTCCAGCCGTGGTACACGGTTCCAGAATTTGGTGACAGTCAGCCCCTTCATAGGGCACTACAGACGGAGTTTAACCTGATAGTCGAGACACTCATTTGCAAAGCAAAGAACTTCAATCTGTCTCTTACCAGTGTGGGTTGTATTAGGATCTTCACTCAGCACCTGCATAAAGCAAAGCAGTCAGATGGGTGAGCAAGTTTTTTTGTGTCATTATGTATGCCTCATTTATTCTAATAATATTATAGTAGAATATTATGATGAGTGTCATCTTGATGACACTATCTAGTGTCATAATTTTTTTTCTTCCTTTTCTATTTAATGCTTGGTCCATTAGAGACCATCAGCATAGCAGCTGGGCTTGAGCTTATGTTTTAAAATCAAGGAATTTCTGCCAAAACATATGGACTTTCTATCCTAACCTATGACTGATCACCTGATGTAGTTCCAGGAATACTGCTAGTAAAATGAGTCATTATGGCTTGTTCGCTTGTTTACATGTTTCAGTTCTCCAATGTTTGGTTCAAGATCTGAGGAGATGGCAGTCCTCAGGTCCTTCTCTGAAGCTCTGGTGCGAAACCTTTTTCCTGAGTACCTTTTGGAAGCAAAACTCTACCAGTGTTTCCTAAATGAGATTGTTGCTACTAAAGGTTAGTCCTACTGACCTTTGTGCTATATCATTTCTAATGATATTTCTAATGGTCAGAACGTTCATCAGCTATCTGGTATCAACATTTGTAGCATTCATTGTTATGTTTAGGACAGTATCTCTGAACTTTACTTTGCCACTCAATGCTTCAAGGCTTGTCTCAACAGGCTTGTCACTTTCTACAAACTTGTTCATCTTCATTTTTGTGTGGATCACTGATCTTGCCTTTGTCCACAGTGGTTATGGCGACAAAGAGTGAATTATTTCTTGAACTGCCTCCAACATCATATTTAATATAAATTCAAAATGAAATTTATTTTATAGAATTAATTGTAAATCAATATGATTTTTTAAATCAATGTTTTATTTTTTTGTATACCAAATCATGATGGTTGGTGCTTCTTAATTGTCTTTTAAAAAGTGACATGACATGATGTGACATTCCACCAAGTATGCTGACCCATACTCAGAATTCGTGTTTTGTATTTAACCCATCCAAAGTGCACACACACACACACACACACAGCAGTGAACACACAACCGGAGCAGTGGGCAGTCATTTACGCTGCAGCGCCCGGGGAGCAGTTGGGGGTTTGGTGCGTTGCTCAAGGGCACCTCAGTCATGGTATTGCCGGCCTGAGACGCGAACCCACAACCCTAGGGTTAGGAGTCAAACTCTCTAACCACTAGGCCACGACTTCCCCCAAAACCTTTACTGTCTTTCTTAATATATTCTCTTAAAGCGCTGCACTCATCTGATCCAAAATGTAGAAAAAATTATGTGAAATATTATTACAATTTTCTACATCATTACTTCAGTCTTCAGTCAGTGTCACATTCTGATATATGGCGGCGTAATCTGTACATTTTGGCTCTCCGATTGGTAAAAGCCTGGGATTACATATGTTTTTTGTAGCGTGACTGCTCTTCACACATCAATGTGGCACACGGTGTGTTTCCCAGTCCCGAATGAAACAGGCTGGTCTAAATGGAGAGGGGAGGGGCAGGTGTGAGGAGACAGGAAATGGCACAGGTTCCAGAGCTCAGGAGATTGAATTCACCTCCAAATGCCACCCAGTGTTAAGGAACACAGCCCAGGGCTTTAGAAAAGAAAGCCCATTCTGATATGTTGATTTCGTGATAAAGAAACATTTCCTATAATTATCAATGTTGAAAATGTGTGTTGCTTAATATTTTTGAGGAAACTTTGGCTTCAGAATTGGGTAACACAATTGGGTAATACAATAAGGTTCTTTAGTTAACTTCTTTAACATGAACTAAGAATGAACAATACTTCTACAGCATTTATTAATCTTAGTTAACATCAACTTCAACATTTACTAATGCATTATTCAAATCAAAAGTTGTGCTCGTTAACATTAATGCACTGTTAATTAAAATGAACTAACAATGAACGACTGTATTCTCATTATTAGTTATTTTTCATATATAGTTTTATAATTTATTTCATATAAATATATATATTTTTTCATATACAAGTTATTTTTGTGCTGTTCTTATTGTATTGTGTAGTTTCTACTAATACACTGATTCTTTGTTACTCCTGTTGCCCATCTCTAGCTCTTGATGTGCTTGTGACATACCTCTGTAATCCAGACAACCTGAATCAGATGCTGGTTTCGCAGCTGGATAGAGTAACCTCTAAAAGCTCAACAGGAGACCGGCCAAACTCAGATAGGAAAGGCACATCATCTTCCATAGGATGTGAAAAAGGGTAAGTCATTTCAAAAACATATATTTTAAGCATATTTATCATATTAATCTCATTTGGTGGCCTTGTTATGGATTCCACAGATCGACAGATGAAGCAGAGGATGCTCGATCTGAAGTCAAAAAAGAAAAGAAGGGTGATTCGATCTATAGATATCTTGCTCTTTCATTTTATTATTTTGATTAATGAGCAGTAAGTGTAAATTAATAATGTAATAAAGTGTAATTGAAATATGTTTTATCACTGTTATTTAAGCAGGCAATAGGATCAAAGAAAAAATTAATAAAATTGTTGATAAGGTCAAGTCAAAGAAACCCAAAAAGAAAAAACATAAGGAGCAGAATACTTTATTGGCACAAGGATCTGCTGCTATGGAAGCTGATGATGAAAGCAGCAGAGAGAGCTCCATTAGAAGCAGCATGGACTCCGATTGTGTATGGAAAAATGTGCATATTAAATTCATTACAAAGCTTTTCAGTACAACTAAGTTTGTCTGTGCTTTCTTTTAAAAGGACAGTGAAACGGATGTTTACCTAACAACATTTTTCCAAGAGGACATGATGGAGTTTAAGCTTTCCTATGAGATGTGGCGGGTGGGGAAGTGGGCAGTCCGTGTTACAAATGTAAGGCATATTTTAAAACAAGGAAAGCTAAACAACGTGCAAGCTAAGTTGAGTTGAATAATTAAAAAACAAACAAAAAAAATTGTCTTAGGTTCAGAAGGAAAATGAAGAGCTGTGTTTCACGGTTCACCTGGAGGAGAGAAATAACCCTGAGAATCTCAACTGGGATGTGAAAAAGACCCAATCAGATATACTTCATTTTCACAACCTCTGGCAAGAGAGTGAGGAAATGGTGAGGAATCTTCAATGCATCCGTTCTATCAAAACCCAGACTATTTTGTATGTCAGACATTAATATTTTTTCTCTTTTATTATTGATTAATGCATGTGGCTGCTTGTTTTTTTTCTTCTTCTCTTTTTGCTGTTATTTTTAAGGGAAGTTCAACTTTACCCTCCGTATCTGCAATAGTAGAGAAGACAAAGAAGGATCTTGACAGTGCACACGCAGAAGAAGTTAGATCAGCCTTGGAGCACTTTTTGCAAGTAAGCGGGGACACACACACACACACACACACACACACAGACACACACAGACACACAGACACACACACACACGTTTGTTTTTGTGAAAAGTGGGGACATCCCATAGGTGTAATGGTTTATACTGTACAAACTGTATATAACTGTATATTCTGTAGGGGAATTTACAGTTAAAACCCAAGGACCAGATATGTCGCAATGAAGACCAGGAGTCAGAGATGATTTCAATTAATAATAATAATTTTACTTGAAGAAAATAGTTTGCAATTTCAATCAGCAGAAGTCAGCTTCAATACTCTCGACGGAGTTCGTAGGCCGCCCCCGTACAACTCAAAATCAACCACAGTTATACCCTGACAGAGGATACTAATTGCGTCATTACATAAGTCAACAAAATTCTGATTGGTTCCAAAACCTAGATAAACTCTCCAAAGACGTATATCTGATACACTGGACACTGGCAATTGATCGTTTGTCCTGGGACTGTCTGAGCTTCTCCCTGTGTAGACAGATACTAACACACATACACAGAGAACTTATCTAAAATTCAAGGCTTTCTAGCACTGGCGAGTGTCTTATCATTACGGTTGGATACACACACATAATATGTGGACATTAATCTTGAGGAAAAGAAATACAGGGTAGAACAGGATTCTTTAATATCTCATAAGCGCACATAAGGTTACACATTTCACTCTATGGCCCTACACCAACCCTAACCCTCACAGGAAACTGTGCATTTTAACTTTCTCAAAAAAACTCATTCTGTATGATTTATAAGCAGTGTTGGGAAGGTTACTTTGGAAATGTAATAGGTTACAGATTACAAGTTACCCTGTTTAAAATGTAATAGTAGTGTAACTTTTTCAATTACTTTATTAAAGTAATGTAACTAATTACTTTTGAGTACTTTTTGATTACTTTTCTAAATTTGTGAAAATTAAAGAATAATAAATAAAAGCATACACATCAACATAAATACAGTTATCTAATAAGCATGTGACATATTCTGTGTACTAAACTCCTGAAACATTGGTGTTTTTTTTAAACTGCTGTCTCTTTGTATATGATGATAGTTTTCTCAAAATAAGTAAAACGCACATGAAGTGACACAGAGCAGTTCTAGAGATTATGTTTATGTGCTCGTGTACTCCTATATTGAGGCAGCAGAGGTTGAAAACACTGCGAGCTTCAGTAGGCCTATGTGTAGTAGATGAAACCATGTCTTTGCCATTAATTTACAGGAGGGGCGGACTGGGAAAAAAATTCAGACTGGACAAATTCAAACTCATACAAACAAATTCATGGACAAAACTATTTTTTATCTATTTTAAATCTTTAATTTGGGGACATGCAAAATAATCAAAAGTTCTCTCCTGAACTGCACCTTCACTTCCATTCTTCTCTTCAGTCTCTTTATTTATCTCTCTCATGACTTTAATACTCAAGATTGAACAAAACTATACTTTACAATACAATACTCTACAATACTACAATATCTTTATAGAAAAATCCTAATACTGTACACGAGTCATATTTTTCCCTTACAAAAATTAACCATGCTTTTATTAGCCTATATAAAAGTAAAATAACCTTGTTATGTTTTTGTCTTTTTGCAAATGGATTTGTATTTATTTTTAAATAAATACATTTGTAAAATAATTTTACATTTTTGTTTATCACAGTTAAACAATATTAACCATTTTCTCTGGATTTATAGTTAAATATTAAAATGTTAATTTTCGTAAGGGTTGTGTTGTCTGTCGTAGCTCCCCCTAAACCTATAAAAAAAATCTGATTTTTTTTTCAGCTAAATTACTACTGTAACATTACAACTGATAATAATGATGTCCTTTATATAGTATTTTGAGTGATGACTGATGAGCAACGTGCTGCTGCTTGATTAAATAAATAAAAAACCAAAGACAAAAAAGCATCTTTACAGATGAAACTGACCCGAAACCCTGAACAGGAGTTCTGCTTCTCTGCTCCAGTTGTGCGCTTCCACATTCAACTCTATTCTCTCTCTCTCTCTCTCTCCCTCTCTGTCTCTCTCTCTCTCTCTCTCCCTCTCTCTCTCTCTCTCTCTCTCTCCATCTCTCTCTCTCTCTCTCTCTCCCTCTCTGTCTCTCTCTCTCTCTCTACCTCTCTCTCCCTCTCTCCCTCTCTCTCTCTCTCTCTCTCTCCCTCTCTCTCTCCCTCTCTCTCTCTCTCTCTCCCTCTCTCTCTCTCTCTCTCTCTCTCTCTCGCATTGATTACTCTGTGTCTGATCCAAACCGTTTGGCGCAGGCGCGGAGAGCGCGCGAGTCATGACTAACAATTCATGATTTATTAGAGATCAAATGGCGGATTCGCAAATGATCGCTTTAGTACATTCGGCAGGCAATTATACAATAATGATATTAAATAGTGGGGCAAAATCGGCTGCCAGGACACCGGGAATTGTCCCGGTTCTCCCGGTGTCCAGTCCGCGCCTGATTTCCACAGACACGCAGAATGTGCAAGTCATATATTGCATTTTTGGGGCTTAATATTTACAGACACTAGTCGATGTCATGTTTTGATTCAAGTGTACTGACCTACTTTTGATTTAGTCATCCAAAATGTGGCATATTCCGTCCGCGTTAGGCATTTCGTTTTTATGACTGGATTCTACGAACCAGACTGTATTTCCGCATCCCGGAAATTATTAGGGCGTATGTCTCAGAATAGTCAGTGAAATTTGGGAAATAAATCAGTTAAATCTGAATGTGGATGTGTGTAAATATTCAAATGTAATCCCCTTTGTAATCGTTAAAAATTTCATAAGTAACTGTAATTTAATTACTCATTTTTTTGTAGTAACTGTAACTAATTACAGTTACATTAATTTTGTAATTAAATTACGTAACGCCGTTACATGTAACTAGTTACTCCCCAACACTGTTTATAAGTGAGTTGTGTCCTGATCAGTGTTGGGGAGTAACTAGTTACATGTAACGGCGTTACGTAATTTAATTACAAAATTATAGTAACTGTAATTAGTTACAGTTACTAAGAAAAAATGAGTAATTAAATTACAGTTACTTGTGAAATTTTTTACGATTACAAAGGGGATTACATTTGAATATTTACACACATCCACATACAGATTTAACTGATTTCTTTCCCAAATTGCACTGACTATTCTGAGACATACGCCCTAATAATTTCCGGGATGCGGAAATACAGTCTGGTTCGTAGAATCCAGTCATAAAAACGAAATGCCTAACGCGGACGGAATATGCCACATTTTGGATGACTAAATCAAAAGTAGGTCAGTACACTTGAATCAAAACATGACATCGACTAGTGTCTGTGAATATTAAGCCCCAAAAATGCAATATATGACTTGCACATTCTGCGTGTATGTGGAAATCAGGCGCGGACTGGACACCGGGAGAACCGGGACAATTCCCGGTGGCCTGGCAGCCGATTTTGCCCCACTATTTAATATCATTATTGTATAATTGCCTGCCGAATGTACTAAAGCGATCATTTGCGAATCCGCCATTTGATAATTAAATCTCTAATAAGTCATGAAGTGTTAGTCATGACTCGCGCGCTCTCCGCGCCTCCGCCAAACAGTTTGGATCAGACTCAAGAGTAATCAATGCGAGAGAGAGAGAGAGAGAGAGAGAGAGAGAGAGAGAGAGGGAGAGAGAGGGAGAGAGAGAGAGAGAGACTATGGAAGCGCGCTGGAGCAGAAAAGCAGAACTCCTGTTCAGGGTTTCAGGTCAGTTTCATCTGTAAAGATGCTTTTTTGTCTTTGTTTTTTTAATTTATTTAATCAAGCAGCAGCATGTTGCTCGTCAGTCATCACTCAAAATACTATATAAAGGACATCATTATTATCTGTTGTAATGTTACAGTAGTAATTTAGCTGAAAAAAAAATCAGATTTTTTTTATAGGTTTAGGGGGAGCTTGACAGACAACAACATAACCCTTACGAAAATTAACATTTTAATATTTAACTATAAATCCAGAGAAAATGGTTACTATTGTTTAACTGTGATCACCAAAAATAAAAATTTAAAAATAAATACAAATCCATTTGCAAAAAAAACAAACAAAACATGACTCGTGTACATTATTAGGATTTTTCTATAAAGATATTGTATTATAGTAGAGTAGAGTATTGTAAAGTATAGTTTTGTTCAATCTTGAGTATTAAAGTCATGAGAGAGATGGATAACAGGGAAAATAAAGAGACTGAAGAGAAAAATGGAAGTGAAGGTGCAGTTCAGGAGAGAACTTATAATTATTTTGCATGTCCCCAAATTAAAGATTTAAACCTTTTTTATGTCAGGTCCATACAAAAAAATAGTTTTGTCCATGAATTTGTTTGTATGAGTTTGAATTTTCCAGTCTGAATTTTTTTCCCAGTCCGCCCCTCCTGTAAATTAATGGCAAAGACATGGTTTCATCTACTACACATAGGCCTACTGAAGCTCGCAGTGTTTTCAACCTCTGCTGCCTCAATATAGGAGTACACGAGCACATAAACATAATTTCTAGAACTGCTCTGTGTCACTTCATGTGCATTTTACTTATTTTGAGAAAACTATCATCATATACAGAGACAGCAGTTTCAAAAAAACACCAATGTTTAGGAGTTTATTACACAGAATACGTCACATGCTTATTAGATAAATGTATTTAAGTTGATGTATATGCTTTTATTTATTATTCTTTAAATTTCACAAATTTAGAAAAGTAATCAAAAAGTACTCAAAAGTAATTAGTTACATTACTTTAATAAAGTAATTGAAAAAGTTACACTACTATTACATTTTAAACAGGGTAACTTGTAATCTGTAACCTATTACATTTCCAAAGTCACCTTCCCAACACTGGTCCTGATATGTAACAAAAACAAGAGCACACACACACACACACACACACACACACACACACACACACACACACACACACACACACACACACACACACACACACACACACACGCACACACACACACACACACACACACACACACACACACTATCTAGAATTAAAGGAATTGTCAGTAGAAATAAATACCTGGCAATGTTTTCCTCTCATTTCCCACCAGGAGCTGGTTTCTGATACACAACTTGGTCAGACTCCGCTTGTATTCCAATTCTTGTGTCCCATTGCACAGCTGCTGAGTAATAATGAAGATAATGGAGGTGTCTGGAGTTTTCTGAATGGACTTGCAAACTTTCTTACTCCTGGCAAAGACGAGGATGAGGTAAAAACAGATTGTAGGTCAATAGCTTAATGGAAATCTCATGATGAAACACTATGGTTTAAAAGTTTAGGGTCATTAAGATTCATTTTAGAAATGAATTGTAATTGAAATCTTGTATCATTTTAACTTCTGTATTTTCTGTTCATTTGTTTTTCATTTTGTGTTCATGTAATTACAAAAAAAATATTAGCCAGCACAATGGTTTTCAACATTAATAATAGTTAATTTTTCTTGAGCAGAAAATCAGCATATTAGAATTTCTGAAGTGTTATTCGACACTGGAGTAATGTCTGCTGAAAATTCAGCTTTGCCGACAAATTATTAAATAAAAAAATGTAAATAGAAATAGTTATTTTAAAATGTCGTAATATTTTGTCTAACTGTAGCCTTTGTGAGCATGAGAGCCTTCTTTTTAAAACATTTTTAAAATATTTGAATGTATATTTGAGTGTATTTATATAAATATTTCATATATTTGGATCAATAGAAATACAGCAAGATTTGAAACCTTGTCCAAATAGAGCTACATTTTGTTGATTTATAGCATATGCTACAGGTCAAAAGATGATAATAAGATAATAATAAGTCCCCAGGAGTTTTTTTTTATTTTTTACCATTTTTTGTAATTTACAATATTGATGCTGTGCAATTTTATATCTATACTATTATATATGTATAACTCTGGGTATTTTTTTTTCACTTTAAAATGTTTATTATTATTATTATTATTATTTATTTTATTATATTTTTTGTAACAAGATAACAACATATTAACCAGCTGTCTTAGATTCATTAACTAACATTAGTTTAAGAATACCTGTTTGAGCAATTTATATGTGTCCTGAAAAAGGCTGTTTTGCCGAGACGCATAGATCTACATTTAACTAGTTGTAATGGTTTAAGCCTAGTTTATTAAAGGCTTTTTTTTTTATCTTACCACGCGAGTGCCTTGGAAGTATTTCGTCCACATACTGTAATTTGATGTTTATCTCCATCACATCCAATGAGCACCAGCGGCTATATAAATACACCCGTGTAGCACTCTCTGCTTCTGGTTTTGCAATATTTAATATATCTGGATCAATATATGTACACATCAAGATTTGATTACTTATCCAAAGAGCTAAAGTTCGTTGATTTACATTAGACATATATCTTTAATGTCAGCACAAGGTCAATTATTGAGAATACTGCCATCCTCTGGTGATATTATGTTTTTTTTCCCTAGTCCCATAACCCCAGAGGAGAGGATAAGCTTGATGAAGCAGGAGCCTCAGTACATCACAGTGGACCGATGGCACAGCCAGCCTGCATCGACACAGATAAAGAGCCAAAGGAGGACATTGTAGAAGGGCCAATAGCTACAAACGTCAGGTTCAGAAATGGAGAACCAGAAACAGAAGACCAGACCTCTGATGAACAGGATGTGGTTTCAAATGGACAGGAGAGTCTTGCTGAAAATTTAGATGTCTCTGTTAATACGTCAAAATTAGTCAGTCCTTCAGGACACTTGAGTGATAGCTCAAGCTTACAGTTTGACTCAGTCGATGGCTTTATAAGTGCTCAGTCTGTGGGGAAAACAAACAAAGAAGAAAAGTTAACTCACAAAAAGTTAAATGTAGAACAAAAGTTCAAAGTAAAAGTGAAAACTGGACAGCTCAAGGAAGAGATGGCAAATCAGCCAAAGGCTCAGAAAAAGGAGCCCCAGACCAACTTGGAGCAAACTGAGGTTACCAAAGCCATATTTGAATTACTTAAGGAAATAACTGGTATGATGTAACTCCCTTGTCCTGTTTAACTTTTATGATCACCAAGAACTGAAACTTAAAATCTGATTTTCTGCCATTCAATGTTTGTCTTTAGTGTCTGAAGGTAACTCAGTTCTCATTTACCTTTTTGATGTCCTTCTAAAAGCAGTCCAGCCTTTGGTTAAAAAGTAAGTATCCCATTTCATATCCATTCAAACACCAAATATATTTAACAGTATGAAAAGCTAAAAATAAGCTTTCCTCTCATTCAGGAAAATAAATAACTTTTTAAAAAGGATGCATCCCACTGAGGTTCAGATTGCATCCTACATTAACAATTTCCGGGAGAATATATGGCCAGAGGGAAATGTGCCCATCCAGCCGCCACGTGACAGTGAGGAGAAACAAGCGACCAAGGAGAAGGCTCTGCAGCTTATAAATTCAAATTGTAAGTGTAATATTTTCCCATGCCTTGTTTAAAGACCAATTTTAATAATTATTTCATCCATACCAATATGCAGTAATTGTTGTGGTGGTTTAGATTCAAACGTTTTAATCCTCAAGAAGACTGAAGTTGAAACTTTGTTCAAGATCTTTCAGGACACAGAGGAGAACAAGAAACTGGTTTATGTGAGGACTCTAGCTAAGATTGTTATGCAGTAAAAATCCATTTTGAAACGTATATCCAGATTAACATTTACATTTCTTTGTGTGTGTGTATGTCCATAGAAGCTGCTGTCATATGTTCTAGGGGAGTTCCTACCTGGAGAAACTGCCAAGGATTTTGTTTTCTTATAAAAAGAAGACTTTTTTATTTTTTATTATTGTAGTCTGTCTGATGTCTAATCTAATGTGAATTATATCGATATACCTCTGAAATCAGCCTTTCACTTACGCTTTAAGCAGTGTGAACAATCTTTTTTTTTTTTTTTTTTTTTTTTTACCGTTTAGCATTTTAACAAAAACACTGTAATTATGTTTCACTTCAACAATGTTACAATATCTTGGGTTTAAATTTTAAACTCATATTAAAAAAGATCACTGTATATGTAAGTTCACTTTTTGTTTTGTACCTTAAAATTGTACACTGTGAAGAACTTATTTCTATTTTAATAAACAGCACAGGTTACACAGGACAAAATACATAGTCATTGTGATACTGATTAAAATGTTACATTTTTAAAAGACTTGATCCACACTGTCGATCTGTGAGCACAGTATTCGAATAACGATAATGCCAATAAACTTATTTTACTATTAATTTCGAGTCATTACATTTTTTTTGCACCTTAGAAATTCCTAATATAAGCAAAAATATTATTGAGTTAACACTGTTTTCAAACATATTTTCCGTCATCGACTTTGAGTTACAATATCAAATGTTTGCTCCCATACCTACCACGTCTGTCAAACCCTCTGACTTCCATCAGCAAGTGCTGCTTTATTGGAAATTATTGTTCAAGCATAATTTTACGCCTCATAACACTCCAGGAATAATAGATATAAAAAATTTGGTAGAAAATCTGTTTTTTTTTTGGATGATAATGGGAATTTGTTCCTACATAGAGAGTTTTGTGAGAAATTCCGACTGCAATGTACCATTAATATTTACAATCGAATTATTAGAGCCATTCCAGTTGCTTTAAGAGTAATGGTTAAAGAAGATATTGTGAACTCCCAAGTTTCCCCGGAATTGAGGCAGCTTTCCTTAGAAGGTCATGATTTTTGTCATAAAAAATGCTCTAATAGAGTTATTAGAAAGTTGATTTAACAGGTTTTCTATCCGAACCCAATTAGACGAGAATATGTGCTTAAAGATTTTTATAGGAATAAAGTTAAAAAATTAGAAAAAACTATTTGTCTTACCCCCTCCCTCCAAAGGTTAAAGAGGCGTGCTTCAAGATTATAAATGAGATTAACCCTACCAAAGAATTTTTAAGGTTGAAATTAAATGTTGATGCAAATTATTGTGTATTTTGTGAAACAAGTATTGAAACTTTAGAGCATGTTTTTTTTTTTTTTTTGGTGTGATTCAGTTCACTTCTTTTGGAGTGAGATGCAAAACTGGTTATGTTCCAAAGATGTTAAATTACCACCATTCAATGTGAAGGTAGTTAGGTTTGGTATTTTTCATGAAAACAAAGATTTTTAATTTGCTCTCAATTCTCTGATATGTTTTGGGAGGTTTTTTATTCACAAATGCAGATGGTTTAAATCTAAACCCAACTTTATTCATTGGTGTAACGAGCTAAAACTTTTATATAAATCCTTAAAATTTGTTAAGAATAAAAAAGCCCTTAAGCTGACCTCTATGTTGGAATTATATAATTTACCGTAATTGAAAAGCCCATTTTGAAGTATTTTTTTTTATGTGTGTTTGTTGTTACAAGTTTGGTTATGCTCAACCAAGTCTGAATAATTGTGGATATTTTTGGAAATGTGTTCATGTACCTTGTTTGGTTGTAATGTTGTTGCAATAAATGAAAAAAAAAAAAAGTCTGTCAAACCCATGACGTAACTATGCTAGGCTGCTTCAACTGTACGTGTTTGAAGGGTTTTCTCTAAACGGCTTTAACAATATCTCTTTTTCTTTTTAATCATAATCACTCGACTTAATAATGAAGCAAGTCACACTTGATGTCGTCTAATGATAAACCACGAATAGGTTTACAGTTTTGTGAAAGGCCTCACTTTTATTTAATCTCACAGTTCCTTCTCCCCCACGTTATGTTGGTATGGTCCAGTCCCAGAGAGACGGGTTTAGTGGAGAAAACAGGCAGGAGGAAGATTCAAGCGAGCCAACGGCTAACGTAGATATTAAGCTGAATCGACGAAACCGACGTCGGTTGAACTAAAGTAACCTTATTCAAAGTAACAACGTCGATACCTTATGTTTACGTCTTGGCTATCCAATTAAACAATGTCAACCCCAGCAAGACGGCGTCTGATGAGAGATTTTAAACGGTAGGCGACACAGAAAATGCTAAAGGCCCTCGGTAGCTTTTTGAACACCGGCTTTAACATGGCGACTTTCCTCCCCGCAATAGCCATTTATTAACGCCATTATCCCTCTCCGATCGTGTATTTGGATGTCATGTGTGCTGTATTTAGTTTTGTCGTAGTGTAGGTGTAGTATATGTAGTGTAACTTATCCGGGTAACTTGTTTTTCAGTCTCCAGGAGGATCCACCAGCAGGAGTTAGCGGAGCCCCGTCGGAAAACAACATCATGGTCTGGAACGCTGTCATTTTTGGGTTTGTATCATTTGCATTTTTTTGACATCTATGAGGAGTAAACAGAATACACTGACAATTTTGTTTGTCTCAGACTATTTGCGGTCTGTAAGATGACATCTAGCTTGTTAGCGGTAATATAAGCAGTTTTAAATAGGCCAGATGGCCAGTGGTCCCCCATAAGAGGTGCTGGTTATTTGATCTTTGACTGTGACTGGCCTGAATAGAGCTGTGTGTTGTGTTGGAAACATGTTATTATAATGTCATATCCGTAGACTGTGTATTTTGTTATTTTGGGAATATAGTAATGCACGGGTCTGTTGCACATTGGCCAGTGCTTTTGGCTTTGTTTCTTGCTGTCACGCCAAGTGTTTTGTGTAACCTGACATGTTGACCCATTTCTTCTGCCTACAGCCCTGAAGGAACACCCTTTGAAGATGGTAAGTCAACAAAACACAAGCTGTTTTTTTTTTTTTTTTCAGTTTTAATGTGATAATTGGACAATTGGCTTTTAAAGGTTTTGGTTTATTTATATATATATATATATATATATATATATATATATATATATATATATATATATATATATAGGTCTTACATTATTAAGACTTTACAGTGTGACAAAAAATGGTCTGTTTAATGTGATCTTGCTGAATAAAAGTATCAGTTTCTTTTAAATAAAAACTTACTGGCCCCAAACTTTTGTGCTATGCTGTATTTTAAAAAAAATATTTCATAAAATTATAGTACTTTTAAATGTAATTTTTAATCAAATTGTGTAACATTATAAATGTCTTCACTGTTTTGATCAGATTAATATGTCATAATGTAAATCTTAATGTAAATCACACTGACTGCTGAATAAGGATTGAGCTTTGGGTTCCAGATGACAAGCGATTAAATGTGACACTGTATAATTGTGTACTGGTATTTGGCTTGGTATGGTTCTTTTTGTTTACATGTGGAAAATGGTTTTGCTTCATATTTTCTTTTACTGCCTGTCATAGGAACTTTCAAACTAACAATAGAATTTACAGAAGAATATCCAAACAAACCTCCTACAGTTCGGTTTGTCTCCAAAATGTTTCACCCTAATGGTAAGTTTTACATTTATCTTATTGCATTTATAAAATCTTTGCTTATTAGATTCACATGAGTGTGTACATGTATCACATTGTAGAAATTATGTGTCAGTGGACCATGAAATATAAGTGTATTTCTTTGTGCTCAGTTTATGCAGATGGTAGTATATGTTTGGATATTCTTCAGAATCGCTGGAGTCCAACATATGATGTTTCCTCAATTTTAACCTCAATACAGGTATGATATGTCTGCACTTATTTCTGTTTTTTGCACAAACTACAGGGTTCCAACACAGGTGTCACCATTGCCCCGTGCTAGGCATATTTTTAGTCTCACTCAATTCCTGATGGATCATTTTGAAATGAAAGCACTTTTTTTTTTATAATCAAACAAACAAATTTGTATGTCTTATAAGTAATTAAAACAAACACTTTAAACACACTTTTAAGTTCTGTGTGCTTTCATTATAACCAACAAAATGTAAACAAGAGATTCATTGTGCAGTGTAGATGTATAAATTGATCATAAAAAAATCTGATGTCAAAATAGGTAACTAATAGACTTGCCACTTGTTCTATATAATACATTTATTTATTCTTAATTTTATTACAGACTTTTCACTTGACCTTTATAAAGCAATGTTTACTTAATTAAAAAATATTTGAAGGCTACATGCTACAAATATTTTTTGCTTTTGTACTGAAATCAAGTGCAATTTTATTGGTGAAATTTCGGTACTGACATCACTGGTTGGAGTATTAAATTGTAAATTCATATTGTGAATTTGATCTTTAATCATTACACCTTTAATCATTGATTTTTCATAATATTGTTTGAAAATCTACAGAAAAGCCTTTTTAGAGTATGGAAAAGTATGGAATTTTGAAATTGGAAAATGTGTAGGACCCTAAAACTGAATGTTTAAATTAGCATGATTTTTTCCCTTTTTGATTGTACTGTAAAAATGTGAGGACATTATTCAGGTTGTTAACATGCCTTTCATTGTCACAGTCTTTACTGGATGAGCCGAACCCAAACAGCCCTGCCAACAGCCAGGCAGCTCAGCTGTACCAGGAAAACAAGAGAGAGTATGAGAAGCGTGTGTCAGCCATTGTGGAACAGAGCTGGCGTGACTGTTGACGCTCCTTACAGTTCACATATGAACAATAGTCCGCCTTGCCAACAAGAGGAAAACCACCTTGCAAAGAATAAAATAAAACACATCATGTTTTGAATCTCCACATACTCTGTAGAATTGTCTGTTCTGTAGCTGTTGAAGGATTAGAGTGATGTTGTGTTGTGGTCTCCCTCTTCATGCAGAACCTTATCCAAGATGAGGATAAACCTTAGTTTAACAAAATATTGTTGCTAGGGTTACTTGCTTTTGTTTGGCCTGCCCTTATTTTTGTCATCTTATTTCTTTGGTTTTATAAGTTGCTCCAACTGTGTGGGCTGATTTCATTTTGGGTATTAACATGTTGGTTGCTTTTTTCAGTATGAATCCAGAGTGATTATCTTTGCTTCTCTGCAAAATGTCATACAGAATGTCGCTTAATGTGTCTTTCAGAGTTCCAAATTAAACTGCAAGAACATTAAAGATGGATGATATATTGTGTTGTATGGAAAGCTTAGATGTTTCAAAAACATGCCTTTATAACTGCACTTGGAAAACCTGACCGGTTAGAAAAAAAAATTACCAAATGTTGGAATTGGCCCTTTTTTATCAAGTGCAAGTGGTTTGTTCTTTTAATTGAGCAGTTCATACTGCTCATGCATTGACACTGTGCTAGTTTGTCAGCAGTAATTGTTTGAAAGTACACCATGATCTGTCTGTCCCACAAAGCCCCATGCCTAAAGCCTGGGATTCAGAATATGACACATTGGCATAGTTGAGTGTTGCTTTTTTTCCCAACCATATTCATTATTTTGTGTCTGTTGCACCCCAGATGCATGGTTATTTTGCTTGTTTTCTTAAGTTCCATTAAAGTGCTGTTTATTTTTATATTAAATTGCTTCTCCAAACATATGGATGTGATGCTGTCATGCAGTATCCATTTAAGCTAATCTTCATTTTTCTAATTTACCAAGAGTGTTGGATTTGCACTAGTAACCCATGTAAGAAACTGTACATTTTCTCAATTCTTGTAAATAAACAGTATAATTAACTATATGGTGTGTGTTCTTGAACAGAGATAAGCATCTACATGTCATTAAATGGACTACAAAATGAACAATGACCAGACTAAATTTAATGTCAGTACAAGCAGACTGGTTGACAGTATTCGCAATAGCAAACTTACCAGGGATTGCTGTTCAGACGTTTGCCAGACAGGGAGTTGAAAGATTTAAAGTTGAGAGTAATATTTAATTCTACAATCAACAGCCAAACAAATTACAAAAAAATATATACTGTTCTGTAATTACTTAAAGGATATTTTTATATTTCAAGTGTTTTATCTTACAACAGATGAAAGATTGAGTGGATGATTTCATTGTGAAAACATAAAATGGAATGTAATTTCAGAGAGGAGCACATGCTGCAATAAGGCCCCACTACTAACATCCATATCAATAGATATAATTCACAGGATATATATGACAAAAGTTAGTAACATAGGTTTTCATCATATGGTCTTGAGCTAACCTATGACAAATCTGGACAGTGTACAGAAATATATGGTAAAGAGAGGCAAAGGGTACACACTGTAGTCATTGAGAACTGACAGGTTTTCCGGGCTTTTAAAAAATATATATTTTACACTCCTCAGAAACAAATGAACAGGAAAAGTGACAAGTAACACCACTTTGCTTTTATTAATGGTCATCTGTTGGTTTCTCAGCAGCCTGTTGAACCTAGTCATTGTGAAGCCTGAGGTTTCACCAGTTCATATCGTCCCACCTGCCCCTCCTGCAATAGCTGACCAATTAGCTGTTCCTTTTGAACTCTGCGGCTAACCACGAGGAAGCGCTGTCGGCTCTGTCCGTACGATTTGCTGCGCAGCCCATATCTTTGGGATACTTGGTGTATCTGCCTGCGCTCTTCATTGTTAAGCTCTGTGGAGAAGCGCAGGTCATCTTGACGGTCTGAACTCGCATAATTCCGAATTATTTCCTCAATATCACGCTTAGTCAGCTGATTACTGTGCCTGTCCATGTCCATACCAAGTCCTTCCCTGGTAAACTGCTCTTTGACCTTGATGGGTTCAGCAATACCCTCTCCTTCTCTACCCAAACCACCACCCGTCCAGCCCATCTTCCGTAGTAGCTGGTTACCAATGTTGTCCTCCTTGATCTCCTGCTGCGTGGATTCCTCACCAGAATGAGCCATGATTTGATTTCGGGAAATTGCATCCACATGGCCCTCTTTCCTGAGGTTGGACTTCACCACAGCTTGTGTGCGCCGAAGTGTGGCGATGGCCTCCTCTGCTGCAATGTGCTTCACTGTCTTTTTGGGTCCAATGCCTGCAGCCACATACTGACCATCGAGGTAAACTTCACACCTCCAGCGATGGTCCGGCAGAACCGTAAACTTGTAGTCAGCAAGCACTTTATTAAATTGAGCAGTGTCATTTATTATGCAAATAGCGTTATCAGAGTTTTCAAGGATGACCAATTCACCTAGCTGTGCTTCCTTGCTGCATTGCTGGGTGTAGTGACTACCAGGCTGGTCTGAAGTGTGGTTGCCTCCAGAAAAACTCTGCTGCTGTTGCTGCTCTTGTTGACGAGTAGCCTGGTTCATTCTCAACTTCCTTACCGCCGCCTCTGCCGCTGCATGTTTTGAGCTCTTCTTGGTTCCTCTGGCTTGTGCCACCAGCTCATCCTGTAAGTACACACTACAGAGCCAGAAATTGCCGTTGGGAACCGGGTCAAAAGTGTAATCAACTTTCATGCGGTTGAACGCAGCAGAGTTGTTGAGTATACAGATTGCATCATACGCGTTCTCCATGATTACAAACTCTGTCCAGTGTTTGCTTCGATCAGGCTCATACTGGCCCTTGGTACTAGGCAGTGGCTTGTCCTCTGGGTTGCGAAGAGGTGGGGGAAGGATTGGGTTTGGAGTGTTAACCTGGCATACCACCATATCATTAACGTAAGTACGCTTGTACAGCCGTTGCAGGACACGAATTTCCACCGGCCTCATGAACAGCTTGACGGCCTGTTCTGACGCTCGGTCTCTGGCACCGTTTTTGCTACCAGAGTACCCTGTGGCAAGGTACACAGACTGACACCTCAGTTCACATGCATACCCTTCAGAAGGTACTTTTCTGTTTTTAGGAAGGTCAGCCGGTGGAATATCTCTTAAATTTACATAGATGTACTCTGGGTTCGTCTTGCAAGCCTGAATGCTGCGGCTAAGTATGAAATTGTAGTTTGGCATGTCGGGTCCACTCATGAACGTAGGATCTCTCAAGGTAATGGCAACGGCCGATGATACTCTGGTAATCAGCCTCAGTTTTTCATCAATTGTTGATGAGGGGATAGAAGACGGCAGTGAGGGTGTTGGGAGAAGGCCAGAGCTGCCTCTGCTTGGACCATTGTATACCCTGTTGAAAGCCTTGCTGGACGTTGGCCTATCCTGATGTCCGAATCCCAGACCACGCCATTTGCTATCCCAGGTTCCAGACCGTCCAGCACTTCCGTATTCATCAGCTCGGCCTGCCTGTGAGAATGAGTCAGAATGTCTGGCAGTATGCGCCTCATATCTACCGGTGTACTCCTGTTGCACTTTGCTCATGAAGTTCGGGGTGGACCCTCTGCTGCCATAGCCAAACCCACTTGTGCTGCAAGAGGCCACATCCTTACTTCTGTGCTCAGGCCAAGAATCATAACCGTACCTCTCCATCTCAAGGCAGCCTGAGGAGGAAGAGGAGCCGTTGCCATGTATACCATTATACGGCTGATGATCTGGTTCCCTTTGCCTCATGTCATTTATATCACTCCTCCTGCGCTCCTTCTCGTTTTCTTTTTCGTCAGTTTCTCCAATTCGACTACCACTGCTTCCGCCACTTACAAAGTGTACTGGTTCAAATCGCGGTCTGGATGTGAATTTGGACAAAGGCATCTTCCTCATGGGCTCTTCACCTGAGACATGAAATAAATCATGTACATGCAAATGATTACTCAATGTTATTTTGTTTAAATGCTGAATAAAATATTTTTATTTTATATATCTGATGCAAACAGCCACAGAATAACTTTTCAATGCTGTGATATATGGATAGGTAGATGGATACGATGACCAATAAACAGACAGATAAGATTGATTCCAAGTATCGACAGACTTACTTCCATCAGATGAATTTAGCCTCTTTTTTGCTTCAAGGTTTGGAACTAGTTCATATGAGGGCATTTTCCCAACATCAATCCCTTCAGCCATCTCAAGCACCTTGTGCATCAACTGGGAGCCATACCTGCCCCCCAAAAACGAACATTCGTGATGTTTACTACATGCTTTGATTGGCATTACTACTGCATAACTTTGCATTTAAGATGGTCTGTATAAATAAAACACGAAATAAATTTGGCCATGACATTTGTGATATAATTATTCACTCAAACTCCCTCCAAAAATAAGTTAAACAGCCCATTTCTCACGTCCTATTAAATCAAATTCCCACCTGCATCCCAGGAAAACATGGTTAACCCACACCATCGACAGCGCCAGTAGCTTATCAAGAGCATTCCCCTCGTACTCTTCAATGTGTTTCACAATGAACTGACGTCTAGCAGACCACTGCTTGTCACTCTCGTACTGCTGACGGTAATCATCAATATTACAGTTCCAATAACGAAGACCAGCGGGTTTACTTAAAACACGCGGGCCCGTTGAATGAGGTTTGATCATCCCGGTGTCTGACGGTAGCCAGTTGCTAACCGGAAACAACGTAATGCGCGCAGTGTATGCTGGGAAGTTCACACGGCTCAATAAAACGATAATACACCCGATGCAGAACAGAATATGTAAACGAGCTAATGTTTATATAACAATCACGCAATTGATATTTTAGTATAGAGTCAGATTTTTAGTGTTATGGAGTGCTTTGCGTAACAAACTTAACCAAACAATATTCTCTGATTTGTATTTGCCCAGCATATTAACTACAGACCGAGCAACACAGTCTGTCCTACAGATAGATTTACAGCAATTTAAGCGATATTTCTCGGACATTTCTCGCAACTCTTTAAAGTACAGCGTTATTCAAACATGCACTTCGGAGCACGATTGTTATTTTCCCTTATGCTTAAAATAACAAATGGTTTCAAGTTAGTTTCAATGGGATTAAATTGAAAGTGACGCAGTTGAATCTTCATTCTCTCAAAAAAATATTTATCGCGCTTTGTCATCCTTATGCGCTTTAAATGTGAACTATGCTACGATGTGCACGAATGCATAGCAGAACATTAAGTGAAGCTTACCTTTGTCATACAGCAGCTCTGTTTAGGTGACCTTGAGTGTGAATTCAGACGCACAAGCGAATATGCAGCAAATTGACACTGCTAAAGCTAATCCACTGCTGCAACCAGGAAAAGAGTCATGCATGCATGCAGTCATTCATTCCTTCATTCATTCATTCATTTTGAATCGGCGACTCAATCGTTATCACCAGCGACACTCACGGTTTTAATCTGTTAAGAGATTATTTATATTCATAACACCCATTTAACAATACATAAGATTTGATCTGAAGTCAGAAGTTTATATAGGCTATATGTGTCATAACAATATGTATAATTTACTATTATAGTGTAGTAATAGTTTTAGGATGATAAATAGTAATAATAATCAACTGCTTCACTGCTCCCTTGCATAAATATAAAGTCATGATTTTTGGTAGTGGTCCAAATAACAGTCCAATGTTTATTAATTTCCACCATCACCACAGACAGAGAGAAAAAAAATATATATAAATATATATTACTCCTTTATATTTTACATTCACACACAAAAGGAAACCGAAACATTATTAATCTGAGATCCCATGATAAAGGCAGAATAAATAAACATTACATTATCAGCATCAGACCAAGCTTGATTTCAGCATCAGTGAGTTTATCTTAGTGTACAAGGCTTTTAGCCCATGTGTAACATTATACAGCTAATTCATTTTACAAATATTTGCAACTAGGGTCTAGTCTATGGCTCATGAAATTAGGTTGTTTGGAATCTGCATCTATTCCTGAGTGTCTCTCCTTCTAATTTGCTGCCCTCCGTCACTGGCTGTATTTTATTCAAGGTTGATATCAGTCCTGGATGATATGAGAAAAAAAAATGGTAAAGCCTCAAAGTCTAAGATTCAAAAGGAAAACAAAGATGTTTAAAATATTATTTCTGTCTCAACATGGAAAACAAGTTTACATGGATACTTACACTTCTGCTCAATTTGCAAATGCACAAGGATACAGTTAGAAGACAAGAAAATTACGCTTTTTAGAATGTTTCAGTGGCACTTTATAAACAGGGTATAATGTGTATTATTTGAAATTTAAAATAAGTTATGATCACAAATACAGAACAGAAACCTCACCTGCTGGTTTAGGTGCCATCAGAACCAGAGGGAGTTCAGCGGTAATATCACTGTGTACAGAAGATAAACATGTCTTGAGTACTTTCACTGCTCACAGTGGTAAATCACATCACAGCATGTACAGCTGGATTTATTTTCATTGTTGTTTAATGACAAGGTAACTAAGCAGACTGTTCTTTGTTAAGTAGTTGTGTTCGGGCATTATCAAGGGAAATGTCTTCTTTAATAGCAGAGGAAAAGTCATCAGAGAAAGAAGGAGGTAAAATGCTCTCTTCTATGACTCTTGACACTGAGACATTGGGATGATATGTAAAGATGCAAACCTTAATGTTAGGCTTCCCAAGAGGCCACCTCCCATCATGAGGGTAACCTTAATTTTGTAGGAAACAACAAGGCCTTGCATTTGTTTATCCATGTTGGGTAGCAGACTGCAGAGAGACAGGGAGATTCAGATATGTCACATTGTTTATCTGCCTGTGTATTTTTATATGTAAAAGCATTTAGATTAGATTTCTTTACTGTATAACAATACATGTCATTTGGATGCACATGAAGATGACTTTTACATTTGCCAACTACCTATTTAAGGATATATTCATGTTGTAATAAAGATAAACTGACATTGTTGAAGAAGCCAGGTTGGTGTCTTCATCTTTCAGTTTGCCATCCAATGCAAGACCACGTTTCTCTTTGTTATTGGCAAGCAGAGGAGTGACTCTATATTCCTTCTCAAAGGTGGAGTTTGCGTTAATTTGGTCCCTGTTACAAAAAAAAATTTTTTTAATCAATTATTATTAAATAATCAATTGTAATCTTCACATTTTTGATGTGAAGTTCTTTGCACTCACCCAAATTCTTCATTCAGGACACATTTGTTGTATTTGTCTGATGAGTACAGCAGTACATCTGTAATTTGGTGAACTGAAATATGCAATGAGCTAAAGTTTATTTAGGATCATTGTGGGAAAAACACACACTTCTACGTAAAAGCAGTAATGATTCATTCTTAAAGGTTCTATATACGCCTTTTAACCACTAGATGTCGCACTGGACCACTGCATCTCAGACCACATTGTCCATCCACACCTTCCTTATTCAACATATCAAGAAAACGAAATGTATAACGATACTGAGATACATTTGTCTTTGCTAAATAATGTCAAGTCACAAGGCCAGTATTAGGCTACACTAATACAGAAATGTGACATATATAATGATGGGCCACTCCATCTTGCTTTTACAGAGCAATAATTACCAAATTACCAATATAGATTAATCAATTTCCATTAAATCCAATACAATTCCCATTATAACATTTAAAACCATTACAAATTCTATAAGGGTTTCTATTGTTTTTATATATATAAAAATCATATATATCACTTTCACCTAGCGTAAGTAGATGAATACTGGCTGTTTTGTTCATTAAAATGAATAATAAAAATACTTACCACTGATTTTGATTTTTTTCACTACTTTACTGGTCTCATTATTTACTTTCACTTTGATAGGAATGGGATCTCCGTGATAGTAGAGCTGAAGGGTGAGAAATCAGCAGTGAACAGTGAATGCAGAGACATAGAACTGCATATGATGAAAACATCCCAATTTTTTATAAATGATTTACCACAGGCATTTAAAACACTGTACCTCTTTCTCAATGGAGGCCTCCACGTGAATTGGTTTGTCTGCAGTGATAAACTGTTTGTTGAGATCGGTTTTTGGTCCAGCTGCTAGCTCATTTGGTGCATACTGGATTTTACGTATAATCAAACGACAAGTGTCCCTAGTAGTGAAAGAGATATTGTAATCAGAATAAAAAATGTATTAATTGCATATGAGAGTGTCTTTATGTTGTAGCATTACATACTTCTTGTCAACTTTTTCATCTGTTTCGTCTTCTTCATTTGCAATATAGGCTTTGACTTCATAGTCTACCCCGCAAGGCTGTAAGAGTAAGCATGTTACATATTAGAGAAACAGTTTTCTGTTTGTAAGTGTATGTGCATGTATTTCTGCTAAAGTACCTTCCCGGCATCCTCTGGTGCTGGCTGAAGGGACACTGAGCATGGGAGATGTACTGGAATCTGAGACAGGACAGGAGAGACACAAATTAAGGATGTCCTTGAATGATTTCTCAATGTATAATGCATAATTGTGAATTTACATCAAAAGTGAATGGATGTCCTTGGTCTCCAGCTTTCTTCAATAGCGCATCCTGCATTGGTGTGTTTGAGGGCTTGGTTCCCTCGAAGGGATACATCTGAATGCGCTTTATCCAGATGTCTTTTCTGAAGGAAACGCCAATCACATCCAGATCCTCTCTGCCATAGCGGAAGGCACATGCAAGCTGTACCCACACTAAAAAATTCAATACATTAGATGAAGTGTCTAAATGATTTAAATTAGTGACACATCTTCATAATTATTACGTATTACATTAAATCATACCTTTCCTTCCATTAAGAGCTGAAGGATCAATCTTGAGCACCCCATCTGAGAGAGAAATTACAAGTCTTTTGAACAAGAAAAGTGAAGTGTGTATAGATATGAATATATACATTTAATTTAAAAAAAAAGTAAAAACTTTCCACAATATTAGGGAATAATACTTTTTTTCAGTGTAAAGTAGCGTAGAACATACCAACTGGATCAATACGTTCCACATGGTCCACAAAGTCTCTTCTCCCCAAATAAAGGCATAACTGTAATAAATAATTACTGAGATCATTATCATGTGTGCTTGTGTCTTATAAATATGTTGAGAGCAGAGTTGCCAAGTCTAAGGTTTTCCTGAGGAACAGGGCTATTTTTAAACTGTTTCTGGGGTTGTTGTTTTCCCAGCTTGACATATTGCATAAATTATATTTGACTGAAATGCCTAAATTGATATATTTTACTTATTTTATGATCTATTAATGATAAAACTGTACTAGATGATGCGTTTTGTGAGGGATGGGAGTCACTGAACTACTGTGAGGTCCTTTATGAATAGACTGTTTTTATGATTCCAGCTAGCCTATATAGTGATTTGAAATTGTGTGTAATGCATAACAGAGACTGTAAATTGTTTGGCATGTTTTGAGTTTTGATGTTTGGGCTAGGGCCACTGGGTTAGTTTTATTGCTCAGATCTGACAATCCTGATTGAGAGCATGTGCATGTGGAGCAGATGACAAGTAATGGGAAGTATAAGCAGTATAAAAGGAGCCTTACCGAACCATTGCCACTAGTCTTCTTGTAAACTCTGTAGAAACACAAAGGCTTGATATTATAATCATTTTGTATGCTTTTAATATGTTAGTCTCCGTGAGGTGATTAGTGGTCTGCATATGCTAAGCTTTGCACTGTAACTTTTAAACTCTTGTGGTAATCCTGTCAATCCACTCTAAAAGGGATTTCTTATAATCGGATAATCCACTAGGATTGAAGACCAGAAAGACTTCTACAGATTTAATACTACTAATGAACAGGGTGTAGGAGCATTACATGAAGGCTGCTTAATCTAGAGAGGTGTCAAATATGAATAAAATATCGAATAGTCTTTAGGATACAGAGAAATTATGGTCTTAAATGCCTTTTTAATGTTGATTATGATGTTTTAAATGTCTTAATGTGTAATATTTAAAGTATTTATTAATTCTTGGAATAAATGAATATGCAAAAACTTACTTTGTCATGGTTATGGAAAGTCAGCTGGGGCTTTCTGAAATGAGAAGTGAAAAGGTTGCAGTGTAAAATGTGCCAGTAGAGGGCAGTCGAAAAACCATTCATGTTTGTATGTTGTCCTGCTGAAGTTTCAATCCACTAGGGCTAATCAGGGAAAAGGAGATTAGCATAACGATAGACTGCTTCATAATCCTCCACCGAAGCCGCACTCAGGATTAGCTCTTATCTGTTTCTAATGTGTCTCTGTGAATCAGACCAACAGTTTCAAACCCTCAAGGAGCCAAAACATCAATGATATTTTTAAAGAACTGCAATGTACTTTACACTGTGTTTGAAAAATGTTTAGTCAACTTTTTCACTTATTAAAATGGGTGCAAAATGAGTGGCACTTTGCTAGCATTTAGTAATATTTAGTAAATATATTATAGAAATTTGCATAAAATATTTTAACAGAAGCCAAAGTATATTGCTTTGAAATGTGGGACTGCATGGCCTTTGGAAATATTTAAAAATAAATATTTAAAAATAAGGTGATTTAATTACTTTTAATTTGTAAATGAGTATAAATAAATCACATGAAATATGAGCCACTTATATGGCCTGCAAAATTTATCCATCATGCCTCTTTTTTTTAAATCATACTATATTTCTATTGATTTGGTTGTGTTCGTGATTCAAAAGTAATACAATTAAATGAATATTACACTTTTTGTTGTGCTATAGAAATTATAACAAAACACAATGATCACAATCTTTTCTAAAGTGCAATCAAGATGCAAAGTCTAAGCATCAAATATCATATTTAGATGACTATTTTTCTCATGATTGACTATGGATATTCTTGAATATGCAAGCAACTGATGCTCCTTGGTCTCTTGTCTGCACGATAGCATTATGTTATCTTTGTATTTAAGAACACTCTCAGAACAAAAAGGTAGAAATAAGCTGTTACTGGGGCAGTACCCAGTACAAAAATGTACCATTAATATACTAATATATACATTTACTCTACAAAAGTACCAAAATTTACCCTTTGGGTGTTAATAAGGCACATGTGTACCTTTTTTAAAAGGGTACCATCCTAGTGACAGCTTTTGTGCATTTTTGCTGAGAGTGTACAAATACCATGCCAAATTTCAATCTTCTCATAGCGGACAAAAATGCTTATCTTCACACTGAATAATCTCATATAAACAGAATCCAAATTAACAGCTGTCCTGAACTCTCTCCCTTGCACCTCAAAGTGTATGCATTTTTTTAAGTGTGATATAGTCCAGATCTTACCTGGTTTTGGGAGGGTGTCCTCTGCCTTGTTCTTGACTGTTGCACGTGAGCACCGTTCTGTAGCTGGTGTTGTTAGTTTTCTATAGTGTGTTTCCCAGTTTGTCTCGTCCACCTTTATAGTGCAAACTCTCCTCCCTCTATTTGGCTTATACGGACTATGTTATAAAATGTACATTTCACACCCAATCCTATTAGTTTATTAGTAGTCACCTTTTTCTGGCTACAATATGTATAAAAATAGACACAGAATTGGACTTGGAGGGATTAGCTATTGAGGAGTACATGTATAAATGAGAGTGTCAGCCTCAGGGTCATTTGGTTGGCTGTAAAAATACACTTGCATCTCTTGTCTGTGTGCAGAGCTCCACCTTCAACATAGCATGCATCCATTTAGGGCATGTCCTCACCCTGGCATCACTTTCCAAGTCATGAAGCCAGAATAACAATAATAACTGCTCCTAAAACTTCATAACATACAGCATGTGCATCATAACAGGACGAGCATGGACAGCCATCAAAGTAAACTAAGCTTTAAAACTCCTGCTCATATTGTTCCTGCTGGTGTAATACATTTGTAAATTGTTTTTCCTGGCATTAGTCTTCTAGGGTTTTGAGGGAATGAGGTGGATGTCAAACTTTAAAAGTAGTTAGAGGGACATTGTCATTGTACCCTCAGGGGGATTTGTGACCATGGCATATAATACAAACAGCTGGTTGGCTTTTACTACAGTATTTGCACTAACCAATACACTCTACTAAACATTTCTTGTGATAAACAGACATAGCTTACTTGAAAGTCACAATAAGAAACCCATTTTCTATTCAATAACACTTTTTGCTTTTGAAATAAATGAATCATGACAATTATACATATCTACAATGGTATTGGTAATTGATCATCTTTTTGAATGATACTGCATCAACGGCACTAGGTACCACTATTAGTTGTTTTACCTATCTGTTTAACTATCATTTTGCATTATTGACACACTGTTTTCCTAATGAATGTTGTTCAGTTGCTTTGACGCAATGTATTTTGTTTAAAGCGCTATATAAATAAAGGTGACTTGACTTGACTTGACTTGACTTGACTTGACATGATGTAGGCTAACTAAAACCCAGCTGAAAAAATATGTTTTAGTCATTAAAGTCCCCACTCTTTCCCAGACAACCTGAATTAGAAAAAAAGGGTTTGTTAAAAAATATTGAGAAAATCACCTTTAAAGTTGTCCAAAAGTTCTTAGCAATGCATATAACTATTTAAAAATTAGGTTTTGATATATATACAGTATATATTAATGGTAAGAAATGTACAAAATATCTTCATGGAACATGATCTTTATTTAATATCCTAATGATTTTTGGCATAAAAGAAAAATTGATAATTTTGACCAATATTTTTTTGGCTATTGCTTCAAACATAGCCCAGTGACTTAAGACTGGTTTTATGGTCCAGGGTCACATATTGTTATTAATAGAAGTAGTGACTGATGTAATCCTTTTTCTGATAATGAAAGCGAGAGGATCAGACTGGGACGTCTGGGCTCTCACCATACCTCACATCTGCTGTAACAGATGGTTATAGGGCTTGTGCTCTCTTCTCAAATTGCATGTAAAGGTGTTTTGATCACTGTAATGCTTGGTTAACTCGTACACCAACTGGTTAATTGTGTGAAATCTATGATTACTAAAATCAAAGTATCAATACCTTTGCCATAGCTGAATGGACAATAGTGATCACAGAACAAAATAATATTGACATAGACCTTGTCAGACCATTTTAAGTTTCCGTCACTGCTGTGGTGTGCAGAATTAAAAAAAAGTTATTCCAAACACACAGTTTGGAATATAACCCTATAACCCAAAATAACCCTAATATACATTATTTTGCACATAAGAAAAAAATGGATGCTGATTTTAAGAGTCTGTTTGTTCAAATGGGCATCAGTTAAAGACAGCTGCTTATGTCTCTAACCCTGCTGGACTGAACAGCCAGATCGTGACTGAGAGGTCACTAACACTTCTTTGACCTCCAAATCATTATACACAAATTAGGTTATGAAAAACTTCAAGTATATACAAGCCATTTATAAGTAAGAGACGTAGTGACTAATTAGACACAACTGGATATTATGCTTTTACATGATTTAAAATTCAGTATGATGTTTTTACTTTTAAAACCATTTCAGTAAGTATTCATTTAGGAAAAAACAAATATATTATTTGTAGTTTATTTATCGTAAAATGAATGTATAAAATTCAGAGTTATATTCAAAACGGATGGTCTAGATGAAAACAAATGACTTTGCTATCTCCAAGCCACAAATACTTCACATCTAAGAATTTCCAAACCAAATTTAGTTTTCAACTGTGCACTAAACATCTTGGTTTCATTTCCTGTGTCCTCACATGCTCAGTCACTCCCCAGATGATTTAAATGACTTATCTGAAGACTGCAGCCTGTTACCTAAAACTCAAGAAGGAATGTTTGATTACAGAAAATTTAAGTTGAATTTAGCATATATATATATATATATATATATATATATATATATATATATATATATATATATATATATATATATATTTTAGTAAAACAAACAAAGTGATTTATCTTGAAGGGGCTGATTGTTAATGCTCATGTGCTTGGCGTGTATTCTTAATCCTCTTTCCTAATGTCTTAGACCTCTTCTTATCTCCTCACGGTTCTCAGACAGACAAAACACACAAACATTGCTGTAACACGTTACTCTTATGCTATAAGACTGTCTCTTGAATTTCTCTCAATACTCAAACATTTTCTTTCAATACTCAGTACTCACATTTTAAAAACTCATATAGAAAGTAGGCCAGTAGACCTATACTGTAATACTATTTTCAAAAGCGTTTTTAACTTAAGCAATTTAAATAGCCATACATTTCTATTTAAGCATGAGGATTCTATCTTTAGAGAGGGCAAATCCTCTTCTATCACCTGTTTCTTTCTCATAATACTTTGGAATAAGCAGGTAATGCTCTTTACTAGTCTGATCTTTGCTGGTCTTAATGGCTCACACTGAATTACCGGCCAATGCAGTCAAAAATTAATGTGATTAAAATAAAGGTCAAGCTCTGCTTGTGCTAGGATTGGGGAGTTTTAGCATGCAGAAGCAAAGCTCTGAAAACAGTACTTTGCCGTGTTTGGTGCTATTCCCTCAGGTGGAAGAGTAGCAATAGATTATGTGACTGTATGAACTGTTGGACATTGAGAGCATGTCTTAGATGGCTTAGCCTTTGTCAGAGATGGATGTAATCCATTGTTTGTTGTGTAAATGTGACCCAGGAGTAACTGGATGGACTGTACATTCAGAAAAGAACATAGAAAAACTGTACCATTCAACCATGTGACCTTCAAATATTTATCCATGACCACACATCTAAAAAATCTGGATCACACTCAGATGTTAATACCAGGTGTACACTGCAATATAATTGCAATATGAATAATTCATGTTTTTTTAACTTAAACTTTTTTTTCAAAAAATTCTTTAAATAAGATCAATTTACTTGAGAAGCAATATTCAAAAGACATTTCCATTGCTTTCAGACAGTGTATCTTTAATAAAAAGCATATGTTTTCTTACTGCACCAGTAGATATTTTTTTCACTTATTTAAAATATAAACAAGTGAGAAAAATTGGAGAAAAGGAATCTCTTTTTGTAGGCAGACAGGGTAGTTTACATGAGATATCAAGTCTTTATCTTTAATATAAAGTCAATAAATTTTTTGATTTTAACTGGAAAAATTAGATAATTTTTTTTTTTTTTGCACTGATGCAAAAATAGATCACCCAACAATGAAAATTTCCTAAAACTTTACTCACTCTCAGTCCATCCAAGATGTTGATGAGTTTCTTCATTGGAACAGATTTGGAGAAATTTGGCATTACATCACTTGCTTGCCATTGGATCCTGTGCAGTGAATGGGTGCCGGTAGAATGAGAGTCCAAACAGCAGATTATAACATACAAAAAGCAATCCACTAACAGTGGAAGCACTCCAGTCCATCCGCTAACATTCTGTGAAGTGAAAAGCTGCATGTTTGGTAAAATCAAAGCCATCAAGGCATTTTAACCTTAAAGCATCACTTCTGGCCATAGAGCCCATAATCCATATTAACACTTCCTCCTATGAAAAAAATCCATCCACTGTTGTCCTCACATCTTTGTTAAGATTCGTGCTTGATCTGTGCATATTTTTCTCCTGATTGAGATGGGACATCTTTTTCAATGGAGAAAGCAATAGGACTCAATGTTAAGCTGGAAGCAACAATATGAAATAAAAAATGTTTAATGTTTTGTTTCCTACAAATACATACATATATTTATAATATTTAAACAAAATGCAATAAATTGCTTATCCTCTTCCCTTTTTCTGCTTACAGTACATTGCTTACACAAAATATCCAATGGGATTTATAGGCACAGCCTAGGGGCCCAAACGAGGAGAAGCCAATTTGTTTTTTTTTGGAGTGTCTTTACAATAAATGCAAATAGCGTGCTTGATGGCAAATTCTGTTTACACTAGCTCCGCCCACCAATGTCTGGTACACTAAAATTAAAAGAAGACACATTTGGTTCAATGTATTGAGTGGAGTAGGCAGTAGAGAGTAAGAAGCTCATGCGATCGACCTGGGTTCAAATCTGCCTTCTTCCAAACTATGAACAGTCATTTACACACTACAAAAATACACTCTACACTCAAAAAATACTGAAATGCATATTGTATCTTCCAGTTTAAAATATAGATAACATAATTACTACTTAAACTTATTGCAAAAATTGCTGCTGGTCCAGGAAAGCATAATCGCAATCAAGTAGTGTAAATCCTGTATGATGGAGGACGTATACATGTAGTGTTGATCAGTGTAAATCCTGTAGAATATACAGGTGTTGATATTGTTCTTCAGGTTGTGATTATAGGCTGTAACCTTTGTAACTCTTTTTACCATCCAATTAATTTGGGATGGATAAAATCAAATTCAAAATAGTATTTTTTTTACTCTGAAATGCATCACATTATGAAAGCTACTGCATGTACAAAAACCTGAAACCACATACGACCTAGTGTGATCTATTGCCACAACACTGAACAGACAACACTACGGATGAAGGGTGCGGTAGAAACTTCTAGGGCCTGCCTGACTTCCTTCATATCTACTTAATAGTGGAAAAACAATGACTTTTTATAACCCACTCACAACAAACAGAGAAATGGGGGTGGAGTGCTTTATTTTTTTGTCTGTTGGTGAGATTTGCAGACTACAGAGTACTGAGGGATGGTGTTAGTTAAGCAGCTGGAAACAGAAAGAGAGAAGAAAAGGAGGGCAGGAGGAGGAGAAGGAGAAAACAAGAGACACAGAGAAAGGGGGATGATCGTATCCATATGGCAGAGCTTGTGTTCTTCACTTCCTGTATAGAGAGAGCGAGATGGGAAGCCAACAAGGAGTGAGAGAAAACAACTGGAAGCGTAGCACAGTAACCCAGATCTTCTGAAGTTGTTAGCGTATGACTGGGAGAGAGACCGACTCAAAGCATGTGACAATGATTTAGCTACAGTGTAGCTACTGTGTAGGTTTTTCTGAAGGTCCCTCGGAGGGATAGACAGAAAGAATGAGTGAGACTGGAAGTTCCTAAAACGCTGCGTTCAGGTTCATGCACCAGCGATGATGTGAAGTCACTTTGAGGAATTCAGGTTAGTGTTTTCATTTTTTCCGCTCTCTCTTCTTCCTCTGCCATCTGGAGTTGTGAAGCACTTCCTTATTTTACCAGGGGTCCATCCGTTCTAATCTTACATCTACATGCCGACCCTCATGGTTTTCCATCTTTGCAAATGGAGTCCAGGTCTAGTTCTCACCACAAGGCTTGTTGGTGAACCTCTAGCTGGAGTTAACTGTTCTTTAGTGGAGTTTTCATACATCAGCTAAAGTTCTCAGAGGGGTGTTGCCTTGCCCTTATAAAGCAAAACCAACTGAGTGGAAAAGTATTTGAATTTGTGGTGGTACTGCTCCACTGCCTTTTCATGTCTGCGCAGTCTGGGGCTGGTGCTTGTCTTCACTCTTGGTTCCTCTTCTTGGATTTGTTTGCTGCCAGACAATAGGTGCTTTTGTCAGTGCGGTGGGCAGCATGTGTATGGATGCTCTGTCATCTACCTCAGTCTCACTCTGTAATGAGCTCTCACAAGTGGAATCGTTGTAGATCACAAGAGGAGGAGGCCGGTCCTGGATCTGCCCTCAAGCCAAATATGCGTTCTGCCTTTAAAACGCACATGCTCATGGGAAGGCAAACACAATAGACAGTGTAAACAACAAAGCTTTTGAATGCCGGAACACTCTCTGGATCTGACACTGCATGCTTAGCTCTTGATAGAGAGGAGATGAGAGTGTGGACCTCCGGTTTTGGGATCACTGGAGATCAACAGTATCAATATGAAATCTTTCATCAAACTTGTGTCAACCTCTTTGGTTTTTGGAAATTAAATTTTATTATACTCTTTTAGGACACTCTTTTGACACCATGACAGCAGCAGCATGGTACCATCGGGACATCAGCCGTGTTCGAGCCGAAGAGCTGCTGGCCCATGCAGGGAGAGATGGAAGCTTCTTGGTGAGGGACAGCGAATCTGTGCCTGGAGCCTACGCCTTGTGTCTGCTGTAAGTACAACACCTCAAGACTGGAATACACTACACAACAATTGCACAGAATTGCAGATGAGTGATAAGGCAATGCTAGCTACCAGAGAGTAGAACCAATTTGAAGATTTTGGGTGGTCAGAATTGACCAATTTCATCCAAAATTAACAGTGTGTAATGATTTCAATCAGTTAAAGGATTTCAAATATGTTTGGCATTTTAGCCAGTTTTACAACACATATAGTCATGCATCTTCTAGGAACAAGTTGCATGTTTCTGCATGAGTTTGTCGTGTTCAGAAAAACATGAAAATCTGGTAGTGTCCAATCATCAGTAATTTGTTGTATGTTCCGTTTTTTTTTGTAACCCCTTTACAAACTATATGATGCCTAGTGTTTTGAATACTTCTGTTCCAGCCTGTACACATACTTAGTTGTGATGTGATAAATTTACCTAGAATGAGTTTGGTACCACACCTAGCTGTCTATTTACAACACTTCCTGGTGATGCACAATGACATTTTTAAGTAAATCACAATAGTAACCAGGTATTGTCAAAAAGTCAATGAACTATTGTAGTTCTTTTCTATAGTCTGCCTGTGAGGTTGATTTTGCAGCCATGTGTCTGACTTCCCCATCAGGTTTCAGCAGAACTTTGGCAAGACAGTGACTCTGGCTACTTTTCAGATAGTTTAGTACTGTCTATCTCAATGCAGAAGAGCTCCAGGAGACAACACCCAGTCTACAGCAGTCCCTCTAGGCCCCACTCAGTCAGCTTTGTTCAGGCCTCAGTTTTCCCTGTTTTCCTCCTATCTCTGGCCCCTGTAGGAGGGAACAGGCTCCAGTGACCACACTGCTTTCTCTCCACAGCGGCCCACAGCCAGACACATTCCTGAAGGCTGAGCCCTCCAGCTCCAACTGCACTCCCTACTTTCTTTCTTCCATTCTCTCTCATTCATTGTATCCCTTGCCCTCTAACTCATTTCTTCTCTGTGAAACAGATAACATGCAAAACATCTACTCACACAGTAACAATTCCTCTCTGTGCTTTGATATCTTCTTTTAGATTACCTGGAAACACTGAGCTTTCTAATTATGTCTTTTCTGGGCTCAGTTGAATACATGTTCCAGGTTGTGTGGCCAAATGCAAATGATCACAAATTGTAGTTTATCTAACCTCCTATGGGCACAGAAATATAATCTTGTATGATATGACACATACCGATGGCCTTAATGACCACATTAACTGGTTGTCTTTTATTTTACTGTGGCCTTTTATATGGTATAAATTAATTTTTTCCCTACTTTCAGAATTAAACATGCTGCCCTGTGGTGACCATGGAAAACATCGATGTCAGGCGTGAACACATTGTTTCATGAAGCCACAAAATGTTCCATTTATGTGATTATTTAAAGGCTTGGTTGGCTTTCTATTTTCTGCTAAACACCAGATGAGAAGTTTAGCAGAATGTCTGAGCTGTTGTCTTGTGTACAAGCTGATGAATTCTTAAAAAGGACAAAAAGCACTATGGTACAGAACATGAGCAGCCTTATTAAGCCACATGTGTTAAAACAGACTGTAGTTTAAGTTGCTCTTCATTGAAAACCTAGCTTGACAGTCGTGGTCACCATTCACTTTCATTGTTTGGAAAACAGCAGCATAAACACCCCCCCCCCCCAACATCTCCTCTTGTGCTCCATGGAAGAAAGACAGTCACTAGATTTTGACAGACACAACAGAATATTCATTTTTGGGTAAACTTTAGCTTTAAGACTATTTTAGTGTATAATCAACAGTCTGTCTTGTCCATAGGTTCCAGCGACATGTTCATACATACCGAATCCTTCCTGATGCAGATGGGCTACTGGCTGTACAGGTGAGCAAACAAAGGACTTTACACAGTAAAATGCACAGTCACAAGTATAAAGTAAATGCAGTCGAAAATGTTGCCTTGTTAGGCAGAAGACCTAAAATGATGGTTTTATCTTTAAATGAATTTGCAATTTCACATGGAAATTGCTTGATACTAATCTAGTTACTTTCACTTCTTCATATTCTTTAAAAAAAGAAGCAGACTTGTTTTTGTCTGCTTTCTGAAGCATGGAGCTGCGTGTTTTCAAATTGGCCACGGTGGCACTTGCTATCAACAAAATGTTTCACACAGATTCCTCCTGCACCCACGCTCCTGATCCAG
Organism: Carassius carassius; assembly: GCF_963082965.1. NCBI lineage: Eukaryota > Metazoa > Chordata > Actinopteri > Cypriniformes > Cyprinidae > Carassius > Carassius carassius. The sequence goes on along the minus strand of NC_081787.1, from coordinate 7,136,306 downwards.
TACAGAATGACTGGAATGGGTTTGTCTGTCTGCGTGGAGATTAAAATATGTATGACATAATTGTTTCTATGTCAGAAGTTTTGGCCAGGCAGCAGTAGTAGATGTATTTTTGCTTATTCTGTCCTGTGCATGGATGAGATGTGTTGGTGTGTTTCAGAAACACTCTACCAATAAGGTTTATATTTTTAAAGTGGATTAAATTACTGATTCCTATTTAAAACACAGAATGGATAACATATACATGCACAAGAAGAGGCTTATTAAGTTAGTTGCTTTCTATTGTGAAAAAGAAACGTTCTCTGAATATTCTCCCCCTCGCAGTGTCTGATTTCTTTTAATCGCTTTTCAAGAGCTGCACTCTTGGAAGGAAAACATGCGTCTATTTGGAGATTTTAGGGGAAATAATTCAAAGTTTTAGCAAAAATGCTTTCATCGACCATGATTTCAAAATACAAGCTTCTAAAAAAAGGCATTCAAAGAGCGGTTATTTTATTTGTCATGATGCCTGATGGTTTAATTAGAGTATGTGTGTGTGTATGCAATTGTTTGCACAGTGGGTAGCTGGCTGTTCGCGTTATGTAGAATTTGGCAGACACTAGAATGAGGGCATCATAATGTAATTGTATCTTTGGTCCATAAAGCGGAAAAACATATGTTTTCGGAGTTACATAGACTACATAGACAAACTTCTTTTTGTGGCAAATCTAGCACATCTGCATTTTCTGCCATTCTTTTTTTAGTTTATGCAGGAGAGTTTCAAATAATATTTTGGCATGCAAGTTTAATAGGTCTGTCAGAATTCCAAATATTTGTTATTTAATAAAAAGTTAGCCAATTCTGTAATATAAATCAAACATGTAACCTCTGGTTTCACAGAGAAGGCTTAAGCCTATTCCCAGACTAAAATGCATGTCTGGGCTATTTTAACTGAAAGTTTTAAAATATGTCAGGGCAATTGTTTTTTCTCTAGATGCACACCAGTAATACGCATGTTTCTAAAAGATGTTTCTTAAATGTCCTAATTGAACTATGGCGTAAACCTGGCATAACTTAAAACCTGTTTGTGAACCCAGGCCTAAAAGTATTAGGCTGTGATAAAGTTCAGGATCTGTCATCATACAGATTTTGTAGGAAAGTTTTCACACTTTTGGCAGTATGATTTTTCTTGTTAACCTTCTAATACACTGATGATCCTTTTCCACCTTTCCAAATTAGAACCGAATTTTAAAATCTTGTGATGCATATTTCAAATACTTATATTGTCCTGCTGTAACTGATTCCTACATTTGTTTGCCTGTATGTGTCAGGTCATTTGTGTTTTTGTTTCAGTCCATGCAGGGAGTGCAGGTGAATTGTTTCTGTACTCTTAGTGATTTAGTTGTGGGTTATCAACACCCACACAAAGGTCTGGTGGCCCCACTGCTTTATCCTGTTATGCGTGAATCAGAGCCCAACGATGAGAGCTCAGGTAAGATAATAAAAGCCAAAACTGACAAATAAAAATCTCTCAATTAAGATGTTAGAAGTGCTTTAATTCAGTGAGTGCATTGATTCAAATTATAGTTTTTATAGTTCACTGTGCGGTGAAAAAGGGGCAATTTTGTTTTTTTTATATTTAAACTCGCTCATTTTTATTTTATTTGTCGCATTTGCAACCATTTTATTTGTGGCCTGAAGCGCTGTTAACGAGTTATTAGTCTATATTTAGTGTGAGGCTGCTATGACATAGTTAATCCCACAGACACAACATTCAAATGTTTAAGATTAAATGCAGGTGTCTTTTTGGTGCAGATGGAGAGGATGAGAAGCCAGGTTCAACATTTGCCACCCCTCCACCACGTGCAATGTCCCCTGCAGGCCAGCCTTTACCTTCACCTTCCAGTTCAGCAGCTCATTTATTGCTACAGAGGCTTCAGGAGCTCAGGCCAAATAGGTACATTCATTCACACATGACTTATGGATCAATATCAGTCTGTGGCTCTGTGCCTGTATATAAAATTGTGTGAAAACAGTGTCACTCCTTACAGCTCAGTGTACCAATGCTTACCTCTGCAGTGCAGGCTGTGAGATTGTACAATTACTGGATGAGTATCTACACAGTAATGTGTGTAAGGACCTGGAGAATGTGAAAGGAGGTGCATCAGGACTGCAACACTTTCAGTGCATCCTCAGCCGTGCATGTGACAGTCTGCACAGGTGCAGTTTCTCTAACACCACATGTCACTTCACACACAGCTGCAATTATTTGAAATAAGAATGTCTGAATATTTTCAAGAAAAAGTTTTTGCTGATTTGTTTACCACAGTGAGATTGACCAGACTCTTTCCAGTTTGGAAACCTTAGCGAAAGTGTTTGATCATCCTAGTGGGCACCTCACCTTCTCCACAATGCAGGTATACAAACCTAAGTCTAATACAGGCTGCTATTATCAATCAGTCATATTTTTCTTTAATAGATTTTAATATAGTTTCATAAATTGGCTTCGCTTGCACAATTTTCCTGAATCATGAAACACTGGGGAACCATAAATTCAAAGATTTATTACAGGAATGGGATCTTTACTGGTCTTTGCATCACTATTACTATTGCTCATGCTTCTTATTAGGAATTTGAACAAAGCCCTGAGCCCTTGACCCTAAGTATTAATATAGTTTAAAATAACTTAAATCATGCAGCTTGCTGAGGAAAGGTTTACTGTTTACTGAAAGGTTCTGTTACTTTTTCAAAGATGGATGAAGTTCAATTTACTAAACATCTTGATTATATGTTTTTTTTGAGCATTTCAATACAAGGTGGATAATAACAATAATATATACATTGCAATAATTGAAAGTTTTCTGAGGCCCCCTAGTGGGCTCTGGCCACCGGGTTGAGAACCAGTGCCTTAGATCCTATCATTAGGGACCAGACTATCATAGAGCCTTGGAGGCAAACTCTTTTAACTTGTGCCAAGAAATAATCACATAGTAATCCCTCAGAACGACTTTGCAATTTCGCATAATGCCTTAGCAACAGCATAGCATGAGCATGCAGAGCGGAGACATCATTCCTATTGTCTAACAAACTCTCTTTTTGTTAGAATACATGGAAGAGCCCTGAAGAAAACATGGATAATTTGCTTCACAAGCTCACTGCCCTCTGTAACCTGCTGTCATCTCTGGAGAAGAGGGTACAGACACATATGACAAAACAGCTTGCCAACCAACACAAACCGCATACTTGTCATCTTTTTGAATTTCTGTCTGTGATGATGATAACAATGTCTTTTCCAGGTTCTCAAAGCTTTACAAGAAGCTGTAACCAATCACAACCTATCGTTGCAACCAGTCACACCTCCTGAGTCCATCACAGCCCCCCAAAAACAGGCCAGACCTAACACTGCCCACAGCTTTCAGGTAATACATTAGTGCCTATTGTTTGCTCACTGGTAATATTTAAACTATGAAAGTGTTTGCATTTATTTATGTGCATGTCAAGGTCAAGGTGGTCAGGTATGGCAGGCAAACAGTGTCACTAGACATAGATGCAGGAGTGCTGCTGTTTGAAAAGAAGACTGGCTCATTCGGCGTGGAGACTGTCACACACAACAGAAGTGAGTTTATCTTGCCTTAAAACCTGAGTTACTTCAGTCTCCATTATTAACATACAAGGCTAGTAAATGCCATCTAATGCTTTTATGTTTTAGTCGTGCAGTTGGTGAAGATTCAGAGAAGCCCTGCTAAGCTGAAAATGGTCATAGACAGTCATCACAATCCTCCGAAAGAACTTGTGTTTGAAAGCATGAAGGTGAGGAGAAAGACTTGAACTGGCTTACCTTAAATTATCTAAATCTGATGTACTGCTATGTTTCCCACAGAAACGAGAAGCATTCTGTCGGCTGCTGCAGCTTATGAAAGCAGCTCACTCCCAACAATCTGAACTTAATGTCATCTCTGTGTTTGTGGGCACCTGGAACATGGGTATGGATATACAGTATATCATTAATGAAAGATAGTATGGCCTCAACAGTTGCAGCAAAATATTTCATTGTTGTTTCTGTATTTTACCTGCAGGGGGCACTCCACCACCCGGTTCACTTCAGTCCTGGGTTACTTGCTGTGGTCTGGGTCTCACCCCAGACGAGTCCATTGCCTCCCTGCCTCATGATATCTATGCAGTGGGCACTCAGGACAACCCGCAGGGCGAGAGAGAATGGGCTGAACACATCAGAGCCACGCTTCGGAGTGCAACCAACATCGACTTCAGACAGGTCTGATTTTATGAAATCAAAATGTTCATAGTCAAGAACACTCCACATTTCTTCTTTTGTGATCACATATTTATATTAATCATATGATTGGATGACATGGTGAGAGCAGATTGTGATGAGAGTGTTTCTCCTGTAGGTGGCAGTACAGTCCCTTTGGAATATCAGACTGGCTGTGTTTGTGAAACCAGAGCATGAAGGACGCATCAGTCAAGTAAACACTGCTAGTGTAAAAACTGGCCTGGGGAACACACTTGGTACAAATCTCTCTTGCTCAAACAAACCAATAAACACATTTACTAATTCTTCTTTTTCTCTGTTTTCTCACCTCGTTTATATCCTTGTCGTTTAGCCAAGCAGAACAAATCAAGTGCTAAATAAAACATACTGTGTTTAAGATATTTTGTTTTTTTCTTTGTGGTTACAGGAAATAAGGGAGCTGTAGGAGTTTCTCTTCTCTTTAATGGCACCTCAATGGGTTTTGTGAACTGCCATCTGACTTCCGGTAGTGATAAAACACTCAGGTATTCACGCATATCTTTAAAATAGAGAAGTCGATTTCAAATGTGGTGATGGATCAACAGTAAAAACTGCAGACCACATATCAACCCAAAAACACTTTAGAAAAAAGTAGGGCACAAAATATCCTTAAGGCTGGAATACATTACAAAACTTTTAAAATCTGAACAGGTTTTAAAGCACTGAACTTCCAGAGAAAAACTGTTCATCAGACAACTGTATGGCTATTAATGGCTTTAATGGCTAACTAACACGTGACACAATATGAAATTATCCAAAATTAAGGTTAACAAAATCAGTTATTTAATTGCTGTGAGTTGATGAATCAGTTGATTATTTCAATGTGTATGAATTATTTATTTTATTTATAATTTTTCAACTAATAACTCTTAGACTACAGTTTGAGAACCACTGCATTAGTAACCCTGCTCAAAGTTTTTTTTTTTTTATTTAAGTATGAATATGTTAGTCTTAAGGTTATCTGTATGCTAATGTGCTCTAAAATAATGGCAAAGTTTACATTTAGAAGATAATAGCATTCTAAACTTACAGTCTTTCAATTTGGCAAATATGGATAGATGATTTTGATGACATCACCCTACACGTCAGCTTCTCATCAGCTTTTCTGTCCAATCAGTGCTCTCTAGAATCCGAAGTGTCCCGCCCCCTACAGACGCTGATATAAACTGTCAAATGCGGCTTTACTGAGCTCAGCAGCTCTGGGGCCTTTAATGATAATTACTGAGTCATTTTATGATTTATATAATTATTGTGATTCATATTATTATTATTATTATAATTATTTATTTTTCACACACTAGAAATTTTAGTTTAACAGTTATTATAAATCATTTATTTTAAATAAATATTAATGTATACAGATCATGTAATATAAATAAGCCGTAGTATCAAAAGATTGCACTATTTAAAAAATAAAAAATCTGACCTTACATGTTCGAGTCTCTATCACTATATATTTTCAAATGTATAAACTAAGTTAACAAGTTTCACTTGTGACTGCACTGATATAGCAAGATCATTTATTTCATTTGTCCTCTTTCATGTTTCATATGACGTTTCAATTTGTCATATTCTCATATCTCTCAACCTTTTGAATCTCGCTGGGTCTCTCGCGAGAAGTAAATCAAACTTGCTTTATGTTGCAAAGCTCGTGATTGGCTGTTCTCCAGTGATGTCACAAATTCATGTGCACGCGCTCCACAAACTTGGGATCAAAGCCTTAGTTGACAAAGAAAGTTGATGATCAGCATCATGGTACCAACAAAGCCGGATTGGAGAGTTATGGTTTTGTCAACTCAAAACTAATCCTGTAACTCTGAATTTGTTCAGCTAACATCATGCTACAGGTCCTTGGTCCAAGTTGTGATATGAACAAAACACTATTGGATATTTAAAAAAAGGGTGGAGCTGCTTGATAAGTCCCACCCTGTCTTCCTGTTTCATTTAAAATTGTCAACACATAGGATGAGCTTGTCCAAATACCCCAACCTTTGGTCTTTTCACTTGACCGCTTGTATACTTGCATGACGTATTTTCTGTATTTAGCCCAAGACCACAAGTGTGTTTAGAACTTTTCTATTACCCGACGGGACACAGATATAGTGTTTTAAAAATGCAAGTGTTTACAGAGCTTTATTTAGATTTTCGTTACTTTGCATTAGGAAACAAACTTGTCTGTGTCTCTTCAATAGTCCCTATAACAGATGAGACAATTTCGTAATTGTGTTGCTTCTAATTAAGTGATAAAAAGCAGTTGCAAATGTTGTACAAAAGATACATACTCACCTTTGCGCCAATAAAATGGCAACACTTTGTGTAAAATTCAAATGATTATTCATATTTAACTTACACGACAGCTCGCATAATCTCTGCAAAAAGTCTCATGATTTATTTCTAGAACATGGTGCATTATGGGATAGCTATACTTAGCCTTGAATACTCCTGCCTAGTGTGGATTTAGTGTGGGTTAAGGGCAATGCACTTTGGTATATATAATGTTTATAATGTTAATATAATATATATAATGTTTAATAAAATTGATTAAAAGTGACAGTAATGACTTAGATTGATAAAAAAGAATTCAATTTCAAATAAATGCTGTTCTTTTGGATTTTCTATTTTTCAAAGAATCCTGAAAAAGTACTATTAGTAATATTAGTAACTAATAGTAATATTTCACAAAAATATTAAGCAGCACAATTGTTTTCAACAATGATTGATAATAACAAGGAGTGTTTCTTGAGAATCAAGTCAGTATATAGTGTATATACTGGATACACACACATCCAGTATAATGGATGTGTGTGTGAGTGTCCATTTTGCATTGTCCTTCTTTCTTGTCTTAGGAGGAACCACAACTTCCAAGACATCCTCAGACTCTTGTCTCTTGGAGAAAAGCAGCTCAGCACTTTTGACATTAGCCTTCGTTTCAATCATCTCTTTTGGTGTGGAGACCTCAACTACCGCCTGGACCTGGATGCTCTGGTCACATAGCTTATATCTACTTTATTTATTTCTAGATATTAGTCACTCCAGCTTTACTTATTCTCTCTCACTGCTTTTTATTAACTGTGATCCATAGCCATTCAAACATTGCTCTAAGGAGACCCCATTAAGCGCATTGAATTGAGTTGTTCTATGAATATTTGTGCTCAGTTGTATTATATATTGAAGGTCATCTGTCCCTGACTGAGGTCTTCCTTTTGTAGGACATATTAAAGCATGTTTCAAAGCGAGAATTCGAGGAGCTGATGTGTGCAGACCAATTGACCAGAGAGCGGCACAGAAGAAAGGCCTTTTTTAACTTTAGTAAGAACCGCAGCTGCTCTTCTCCTCCCAGGGGACACCACAGACACATGAAATCAATAGATGTAATTACACAACAACAGTGGGACAAAAAAAGCATTAACAGACACTTTATTATTTCGTTCTTGGTTATGTTCTTGCTCTCTCTGTGAAGAGGAGGAGAAGATTTTGTTTCCACCCACCTATCGGTATGAACGTGGTTCTAGAGACTGTTATCTATGGCAGAAATACAAGTCAAGTGGGGTAAAACTTTTCATTTCATTTAATCTATCAGCTTTTGTTAATGACATCCTGTTTACTTTGTTTTTTTTTTAAATCAATTCAAACTTTCCTCAGGTGCAAGTCAACGGGCCCTCATGGTGTGATAGAGTTCTGTGGAAATCCTACCCAGAGTCTCACATAATCTGTACCTCATATGGTATGCTATTCCTCTTTCTCCCAATTCTTATTCTCATTAGAAACAGTTTGAGAAGCTTTCTAATCACATGTAAAAGAAAAATGTAGACCATGCATTACAGCGTCTTCATATAGCATTTTGTTGGTTTGCACTTTAGCTTGAGGGAAGTAACTAAAACATTGGACTGCTATTTTTGTAGAATTTTGGAATGAGATGTGTGTAGCTACCCTGCACAACAAAGGTTTACTTTGGGTACAATTGTAGGTCTGCGGTCCACAATCAGAGTCATATCCTGTCTCTCTGTCTGCTCAACAAACGTGTGAATTCAACCTTCTCAGCAAAGGCCTCCAATGTATATTATGATAGTGTATATAAACACAGCCAACACTGGCCAAATGCTTAGTATTTCATTACTATCTAACATAAGTATTTTCGAGTCTTTTTAAATGGCAGCATTCAATGAGATTGGATTGTGATGTTTAATTAATTAGGTTATTTATTAATGGGATGGTTGCTAATGTTCAGATGACGGTTTGTATGTTTTTAGACTCATTAAATAAAAATGTAACTCCACCCCAACTATAGCTTTAAGAATTTAATTGATTAGTAAACAAATATTTTAACTGATCCTTTGGTTCTGTTCATCAGGATGCACAGATGACATCTTCACCAGTGATCACTCTGCTGTTTTTGCTACTTTTGAAGTGGGTGTGATATCACAGTTTCCCAGAGCAGGTATGGAGTCCTTTTCAGCTTTAGTCTCTGACACTGGTGTTTTTGACATTTGCGTCATTATATATATAACACAAAAAGAGTTAAATTAGGGGTTGCTGAAGATGCATTTCCTTAACCATTTCCCTTTGGCACCAAACACTTTTTTTTTCAAGGCTGGTTCATTTTAACAGAATCAACATGACAGCCTAAAAATATTTAAACTATTAAATCATTCTTAAAGGGTTAGTGTGCCCAAAAGTTTAAATCCTCATTTACTCACCCTAATGTTGTTCCAAACTCATAAGACATTTGTTCTTTTTAAAAATTCAAATGAAAAAAAAAAATTGGTTGTTGCCTAAGTTCAAACTTGATACGCAAGGACAAACCTCACTGGTTCTCAAACGTCAAGCAAGCACATTTGAGTTTCCATTTGCTGTGTTTGCTATGCTTTATGTATGTGCTCTGATCAATGTTTATATGTTAATAAAGTCATAAATGATCAACACTATTATATCACTTCAGAACACTTTGATAAAACAGCTTGATTCACATGGATTTCTTTTACAATCTTTTTTCTGTTCTTTTTTAATGGACTTTCAGTGGATGGACACTGTAACAGAAATCATTTTTCATTGAAAATGTGTTTCGAAGATTAACAAAAGTCTTATAGGTTTGGAACAACATGAGGGTGACAGAATTTTTATTTTTGGGTGAACTAACCCCATTAATAAAATCAGCGATCATAATTCAAGCATTTTTTGAATTGAGTATTTGTTTAATGTTTCTCTTAGTGTTATAAACATCTCACAGTCCTCTTCTTCCATCTCTGTGGATGTAGAATTGGGTTCAGAGAGAGCCAGTATTGAGCTGGAGGCGATTGAGGCCATAGTGAAAACTGCTAGCAAGGCCAAGTTTTTCATCGAGTTTCACTCCCGCTATCTAGAAGGTATCTTGTGTGCAATAATCAATCAGGCCATCGAGCATGCAGTGTTTCATTGCCAATCAGTTTCCTTTTGAAATGCCAGGAGGTCATGGGATGAATATATATTTTTTTCTACTTTATGCTTCTCCTTGTGTGTAGAGCCTCGACGTTCTGCTGAGAATGACTCACAGTACTGTGAGGTAGCAGGATTTCTCAAACTTGGCTGGTCTTCAAAACAGTTCCCCAAGGTTGTGATAGAGGCCATTTGGCTCAATTTGATAATTTGGAGCCATGCTATTTTTTATAAGGATTTGACACTTTTGGTTGGAACACCAAATCAATTTTCTCTTTCTTTTCAGCTCCACCCAGTGTTCTCCGATCTAGAGCATCTCCGGGATCAGCACTTGTTGTTGTCTGTGAAGTCATGTGATGGCTTTGAGTCATACGGTACTTGGTCATGATGAACTTCATGTATTTTTTTTATGAAGTTTCTCTGGAACTGTAGTTTGTAGTTTTTAGAAACCATTACATCATAACCAGGAAAATACACTTAATCTTAATTTCTTAATTTTTTAGTGAAGGGCACTGTTGAAACATTATGGTCATATTGATTTTATACGTAATCGGAGTTATGCCATTTCAGGGGAATGCTGTGTGGTGCTTCGCTCGGTAACAGGGAAATTATCGGATCCATTTGAGACATGCTTGACTCACAGAGGAGAAGAGATGGGTTCTATTCGTGGTCGAATCAGGGTTAATGTACCACCAGACCGCCTAAGGGTCCGGGAAAGGGTCAATGGTGTGTCTATCATTTCCTCAAATATTTAGTTCTTCCTCTGCTTCGGCACTGTTTTCACTTTTCTATCTACCATGGCTTCCTCTTTTGCTGCTGTGCTACCTAATCTTGTCCAGATGCATTCTGAGACTTTAACTGAAATATGAAACTTAGCGTCACAGATGATTACAATATTAAAAAATTTGGACATGAGACATGTCTTCTGCACTTTACAGAGTGGCTCTGCATGGAGAAGGATGAGAAGGAAATTACAAAGGATCATTTGTCTCGACCGTCTTCTTGTGCATACCCAACCCAGTGAGTCAAAAAAATAGACCTAGGTTAATAAATAATGTTCACTTCATCTATGGTAAAGTAGTTTTATTAACATACTTGTATAACAGATGACCATGTTCTGCTACCTTTTCCACTGGACATCACCTTGATTTACACTTCTTGTTCCCACTGTAGAGCACCATCATCCTCATATATGGCAGCGCCAAACAGCTACACCAATCCTGCATACTTCATCTTTGAAGGGGTGCCTGTGTTGCGAAGAGTTGAAGAGATTCCCTCATCCAGCAAAAAATCCCAAGTAGAAAGGGCCAAAGATGCTGTGATACAGCTCCCTAGAGTGACTGAAGGTCACAGCCATGGCAAAAGGTCTGCTCGGAGGTCCGATTTCACAGAGATTGACATTCCTGGATCTTTAGCACCCTATAAATCATCTTGCGAGAATCAAAGTGAACTGACATCAACTGCGTCCTCTTATCAGCTCTTCCCAGGTCCAGATGTTCCTAATACATCCCCAAACCAAAGACACACCACCTCCTCCAATATATCTTTACAATTACAATCCCATAAGAACAGTATGACACAGGATTCAGTATTATCAGTCAAAAAAGTCACAAACTCCTACATGAACAGTTCTGTTTTTTGTCGGGACATACAGGCACCACTCAAAGAAAAAGTCAGAAAGGACTATAACAGGATACACCAAGTTCGACCCATGCCAATACGGAATGGACCAAAGCTATACCCATATATGTCCACAACAGTTCCCGTTCATGAATCCACAGCACCTTGGACAGTAGAGCAGTCAACTACATCTTCAGGAGACAACTCACTTACAGCCCTCCAAATTGCTAAATCACTAAGTGAGGTGGATTTTCAGCCAGTAGACAGGAAGTACCAATATAATCAAATATTGTCTCAGGAAAGACATCATGGATATGATTATGGTTTAGCTAGTGAGAGAAACTACAGCTGGGAGAAAGAGGTGAGTTGAGTAGTTTTCGGTCATGGTTTATTTTGGTTATTGCACCATGTAAATATGGACTTTAGGATAAGCTTTGGGGTTGAGCTTTAATATTTACAAAGGCAACGTGTGTCCACAGGTGTCAGTCTTACATGGAGCTCCAGAAACAGTGTGGGAGCTGCTAAGCACATTGGGTTTGCAGCGCTACACGCTGGACCTCAGCCGTAACGGCTGGGATGATCTTGATTACTTCAGGTAGGTTGATGTGAAGTAGCCCAATATCTGACAGGCTTAATTTTTTTTCTGTTGTCACAGGCATTTGCTTCAGTTAATGATTTTAAGCAGCAATGGTGCTTTGTGAACATATATATATACAGTACACACTGCCAAATGTCATTGCGTGTTCTCTTCTCATGCAGTGGTATTACAGAGGAGGAGCTGTGTGCAGCAGGTGTGTCTAACCCGTCTCATCGACAAAGAATCTTGGAGAACCTTCCAAAGATCTGGGACTGAACTGAAAAGAAACTGAGACTATATGACAAGTTCAATATTTGTATTCTTAATACATATATATATATATTTAACTCTTGTTTGTAATTTCTAAAGTTCATTCATTAATAAAGTTCATCACACAATGTGTTAATTCTGTCCCTGTGGTCCTCAACATACAGCATGGAATAAACTACAGTTCAACAACTGCTTCTAACAATCAAAACAAATCATGGCTATCACTAAAATACAGACTATTAATTTTTTTTACATTAGCTTTGACCATCTTGAAACTCATACTGTGTATTTAGCACAACAATTTTATATGAGCATTAGCTGTGAAATGTTCTGGTTCAGTACCTTGTCTGGTGATTGAAATGTAGCTTGCCCATATCCCTGTTTTTAGCCTAGTTGCTGTATATTTTCCTAGGAGACCCCTTTAAAAGTTTAAAAGTGCATAAACCAACTGTTTGCTAAAGGAGACAGCTGATCCATTTTTTAAAGAGGAATAAATATTTTACTATTTACCCCAGGGATTTAATTGCAGTGATGCTGTTCTCCACTTTACTTAAAAGTAGGGGTGTAACGATTCACTCGTTTTCTCGATGCATCGATTAAAAACCCTGACGATGTATATGCATTCATCTTGAAACATTATTTTTGAATCGTGAATAGCCGATCTCAGACTGTAATCAATTAAGAAAGCTAAGAATAGAATGAATCGCGATTTCTATATCGAGTATTGCGCTCGCGCTGCATTCGTCTCTGACACAGCTGATGTATGTTCTCTCCTTAGGACTCGTGGCCCGTGGCCAGTAATACTAAAGTGAAGTAGTTTTACTTTTCTGTAATTTTTCAATGGCTCTCTGCATCTTACCAACAGCGTTACAAAAGCAGTTGAAAGCTGCATATTTATTGCATGGATGGAGCAGAAATGTACAGAGTCCCGCACATGACATGCAAGAAAAAATAAATTAATTGTGCGCACCATTTACTAATTTGTTCCCTCAATGTACTAAAACCTGCACACGATTACTATTGCGTTCCTTTGAATTGCGTTCCCTCGATTTGCTAAATTGTGCGCACGTAGTAAAAAAAAAGGGAAGGCAATAGTAATCGTGTGCACGTTTTAGTACATTGATGGAACGAATTAGTAAATCGTGCAGACGAGTTAGCCCAATATTTTTTCCTGCATGTCATGTAGAAGACTCCGTAGAAATGTAGGTTAAGTGTCTAAATCATATGCACAGTGCCATTGAATGATAAATGTGTTTTAACAATGCTGATGAACCGAATGTACAAAGGAAAATGTTAAAACAACCCCAGCATTAACAACGACCTTGAAATGAGACCACAGGGGTTTATTTGATAATCAGATGCATGAAAGTAGCGTTTTGCTTTAGCAAACAGACATCATGCGTTTTCTCTCAGAATCATCATTTGCTGATGGAGGGGAAAAGTTAAATAGCTACTATAGCATTTTATTTTGTGAAAATTAGATAAAAAAAGTTTTTATACTGAAAGAGAAGGCATTTTGGACTAGCTGGAGTTTGTTTATTAAGTGTGCAAAATAACCAACCAATAAAGCATTACAATAACCTACCTTGAGGTCATAAACGCATGGATTAACATTTCTGCATTTAAACATTGAGAGCATAGACCGTAATTTGCAATTTTACAAATGCTAGAAATGTGGTTTTCTAAGGAAAGATGGCTATCAAATAGCACATCTAGGTTCCTAACTGATGACGAAGAATTGACAGAGCAGCCATCAAGTCTAAGACAGCGTTATTACATGCAGAGTTTTTAGGTCCTACAATTAAAACTTTTTTTCCCCCAGAATTTAGCAGTAAGAAATTGCGCGTCATCCAGTTTCTTATATCGACTATGCATTCCGTTAGTTTTTCAAAATGGTATGTTTCACCAGGCTGTGAAGAAATATAGAGCGGAGTATCATCAGCATTAAGGTGAAAGCTAACACAGTGTTTCCTGATGATATCTCCCAAGGGTAAAATGTAAAGCATGAAGAGTAACAGTCCTAGTACTGAGGCTTGAGGTACTCCATGCTGCACTTGTGATCGATATGATACCTCTTCATTCACTGCTACGAATTGATGGTGGTCATATAAGTACGATTTAAAGCATGCTAATGCACTTCCATTAATGCCAACAATGTTTTCTAGTGTATGCAAAAGAATGTTGTGGTCAATAGTGTCGAACACAGCACTAAGATCCAGTAGCACTAATAGAGAGATACAACCACATCAGATGATAAGAGCAGGTCATTTGTAACTCTAAGGAGAGCAGTCTCAGTACTCTATCTTGTACTAAATTCTGACTGGTAATCCTCACAGATACTATTTTTCTCTAAGAAGGAATATAATTGTGAGGATAATACTAGTAATAATAGTATCTTGGACAGAAAAGAGAGATTCGAGATCAGTCTATAATTAACTAGTTCTTTGGGGTCAAATTGTGTTTTTTTATGAGAGGCTTAAAAACTTTAATAAAGTTATTAAAGTTATAAACTTAATACATTTTGTAGGTTTTGGGGACATATCCTAATGACAATGAAGAATTAATAATAGTCAGAAGAGGATCTATGACTTCTGGAAGCAACTCTTTTAGGAGCTTTGATGAAATAGGGTCTAACACATGTTGTTGGTTTAGATTTAACAAGTTTATACAATTCTTCCTCTCCTATAGTAGAGAATGAGTGGAACTGTTCCTCAGGGGATCTATAGTGCACTGCCTGATGTGATACAGTAGCTGATGGCTGAATGGTTACAATTTTATCTCTAATAGTATCGATCTTAGAAGTAAAGTAGTTCATGAAGTCATTACTGCTGTGATGTTGGGAAATGTCAACACTTGTTGATGCTTTATTTCTCATTAATTAAGCCACTGTATTAAATAAATACTTGGGGTTATGTTTGTTTTCTCCTAAGAGATGGAAAGTAATCAGATCTAGCAGTTTATAATTAATTTCTGTAAGATAGGTTACTTTCCCACCAAGCAATATGAAATACCTTTAGTTTTGTTTTCCTCCAGCTGCGCTCCATTTTCTGGGCTGCTCTCTTTAGTATGCGAGTGTGCTTATTATACCATGGTGTCTTACTGGTTTCCTTAACCTTCCTTAAGCATAAAGGAGCAACCGTATTTAAAATTCTAGAAAAGAGAGAGTCCATAGTTTCTGTTACATCATCAAGTTGTTCTGAGGTTTTGGATATGCTAAGGAATTGGGATACATCAGGAAGATTACTTACAAAGCAGCCTTTTGTGGTAGAAGTGATGGTTCTACCACTTGTAACAAGAAGTAGGATTTACAGTTTTAGCTATATGAAGTTTGCACAAAACTAAAAGATATCATTGCTTGGCTGCATAATTTCAACAACATCAACATCAATTCCATGTGACAGTATTACATCAGTAATAAATTGAAACGTATCATTTACATGAAATAAAGTGTCAGGAACACTTTTATATACTATTCGTGTAATTTTAGAGACGAACCTTACCTTAAATTAGTGAAAACCACATTGAGAGTCAACTTATTGACACTTGAGCTACCATCCTGTTTCCATGGTGACTTCCTCCGCTCCAGTTCAGCACACGCGCACATTAAAACACAGAAGTCATGCAGAATTTACGTTAAAGGGTTAGTTCATCCAGTTAATCATCGAAATTATGTAATTAATAACTCACTGTAAAGACTGGGTGAAGGAGTGGCAGGAAGCAAGTGCGAGATTAATGAGATTTAATGAAGACAATGAAACAATACAATACTGAGACACAAATGACGCTGGGAGGAATGCACAGTCCAAGATGGTGGTGATGAATGATGAATCCGGAAGGCGGAGGTGAGTTGGCAGCAGGAGAGGGTGACACAGAAACGGGCCCTCCATCAGCTACCGTTCAAAATGTTGACACAGAAACGCTACAGCAGGGCCCAATCGAGCCTTTGCATTCAGTTGAGCTAAAGTTTCTTTCATTGAAAACTCTGCTCCTGCTTGCACTGGCCTCCATCAAGAGGGTAGGGGACCTGCATGCATTTTCGGTCGACGATTCGTGTTCGGGCCGGCTGACTCCCAGGTAATCCTGAGGCCCCGGCCTGGCTACGTGCCCAAGGTTCCCACTACACCCTTCAAAGACCAAGTGGTGAACCTGCAAGCGCCGCCCCTGGAGGAGGCAGACCCAGCCCTGGCTTTGCTTTGTCCCGTCCGAGCATTAAGGTGCTACGTAGACCGGACACAAAGCTTCAGGACCTCAGACCAGCTCTTTGTCTGTTACGGAGGCCGGCAGAAGGGGAGTGCCATCTCTAAGCAGAGGATGGCCCACTGGATTGTGGATGCCATAACCCTGGTTTATCAGGCTCAGGATGTGCCCTGCCCGTTCAGGTTGCGAGCTCACTCAACTAGAAGTGTTGCATCCTCCTGGGCGCTGGCTCGTGGTGCCTCACTGACAGATATTTGTAGAGCTGCGGCTGGGCAACCCCTAACACGTTCGCTAGGTTCTATAGCCTTCGTGTAGAGCCGGTCTCCTCCTGTGTTCTCACCTCAAACGGGTAGTGGCACTGAGAGGTCCCGGTTAGTGTCGGCTTGCTTAAACTGCTCCAGAGTGTCCGTACTGTAGACCCTGTTGAGATCCTCCATCACCCTAAGCAGCTGGACGCGACGGAACGTCCGGCGCTAGGCCTTCATGATGTATCCGTGAGAACCATGGAAGGGTGGGTTCCACATTGAGACCTAAGCGGTACTCGTATGTGTATAGTCCACGGTATAACCTTAGAGCCCGTGTTTCCCCGGCAGACTTCTGCCTTCCCAAGAGGGTTTTTAATCACCTCAAATTTCTCCGTATACTCTTAAAACAGATGCTATATGTGTATTTGCCTCCGAGACCTCCTTCCGGAAGGATGGGGCTTCCGCAGCGTCCCGGTTCCAAGCGTACCTGGTACGTTTTCCCAGTGTTATCCAATCTCACCCAGTTTCGCTCCTCAGCGAAAAAACTGGAATGCATTGCACCTGCTGCCTTCTTATACTCACGCAGTGATCAGCGGCAGCTGGATGCAATAATTGCATGCTAATGTGCATTGGCTCGTTTAGTTTACACTCGAAGTAGATTGATCTATCGAAGCGATATCCCATATTCGTCAGTCACCGACGTGGTGTCTCCGTTCCCTCCTTCAGGGAATGAGGGTTACCATACGTAACAGAGACGTTTACATTACAATACTGAGTCACTGACCCATTCACATTCCTGTACAATTTATGCAATTTCCCATAATTCCTTTTTGGACTAACTATCAGGTCAGCACTGCAAAGGAAGTGGGTCTCACTATACCAACAATGAAAACGAATCTCCCAAGCTTTCATGACACGCGACTTAAATTATAATTTAATGTTTTTTATAACATCCTGTCAGTGATGTATAATACTAACACTATAAGTCTAATGAATTTGAAAACTATATTACAGATTATTTAACATCAAACTATATAGTTTATTACTGCAGCCAACATCATAAAACAATTGTGCAAATATTTAATGTGAACTTTAACTCAGAGAGGCATAGCACTCATGAAACCTATTATGACACTCAAACTGATCACAAGCAGACAAAGGTCTTGCTGTAATCTTTTGCCCTGTTCATTTAGCTTTTTAGACACTCGCTCTTCTACACTGTCTGCCATGACCAAACACTGTTTATATTATTAACGAAAAGCACATCTGAGTGGTCTGATATAAATGTGTGTGATGATTTCTGAGTTGCTAAAGAATCAGTTCCAGCACCAGCGTATAAGGTCTCTCTAAGGCTAACCTCACATTGGTCAATTGGGATGGGACTGTGTTTTACTAAAGATTAACTTTATTCCAAACAAATATGCATAAGCTCCCCTAATACTTTTGGGAAACACCTACATTTCTTTTTATCTCTGTTACTGTGTATGGAAAACATGTAACTTTCTCGGAAACGTTGTGGGATATATGCACAATTCCATATGGTAGCCCACACAGTCACATGATGTTTACTGGAAGTGAAATTACAGTGAAAGTGAAATAAAACAAAGGACTGTAATTTGTGGATACAATATCCTGAATTTTAAATATTAAGAGGGCCTTGCTAGAGTTTCCTGTATCTTACATAAAACGGAAAAAAGGAACACCATGTGTTCGATGGGTTAACGTGTCGTATAATTTACCTTCAAGGATTTTATCATAAAAACTGGGCAGTATAATTTACGAGAGAAAACATGTAATGTTTAAAGGGAATGTGAGATGAGCTTCTGCTTGTAAATTACTGTCTGTGTGATGAACAAAGATGGTAGAAACTGATAAGCGCTTGATATGATAATGAGACGAGTACGTTACAGAAAAATACAAGAGTTTAATATCTTAATTGAATAAAACTGACTATGACTTTTAATAACTTATCAGTTTGTCGTGGTATTTAAGAAAAAAATATGAGATACAGATCAATACCTCAGTAAATATTGGTGAATTGCCTCGAGGAGGTGAAGGGAGAAACTCAGTTTGGCTCTGATTCCCCGCCCCTCAGCTCACGCGCTCACTTACTGAAGCGGGACCTTATCAGCTCGAGCGCGCGCAATCGGTATATCTGGATGCGTGAATCTCTTAGACAAGTTGAATGGTTTTTGAACCATTAGCGTCAACCATCTAAGCTCATGTTTTTATCTATGGAGGGGCGTGTCGACCTCGTTAAACTGAGTGAACGGTAAGTTTTAGCACGTGAAAACAACTCCGCGTGCTTCTCTTTCTCTTATGTCTCTTGTACTACCCTAAATGTGCACGGTTGTGGCCAAAAAAACTTTTTCTTTTTGTTTTGTGATTTATGAGTTATGATGATATGTTTTCGTGTTTGGACATGGAGTTTAAATACTTTTTTAGCCCTAAACTATATGAGATGATTTGAAAAATCATGACTTTTAAGTACACATAAGAGTCTATTCTCTGTAGACACGTTCAGCCTGTAGTTCGTTGATTTTATAGCTTGTGACATAATATTTTACACTGAAATCTAATTTACTGTGTTTACTTCTAACTCATGTTTCTAAAATTGCTAAAATAATTTGTGTTGTTATTTTAACAGAGAAATGAATCCACTCTTAAGAAAAAGTGTCTCAGGGAATTTTTCCCTTCCTTCCACTTCTTTGATGCTGAGGTCTGAGAATGAAGTGAATTTCAGCTGTCTCTTCAATGAGGAGTTCAAGTATATTCTGCTCCCTGTATCATACTCCCTGGTGTGTTTCCTAGGACTGATACTTAACTCTGTGGCTCTGTGGATGTTCATCACTAAGATGAGGCCCTGGAAACCCAGTACAATTTATATGTTCCATCTGACCCTGTCAGACACACTCTATGTGCTCTCATTGCCTATGCTTATATACTATTATGCAAACCGCAACCACTGGCCTCTTGGTGTTTTTCTCTGTAAGATTGTACGATTTCTTTTCTATGCCAACTTGTACTGCAGCATCCTGTTTCTCACTTGCATCAGTGTGCACCGCTACATTGGAATCTGTCACCCCATTCGTTCTCTGACTTTGGTGAAGCCACGCCATGCCCACGTGGTGTGTGGTTTTGTCTGGATAGCTGTGATAGCCTGCCTGGTGCCCAATCTGAGTTTCGTCAACACTTCCCAGAGAGGAAATGATACTTTGTGTCATGACACCAGCCGCCCGGATGAATTTCACAACTATGTTACCTACAGCTCTGTGGTGATGGTCCTGCTGTTTATCCTGCCATTTCTGGTCATCATGGTTTGCTACTGTTTAATGGCATGGGCCCTTTGTCAACACCAAAAGGGCCTGTCCCAAAGTCAACAAAATTCATCCCGGAAGAAGTCTATTACACTTATTATAGTGGTGCTGGTTGTGTTTGCGATCTGCTTTGTACCCTTCCACATCACCCGTTCGCTCTACTACAGCTACCGTATTCTAGACGCAGATTGCAGGTCCCTTAATATTGTCAACTTTGCTTATAAAATCACTCGTCCACTTGCTAGCATGAACAGCTGTGTGGACCCCATCCTCTACTTCCTGGCAGGGAATCAGTACCGCTCTAAACTCATCGGAGCGTTCACTAAACAGACTCTAAAAACTCGTTCTACTATGTATGTGCATGAAAACAACATTGGGATGGGCTTTAAGAAACCAGATGCCCAAGCTGGCACTGAGTCGAGACTCTAGGGTCACATACCCAGACATTTTGGGTAATCATTTAAAAAGCAGTTCTGGAAGACTGCCTCAAATTTTGTAAGACATCTCAGGTGTTCTTTATTGACGGTCAAGTCTTCTACAGCCACAGACATATGCATCCAAAAGAATCCAGGACAGTCTCGTTGGAGAAAGGATGTTGTTTATTTCCTTTGAGCACTCTTCAATGATTTGTTTTTCATTCATGATTCCTGGTAGTGTAGTGCACAGGAACTGCAGCTCATTTTATAAAAGCTCTGATAGCCGATCACTCCTGGTTACTTGTAACGTTGAAGTTTCTCACTGTTGGTCAAGGACACAACTTGGCAGTGTTGGGGTTCTGTCAACACTGAAAACAAAGCTCACTCTATACTACTCTACAGAAATGCAAGTACAACGCCTTTTGTGTGTTCTGTTAAGTCTGAGTGTCCTATGGTAGGAAACGGAAGTGTGAAATCCTCTTGCGAAAACTAGGACTTGAGTTTTCATATTATTTCACAAATTATTATAATTATTCTTGAATGGATTATTAGAATACCAATTGTATTCTACTGTTTATGTTGATACTGAACACATTGTAATTTGTTTTATAAGAGGAGACATAAAATGCTATTAAAATATCATTTATTGTAAATAGAAAAGTTGGAAACCATTTAAGGTACTCTGAGTGAAAAGGTAAATGTTTGTTGGGGAGGCTGAAATTCAAACAGCAGTTGTGCAGATATTGCTTCATTCCTCATACAGCTGTTTTTGTCTTTTGGCGGAGCACATACAGCTGTGTTGCTGTTCATGTGTTTGTGTGTATTTGTGAGTGATTGCATAGCAGGGCTGAATGAAGGGGAAAAAAGCTTGAAATCAGATCAGTTTTGGCATATTGCAGAGAGACTTTTTTTCTTCGCATGTTACCTCTGTGGGGATGTTTGTGCACTTTATTATTTCCTGTTTAGTTTCTTGTAATGTAAATATTTTATGACAGTTCTGTGGTCTCATGGTATTTGTTTAAGTTTAAATTGTGTTTACATAATGTGTTTGTACTTTGAAGTGAAAGTACAAACAGCGGTTGACTTGATTGCAAATAAATGCACAGACACTATTTAACTGAACAGAGATGACATAATTGAATTCAATGATGAACTGCCTTTAACTATCATTTTGCATTTTTGACACACTGTTTTCCTAATGAATGTTGTTCAGTTGCTTTGACGCAATGTATTTTGTTTAAAGCGCTATATAAATAAAGGTGACTTTGACTTTGACTTTTGACTTTGAAGTGAACAGTTTTCTGTGTGTTTTCCGTCAGTTTTATATGCCCCTCTGATTGTCTACTAAAATAAATCAGAAAGAGCGACCATACCACATTGTTGCAAAAATACTTGTTTACAAAATAAGTATAATAAAGGGATCTGTTTTATTTGGAAAATGTGTTGCAAAGCCGATAATTTCAGTCTGCAATGTCCTTTTTAAACTGCCAAGCAGAAGACCGTAGACAGAAAATGCATTTATTAGTAATTTTTGTGAAAAATGGAAATTGCTTATGCTTAGAGAAAATTTCAAAAAAAGCCATTTGAACTTTTTCAAGTGATATGGCATTATTATGATTTGATAATGCTGCATTTGTTGATGTGATGTTTTCTTTTTTTTAGAGAGTGATGCTCTCAGGGGAAAGCTCTTCATTTGTTTTTCTTTAAGCCAGTAGAGGTCCCCAGAGCGGTTTTAAATGTTTTCAAATGAGGAATGAGTGCATGGACTTAATACCCACATATCCTTGAGCTCTCTGTCCAGTGCCTTTGACTGTGATAAATAGACCTGTTGGCTGCTGCTTTTGTGGTGGAGTTGTTGAGGTCATGAATAGTTTAATATACACAAGAGATGGAGAGTTAATGTCCCACTTTTTTTCTTGCACTAAAATCACCCTGAATATTTGTAAAACAAATGGCATCAAATAAGTCAAGGCCATACACAATACATGTATATAAATAATGAAAGTAGCCAAAAAAGAACTGCAATGTGGAGCAAGTTTACTCCGCTATGGATTTCTGTTTAAAATGGGAAAAACCTCTGTAAATAACAAACAAGTGTTTCAATGTTACCAATTGTAAGATTTGTTTTTGAGGTGGTTATAATACTTTTAAAAGTTAATATTACCACCCCCCCCCCCACCCCCGGCCGCTGTCTCTCATATCCTCAACTGTTTTCATTCTCTCATTCTTGTGCACTGCCCAAGGACAAAGGTTGGGAGAAATCATTGTGAGAAACGCAATACAATACTCATAAAAGACATTGAGCAATAAAATAAATGTACTGCTGGAAAAGTTTTACCAATCAGTTCTATAGCAATAAGTAACCTTTATGTGTTTTATTTGTGTTGTTCACCGATGTAAAAAGAGATTTAACAGTCTAAAGAGAATTGATTTCTTTAGTCACAAAAGCATGTCAATCTTTATCAATCTCTACATAGCTCTGTAAAATGGTAGTAACAGGGTAGATATTCATATTAATCTATGAAGCAACAAAACAAAGTGTGTGTTTGTGTGTGGAAAAGAATCACTTCCCTTTAGAATAATAAAATTTTGTTGCTTTGCAGTCTGAAATTAAGACAGACCCAGTTTTTGTTTTATCCAGCTTTATTTACTCTGTATTTACATCCAAGTGAAAGATATAACACCAACATGTCAAAAGCATCAAAACAATAAGTTTAATACAGTTTTATTTATTTTTCTTTACATTAAAATGTGTCCTGAACAATAAATAAATAAAAATTTACATATAAAAAAAATAACAAAAGATGTTTGAAACATTTAAATTAGACACTTTACTTGCATTTAATGTGCTTTTTATGTATGAAAACACCTTTGTAAATCGAATTTGATGCAGACACCAAAATATATACATATGCATACACACATGGATGCAATTTCTGTTTTATTTAATTTTTCTTTTTTGAAGAAAGGTGACATGATCCTTAGGCAGCCCATCATCTCCATCCAGAAGGTATGGTGAGAACAATGTCTCTATAGAAGATTTATATAGATGAGTTTATTGCCATGCGTTTTTACATTCCCACATACGTTGCTTTATATGCATGCAGTCAACAACAAAAATCATGACACATCTTTGCAAAAATCTTCATGTCACCATTAAACCTGATTTATATAAGGGTAGACGAGGAGTTATGGATGTGCTTTCCAGTCATACAGACGTTCTGTTTCTATCTACTAAGCCATACTTTTTATAAGCATAATGTTCAGCCTGGGATGCGTGATGTCTTTACTTTCATGTTCTCTCTGTCCTGTTTGTCACATTCAAGAATAAATGAATGATTTCAAGGATGTTGACGAGGACTGAGATGCAGAGAGTGGAGAGGAAGAGTAACATAAAGAGGAAAGAAGTTCATTACCCAGTTGAAAAGGAGGCAAATGGCTTTCATAGTCGCCATGGGAACAGGGCTTTCTCTCCCTGACAAACCTATAATAAGGTACTTCACTGGCCTAAACACAATTATTGCATGTTAAAAAGGGAAATATTGCTTTCCAGTGTAATAGGTGGTAGATATTGATTCACGTAGACCTTCAGTATAAATGTTTAATTTGCCTTTTAATTCAGATTTTGAACATTTTCACATGAAACTTTTCTTAATCCTATTACTAAACTGACAAAGCAGTGAATGAAGGGTAAAAAAAAGCTACATGAGCAATTAACCCTAACCCAATTTTGTAGTTGTTTTAATATTCATTTAATATGAGTCAAATGCCAAACAACTATATAATGTGAATGAAATGTGAATTTCCTCTCCATTTTTTATCCTTTTAGAAATATAATAGATTTTGCTGTCAGGTGTTACATTCTAAGCATAAAACACATCCACACACATAAATTACAAAATAATATTACTGTTTTAACATATTATTAATAATACTACTTATTTATAAATAACAGTGTAAGTAAAATAGCAGAATGTTTTATTTATTAAGGTTTATTGAAGTTCAAGATATGAAAAATTGTAACACATGATCATTAAAAATATTGCATTTATTTATTTGAAAGTGTAAATGAAATATATATTTTTTAATTGTATAAAATTGAGACATATGATTTTAACATAAAAAAAAATCTTGAAAATTTCAAAGAGTTCACAATATTTTGTAATATATAAATATATATATATATATATATATATATATATAAAATAAGCCTTCTCCGTAATGAGGGATGAGTTGCTAACGAAGCCAGAGGGTTACTGATCAATCTGCTCCAGGTGCAGCAGAGATGCATGTGGCTGATGATCACACATATAGAGCCGGGAGCTGTGTTTAAGGGTTACTGGGGATTAAACAGCCCAAATCAGCTGGGCCACCCCAACCTGGGCAAATTGTTTTAAACCCCATTACAGCAGCCACACTATTTCCTTCTTATCAAGCCCCCTGCAGCTTCTCATTAATATTCCAGATATATGGCCTTGTACTCTGTATCATTGTCTATTAATGAGACAGATAATCATTCATTCAATTATCAGACCGTAAGCCCATGACCGTGCCCACCGGTTTAGGCTGGAAGAGAGGGGTGCCAGTCAGGAGGTGAGGGTGATAGCAGGGATTACACCATAATAAAGCCTCTAATAAGACAAACAGCTACCAGGTTTTTTTATTGTGTGTGTGTGCTTACATAGAGAAACTTGTGAACAAGACAAATTCCTAATTAAACAGGAGCGGCCAACACTTTTAAATTGTGATGTGATTTGTGTATTGACATGCTCAATGAATCCTTTCTCATCTGCAGGTTGACCCTGACCTCTGTTGGCCAGAAGCTGCTGCGAGATCAAGTACATCAAGATATTCTGCTGTGAGGACAACCACCTGGGCCACAACAAACCGCTGAGGACAGTGATAAACATGTCTCTTAATTGACATACACACACGTTAGTATACATCAGAGCAGACCCCCAAAGCAAGTGCACTCACTCTCCTTGAATGAACTTAACTTCTGTATGCACTGAGCTTTTGCGGTTAGCAGGAGGCTGGAAGACCCCGGTCCGAGAGGGTCAAATGAGAATGTGGAAAAGATAGGAGGTGAAATGTTAGCAAAATCATAGAAAATCCTGAGTTTGATAAATTCCTGCATTTTAAATGAACAGAGGCGGCCGCGGCTGTGGGAGAGCTTTGTCGCCGGCCCATTTTCTCAGCACAAGGCATGCAGTCCCGGGGTCAGCGAAGTTACGAAAGTAATTAAAACAGCTTGATTCACTGCCTGCTGCAGAGAAAAGAAAGCAAACTGTCATTCTGATTTAGAAAAATAAATTACAATTTTAATAAAGGGGTGTGGGATGGGGGTGCTGCGCTGTCTGGGAGCTTGCTTGCCTGGATGGAGGAAGGGAGCAAGAGGGGGTGGTCTAAGGGTTTCTAGCTACCTACTTATCAATAGTTGCAATTTTTTGAAACCACATCGGTATTGCATTGCGGATACACAAGTGCCCTTAAAAAAAGAAAACCTGGGGAACATTAACATACTGATTTCATGTGCATGGCAAAGGGTCTGTGCCAATATCAGAGAGGACTCAGCACTCCCATTGTCTGCTAGAACTCTGGTCTCCTCTGATATGAAAATTCAATTATATTATAACTAGATCTCGCGCTGCGTTTTGACAGTCGACGGTAGCGCTTTGCCTGCTGCATCAGTGTGGGGGACCAGAGGGTCCTGATAGCGCTGAGGCAGCCTTTCAGCCATTGACATGTTTTTGGGGGACAAGATTACTTAAATGTGTCGCATTTAAGGGAGGAGAGTTAATCTAATGCATTGCCATTATCTTTCTCAGGTAATTCCAAGGCCACCCCCAATCTGAGTGTTTACGCAGATGCACATCCTTTCATATTCCCACTTACACTACGCTGCCATCAGATTCACTGCTGTCTCTCTGCTCAGCACAATGTGTGTTTATTTATTTTTTTATCTAGTCATTGCTTGTAAATAAACTGGAAGTTTGGGCTGACGGGAATCATTTTCTCAATGCAAAGCACTTTTTAAGTGACAGCTTTCATAGCTCTCTGAATGCCCTGAGAAGTGAATTACGTTGTCACTAAATTGCTTACATTCATTAATTATTTTGCATATGAGGTGCAGAGTTTGGAACTGTACGTTGTAAAAATGCATTGAGTTGTTAAAATACATTGCTTCACTCATTTAACTTATGCCTTCCGAGATGTATTTGCAAGAAAATTTAGAACCCTAAAAGTGACTTCAAAGAGCAAACTCCCTGAACTTTGTGCAGCAACATTTCTGTCACTTTTGACTTTTTTAGTCCTCCTGTCATTGGAAATGATTTGATGTACTTACTGTTATGTTCCTGTCAACTTTAGGCCTTAAAGGGATAGTTCACCTTAAAGAAGATAGTCAAATTGGTCTGTTGTCATTTTGAACCCCACTGACTTCAAAGGCATGGCAAAAACAGTTTTCTATGAGTTTATTCTTTTAAATTTCTTGTTTTATCTGCCATTGAATAAAGAAAGTCAAACAGATTTTGGACAACATGAGGTACATTTTTGGGTGAACTATCCCTTTAACGTAGATACTGTAAGTTAAGCTAGAGAGCACATAGAGAGTTGGAAAGTGTAGATATACTAGGAATCTTGATGGGGTTTCTTCCTTTCACTGGACTTTAGTCCTCATTGTGTGTGTATGTGGTTCTATCTATAGGCCAAGGCACAGGAAACGCCCCCCTCTTCAGGTCACAGCCCTGAGACCTGAGAGTGGACCCCCCATTAACCCAGCATGCAACACACATACCTGCCTCCCCTCATTAGGCCGTGTTGAAGTACATGCTCACCCAAAAGACGAAAAGAAATCCTAATTAGTATTCTCTGCACTGCCACAACCATTAGCACTTAATTAGCATAGAGAGCATCCCTCTTTTTGGGTGTGAGGTGGGAAGGGGGGTTATGTTGAGTACAATATTTCTGCATATTCGCTGTATGCCTTGGCCATGAAGAGTTTGCTTTTGTTTTGCATGTGTGCTTGTGTTTGTACTAACATTTCTGAGCTGTGAAAATATGACAGTTAAGGATCACGTCTGGATTTATTGTCATTCACTTTCATGGTCTAAAACGTAAGCAAAAAAAATACTGCAATGGGTCAGTCATAGTCTTTTTTTTATTTGTCCAATCTATTAATTTATTTAGAAATATAATAAAAATGCAATTCATACTGTATATACAGTGAATTTTAATATATCTGTTTTATGAATTTTGTTATTTTTATTTTTGGGAGGACATGAAGATTTCAAGGTGTTACAGCTGTCATGATGTCTTAAGAGAAATGAATAAAACCAAACGATAAAAAAATAAACGTGCTTCCGTTTAAGATAATATGTATGTATATACAGTATATATATATATATATATATATATATGATAATTGTCCTTTTTAATAATAAGGCTAGTTTAGTTCAGGTTGCAAAATAAAGACATGCTAAATGTGACACAGTTACTCTAAAAGTATGATTTATGAATTATTAAGTCATGATTTTTGATATTCCATGTGTAGACTCAGTGCTCAGAATAGAGATGCTGGGGATTTTATTCTCCTTCCCAATTCCTCCTTAAACTACTTTCAGTCCTCAGCTGAACTCAGGGTGGTGCCACCTTTCACTTCCTGAAACTTTAGAGGTGGAGAGTCATCATTTGACAATTTGGCCTGAATGAGGCGGCCAGCAGATTGAATGTCTTTTTCACACCAGGCTTCTCCATCCAGCCCAGCGTGGAGGGGGTTGGACGAGTAGGATTGGGTGTAATGTGCAGAGTAAAATTATCACTTTGATGGCAGGTAATTGTTTGAGATGAGTGCCACTGACGTAGATTTCCAGGAAGATCTCTCTTTCTCCCTGCAGCTTGCTCTCTCTTCCCCTACACACATGTAAGATCAGACCGGGCTGGGCTCTTCTGTCAAGGCTGTAATTTGTCCCTAATCAATATAATTATGCAATTCTAGTGTCCTCCTCCCGCTCAGATGGACAGTTTTCCGGGTAACTAATCCCATAGTTTAAACCCTGGGAAGTCACACAGACCAGATGAAGAGCACACCTCACAGCACTCCAAATTAATTTCCTTTAAAAGTCTTGATTACAGCATAATTACTGGAAAACAAATGCATAATAAGTGGCATCAGTTAAACTCTCTGTTATGATATAGTGTAACCATGTAACTTGAAAACAAATACAAAACTGCCCTCTGTGGCATGCATGGTAATGCTGTGGAGAACAGCTGTCTGTGGTCGGTAGGGTGTGAATGTGATGATGGCCTTTAGATGGGGCTAAGAGTGGGGTCACAGTAGTAGTGATTTCTCATCTTTTTTGAATGAAATGGTCATTATTCCTCTGAGAAGCTGAATTATGCCACGTAATTATGCATAGAAAACATAAATGCAACAGAAATTCTCAAATGCCTCATATTACCTCAAATTAGCCTATAAGGATCCCCTCTATGCTCATGTAAGCCTTCAATTGCCCCAGGTTGCATAATGACAGATGGCTGTTGAGGGCTGTGTTAAATGTCTTTATTAATCTGTGCTTGTCATTTTGATTAAGATGGAAATAAAACACCACTTACTGTCAGGAGCCATCAAGACAATCAGAACAACAATTAAAGGCTGAAATGGATGAACACAGTAGGGTTGTCATTTATATGGCAATTTAGGAACATGTTTGCATTGCTTCGATTTGACCTGTTCACTGTTCAACCATTGCGAAATGCTTTTTTTCTTTCTTCCAATAATGAAAATGTATTACATTACATTACATTAGATTTAAGGTTTTAGCCTTTTAATAAACCCTATTCCTGCTGTAACCATGAAGCATCTTGTTTAAGCTTCAAAACTAACATTCTGTTCTGTTTTATTTCAGATTCTCTGTCATATGCTGTGGTGCTTTTCAGGAGCTCCAGGTCAGCTTCCCTACCAAGTTTTATGTTCTGCCATGTTGTCCATTCTGCTCAGCTATTTAAAAAATTTTGAATATCAACAATGGCTTTCACTGGGGCATTGTCAACTTTTGTATGTAGCAATCTTGGCTGAATGTGATGGCTCCCAGTGCAGGGAGGGCTCGGCTCGGCGCTGCTGCGGAATGGAAGACTGCTGCTCGCCTGCCCTTCTGTCTCTCGTCTAGGCTCAAAGTGCCATGGTTTGAGAGTCTTACCTGGCTCTCTTCAGATAAACAGTCTTCAGGACCCTAAAGGCGCAGAGGGAAGGATTAAGAAGAACGGCTGTGCAATGGTGAGTGTCTTTCTGGAAAACTGTAGCTGTGGGCTGGAGTACATTTGGAGGAGGGGGGGGGGGCTTATTCAGGGGTGGGGGTGGGTGGATTTATTAGCATTTCACTTTAGTCCAGAGGCTAGACAGACTGAAACTGTTTTTAAGATTTTACTTTTGACACAAAAACATTAATTTGTTTGTGAGACTTCTTGTTGTTCATCAATGTCAAATTAAGTCATGAGCTGTCATTCTGTTAAGTCATTGTTAAAGCAGTCTTTCTGTATTCATATTCATAACCATTGCCTTATTTAATCATCTTGAGCCTTTAGATTAAAAGACTTCCGATATTCAAAAAATCTGCAAAATTCTAATTTAGTTTCATTTCTTGCTAAATTTGTTTTGAGGCATACTTTGACCAAAAAATAAATAAAAATAATAATAAAAAAAGATGACACAAGTCCCTAAAGATATGGAGGAGTGCTCTGTCTGTGCTACATACGGTCTATACATGATGTGTGTAGCTCTGAAAGGTAGTAGAATGTCTTTGTCAGGCTGTCATAGAGAGGAAGTAGTTAGCATCTGTGATGTGTTCCTGCCTGTGCGACTGCAACAGCTTGTATCTGCCATTGACATGTCAGTTTTCAGGGCTTTGAGCTGTCAGCCCTACTGCGCCCTTCAAGCCCCAGCAGAAAACAAGAGAGCGGAAGAAAGAGGGTGTTTGTGTGCAGGTTGGCAAACTGCCATATAAGTGGCAAATGAGAATACATGATTAAAATAAAGAAAGAGTAATGCACATTTTCTCTCGAAGGAGAGTCATCTTAAGTACTGTTCAGATTACAAAATAACTGCCGGGTCAAGCCATATTGGAAGAATAACTAAAGTAATGAGTCTTAATAAAAAAAGTACAAAGATGTTGGCAGCCTAAACCTATGATATAATTTTTCAGGAGTAGCTATTATTGTAAACATTAGGGGCAGTGCACTTTGTAGTGTCCACCTATGAGGGTCCGGTGTAGTCCTCTGTGTCTCCTCTGTGTCTCTGTCTGCCAAGGTGAACAGATTCATCCCCAGGCACCCAATCCATTATCCTGTCAACAACAGCAGGTCC
The DNA here is from genome assembly GCF_963082965.1 of Carassius carassius. Lineage (NCBI taxonomy): Eukaryota > Metazoa > Chordata > Actinopteri > Cypriniformes > Cyprinidae > Carassius > Carassius carassius. The sequence goes on along the minus strand of NC_081787.1, from coordinate 7,105,607 downwards.
CTGCCACAGTTAGCAGCAACACTGGCCGTAATGAAATCATCAGTAATCCCAAAACTCATCTCATCATACCCAAGGTAATTCATGCATTTGGAGGGCGATGGCTAACTCTTAATTAAATTATGCTTCTTTTAATGAGGCCTTTATGTAGACTAAATTTATGGCCAGTATCTCCATTATCAAGTGCTTGGCGCTCAACAGAGATTTGTCATTTTCACTTCAAATCACTCGCAGATGCCCATGATTAATATATCAATTTATACTTGTTTGTTTCTTTCCTCCAGATTTAATAAATTACCCCGCATAATTAGTTCTTCAGGATTTTGCCACAGCCAAAACCTCCATTCTGGCTAATAATGCATAAAGTAGAATAATTTGGAGATAACAACTTTGTGGCATTAATCATATTACAAAATTGATTGTATTTCATTAATTAAAGATATACCTTGCAAATTAATTGTGCATTTCACAATATTATCTTAACTAATGAAGGTCTGACGAAGCGACTGTTTCATTTTTAAAAGGCACCAGATTAGTGGGATCTTAATTATGTTTAAAACAAAAGCCATCTGCTTGCCACGTTTGGTGCAACGCAAAATCAGACAACTCAGCATTCTCTGCTAAACAATAAAAAGAGAAATTTTCTATTGTTTTGGAGAAACTGTAGTACATGGAAATGATTCAAAAGATACATGGGAAATAATGAGGTCTGTAATTAGCCTTGCAGCCAGTGATGGCATTTCACTGATGGCAAATCTGATCCATTTCTGCAAGTCTGACTGACAAAAGACTACATGGAGTTAAAATGCTTTCTGTGTATTTTGCTCAGGATGTGATATTTATTTATATGGAACTAAAAAAAAATTAAATGTAAGGTTTTCATCTTACTAAATATATTTATTTATTCTTTTCTTGTGTTTTGAAAAAAATCAGGTCATGGCATGACACCCTTATCGTTTGCCTGACAGGCACTTATCCTAGAGACATTATAAACATTATCACATTGCTGATGTGCAGGAGACAGACATACCACTTTAACACATTGAGAAATTCCTTCACAGATACATTTAGCTAAAGCTAATAACACCTCCAAACTCAAAGACAATTGCTTGTGCTGTTAGAATTTGCTCAGTGATTTAATCAAAGCCATACTTATAGTAATTTTCTGCTAAATTAAATCAGCGGTTTAATTGAAATTAGCTTTCATTGGGTTAGAATTAATGCAGTTAAAACTATTTTCATTTAACGCATCATGTACTAAATGTGGCTTTATTAATGTTTCACTTAAAATTTTCCTCCTGAAAGTTTAAGATATTGTAGAAAAATTTTGTCATGGGGAGCAGATAGGGACTGTGTATTCAGACCATGTGCTGCAAGTCTTAATATCTTTGCAGATGATGTGTGCACATTAGCTTCATGCTGCATTAGATCAGAAATCCTATTCATCACTGACTGGGCTAAAGAGATTCTCAAATATACCTTTATTCTTCTTTTGCAACATACTTTGTAGTGTGCGCCTACTGTGAAAATTATTGTATTCCTTGTAAATAAAATAAAAAAAAATATATATATATATATAAAAGTGGCATAAATTTGAGCAATTTAAAAAGTTGAAAAGAAAACAAAGCACGCTGTTTGTAATCTGTTTGTATTTGTATGCAGTGCACATGCTTTAGGCAGTCATGCCTTGCTTCTAGTATAAAGCCTGCATACCACAATTAGATGTGAATAGATAGTTTTGTGTTGTTTGCGAGGTACTTGATAATATTAGTTCTGTGGCAAACAGGACTAAACCAGGGCGATAAAAACACTTAACTGAGATGGTAAAAGAATGTAATTTGCATCAGTGGAATTTCTTATATAAATCCTTTTATATCTAGAGTGTGATGGACATGTAATTTCCCTTTTTTTTCAGGTACAAAATCTTCTCTCTGACTGTATGATACCATGACAAAACAGTTAAACAACAGGCTGTGGACATCAGTGGAAGACACAGGCTGTAGCCTAGTCTTTAACAGTGAATTACCTGTAAAACATTTGCCTGCAGGAAATGGAATCTGACTTACCTTTAGTGGTGAAGAAACTCAAAGAAATGGATATCTATGGATTATCAGTGAGAAAACTGATTTCATTTTTACACTGTCTAATGGTGAAATCATTTCATTTCAGCTCTATTTTTCAGTTCTTGTATTATATTTGAAAAAAATCTGCCGTTGGGAAATCTCATGTTTATAATTGTAGGGAAATGTGAATTGCGAAAAGATTTTTATTATTATTATTTTTTTTGGACAAACATGATAATTTGATTGATTTAGATGGTGAACTGAAAATTAATTCGTCTAACGCATTCGAGTAGGCTTTGAGTCCCATGTTATTCAATCGATATTAGGTATCTGTCTTCTGCAAGTGATTGAATGAAAGAGCTTAAGCGCGGTTTACAAGCTTGCTAAGGATGGACAGTGTCTTGTAATATTTATATATTTAAAACCGGTTTATCATTACATATTTTATGATTTATATTGTTTGTTTCGGTTGCAAAAATGTTGAGAATTCACTTTTTATTTTTATTTTAACGTTTTTTTTCTTTTAATAAATCTGTTATAAAGACAAATGTGTAATTTTACACTGAAAAGTTGCACGTTTATTTTTCCCCTCTCACTTATTAGTAACTCAAAATGCCTCAAATAAATTAAAATAAAAAAGTTAGGTGAACAGCGTTGTCCTTTTTAAAAAGCGGTATCATGCTTCAAGATAAAAACAGGATATCATTCCAGCAGTTCGCAGTGACATCTGAAAGAAGGTCAAAATCAAGCCTCTTCTTTTATTGACCAGTGAATATTATTTTACCAGTGTCCCAACCAGAGGGGACGCAATCATTCAGCAAAATACAATAGGAATAACAGACCGTGCTGAAAATGCATCTTCATTTGCATATTCGGTTCAAAAATCATGCAAATCCCAATGAGACGCTCTTTATTGTGCCTGCAATTGAAAAATCATTCTGTTATCCATGGTAACTGTGGCCTTATTCGTAGCCGTTGAATTGAAACAAATAGATATTAATTCATACGGTATGACTATGACGTTTAAATGGACTCCGGAGCCATGGTTAATGGTTCGGCGACGTATGGACTATTTGATCTCATAAATGGGAGGTGCAAATTAAATCATTTAAAATAATTAGAGTTTTCCCGCATAATTGTGGCTCTTGCTTTTGTATCTCAAAGTGGGTGTGTCGCGTGCAGGATTATTGAACTACAGCTTACCAAGTTCACTTATTTTGACTCTGTATAGCGCGGACAGCACCTGATTATACCCTTATTAAACTCGAAAAACGGTCTTTTTTCTGGCACTGTGTGCGCTTTGCTATAATTTACTTCCACTTTAATTGTTTAGGTCGAACTAATTTACAAGTGAATCCACGGGCTCAAAAAGGACTTTAAACGGTGATAAAGAATATTAGTCCTGTGGTGATCTATTGTTAGCCTATTGTCTCCTCAATAGTTCATCACGACATAAGTTGTTAAAACATTCAGCTAATAAAAATCTTGCATCCTAAATTTTACACCAAAAAAAAAAAAGAAAAAAAAAGTGACATATAAATCAGCAAATAACTGATATGAATTTTCCATCTCATGTTTTTTATTTTTTATTTATTTATTACGGTAATTAACAAACAATGGCCTCCTTAAAGTATTTATCTGCTGCACAGTGACACTTTTAGTTTACTCGGGTCATTTGAACAGTCGCTTATTCCCTAGGCTACTAATGGACAATTGACTGCTCGGCCATATAAGGCTACACGTGAGTGATTTTCGAAAGCCCTGTGGCTCGGAGCTCAATGATGTCGAACACTGCAGGCTTTCCTGGTGGTCCTCGGCCTTAGCTCACGTTAATTAGGAAATTTGGAGAACAGAAGCCCTCATTACCGAGGTCCTGGTAACTGGGAGTTTTCCTTCTCCCGCTGTCTCCTACATTTCCATAAGCAGATTACAAGAGGATATGTTGCTGAAACCACTCGGATAAATCACCGGTTTCGTGGAATAGCTAAGTCTCTAATTAAAACTTTTATAATAACGGATGGTGCACCGCTATTCATAGGCTATTTTAATGTAAAGTGACTAATTGATGTTCCAAATGACAATTGTATGTATATATATATGTTTTTTAATAATGAAATTCCATGATGAATAATTTATGCCGCTTTACAATTGGAAACCTTTGGCCTGAAGGACATCCTCGAGTGACAACACTGGCACTTGTTAAGAGTAATTTGGAAAGTAGCCTAAATAGCGGAGGCGTGTTGACGTCCTAAATGTCCTAAAAATCAGTCACACACGGTGAAACTTCTCTAAATGGCCGAGTCGTTAGTGTCTGGTGTTAAACGTCCATCGTGAATAGCCTATTCAGTGCTGTAATCGGTTTTAGTGGCGTTGAATATGTTAAATGACGATGTTCTCGATGGACGACGTGCTACTGACCCACTGAAAGGTGTAAGTTCTCCCCAGGAGACAGAAAACTCTCAAAACCGAACACGTGTCGAGTCACCAGGAAATCGCATAATAAGACGCGGAATGATTGGTGCTGTAAAATAAATAAATAATTAACATAGGCTATACGCCACATTGGCGTGGCAGTTGTAAAAAATTTTTTAGAGCAGTTGTAGTTTTTGTCACCTCAGAGAATTTTTTTTCATCAGAAAAATATAAAATTGTTCCACATGGGGGCGTTACTGTATTAATTTTCTATTCTACACTAAAGGATGTCGTGGACGCAACAAAAACGCGAAGTGTATTTTTAAAATAAAACTATTTTTGTTGAATGTTTTTTTTTTAGTTATAATGTTATAGTGTAATAATAGGTTATTGAGCTGTCAAATCAAATTTAGAAAATATTAGGAGACAAAGAATGTAAGTAGCCTAATTCTCCTGATGTTAAAATCGTAGGCTAGCCTACTTTTAATTAAAGTTTTAAAATCTTAAATTCCCATCGTGTAATTTTGTATCAGATTATCTTATTTAAGAATAATACTAGGCCTACTAATAATTAAAATCATATATTAATGGTGAAGTAAGCCAAGGTAAAAAGGTTCAGTTTGATGTAGCCAACCAAAAGTAAAACCAAACTTTTGCATTAGTGGATAAAATATGTAGCCTATTTAAATATAGCTATATATATATATATATTGAACTTTTAATTAATTAATTAATCTATTATTTGTTTAATTAATGATTATGGTTGTGTGCCATTGCAGAGGCAAAGTTTATAGTTGAAATATTTATGTTTGAATCCAATAAGTAGGATCTATCCTGATTCTTGCCTTTATTTTAGGCAACAAATTAAACATGCTTTTTTCCTTTAGTTGTATTACATTGAGCAGTTTCCGCATTTTCCGGGGGAACATTTGAAACCCATAACTCTTTCAGTACCGCAAGGCTAACATTCTCAGTGGATAACGACCGCTTTAAAACAATATTTGCAGTGATTATTTTTGTCAAAAGTGCAAAGATGACCCTGATGTATTTTATCCGACTTAAAGTGCATCCCGAGACACAGTGCACTCACTGGCAGCGCTCTGGCGGACTGTGAGGCGCTCTCTGATTGGTCGGCGCTGAGCTCATTGTTATGCTGTCAATCCAAATCACATGGCCGAGCCTGTAATAACAGCTGAGTTTAGAGCACAACTTTACAGAGTTCCGTAGCAGAGCAGAGCAAGACACACGGGACTAGAGTGGGAACAGTTGAAAGGATCTGAAGCTTTTCACTTGACCAGAGTTTTGGCTCTCTTGAACTTTTGACTGACTACATTCTACTTTATTTTGTGAGGCTATTTAAACTCCAGCGTTTTCTTTCGAGTGCTCGGCACCACTTTCAAGTCGTTTGAATGTATAACATGATGGAAACCGAGATTAAAAGCCCCCTTCCGCAGTCCAACTCGGTGGCGGGTGGCAAAAACAACAGTTCCAACGACCAGGACCGGGTGAAGCGGCCTATGAATGCTTTCATGGTGTGGTCCCGCGGCCAGCGGAGGAAGATGGCTCAAGAGAATCCCAAAATGCACAACTCTGAGATCAGCAAGCGCCTCGGTGCTGACTGGAAAATTCTGACTGACGCCGAGAAGAGACCCTTTATTGATGAGGCCAAGCGCTTACGAGCCATGCACATGAAGGAGCACCCGGATTACAAATACCGTCCCCGCAGGAAGACCAAGACCCTGCTGAAGAAAGACAAGTATTCCTTGCCCGGAGGACTCTTGGCACCCGGTGCCACCGCTGTCAACAGCGCCGTGTCAGTGGGCCAGCGGATGGACTACACGCACATGAACGGCTGGACGAACAGCGCGTACTCTCTCATGCAGGACCAGCTGGCCTACCCTCAGCATCCCAGCATGAACAGCCCCCAGCTCCAGCAGATGCACCGGTACGACATGGCGGGACTTCAGTACCCGATGATGTCCACGGCCCAGACCTACATGAACGCCGCGTCCACCTACAGCATGTCCCCAGCATACACGCAGCAAACTTCCAGTGCAATGGGTTTGGGCTCCATTGCTTCAGTGTGCAAGACGGAACCCAGTTCTCCTCCTCCGACCATAACCTCTCACTCTCAGCGTGCTTGTTTGGGAGACCTGAGGGATATGATAAGTATGTACCTGCCCCCCGGAGGAGACAGCGCCGACCACGCCAGCCTACAGAGCAGCCGGTTACACAGCGTTCACCCGCACTATCAAAGCGCAGGGACTGGCGTGAACGGAACGCTACCCCTGACCCACATTTGAAAGATTCCTAAAAAAGACTAAGTACATCGGATACTTGAACATTTTGATTTGCAAAAAAATTATCGAAGTTCAATTTCTATTTTTAATCTCAATGAGTTGTCCGTTTTAGAGCATTTTTATGACGACATATCGGGACTTCTGAATAAACTGTATTGCAGAGGAGCTTTTTGTCATAAGCTGTAAAGCAATCAACGTCTGTCGGAGAATATTGGACTTCTGACTTATTTGCCGTCAGAGTTTGACTCAATGAAAAAGGCACGTGGTTTCGTGTAGAGATTGTAGCCTATTTCAAAAACAAAAAAGAAAGAAAAATGGAGGGAGACTACGTTCACTCATAAATGTTTACACTTATTTTTAGAATGCCAGTTTTGTCCAAATCTGTGTAGTTTTTGTTGTTGTTCATTTATGAACTAGGTTTTATTGAAATGAAAAACTGTGCTGGTCGCAAGCGCAAAGTTTGTTTTATTTATAGTGAGGTTTTTTTAAGCTTGTGAACGATTGTAGATCTTGTTGAAATGTTCCACTTTTGTTTTGTGAATGTTTCTTTCTGTGATGCTGTGGCAGTATCAGGTTATAGCCCATTATGTGGGACGGAGAGTTTTATTTAAACTGACGTTTCTACTCAAGACCATCCTGTTCCTAAAATGAATAAATTTGTTTTACAAAAAAGCTTAATGGCTAGAAATGTTTTATTTTTTATTATAGGCCTATATATATATATATATATATATATATATATATATATATATATATATATATATATATATATATATATATATATATATATATATATATATATATATTCAATGACTAGTTTAGTTATCTGAATAGTATGTCTAGCAGCAAACAGTGAAAGATTTAGTCAAATTTCATTTTAAGACGAATGTGGTAATTTGAGGCGATCGGTTAAATGAAGAGCAGGCTAAATAAGCGAATTCAGACACGCTCGCTAACAAGCAGATGTCATCACCCGTGGATTGTTATTAAACTTTCTCATCAAACAGAAAATATATTTCCAATAAATGCATTCGGTCTGTAAATATAATATGATTCTGAAGCAAATTCAATTATCTCGTTAAATTCCGGATGTCTTGGAGATCCCGAGAGTATCAAGTGGTGTCTATTAGGTTATAACTTCAGTCTTGATAATAGCCTATACCAGCCATAAAACTGAAACTTTTCTTATAGGCTATGTAGGCTAGGCTACACTCTATTGATGTGACAGTTCTCCTTTGCAAGAATATGCTACACATTAAGAAACAAAACAATAAATCGTAAATGCTTCAATGTAACAAAATATTTTTTGCTTCACATGATCTGACATGCATATATTTTCAAACGGTGTAATTTCCTCCTGCGTTTTCACTTGCTGAGTCGTCTAAGTAACCTACATACAGTTCCTCAAAATTATTTTGTATGGTTAACTGTAAATATCTTTAATCCCTTCGATTTGTCAAAACAAGGCGATGATAATTTCTGATAATTACTTTCATAATAAGGGATTAATGCATGGATTATTTCATTGCTATTTCGCTTTAAACTACTAAATTGTGGCCGGTATTTTCGCGGTCAAATGGAGGTTAAATATTTGCTGTACATTATTTAGTGATTTGAATACCACATAATATTGTATTCTGGTCTGTGTGTCAAGGGACCATTTTTACCATATCTTTCTTGTTGTATTTAGTCAAGCAAAGGAGGCATATACAAGGCCATTACAGACTGCCTCTTGTAATTTATGGTGTCAGTTCCACTACCGAGTTCTCGATATATATATATATATATATATATATATATAATGTATAATAGCCTATATGTATTGTGCAACATACACTTTTAGAAATAAAGATTATTTAATGACTCTTTACAACATCATTGGTTAATAAAGATGTAATAAAGATGCAAAGATGCACTCTTCTAATAAAGATGCATTTTGTCAATACGTTTTTTGGATGTTTTAGAAACATTTAGACTGTTAATTTTATATATATTGTATGTATTTATTTTTTAGGTTAACATTCTAATGTTTCTAATATTATAGTTTTGTAAATAAAATCATACTTTTGTAAATAACTAGTAATGAAGGTTTCCTGTGACAACAGTCAAATTACTCTAATTGGAACCTTTACTTTTTTAGAACCTCTTAGGATTTTCCGACATGCTGTAAGATTTTAAATTGAGCAATTTTTTTTTTAGCACAGATGCTTGATTTAACTTGTTCATCCGTTCAACAATTATCCGTTTTTCAAAGCCCCTCACATTTTCCGAGACCAAATCAACCCACTGATTTGAATTCTGAATCAAAGGACGTATTGCATTATAAATACTATCTGGATTTTTAAAGTTATTTAAAAAAAGTTTTTAAACTTATTTTTTCTCACTTTAATGTCAGCCATTTATATTTTTACTTAAATTCTCAAGTAAGATATTTTTATAGGGAATACTTTAAGAACTCAAATTCTGCTGTCATTAGTAATTTTGACATGCAGCAATATGAAACAATATTTTTGAATGGGATTGTAACATGACATGCAACAGAATTTCCCAATATTGGTGCACTTGACATTTTTTACAGCATGGAATGAGTTTCACGGCCTCCCAAGGCATTTATTCCACTGAGCCGTTGAGTGTATGTGCTGGCTGCTGTCTTTCCCACATTCACTGACAGGTTTGATCCATGCCTCATTGGTGTGCTTGGATTAGCCCTGTACAACTCTATGGATGCCAACAGATTAAACAGACCTCAATGAAAGTAGTAGTGTGTTTGAGACAATCTATCAGGTTATCATGCTTCCTAAGATAAAAAAAACCTTTTTAAATCAGAGCAACTATGGCCGATGCAGTGGTGAAATTGTTGCATGTGTCTGATATGAATGGCATGCTGGGTACCAGATTTTTTTTTTTTTGACATCCACAGTGACAATATTAATATATTTAATCACCAATTAAAAGGAAGAAATGTATTTAAACTGATATGAGTGAAGATGCACTGTTAGAAAAATACATTAGGTCTCAGGCACAGAGTGGGCCTCTCTCTCTCTCTTTCTCTCTCTCTCTCTCTCTCTCTCTCTCTCTCTCTCTCACTTGCTCGCTCAGTCATATGTAGCACTGTGCCCACTCAGCAAGTGCAGGCCTATTCCACTTCCATCTGCATATGACCTCACTGGAGCTGTTTGTTTAACCCTTCTTCCAAACCAACATAATTGCACGCTACTGCAATCTTGCATGCTGGATTCGGAGTTAACATTAGAGACATAAATATTTTTCACTTCTTTCTTCTATTTATATTATTTATACTTTCTACCATCCTTTGTTTCTTACCGTTCTGATTATTCCTGACATATTTGAATACATGTGCCAGTCTAAGATTAAAAACATAGCACTAGTCCTGTATTAATTTCATTCACTGAACCTGCCCCGGCAACTCTCATTGTGAACTTATTCCAAATCTAAATGTATTTTTTTCTTCTTCAGTGTTCCTGTCCGTGAACATACACAAATTGCAGTACATCAGTTAAAAAAAATGGGTGTGTTTGAAAAATAAACTGAACAGGCTCTGTGGTATTTCAATGGTGCCAGACTGGACTTGCTGTGGCATTAAAAACAGAATATCCTAGTATTGATTAGCAGGCTGGCTCAGGGCATTGCTGTTGGGCCTGTCCACTGGAGTGAGTCTCATGTGGGCTGTGGGGACGGACTGGAGGTAAGGTGTGGGGGCGAGTTAATCTCCCTGAACTGGGGCAGATGTTGTTGACGAGCCCATATTAAATCAGCTCCCGCCGTGGGAAAATGGCATCCAATCCTTACGGGGTCAGGACTTTGAGCTGACCCTCACAGTCTCTTCCGACTTCAGAGAGCTGTCCATTCTCCTGCACTTTATCTAAGAGACAGGCTCACCTCTCCTGCCTATGTCCATTGTCTCGTGCTACTATTGTATGTTTGCTGTTCTTGTACACGTAAACCTAACCTCTTCCTCTTCTTGCAGCACGTGTCACAATTTTGGTTCCTCTCTGTGTTTTATGTTCATGTATTAAATGTGTTGATGCCTTGTTCACTTTAGTTTCACTTTTCTCTTTAGTTTACACCAGTCTCAATATTTGACTCTATTATTTGCACTCAGCACTCTTAAAAATAGATTACAAATTATATTACTTTTTTTCCTGCAGTGATGCAATTTTGGGTTCCCCAAAGGACCTTTCATGGAACAGATCTTAAAAGAGCATTTTTTCAACTTCTAAGTAATCCGAAGGACATTTTTTTCACTGTCATAAACCTTTTATACAATGCAAAGTTTCCAAAGATGTTTAAGGTTCTTCATGGAACCATCAATGCCAATAAAGAACCCTAATTGTTTAGTAAAGAAACTCCAAAACAGTCAGGCAGTTTGAATGTGAATGCCATTTTTTAAATATGTGTATATCAGATCAGGTCATACGTTTTAGATATGAGCAGTGTCAGAATTATTTAACATTTAAATATTATATTACAATTACAAATCATGTCTAGGTGAATGTGCCAACTTGCTTCTCTTCTCCAATGGTTCTGATGTTTATTGGTAATTATAGCCATGGTTGAATCTCCATGGCATTACACAACCACCAAGAATGTAGAGTGGGAGGTTTAAAGGGTGGTTGCTGCTCCAATTCAGGCTTGGCCCTGCAGTCCACGTGCAAGTGATTGCATTGAAGTCAGCATAGAGTAAATAATTCTAATTAATAGAGTCCTAATATAAATGGTCTGACTCTAATGAAAAGACTGTGGCTTTATAGAGGAAGGAACAGTTTAAACTTTAAGTAGGTGATATTGTGTTGTAATTTGATTTGTCAAAAACTTTTAAGTAATGTTTCACAATGCCAATCTCTAGACCCTTTACATTCATATGTATGTATTTAAAATATTTAATGTATATGTATGTAAAATATGTAATATTTTATAGAGGTTTAGGTTGTTTGAGCCAATATCCAGAAATTCCATTTCTATGTTCCTTAAATTGCTGTCAGCACATTTCCCACAGCTAATCACCAGTTACAATAAAACTTTAACCTTTCTCTGTTGCCACCAGTCAAGGCCACCCTTCGTTGATGTTAAACGCTGCACATTTGTAGTATTTGGGGTAGAGTTTATTCATTAAATGATTCCCCGGAGCTTCTGTTGTCAATCACTCTGAGAAGAGGTGGCCTGAAGGGGAATTAGTCATTATGATATTTCAGTGAAACCCCTCGTAGAGCCGTGGAGCCTTAACTGAGAGTATGGAAATTTCCCTGAATGTGGAACTACCCTGCCCTTAACGTCTGCACTGCTCTCTTGGGTGGAGCAGGTACAGTGAGTTTCTCTGACGCAGGACGGAAACAGGTTTTAGGGTGCCTGTCTCTAACCCAGCCTCTCCAAGATGGAAGTGGGTGGAGTATGAGTGACACTAGGGCAGATGGCACCGTTTTAGGGACATATCGAGCAAGAGGAAAATGTCAGAGGTTGTCTTTCACAGATTATTTTATTCAACCTGATCTCATCAGAAAACAATTTTATGAGCTGGCAATTTCATATGAATTTTTACAACGTGATTCGCTTTGAAATGTGCTATTTTTAGAAAAAAAGTAATGATGAATGTCCTAACCTGTAAGCAGATTGTATGAATTCATATGAATTAGCCACAGTTTCACCAAAACATAAAGCAGTTTTGAATTGCCAAGAGAGTGGGTTGGTTGAGTATCAACTTCTAAACTGTCTTAAATTCCTTTTAGAGAAATAAATATGGACATAGAAGAAGAAAGTTGTTTTTGTACAGTAAGAGTATAGAATATAGTAAACTAACATGGAAAGCAGAGTTCAAATCATTTTGGTCATAAAGGAATTTGCTGAGATATATCTGTCTCTTGCCGTTTTAGCTGACTACCGATGACTTCAAGATTTCTTCTGAAATTCTAAAGGAGACATGTGAGACTATAAGGGTATTTCCCTCAGGGAAAAAAACCCACCTGAGAAGCAGAAAACTTCAATAATTAATTTGCCTTCTATTTAAAATAACACTAACTTCTCATTTGGGAATTTTCTTTATGGAAACTTTTGAACCAGATCTTTATAGAGTCCACATATTTTGTTTAATAGTTGATAAGTGATGCACAACCTATATGTGCAATGACAGTGAAAGCAGTTGGGAAAGTAGAGACAGTACGTGCAGTAAAGAGTTTAAGGGGTTGGGGGCAGGGATGTGAAACTGGGGAGATTAGGTCTCTCATCTAGGACACAGATATTGATTAGTGTAGGTTAGGTCATTGAGAAGAAACAGAGATTGACAGATGAACAATAGTCTTATGCCTGCGTGATGACTCCTTGTCATGTCTGTAATGTCAATGAGGTTTTGAGGATGCTTGGAAAGTACGTACATTAGTCCAACTCACCAGACATTCTCACCAATCCCTCTCTTTTTTAACCCTCTGTGTTATTGGTGAATGTCTTCACTCAGGAGAAAATCTTATAACTCTCCATGTGCATAGAAATAAGACCCTACGCAGAAGTGCCTCACTTGTTTATTGATTAGTTGCCATTGTCAGTCAGTCAGTTCTCTGAAAGATGTGTATTTGTGTGCCAAAGTCTCATATTAGGGCACGTCAGGAGGGGTCTAAAAACGTAATTCTTGTTTCCCTATATATGCTTCTTTTTCTGTATCTGTGCCCCACTCCAATTCCTTTCACTTCTGTTTCAGTGGGTGAGATATTTCAGTCAATAAAAGAATGATAATGAGCCTCAATGTTTTGGCATTTCTTTTCATTAAAGGGTTAAAGGGGTCATTTCCCAAACCTCATTCTTGAACTTTTTTTTTTTTACTGTTTTTGTCTCTACAATGACAGCAAGTGAAGAACAATCTAAGGACCAAAACAAGTGACTCCAGTGACTTTCATTATATGGACAAACATTTCTTTTTTCTAAATATCTTCTTTTGTGTTCCTCAGACGAAAGAAAGTCATAAAGGTTTGGAACGACACGAGGATAAATGATGACATAATATTTATTTTGGAATGAACTTTCCCTTTAATTTACTCTAGACGTAAAGCACAATAGCATAAGAGCATAAGCATATTGCATTTAGGCCATAATACAATAGAATTTAACAAAAGACAGATGCTTGGTTCTATTTGTTTTGATATTTCATGTCATAGTCAGTCACCCAGCATTGTGTCCTGCTCTTAAGTATTGTCCTCTTTGGTGAGTCTCAATCACAATCGTATAATATGATATTTTGAAATGCTTTAAAGACACTTGCATACATCAACAGCCTTATTATTTTGTCCACTCCAGCCTGTCACTCACATCAGCACTCAAGAGTCTATTAGCATGTGAGTGAGCTTGTAGAAAGATCAGTTGGTGTAGTTGGTGTGACTAGCTACTTACAAGAGTGAGAAGGAACACCAATTAATGAGCAGTAGCCAAAGATAACGTAAAATAAACAAAACCCAGCATAAAAAGCCCAGAATCCCATTTTTCTTCTCATTTTGGCCGCCTTTCATCTCACTGAGTGTTGTGTACGCCGATGTTGACTGCGCCTACAGGCCTCACTTGTCAAAGTTTTTTAAAGCTTTTTCAAAGCTCATTAAAATGCCCTGTTTCGTGGGAAACCAATCTTGGCTTTTAACTGTGGGTTAAGGTGATATCCTTTTCACCAGTGCCTTGAAAATGCTCTCTGTAGGTCAAATGAGACGTAAAGCTCTGAAACGCGCACTTTGTCCCACGAGTCGAACCCGAAAAAGTTCATTCGCATCCCTCTCTCCAAACCCCCGGCAAATATCACACCTCAGATGCATAAACATGCTTGAGGTCCACACATCAAGCCACGCAGGGGGCCTGGCCGGCTATAGAGCCGCACTGTGACACCAATCAGGAATGATGGCAGCCCCTTTTGTCATGCTAACAGGAATTGCCTCTTCTCTTATTCAAATGCTCTCCTTCTCTTTCTCACTCCCTTCATCCCTCTCTCCTTTTCTCCTTCCTCATGGGCCATGTAAATCCATACTTAGGGAGTTTGAAAAAGAGGGAGAGCGAACGAGAGAGGGAGTGAGAACTACCTGTCCCCAGAACCGTTGATCGGTGGGCCTCTCTCTTGGGGGTCAGCGTGGCTCTGCAGTGTCGAGCTGTTTCCATGCCCAGCCGAGCGCATTTCATATTCAAATGCTCCAATCAGGCCTGTGACCTGCGGGGGGCTTTTTTACAGCCCGGGCCTTGGGTCAGCGGGTCAAGATGGTGATTTAATAGCCAGGGCGATGGGAGAAAAAAGGGAAAGGAGTGATTTAGTGACTGAATGAGTGATAAAAAAAGCCTTTTTCTTAAGTTGTTTTGTAAATGCGAGTTTGCATCAGTTTAGCGCTTTTCTATCTTCACTTGATTTAGGCACCTGTTTGCCCCGTTAAAATCGCTGAGGATGTGTCAAGAGTGACAAAGGTTTAAGGTCCTTCTGGTGTGGTGTGTTATGGGGCAATCTTACCTGAGCATCTTGTTATTCATGTCTCGACAGGTGTGTTTCACTGCAAATTACATAGAGCTGGTGTATATGTGTAGGCTTGTTGTCATGTAATAATTATTCTGGAGACTGTCTTGACTGCATGTGAATGCTGAATAGAATTTGATGTTAAGTTATCATTATTTAGTACACGTCTGACATATGATGGTTTGCCCTCTGGCGTACATTGTGGATTATTCTTTTTTCTTTCTTTTCTAAAAAATAAAATAAATAGTACGGCAATTTACAGTTAAAACCCAAGGACCAGATATGTCGAAATGAAGACCAGGAGTCAGAGATGAGTTCAATTAATAATAAAAATTTTACTTGAAGAAAATAGTTTGCAATTTCATCAGCAGAAGTCAGCTTCAATACTCTCGACGGAGTTCGTAGGCCGCCCCCGTACAACTCAAAATCAACCACAGTTATACCCTGACAGAGGATACTAATTGCGTCAATACATAAGTCAACAAAATTCTGATTGGTTCCAAAACCTAGATAAACTCTCCAAAGACGTATATCTGATACACTGGACACTGGCAATTGATCGTTTGTCCTGGGACTGTCTGAGCTTCTCCCTGTGCAGACAGATACTAACACACATACACAGAGAACTTATCTAAAATTCAAGGCTTTCTAGCACTGGCGAGTGTCTTATCATTACGGTTGGATACACACACATAATATGTGGACATTAATCTTGAGGAAAAGAAATACAGGGTAGAACAGGATTCTTTAATATCTCATAAGCGCACATAAGGTTACATATTTCACTCTTGCCATAACTTGATTAATAGTCAAACAAGAAATCATGTAATAATATAATTAATATCAGTATGAAGGATTTGGCAACTCGGCATCCACTCCTTCAAAATAAATAAGAATAATACTAGTGTAAACCTCTGGAAAAATAATTATCCAGAAACTGAGAAAAAATGTTTATAGTCAAGAAATCAGATTGTTTTATTTTGTTTTGTTTGGCATTATTTAATTTTTTGCTATTTTTATTCTTTTAAATTACTTCATTATTAATCAGAATAATGAAAATGATAATATAATTAAAATGTCCTTAATTATGTGCTAGTATTATTTTCATAATTTTTTATTTGAACTATTTGTATTTTTCTTTCAAAGTGAAAACAATAATTGTGAAAACAAGATTAAAGTAATTAAAATGATAAAACAATTAAATGTTCTTGAAGTATGAGATAATGGAATGCAATACTACATGTTTAGCAAGTTGCTCCAGGTTTTCTATAATCTTCTCTAGACCGTCCTAAATATACTCTAATATGTGAAGGGCTGATGGTGATGGGTGTTTAGACGTCTCTTGATTGGGAGTCATTAGTATTTAGCTTAAGTCCGTTGAGATGTAAAAGAGGCCTGTGTGTGAGAGCTGCACGGCCTGCTGAAGCTCAGTAGAACCCACCTCAGTGACTGACAGGTGGGTCAAAGTGTTTTCCAAACATTTTAAAAGTTTATAACTAAATTTATTTATTTTGCTATCTAATTATTTGCACTTACATTATTTGAATGTTTTTTTCTGCACAGAACTATGACCTTTTTTGAGTCCCGACAGGTACAGGTTTGTCACTGCTCATGTAAAATTGTTCTTGATAATTACTACAAGGACTTTCTTAAAAATCCTTTAATACTCCACAAGCAGCATATTAAGGATTTAATGCAGTTTGACAGAGCTCAAAGGATTTGTGCTCTAGACCCTCAAAGGCTTCCCGAATGTCATAACCCTTTGTGTAGAGCTTTTAATGGAAAGGACTGCATTGTAATGAAGCAGAGAGAATCACTAAACACTCTGGGGATGAGAACCTGATTTTCATTGACTCTAAGCTGAAAACAACCATACAGTTCCAAAGAACTGTATTTTACTATTTAGATCATAAATACACTTCTCTCTAACTGAAATGATGACTAGAGCTTTTGGGTTATAAGTATTATTTTGTAATAGTCAAGTTTTTATTATTAAAGCTCATATATAAACAACAACAAAATTAGCAAAATCTAAATTGCACACCATACATACACAAGATATAAAAAAATGAAAGACAGTAACACTTTCCAATAAGGTCTTAATAATGTATCGCTAAATGTTTAAATTAACTTTAAGATTAATAAATTCTTTAGGAGTATCCTTAATTATCCTATATTTCTATTATTTGTTGCTTGGAGAAATTTTGTTCATATAATGTGAATATATTTAAAATGTATACATTATAAATTATATTTAAACATACACTACCATTCAAAATCTTGGGCTCAGTAAGATGTTTAGTCTCATAGGCTTAGCAAGGCTTCATATATGTGATTAAAATAGCAGAAACAGTAATATTGTGAAATATTATAAGTCTTCAGCGTCACATGATCCTTCAGAAATCATTCTAATATGTTGATTTGCTGCTCAAGAAACATTTGTTATTATTTTCAAAACTGAAACCTGTTGTGCTCCTTAATAGTTTGTGTAAACCATGATACATTTCCTTTTGGATTCTTTGAAGAATAAAAAATTCAAAAGAACAACATTTATTTGAAATACTCTTTACTAGGGGTGTAACGGTACATGTATTCGCACCCGACCGTTTCGGTACAGGGCTTTCGGTACGGTGCACGTGTGTACCGAATGCAATATTTCGTTTGCGGAACATAGGTACATTTTCATGTTTCCAAACAAACATATTAAGTGGCGGAAGTCTCCGCGTTCAGCGCAAATCCCTCCCTGCAGCTGATTCTAATGCCGGTGACACACTGGATGCGTGGCGTGAGCGTGGCGTTTTAGCTGTGTGTCAGTAACGTGATGGCTGCTTCGCGTTTTCTGTGTCTTTACACACCAGAATCGTGCCTGACGCGGCGCTGGCGCACTGCTGCTACTGTAGAGCCCCTTTCACACTGCCATTCCGGCAGATACACGGGTAAAGTGTTCCAGCAATTGTTCCCGCTTCATCACTTCGACACGGCATTAGATCTGGCTTTTGTTCACACAGCGCTTGTCCCGGGTCGAACCCGACAATGTTACTAGGTCCCCGACCCGGGTTCAATGTCGGAATCAATCCCGGGACGTGGTTGCTTTCACACAGAAGGCGACCCGGCAATGTTCCGGCAATATGCCTGGTCTGACGTGCAGTGTGAAAGGGGCTTAGGTGACATAGAGGGAGACCGCCGACAGACCAGGATCTTGTCTTCATGACAACAATATCTATACTTCATGTTGAGCATAAATATAAAGCCTACTGATAAAGGACACCGTCAACAGTATTGACGGCAAAATAGACTATGTTTTACAGGTGCAATATGCCAGTGTGTCACCGGCCTAAGGTTTTCAAAAGGCATCACGCGAAAAACGATTGTAATTCAAACGCAGCTCCCGTCGGCATTTAAACAGACATTTGCTCTTAATTCCGATTGGTCCAACACAATAACGAAATCTGAGCAGGTCTAAAAACTGAAACTGTTCATGCTGCACTTTACACTTTGGAAAAGTTATATATTTTTTAAATATGAGCAGGCCTACAAGCTGGGATTGGTAATGCTGCACTGTAATCATAGTTATTTATTTATATTTTTCATTATATTTTATTATATGATATTGGTTTGAGACTGAGAGTATTTTATTTAGTGGAGAACTTTGCAGCAGTATTTTATTTCTTATTCTTTTTTTATTTTATATATTTTATTAAAAAGTATTTAAAAAAAAATGTAAACAAAATGTAAACAAACCGAGGTACGTACCGAACCATGATTTTTGCGTACCGTTACACCCCTACTCTTTACTGACTGTACTGTAGCTTTTTATCAATGTAATGTTAGTGTATTAACTGCTTTTGTACTGACCCCAAACTTGTGAAAGGTAGTATAAAATCAAATTATAGCTATAGGTATTTAATCTCTGTCTAAATTGAATTGTACTTTGTTATATTAATATAATAATGTGCCATGAAAAAAAAAATTTTAAGGTCAGACTGCAAACACTTCTTTTCAAAATTTTCCCAAACCACTAGCTCAGTGTTATCCTGTAATATTTCAAATATAACTTTTTTAGTTCTGTTACATGCTAGACCTCCCAGGCAATAATACAAAGTTTTCTCATTGTGTGGTTTTCTCCAGAAAGCCCGTAAAGTCTGAGAAAATCGAACCAAACAAGCTGTCAATTCTGTCATTAGGTGAGAGAGAGAGTCGCTTTGTGATTGGCTGCCCTTCTGCTCCATATTCAGAGGTGCTGAATGAGGCAGAGGGCCGCAGAGAAATTGGTGTTGTAATCAGGAGCCGGCTGTGCTGCCTGATCAGGTATGAAGTCAGCTTCCACCTTCCTCAAAATCTTTCCTCATCTTCCTCTCGTCTCATTCATGTGGAGCCTGTTGTCATGTACTATTACACTACGACCGTGGGCTGTTGATAGCTGGAGAAATGAGACTGCGAGAGAGTTTGTGTGTGGGGTTTGGGGAGTATGAGATGTTAGTGCTAGTAAGTTGGGTGGGGGTACTTTTTTGTTACTAAATTTCTGAACTAATAAAATTCGGATCCCCTTTGGGGGCTATTTACATAAATTTCAATCCCCCCTCCTACAGCCTCCCCAGCTTCTGTCTTTTCCCCCTGAATGTGAAAAAAGAATAGGGCAAAGCAACCATGCCTGTCTGGTCTTTAAGATGTCACTGTGGTGTGAAATATAGGCGAACAAGCAGGGCTTTGAAACTCAAACTGAACCCACCCTCTAACCCCTCACACACACACACACACACACACACACACACACACACACACACACACACACACACACACACACACACATTTACCTTCTGTTGCTCAATCATACAAGTACTTGCACAGAGAGACAACATATCACCCCACTCTCTCTTCATGCTGCCTAGTTGGTGATGCTGTGCCCACTGAGACAGATCCATCTCTGGGGTCATGTGTATGTTCGTGTGAGCATGTGTGACAGTGTGTTTGTGTGTTTAGTAGGCAGGTGGGGTACAGGCACCAGACACAGATGATTGGGACAGGACTGGCAAGGATGCACCTGTAGTCACTCCAGCGTGTGCCAAGGACTCTGGCATCTTTTAAAGTATTGGTCAAAACAATTCATATGGCAATTTATCTTAAAGGGATAGTTCACCCCCACCCCCCCAATAAAAAACTATTTGTTCCAAATCTGTATGGCTTACTTTTTTCTGTGGAACTAAAAAAAAAAGAAGACATTAAGCAAAATATCTCGGTGTTATATCTTTGTCCATATAATGTCTGTTGGACCTTATTGACTTTTATTTTATTGGAAAAAATAGTAAATTATTTTGGGGTAGACCCTCATTTGAGTGAGATGTGTTTTGTTGTTGTTGGTAATGCCAATGCTTAATTCGAAAGAGGCTCACTGTTAATTTTACATAACACAAACACATGTCTCCTTGGATTGATTTATCAAGGGGCGTGAAATAGTTTAATTGTTTCAAATGAACACACTCGCACCCCTGCATTGTGGATTAATTTTCTGACGAAGTCTCTGAGGGCCAGGTCTTAAAATTCCGCATGGGCCCTGTGCCCGGCAGTCACTGGAGAGATAAAGAGAACACATATGTAGCCAGGCTCAGTCACGCTCCAGTTGAGCCATCGCAGCAAAGAGAGTTACAGCCGGCATGATGGGAACACTTGTTTGTTTAGGGTTGTTTTTTCTGCCAAGTGCCATGGTCTGGTCAGATGGTACTTGTTTTGTATGCTCCATCTGTGTATGTGTCTGTATGTGTTTGGTAAGTATCAGGAGCATGGTGAGGGTGGTGGTGGGGGATGGCAGGGTGGCATTAGTCAAACAGTGTTCCTGGCCCTCAGTATCACCCCCCTCCCCCAAGTTCCCCCAAGTTCCCCCCAGCTCAGCCGTGTTCGCTCTCCGGTGCGCAGGCAGAATGCAGCGTCAGGAGCTCAAGCACTGAGCTCCCATTGTGTATGCTAAGCAAAGCGGAATGGCCGGGTGACAAAAGAGGGAGGAGTGGGGCTCAGGGAATACAAAGCCTGGGGGAGGGAAGAGATGGTTTGGTGGGGGGGGGGGGAGGGCGTTCTGCTGCTGAGGGCTAAATAGACCCACTCAGCCCCCCAAACCTCATCCATAACCCCTGTCCTTACCTCCGAAAAACACCCCTCTTTCCCATCCCAACCCCTCTGGAGAAATGGGTGCCCACTATACGGGAAGAGCTGTAAACTTAATAGTCAAGTTTGAAATAAATTTTGCACTGTTTTGAACAGCAAAATGTGTAATGCAAGAAGTCTGAAATGGATCAAAAGTTTTTGAATGACTGACATCTGAAGCAGTGTTGGTTTTGTTCACAGTTTTGTTTAAAAATTATTACAACTTAATATAACTCACAATATGACTTTTGTATATCACAATTACTACTGCAAATACATAATACCGTTCAAAAGTTTTGGGTCAGTTAGACTTTTTTATGAAAGAAAAATTTATTAATGAATACTTTTACTTAGCAAGGATACATTAAATTGATCAAACTTGACAATAAAAATGTATAATATTATAAAAGATTTCTCTTCCAAGCAAATGCTTATATATTTATCAAAGAATTCAGATTTTTATTAGCTTGGTTTCCACAATTGTTTTGAACACTCATAATAATAAGAAATGTTTCTTGAGCAGCAAATCAGCACATTAGAATGATTTCTGAAGGATCATGTGCCACTGTTGACTGAGCAAAAATAAATAAATCACCAACTTCAAACTTAATATTTCACAGCAACTTAATATCTCATGATGTTGATTTTATGATGTTGAGTATTTTGCATGCTTGCATCTCATAAATGTTGGCATTACTCTAGTATACAATATTTGTGTTTGTCAGCTGTGGTTACTGTCTTAAAGTTCAAAATAGAAGTATGCAAAATTTTCTGCAGGACCTGTAATAAATGCCAGTTTACTCTGCCATTTTCAAATATGGCTTCATTGAGAATAACAGATTATTTGACTTGATATTGTTTGGCTTGTGGATTCTGGGACCTCAAGCATACTTAAGTCACTATACCAGTTGGGTCGTGCCTTTCTCAATGATGATGTTCAAGTTAACATCCGAATGGCCTGTAGTCTTGGGGAGCTCTGATTCTGCCCTGTGGACTGGAAGTTCACAAAGCCTGGGGCTAGTCTTTGATGAACCCTCTTCCTCGTTCTGCCCTTCCTCTGCCCTCTCAGATGCAAGGTAACCTCAGCACATCAAAGAGAGGATCCATACAGAGTCCACTTGATGCTATTGCCCCCAAAACACACACTCGTAACCCCCACCTCTCCTTACACACACATACACCGGTCAGCGAATACACTTTACATTTGAAAAAAAAAAAGAAAAGAAAAGAAAAGAATCACCCGTCCCATCTGTGTGGCTATCTACTGGTCTCCTTGCCCTCTGTTTGTCCTGGTGCGGTAGGAAGTGGCTCACTAGGTGACTTTCCCCATCTTTTGTGATGTGAAATGAAAGGGGATGTTTGAATTTGCTGCTATAAGACCCTCGGGGCAACAATTCAGGTGCCCACGACGACGTACCACTGAGATAAAGATGCCACCACCCAAAGGTGTGTATATGTGTTGGGCCAGAGGTGAGCATGAATGTCTCTCGTCAGCCTAGCGTTCTCCCAGCAGGCCTGACCCATGGAGTCATTATCCTTCCAGGTAAATCACCTCGCAATCAGTGTGTCTGAAGCCCCCTGCTCTCCAGATGATTCCCCTGCTGATTGGCCTAACTGGACTCCTGTCTGAGGAACAATTACCCTGCATTGTTTTCTTTATGGCTCATAGATTGAGCTGTTGTTAGCTTTCTTTTGCAGGGAGGAGGCAGCGTGTGTGAGGCCGGGATGTGAGGATGTGCTCTGAGGTTGCTCTCTCTTCGTTTGATAAGAGTAACAGGAAAAGCACAGGCGAGCTTTCATTCTAATGATTTTGAATGAGCTCTTGAAATGGCAAACTGATTTCTTGAACAGGAATTTGTAGCCAAGTTGGTCGAGGTTAGTGTGATGGTGTGAAATGACATTCGGCCAAGTATGGTGACCCATACTCAGAATTTGTGCTCTGCATTTAACCCATCCGAAGTGCACACACACACAGAGCAGTGAACACACACCCGGAGCAGTGGGCAGCCATTTATGCTGCGGCGCCCAGGGAGCAGTTGGGGGTTCGGTGCCTTGCTCAAGGGCACCTAAGTCGTGTTATTGAAGGTGGAGAGAGAACTGTACATGCACTCCCCCCACCTACAATTCCTGCCGGCCCGAGACTCGAACCCACAACCCTTCGATTGGGAGTCCGATTCTCTAACCACCAGGCCACGACTTCCCCTAAAAGTTATGGTCAGATTCACCAATGCCACAACTGGGGAGTGAAATGATCAAGAAATAATTGGAATGTTGTTAGTGAGATTATTTGGCGTTGATGCTAGAAGAGGGCACTACTTAGACACTACTTGCAAATGAGCTTTTATAAGCCTGATTTCCAGTTCCAGTGGTCAAGCCTTTATTTGTTTAGCTGTTTACCCCTACCTAAACACAAGAATATATATTTTCAATGACATTTATGCGCATGTTGGGTTTCTCTTCTATTTTGGTAAACTGGATGAAATTTGATCCTAGTATTCATGATAGACTGACAACAGTATTGAGGTTCTGCTACATCTTACAAAACATTGCTTCTGAGACATACTGTACGGTTGTTCATGTGACGAAGTAGGTTCATATTAAAACAAATATCAATTCTCTCAAAGTCCTTCTTAAGAAACAATTTATTTAATGCCTCTTCTGAATTTTCTAGAAAACATGCAGGGTTGTAATTGGGGGTAGACATTGGGAGACTGTTTAAGTTAATGGTTAACAAGTTAAGGTTTTTCAGTATCATATTTTTAAACTATAACCTCTAATCCTAAAAAATGTCTTCCCCAATTATGTGTGGGGAAAGCCTGAAGAGCCAATAGGATTGTAGGTGAAAGAGCATTTATATGTATATGGAATCCAAAAGTCTTAGATGACCCTGAAAGATCCAGTATTCAAAATCAAATTTAAACATAGAATAAACTGAATATTTTAGACAAACTGAAAAAAAGATTCTGCACTATTCTAGGTCACCTAAATAATTAAATAAGTCACTTTGTAACATGTTATGTAACTCTGTATACAGACGGTCACAGTCAGATGTTCTTGTTTCCACTGAAGCTCAAGATGCTCACAAGATTTTACATTTAAGGTGTGTCAAAAACAACAACAACGTTTTCAATTCATTATTATTTTTCAGCCAAATATAAAAGCATTTTCACTACTGGTTTTAGACATGTGAACCTATATATATATATATATATATATATATATATATATATATATATATATATATATATATAGGTACAATTCTGCTGAATTGTAATTATCTGCATTTTTCTTGCAAGTATATACGCCACAGGACGGGGTGTTTCCACAAAAGGAACAAACAGCGAAGAACTGCTTCAAAGAAAGAGGGTCCATGCATTATTATAAGGATTATATAATGTATACTTTATGAATCTTTTTAGCTCTTTCGTTTTTCATAGGCTCATGAACGTGGGTAGAAAGGTCTTTCTCTCTCTCTGTGTGTGTGTGTGTGTGTGTTCGGAGCAGGGGGCCAGAGGCATTAGGCTGGCTGTGTGAGGGAGTGTGTGCTTAAGGGGGTGCAGAAACCTGAGGCCACTGTGAAGCTGTGGAGACAAAGGGAGATCCACGTGAGACTCAGGCACATGCAGGCTTGGCTTACCTGCTCACCTGCTCTACCTCCTCCATGAACTTTTGGCCCAGAGAGCACAACCTGCAGCCTCTTGTCACTGTAGGCCACACCCTGTCTCCCTCGCTTCCTCTTGCCCCCTCCGTTTCTCCTCTTTCACCTCTCTCTTCTGACCCCTCTATTCTCCTTCTCCATTCACCCCTTCATTTCCCAGCCACTTTTCTTTCCCTCAGCTTCTCTCTCACCATCCTCTCTGTTACGTGTTTCTTTGTTGGTCCGTCCCTCTGTCCACTTCCCTCACTATTCTTCCTCTTCAGAGTCAGTGAACCTCACTCTCTCTCTCTTTCGTAATCCTCAATTCCCCAGCTTACGGCCTTCCTTAACTGTTGCGTTCGCCCCACACTGGACTAACCTGTCTTTCAGGTCTTGTTTGTGGGCAATATCAACTGTAAATTTGCTAGAGAGAGAGAGAGAGAGAGAGAGAGAGAGAGAGAGAGAGAGAGAGAGAGAGATGAAGAGGTTGTGTTGGGTTTGGGCTCCTAGGTGGGGTTAAAATGCCACACAGCTGAGCAAACCTGGGCCACCACAACAACATCTTGTGTTTTCTTTTTTAATCCACACTTTCTCTCGGCTGTCTGTTTGAGGAAGGAGTAGGAGGAGGAATTTACCAGACCCATTATGGGAAAATAATAGACTCTGAATGCTGATGGCTTTCTCTCTTTGTTAGTCTTCACCTAGAATACATGAGGCAGGGCGCAGACATCACAAACACTGAGCTTCTGCATCTGGTTCACATGAAAGGCCTGTGTATGGCTGGTGTAAACACGCCATGAATGAAAGGCCAGATTGACATCACGCTGCTTTGAAGTATTGTACGGTAAGTTTGAAAGTTGAGGAAGTTTAGGATCACCATCCATTCACAAGAGATTATTGCTTTTTTAGATTTATACCTTTCATTTCTTTTCTTTTTTTTTTTCTTGAAGAAAGCAAAGGATTTTGGAAATATCAAAGCTTGCCTGTCTGTCTGTCTGTTTGAATATCTATTTATAAACAGTGTATCAAATTAGAACGTGTGCACATTTGATACCACAGTGTTTAACCACAGCTTGTCTGTCTGTCTGTCTGTCTCTATCTATCTATCATCTGACTGTTTCTATCTATCTATCTATCTGTCTGTCTGTCTGTCTGTCTGTCTGTCTGTCTGTCTGTCTGTCTGTCTATCTATCTATCTACCTACCTACCTACCTACCTACCTACCTACCTACCTATCTATCTATCTATCTATCTATCTATCTATCTATCTATCTATCTATCTATCTATCTATCTATCTATCTATCTATCTATCTATCTATCTATCTACCTACCTACCTACCTACCTACCTATCTATCTATCTATCTATCTATCTATCTATCTATCTATCTATCTATCTATCTATCTATCTATCTATCTATCTATCTATCTATCTATCTATCTATATATAGTCTTTCTCTCCTCTGTCTCTCTGTCTATCTGCTTGTCTACCTGTCTATAATCAGCCAAAAATAGGAACAAGATCACCATTAACATACAAGCTAAATGCTATAGAGAGAGTTAAACTGGGTTTAGTCAGCATGGTTATTTAATTATTTTTTTTGCAGTTAATTTATGGTATACTTTACTTAATTTAACAGAACAAACATAGTACAAACAATATGGTTTCCACAAAATGTAGCCTGTGAATCTCTCTGTTTGGGTGTGGGTCATTTCCTGATCTTTCTGCAGGTGGAGGCCTGACAGACGTGCCAGTCCTGTTGCCAAATTGTCCTCCACCTCAGCCTGCAGACATGGCTTAATACTCACACACACACACACACACACACACACACACACACACACACACACACACACACACACACACACAAACACAAACACACACTCATCCAGACTTACACATGCATACTTATTTCAACCTCATCTTTAAAATCACTCAAATCATGCACCCGTGCCACAAACACAAATACTCACCACCTACAAAGGCTGCTGAAAGCATGCATGATTGCCAGCCTGTCAATCACATTTATATGTCAACTATCTCCCATGATTCCCAGGCTGTCACAAATGATCTCACACAGACCTGTTTGTGCATTAAGAACATCACACAAGAATGCAGATACTCATACATAATATGTAGATTTAGGTAACTATTTTTAAACTCTTCTTGTCACTCTCTCTCTTACGTGCGCGCACACACACACACACACACACACACACACACACTTCTATTACATAAAACAGCTTACTCAACCCCTTTTCCCCCACCGCAGTCATGTATGAAAGATGAGTGAGAGCTCACATGTTCCTGTCAGAATCCTGATTTTAGAAATCACTCTATCAACAAATCTCACTCTCTTTCCTCATACGTCACAGCACGTAATGAGCAGTGCGTGAGGAGAGCCCATGTTGTAATTGCATGTGAGATACCTGTTCAGGGTGTTCTCACACTGAAAAAGACAAAGAGAGAGTGTAAGGGGAAGGCTATGCTTACAGCACTGAGTGTTATTCCTCTCGCTTGTTTACCATAATAATATACAGTGTTGGGGTTACGCTTTACAAGTTATGCGAGTTACGTAATCAGATTACTTTTTTCAAGTAACTAGTCAAGTAATGCATTACTTTTTAATTAACAAGAGTACTTTTTCCAAATAAATAACGCTAGTTACTTTTTTTCCCCAATTTATTTATTGATAGAGAAATCTGTTACTTTAGTTCCAATTATATATAAATATGCATTACAGTTTTTCTCGATTGGTTTGGCTCATTTCTTGAAACCGAGATGACATTCTCAAAACCATAAGGTCATTTGGCCAAACAGTCTTACAGTTCTGCTCAACATTATAGCTCACTAGCAAAATCAAATATCTTTCCCCAAACTCTTCTTCCATGCTTCAAAAGCAGATTCCTTTCCCATATAAAAGGTCAGTACAGTCAAAATAGCACAGATCCTTCTCAATTGCCTTGGCACATGTGCATTCATTTAGTGCTTTTGTCAAAATAATCTGGATGGTTTAGCACAACACCATGGATCCCCTGCAAAAGCTCATATCTCTCCCAAAACAGTTTATCCATGTGTCAAAACTAAATATCCTTCTCATATAAATAGTCAATGCCCCCAAAATGCATTATACCTTTGGCATTGTTTAAGCACTGCAAGTCAAAATGCTTAGACGTTTTGTCACTGAGGCACAGGACTAGCAACAGAATACCACTATGAATAAAACTAAAAGATTTTACAGTAAAATCAGCCTCCAATAAACCACTCATACTCAAGGAAACTGTAAACATTTTTATTCGTACAAAGAAATATTAACATTAGAGAACATACTGTGAAAAGAAAACATATACAGGATTCTGTAAATGTGAACAGTTATAAACACAAACAAAAAAAAAAACTCTAGCCTACCATACTGTAAATAAAGTTTCAGAACTATAGTACAGTAATATTTTCAGTGGTCGCCATTGTCACCCTCTCTTTCCTGGCCACCATCCTCATCCTCCTGGCCATCGACGCGCTGCTCTCTGTTAGGCCATAAATTCTCATCCACATCGCAACGGATATTTTCTCTTGCGATGCAGCGAGGGAAGAAACGGCGTAAATGTCTCAACCATCCCCTACATTGATCCCCTGTGAAGTCCTCACATGCAGCATCCATTGCATGCAGCAGGGCCCTCTGGTCTTGAGCCTGATGCTCATACACCCTCCACCTCAAAGCTGAAAAAAACTCCTCAATTGGATTTAGGAAAGGAGAGTAAGGTGGAAGAAACTCCATTAGCATCCGGGGATGGGTGGTGAACCAGGTTCTGATGCGTGGGCCACGGTGGAAGTTCACATTATCCCACACAATGACATAATGTGGTAGCTGAGGTCCTTCTTCACCTCTCTCATTTTCCGGGATCAGATCAGTATAAAGGTGGTCCAAAAAATTGAGGAGCTTTTGTGTATTGTAGGGCCCTAAACTGGGAATGTGTGTGGCCACACCTCTTTCTGATATAGCGGCACACATTGTTATATTTGCTCCTCCCTGGCTTGGGACATCCACAGTGGCTCGGTGGCCAATGATGTTATGGCCACGCCTTCGACCTTTGGCCAGGTTGAAGCCAGCTTCATCAACGAACACTAGGTTGTGAGAGGTTCCGTTGCCTTCTAATGCCATTATTCTCTACAATAGAATACAAATAAATCTAATCAGTCAAGTAGAGACAGATACTGCAGGGAGGATCTAAAGTACTGTAAAAAGAGGGAGTGAAAAACTGAAGACTATTTCTAGGCAAAATGCTCTAGTCACACAAAGCTGGATTCTGAAGGTAAAAAGGATAAAGCAAAACAAAAAAAAGTGGTAACCATGTCTTTCTGTAATAGTGTTACAATGATAGACAACCAGTAGTTGACTTACATGCACATACTGGTACCGCAGCTCTTTCACTCTGTCAGAGTTTCTCTCAAATGGTACCCTGTAAATCTGTTTCATGGTCATCTGATGTTTCTTCAATACCCGGTCTATTGTGGAGATGCTGATAGAGTTTATATTTTGGAACATTACATTGTCTAGAAGGATTGCATTACGAATCTGTCTCAGTGTGATGGCATTATTTGCAATGACCATGTTGCATATTTCTCGTTCTTGTTGTTCATTTAGAAGTTTTCTTCTGCCACCCACTTGAGGCTGTCGTCCAATCCTAGACATACAAGTCAAAGGTCAACACTGTAAATTTGTTACAAAATGAGTTACCAATGTAATTGTACTGCTGTTTTATGGTACTAAAAGTGTGATGCACTGCACAGTGACTGGAATACTATTCACAGTATTTTCTCCATTTTTTTTTCTTTGTCATTTTTATAGTATCATATAACATCACATGAAGATATTACAGTACTCTAGGCCTACACACACACCAACACTGAATAGTTCAATAGAATAGTTCTGTACCTGTTTTCCCTGCGAAAGGTTTGGATGATGGAGGAGACTGTAGACCGAGGCACATTAGGCTGCACTCGGCGACCTGCCTCTGCCATTGTGAGGCGATGGTTTATAACGTGGTCAATAAGGGTGGCCCGGATTTCATCTGGGACATCATGGTGCCTCCGTGCTCCTCGGCCTCTTCCCCCTATTCCTCCATGTGTTCTCACTCCTCCTCTTCCTCTTCTTCCTCCTCTTCCTCGAGCAGGAAGTTGCTGTTGTACTTGGCGAGGTGCTTCCATGTTCACACTGCAAATGAAACTGGCCCCGGGCCAAGCTCTGTCTATATACTTTTGGCAGCAGTCATAATCATAGACAACACCTGTCAGGTAACTAAACAAACTGTTTGATTGGTCATCTGAGATGTGGGAAACTGCTCCTTCGTTAGTTCTAATTTCACCTGATTGATTGTCAAGTACTGTCATAAATTTATCAAATGTTCCAAGAAATTCTTTCATGGTATTATATCTTTGACTAATTTTGACAGTTGAACAGACAATTGTGCATATGATGACTTACACAATGAAACCATGCTGATATGTTTTGGAGAGAGTAACCATTTCACTGAAAAATCAACTAATCAGTTTAGATCAGCAAGATCTATTTATTTGGAAAATGTGCTAAATGTGGGCTCATTGTGCTAACTGTAGCTACTTGTATATAATCATTTGAAAAAAAGCACAGAGTCACTTGAGACATGTACTAAAGCATTTGCAATTTGATAAAACCAATGAAAAATGACATTCTGTTGTGAACAATTGCAAGGTGGTTTGGAGATTTGTCCATGTTATTTTGAGAATGTCATCTCGGTTTCAAGAAATGAGCCAAACCAATCGAGAAAAACTGTAATATCACTCACTCACTCACTCACAAAAAAAACACCAAAAAAAAAAACAGATTTAGTATTCCTGAAAATGAATAAAAATAATGCATCTCAGATTATGACTCAAACCTGCAATAATTAAATGTTAAACAGCACAAATATCCTTTATGTATTTAATCCCATTCTATAAACCAATGTCTTTGCTTCTGATCTTCGATGATCCAGCTCAACCATAGTAATAAGCAAAAAATACTCTAGACAAACATTTGTGTGTCTTTTTTTTATTGCTGAAGTGTGTTGAAATTTCTTCTTCTGCATTCTACTGTACAGACAATTTACTTTCCCTTCAGCCTGAGGCTTATTAATTTCACTTTGTGTGTAAAAAGGCTTTTTTATTTGGTAAAAATATAACTTTTTTATTTTAAAAACAAACAAACAAGCCCTGTCCAGATTTAAATGGTAAATGGACTGCATTTATATAGCGCTTTCAACAGACCCCATGGTCATCCAAAGCGCTTTACAAATTGCCTCACATTCACCCATTCACTCACTCATTCATACACCGACGGCGATGTCAGCCATGCAAGGCGCCATCCAGCTCGTCGGGAGCAGCTGGGGTTAGATGTCTTGCTCAAGGACACCTCGACACTTGGTCAGGTGGAGCCGAGGATTGTACCACCAACCTTCCGGTTTGTAGACAACCTACATGAACCACTGAGCCACTGCCGCCCCTTAAAAAGTAACTAAGTAACGTAATAAGTTACTTTTTTATGGAGTAACGCAATATTGTAATGCATAACTTTTAAAAGTAACTTTCCCCAACACTGATAATATCTATATGCCTAATAACATATGCATACGTATATACAGAGTCAAAAGTGTAGAATAATTAAGACTTATTAATGTTTTTAAAAGTTCTCTTATTCTCACCAATGCTGCATTTATTTGATCAAAATAGTAATATTATTTTACAATGTATTTTTACAGTGAAATTTTATCATCATCATTATTATTATTATTAAATTATAATGTAATATTACAATTTAAAATGTTTTCTATTTGAATATATTTTAAAATGTAATTTATTTATTTCTATTTCAAATAACTGCTCTCTTGAACTTTCTATTCATCAAAGAATCCCAAAGAAACAGTTTCCACATAAATTTCAAGCAGCAAAAATGTTTTTTAACATTGATAATAAGAAGAATTATTACTACTTGAGCACCAATGATAAATGATAATAACTGAGCACCATATCAGCATATTAGAATGATTCATGTGACACTGAAAACTGGAGTAATAATGAAAATGTAGCTTAACCATCACAGGAACAAATTAAAACAAATATTTATATGAACAGTTATTTTTCAATTCTAGTAATATTTCACAATATCACTTTATTTTTGATCAAATAGATGCAGCCTTGTTTCGAAAACATTAATATGTATATATTTATTATTATTTAAATATTATCTGTATTTAAATATAAGAATTTAACAAACAGAGATATACTGTAGTAATAATAATATTGCACTGTAAAATAAAAAAATGGTGTATTTGATAATAATAATAATGTAATTTTATATTATATATTATATATTTTATATTATATATATTTATATAAATATAAATATATTTGCCCATACATGATGTAACCTCCTGTGGTTTACCTTCAACCACAACACATGTATCCTCATTTTTATAACAATTATTTTTGATTAAAGATGTTGTGATTCTTCAAATGGCACAGTATAGAGTGTACACCCAATGTGAGTCAGTGAAGTTTGTTTGCATTTGCTTCAAAACTAATTTCTGGATAAAACTGCTCGTACGTGCATGCATGTCTGCATGTTTGTTTTGGTGTGCGGTATGAACAAAGTTATGTCTATAAGCAATAAGATTTGATTCCATGGGTGGATAAGAGTTTGTGAATCTGTATTGTTGTCTGAGCATGCATCTGTGCGTGTGAGCATGCATCTGTATGTTGTTTTTGAGTGTGTAATGTATGCATTTTGTGGCCTCTGGGTTTTCCTGTGAGTCTCTCTCATGAGGTAAACCCCAGTAAAGCTGTCCTTGTCCTCTCTAATTCCTCATTAGCTCATGGCAGGCTGTCTCAGGGGGATTTGTGCTGCCTGTGTGAGTGTGTGTCCGGGTGTGTGTTAGTTTGAGCCCATGCGGTCTGAACGTGGAGAACCACAGGGCCTCTTTGTGGGAGGCTGCCGTGAGCCAGGTGTGTGTCCGCTGGCAGGTACTTGTGTGAGGGGGTGGAAGTGTTTAAACAAGCTCATTGGGTGGGTCGGCACAGTGGTGCATTAATTAGATCACAGTTTGGGATGTTCTCCTGGGATTATGCACCATCAGTGTATTATAACCTGTTTAAAATCTTCTCTGGGACGTTCTCATGGCATTAACCCTCACAAAAAAGTACTGTGGTATAATCATGGTATTTGATGCTCATACTGTAGTACTGAATTATAACTGTTTCAGAGAACTTTTTAGCAATTTTTTTTTAAGGACATTTGAAACAAAGCAGAGTATGTAATATTTTGTATGTATCTCGTTATCTTCCCTAAAGTGTTCTTTTAATATCTAATCACGTAAATGTTTGACTTTCAGTGATTTTAATAAGTGCTTTACAGGTCTTATACCACCATGATGGCACAGTTACTGGTCCGACCCACTTCTATATTTAAATGCATTGAGCTCAGCAAAACAAGTGAGCCAGATGTGTGTAATCAGTGTTCATTTGATATCACTCTGTTTGTCTTGTGTGTAAAGTGTTTCTGTTCCTGTTTGCTTTTGTAAGGGACACTGAGCACCCCTCTTACCAGGATCATCTGTCTGCCTGGTGGACGAGCTGCATCCTGCCCACTGCACCAAATTCACATAGAAATGTACTCAAATACTACAGGTACTTTAGTTAATTTTTGAACGTGAAATTAATCTTTGTTATTAATCTATTATTGTATATGTTGCAAATGGTTAACATTAAAATATAGTTTTGATGTGGTTTTGTTTACAACTATGAGATTGAATCATTTTCTCCATTAGTTCTGCTCTCTTTAGCGCTAACCAGTGGCGATGAGTGGAAACACATGATTTGAACTGAGCTCTTGACAGCATGAGAAGCTAAAATGTATTTGCATTTTTTTCTGCATTTTTTACACTTGATACCTTATTCTGTTAAATCTGAGAAAATATTTATTATAATTGATGTGTTTCATTTTTAATGGGTTTAATATTTGCATTACACATTTGTACTCAAGCAGTTATTACTGGACACTCCTGTAATATTAGGGAAGTGCATTTACTGTAACAGAAGACTCATTCTTCCCGTAGTAGACCCAGTCAGTCCACATGAAGTGCTCATATAAATGTGTGTCTGTAAGGTGTGATTTTTTTTTAAACCATCTTTTCAGCTGTGTTCTGTCTTTTTCTCAGTCTGTATTGTCAGACATCGTGTTTGCTGATAAATGAGTAATTACCTGTATAAGATAGCACTCCTGCCGGGAAACACTGCTAATCTCACTGACTGGCCTTCCCCGCAGAACAGCGTTTAGCTCAGTTAGAGGCTAAATGCTCAGTTTAGCTGCACAATTTAGTGTGTGCATGCGTGTTTGAATGATCACTCTCATTTCTATCTGCATCAAATGAAGGCAGGCACAGGGAACAGTGTTTTGAACAATTTCCTTTTCTTAAAGGATAAGATGATAATAGTGACAATTTAGGGAATCTTTTTTTTCAGTGCTTTTCACTGGAAGAGGCTAGAAATGCCAGCAAAGTGGTTGTAAAGTCCAAGTAAATGTAGTAAACTCTCCTAGTGAAAAGCAGCTTGTGTTCAAACGATTTATCACTAATTATAAAGTTTGTGTTCTTTTAGATGTTTTTAGCGGTCACATAAACTGTGCCTTATAACTGACCGTAGTGCGCATGTCTTTTGGAATGACAATGTCATCACACATACACAATTTTTTTTTCTTAATTAGCATTATTGTCTTGTTTTAGATAAAAACAAATATGTGAACGTCCTTAAAACAAGATCAGCTAATTTAGAATTTATCTTTATTTAAAAATTGTTCAATATTGTTTACTTGTTCCTATTGGCAATTTGTTGTTAACCATTACCCTAAATTTAGTTTTGATACATATATGATACATGATTTTCATGCATATACGTAGAGTAAATAAATCAAGATTTACCAATAATTCATTTTGAAAATAGATTAAATTTATACAAATAATTCATTTTGAAAATATATTAAATTTATGCATTTAGCAGACGCTTTTATCCAAAGCGACTTACAGTGCATTCAGGCTATCAATTTTTTACCTATCATGTGTTCCCTGGAATCGAACCCCCAACCTTGCGCAATGCTCTACCAATTGAGCTACAGGAACACTAATATATTGAAATAGAAAACAGTTGTTTTAAATTGTCACAATATTACGGTTTTACTTTTATACTATATTATATTACTGTATATTCATCAAACAAACACACAAATAAACTAATTAAATACACACACACACACACACACACACACACACACACACACACACACATATATATATATATATATATATATATATATATATATATATATATATATATATATATATATATATATATATATATATATATATATATATATATATATATATATATATATATATATATATATATATATATATATATATAACTATAACATTAGTTATGTACCTCTCCTCTCCCAGTCTCAAATGTCTACATCAGACACCGTTTTGCTTCCCAGGTAAATGTATAACGTTTTAAGGATGACTAGAGGTTTTATGCTGAAAAATAAGACAAAAAATACCATTTAACAAGGTTTTATTCAGACAATCCTTTTGCAAATCCCTTTGGGTTTCTCTTTATTACAGGGGGCCTCTTTTTTAACACACATTCAAAATGTTTGTTAAAGTGTGTACTTCCTATTCACTTTTCCTAAGTTAATTATACTTTTTACACAATAATCTTAAACATTTGAGATACAAATGAAGAAATCATTTAGTCCCTTTTTTCCTTGTGGGGACACATGTTTGTTTTTCAGAAAGTATATCCCCATAAGGACAGTAAAATTTCCACACACACAAATCTTTGCAGTCCTCTGTTAAAAGAAAAAAAGAAAATAATAAAAAAACATTATTTTGCATTCCCTGCAGGTCCTGAAACAGGACTGAAACCAGAACAAACCTGAATATTCAGTTACGGATGCATTTTCATGTGATTGTCTAAGAGAGGGGCAAGAAGCTGTAAATGATATGCCATGAGGAGATCATATTAATATAACGAGTGAGGTGACATTCAGCCAAGTATGGTGACCCATACTCAGAATGTGTGCTCTGCATTTAACCCATCCGAAGTGCACACACACAGAGCAGTGAACACACACACACACACTGTGAGCACACACCCAGAGCAGTGGGCAGCCATTTATGCTGCGGCGCCCGGGGAGCAGTTGGGGGTTCGATGCCTTGCTCAAGGGCACCTAAGTCATGTTATTGAAGGTGGAGAGAGAACTGTACATGCACTCCCCCCACCCACAATTCCTGCCGGCCCGGGACTCGAACTCACAACCTTTCGATTGGGAGTCCGACTCTCTAACCATTAGGCCACAACTTCCCGGTTCTTCCTGGTTTAACACACACACAAGCATACACACACAAACAAACACACAAAGATACACTCAACATAGTCGCTTAGTACTTCCGTTGCATTTCCACAAGAGTCACACCCCAGCCAGAACAGTAATATGAGAATGTGTTTCACAGGGTCACTGCATGCAGGGAACTCCGAGGTGGAAAACACACTGTTTCATTCTTGAGTTTGATTCAGAGCGATATGATTCTTCAAATGAATCTGAAACACACACTGCATGTCCCTGAGACCGACAGCCTCGGCTTGTCTCTCGGTGGTTCCCCTGAGTGCAGGTACTCAGAAAGGGACAGCAATATCCACTGATGTCATGTGAGAGATAGCGATCTTTTATGCGCTGCATTAGAACTTGAGGGCGTAATGTGAGTTTGGGGTGCGTGAGGGGGCGATGAAGCAGTGTCGCTGGAATCAGCAGTGTTGTGAGAGCTTCATACCTTTCAGCTTCATTAAACCAATTTCACGCCGAGGTGAGCTAAGAGAGGAAACTCTGAGTCTCTGCCTCCGTAACAATGGCGCATTGAAGGGACGAGGCGAAAGTAAATTAGGTACCACTTCACAGAAGGCAAATTAAAATCTGAAAGTTGGACTGGAAAAGTTGAGGGGGAGATGATTATGTCTTTATTGTGCTGCTCTCAATCTAAAAAAAAAAAAAACTTACCCATCCTTTTAGCAACCACCTTTGCCCCCCACCCCCCAAGCCTCTCTGCTTAGAAGAAATAATGATCTATTTCTTGTGTGGTAATTGGTTTC
This sequence comes from Carassius carassius, assembly GCF_963082965.1. Classification (NCBI taxonomy): domain Eukaryota; kingdom Metazoa; phylum Chordata; class Actinopteri; order Cypriniformes; family Cyprinidae; genus Carassius; species Carassius carassius. The sequence continues at coordinate 7,068,371 of NC_081787.1, read as the reverse complement.
TAAGATGCCCTTGCTAAAAAAAAAAAAAAAGCACAGGTTTTAAATTGTGTAACTACTCTTAGCCTTCCTTTCAGTCACGTAATTTGGTTCTTATCAGTGATATGATATCCTGAGAGAATCAAAGAAATTAAACAGTGTGGGTGCTTATTTTTGTGCCGACATTTTCATGTCCAGAGGTGTGATGTCTGTCAGGGGCCTTTTTGCTAGAAACTGCTCTTCATGTCACAATTTTCATGTCCTTTAATTTTAAGATACTGTCAATGAATTAAAAGAAGCCTGGCATATTAGCAAAAAACTATTTCATATCGATGGCCTTTCTGTGTGTGTAAGCTGTGCTGTGTGCTTTCTCTGAGGTAGTAGTAATGTGACCCTGCAAAGAATAAAGGAGGCACTGTAAACAGTGCGCAGTCATTAACGGTGTGAAATCAGACACTGACAGTAGCACGAAGAGCGCTGAGCACAGTTATCTGTGTACTGAACACTGTGCTGGTTGTTGGTCAGTGAGACCTCAAAAAATAAACTTTCACAGTTTGTTCAAATGTGTTTAAATGTGTTCAAATGAGAGTGGGGTAAGATGTGTCAGTAGGAAAGATACATCGCCACCTTAATCTAGCAAGCTGTATATGTCTTTGTCACATGACCATGCATAAGAAAGACCACAAAAGTTTTTTTAATGGTTTTTAAGTGGTTCAAATAATTTACCTCTTGATATGACACAGATTACCCTAATTCGGGGTAAATTGCGCCACTGGTTTCTCTGGCCTTATGTTATAGCCACTTTCCTGGTAATTCTGTTAATATTAGGCGTCATCAAATAGAATTAGACATATTCATTATACATTTTATTTCTCTTGCCTTGAGGTCAACTTAAGTATAATTGGTCCAGCTGACCCCACTCTCTAAACTTTAAACCTCTCTTTATGTGTAGCGGCTCAATTTAGCTTTTATTTGTTTGGCTTTAATGGCTCTGTTTTGTCTGGAAATCCTCTACAGGAGCGTAATTGTTTTTGTCAGTCTGTCTGTATTGTGAAATGCTCCCTGATGATCTGCCGTGTCTCTCAGGCCCTCACACTCTTTCACACCCTCACACAAAGCTCTGACAGCAGTTAGGCTTTACTGCCCCACAGCCCGCTGGCTTTACGAGGCAGACAGATCCCTCTTGCTGTAAACCCATCAGCTGGGAACAAAGAGGGCAGGTGCGAGTCTGCCTCGAGTGCTCACCTGCACCCAGCGGGGGATGAAGCCCATTCAGCACACCCAAGAGCACTCCCAAGAGGACTCCTGAACTTCTCCGTTCCCCATCTGAAGGTCCTCACTTTGTTCAGTTATCTACATCTTATCTGTGAAGAAAACTGCTGCCATACAAAGGGTCCTGAGGAGATGAGAGAGCTCAGGATTACAGTCAGAAGAAAAGGAAAAAGTGATTCATGCTGTTGTTTATAGAGTTGACAGGTGGAAAGACTCTAAATGCTCTCAAGCAACTTTGTTTTAATTTTAATGCAAACCCTTATAATAAGATAAAATTCAAGAAAAGCATACTTTTCATTCATTCCCTAGGAATCATACTCATGACTTTGGTGTTGCTAGCAACATGAAGTTTAAAACACAGGGACAATTTTTAAAAAGGGGGGAATTAGAAATTTGGGCTGTGGTCAAGTGGTTAGCACACATAATGCTCATGCAAGAGATTTGTTTTTATTTCTCAATACTATAAAAAGGTGCAAAAATTGCACGTTTAGAGATACAATTTGATAAATATTGTATCATAAAGTATATGATACATTTTTAAGGCCTTTAAATTGTGAACATCATCAAAACTGTTTTACACAATGCCTTCTGTCATCAGTTTGATACTTGATTCATACTTATTTTAGCAAGTAAAAGTCAATTTAGTAAAAACGTTTACCTTCAGGTCATCGTTCACATGTCTTTTTGCTTTGAAATAGTACATTAAGCGTTTGAGCAATGTTTATTTGTACACTTTCAATCAACATTGTATTGCATTACTAAAACTACAGAACATTTGAAGCCATTTTATAAGACATATTAATCTGAAATCAGTGTTGGGGAGTAACTAGTTACATGTAACGGCGTTACGTAATTTAATTACAAAATTATTGTAACTGTAATTAGTTACAGTTACTAAGAAAAAATGAGTAATTAAATTACAGTTACTTATGAAATTTTTTACGATTACAAAGGGGATTACATTTGAATATTTACACACATCCACATACAGATTTAACTGATTTATTTCCCAAATTGCACTGACTATTCTGAGACATACGCCCTAATAATTTCCGGGATGCGGAAATACAGTCTGGTTCGTAGAATCCAGTCATAAAAACGAAATGCCTAACGCGGACGGAATATGCCACATTTTGGATGACTAAATCAAAAGTAGGTCAGTACACTTGAATCAAAACATGACATCGACTAGTGTCTGTGAATATAAAGCCCCAAAAATGCAATATATGACTTGCACATTCTGCGTGTCTGTGGAAATCAGGCGCGGACTGGACACCGGGAGAAACGGGACAATTCCCGGTGGCCTGGCAGACGATTTTGCCCCACTATTTAATATCATTATTGTACAATTGCCTGCCGAATGTACTAAAGCGATCATTTGCGAATCCGCCATTTGATAATTAAATCTCTAATAAGTCATGAAGTGTTAGTCATGACTCGTGCGCTCTCCGCGGCTCCGCCAAACGGTTTGGATCAGACTCAGAGTAATCAATGCGAGAGAGAGAGAGAGAGAGAGAGGGAGAGAGAGGGAGAGAGAGAGAGAGAGAGAGAGAGAGAGAGGACTTTTGTCTTCTGCTTTTTTGTCTTTGTTTTTTTATTTATTTAATCAAACAGCAGCACGTTGCTCATCAGTCATCACTCAAAATACTATATAAAGGACATCATTATTATCAGTTGTAATGTTACAGTAGTAATTTAGCTGAAAAAAAATCAGATTTATTTATAGGTTTAGGGGGAGCTACGACAGACAACACAACCCTTACGAAAATTAACATTTTAATATTTAACTATAAATCCAGAGAAAATGGTTAGCCTACTATTGTTTAACTGTGATAACCAAAAATGTAAAATTATTTTACAAATGTATTTATTTAAAAATAAATACAAATCCATTTGCAAAAAAAACAAGGTTATTTTACTTTTATATAGGCTAATAAAAGCATGGTAATTTTTTGTAAGGGAAAAACATGACTCGTGTACAGTATTAGGATTTTTCTATAAAGATATTGTAGTATTGTAGAGTATTGTATTGTAAAGTATAGTTTTGTTCAATCTTGAGTATTAAAGTCATGAGAGAGATGGATAACAGGGCAAAATAAAGAGCCTGAAGAGAAAAATGGAAGTGAAGGTGCAGTTCAGGAGAGAACTTTTAATTATTTTGCATGTCCCCAAATTTAAACCTTTTTTATGTCAGGTCCATACAAAAAAATAGTTTTGTCCATGAATTTGTTTGTATGAGTTTGAATTTTCCAGTCTGAATTTTTTTCCCAGTCCGCCCCTCCTGTAAATTAATGGCAAAGACATGGTTTCATTTACTACACATAGGCCTACTGAAGCTCGCAGTGTTTTCAACCTCTGCCGCCTCAATATAGGAGTACACGAGCACATAAACATAATTTCTAGAACTGCTCTGTGTCACTTAATGAGCATTTTACTTATTTTGAGAAAACTATCATCATATACAGAGACAGCAGTTTCAAAAAAACACCAATGTTTCAGGAGTTTATTACACAGAATACGTCACATGCTTATTAAATAACTGTATTTAAGTTGATGTATATGCTTTTATTTATTATTCTTTAATTTTCACAAATTTAGAAAGTAATCAAAAAGTACTCAAAAGTAATTAGTTACATTAATAAAGTACTTGAAAAAGTTACACTACTATTACATTTTAAACAGGGTAACTTGTAATCTGTAACCTATTACATTTCCAAAGTGACCTTCCCAACACTGTCTGAAATACAGAATGACAACTGATATTTTTACAGTGTAGATTTTATGCTAGTATGAATTGTCATTGTATGCACCAGTGGTACAGAACAACAAAATAGTGTTAATAGCTCTTTAAGAGACAAGATAACAAGTACAGAGCATAAATAGTAACAATAATAAAAAGTAACCTGTTATATTGTTATAAAGATTACATTGATTTACATAACAACCTATAAAAATGTAATCTTATTTTTTCTCCATATAAATATCAACAAATGCACCACATTGCAATTTTTTTGCCTGGTTTGAGCCTCTTCTGTGTTTTTTCCTTCTTTAGTATGAACTCCATATTCTATATCATATATGTTCTATATCATGCTATATGAGCCATAAAAGCCTGATGTATCGCATATGATACACAACAAAAAATGTTTTAAGAAACTTGCTTAAAAACTGGAAAAAATCCTCCAAGTCTGTTTAAAAATGTGAGATGGAATTGAATTTGGGTATTGAAGCAAACAATTGTTAAAACTGGCTAAATGAGAGGCAGGTCAGAGCTCTAAATGACGGAAAAAAATAATTATACAGCCCTAATGATTGAATTGGATTGGTCTTTTTAGCTATTATTAAAACTGAATATAATATAAATGTTAATCTGCGCTTGGCAGGAGACGGTTACCAAAATGCAGGGTTCGTTAGGCGGGTGATTGAAGTTGCTGTGTGGTTTGAAGATGCACTCGCTCATTAAGAGGAATTAGAAGACGTGTGTGCAACAGGAAGCAGTTGGTCAGTAAGGCTGACAGTGTGGTTAACACGCAGAGAAGACACATGCAGGTTAACAACAAGTCAATCAAACTCAGAGAGACAGGTGGACAGCATGCAGTCACATATTAAGGGGAGCAGGCAGGAAGACAGACAGACAGACAGACATACCCAGGCAGGCAGGCAAGCCAGCAGACAGCGGGGGTAGGTGCCTGAGAGTCCGCTCTGTGGCAGAGTAACAGATGTGTGGTGAATCTTTAACTTTCCTCACTCCCCACTGTTACTGCATCTGTCCACAGCCTCTCTGGGTTAGTGTAGCCCCCTCCTGTGTGAAAAGACCCAACAATAAAAACCTATCAGTGCACTTATTGATTAGCCCATGGTGTCAGGGATGCTGATATTTAATGATCTGCAGGTCATGTTGTCTTTCTGCAGGTTAAAACGTTCATTAAGTTAAAAGTTCAATCAAAAATCTATGCGTATAAACTCAATCTGTTATCAAATCTTTATTATTGTCGATTATCTGGTAAATCAATGGTTTTACATTAGGCTGGATTTGTTTAATCAAAAATAGAGTGAAACAGTAATATTGTGGAAAATTATTACAATTTTAAATGTTTTCTGTTTTAATATATTTTATCTGGTAAATCAAAGGTTTTACATTAGGGTGGATTTGTTTAATCAAAAATAGAGTGAAACAGTAATATTGTGGAAAATTATTACAATTTTAAATGTTTTCTGTTTTAATATATTTTATCTGGTAAATCAAAGGTTTTACATTAGGGTGGATTTGTTTAATCAAAAATAGAGTGAAACAGTAATATTGTGGAAAATGATTAAAATTTTAAATGTTTTCTGTTTTAATATATTTTATCTGGTAAATCAAAGGTTTTACATTAGGGTGGATTTGTTTAATCAAAAATAGAGTGAAACAGTAATATTGTGGAAAATGATTAAAATTTTAAATGTTTTCTGTTTTAATATATTTTACTTTGTTTTCTGGCCATTACTCCAGTCTTCAGTGTCCCATGATCTTTCAGAAATCATGATGATTATTTGGTGCTCAGTAAACATTTCTTATTATTAGCTGTGTTAAAAACAGTTGTGATGCTTAATATTTTTGTGGAAGCCATGATACACTTTTCTTTCTTTTTTTTGGAATCTTTGATGAACAGAGAGTTCAAAATAACAGTGTTTGTTTAAAATAGAAATCTTTTGTAACATTATAAATGTCTTATGTATTGATCAGTTGTAATGACCCCTTACTGACCCCAAATTTTAAAACGGTTGTGTATATATGACTGGTTTAAAAAAATAAACATTATATATATATATATATATATATATATATATATATATATATATATATATATATATATATGTATTGATATGTATTGATCTCAATTTAAGAAATAAATTAAAAATCCATCACTTAATACTGTATGCCATTTCTTTATGATTATTTTAAAAGGACAGCACATAGTACAGACAGTGCTTGGACTCTTAGGCTTATTAATATGCAAAAGTGATTCAGACATCCCCTGGTTAATGTGACCAAACTGAAACAGCATCACATCTCATTGTCTCACAGTCTACCCTTAATTTAAAATAACAGATATGGCATTGACATAATACTCAATAAGTAGTGTTTTATTGTCATTTCTGTGATCAGCCTAATCCCTTTAGACGTCTCAGGGTAAATAGTACTGGGACTATCTCTCCCTCGCGCCCTCTTACTCCCCCCTTAGTGCCATGGTTTATTTTAATTGAAAATTAGCAAAACAAAACATGGGCAAGAGGCTCTCTGAATGAGGCCCCTTTCTCTGGGAGCTCCTGTGCCGTTGAATAATGCATATGGGAGAGAGTAAACAGCAGTGGCGGGTCTGGCCCTCGAACAATGGGCAGCTCTGAGCTCAGCCAGCGCGCCTGATTTTATTACTGACCTGTAAATCTCCCCCCAGCCGGGGAAGCGTGGGACCTTGGCCAGGCAGCAGCTGCTGACCAGCCAGTGCTGACCTGTGCACTTAGGCGAACTGGATTTCACCACACGCCCACCGGCCTGGCCCTGCATACCTCCACAGGCGGACCGCGGTTACGTGTATCCCAGCATGCCCCGGTGTAGCCACGTGGACATGTATGCTTGGAAGTGTCAGTGTCCAAACAACAACAGCAACAAGAAAAACACAGTTAGACCAGTGTTATTTTTATTGGTGGTACTAAAAGAGAAGGATAAATCTGTACTAAATACAAAATTATTGTTCAGTGTTTACATGAACATTTATAGAAAATATAACTAAATACTTACAGTGTACTCTATTTAATTGTTTATTAATGAATTCTGTACTTTATTTCATTCCCTTTCAACTACAAATTGACCCCCCCCCCCCATTTTTTTATTATTTATCTATGTATTGTTGTATGAGACAGCAGAAAATATGTGTCATTTTTTAAAAATAGTTTGCAAAAGAGTGTAAAACGTGGTACATTGTAAAAGAGAGGAGTTTGTACACTTCTGTCTGTCCACCACTTTTTATTTCCCTACAGCCATTGAGATTCCACTCTTGCCTCTTGGCTTTGGCCTACTGTAATTTCCATGGCAACCAGTAAATTGGTTAGCAGGATGAGTAATGAAATGACGTGGTGGAAATAGAAGGTCCCAACAAAGAACTTATTACAGCTGCACCTTTTTTATAACATTCCATTGTTGTCAAGTGCTCCTGATATTAACCTCCCTCTGCCAGGGTTCCCTGGACCTAAAACAGTGCGTGTGCATATTGTCAAGTCTCCAGAGAGAACAGAGAGTGAAATGGGAGCAATGGGAGGAGGGCTATATCTCTCTTCACCACTCTCTCTCTCTTTTCATCACCTTAACAATTTCTGGGCTGTAGGACATGCAGAACACTTGTTAATTCACTTTCGGTTTACCTTTGGACTAACAATGCTGAGATAGTGAAATATGAATGGAGATCAACATAAATGTATCCTTTTTTTATTTTTTTATTTTGTACCACATTTCCACAAAAATATAAAGCAGCACATCTGCTTTAAATTCAGCATATTAGAATGGTTTCTGAAGGATCATGTGACACTAAGTAAGGCCATAGTACTCACTTGTAAAAATCATTGTGAAGAATCCACACAAGCAACGTAGAAGGTAAAAGAGCAATGAGAGAGAGGTAGATTAGGGGGAAGTGATAGAGCTGGCACAGGATGTTTGCTCTTGCTTTAACAACATCCTCTGCACAGACAAACAGGCAGGTAGTGAGATGAGGTCGGAGATAGAAGACTGTAGTCGGCCTGGTCTGCTGCCTGACCCATTGTTTTACTTATCTCTGTCCTGGCCTATCTGCTGGGCCAGGGGCTATTGAAGAGTGGGCAGGGGGATGGATGACCACTGATAAAAAAGACAAAGACAAGTACTTCTGCTTCATTCAGAAACCGCAGGGAAGTACTGGCTCTAATTAGTAGATCAACATATTGGTGCTCAATTATCCAGTGCCTGGTCGGATTGAGTTGGGATGAAGGCCTGCCTGTTGGAAGATATGAGGGGATCTAATTTAACTAATTAACTAACACATTTCGATATTGAGTAATCTTTGGGCTTTTAATCTACTGTTTGAAGAGAGAAGCCTGGTAAAACATCTTGGAAAGGTTTAGTACATGCAAGATTTGAGCTTGGAGCAGCTCATAGTAAAATCCAGGTACACTCTTAAAAAAAAAAACTTTGAACTGTTCACTGAAAGGTTCTTTGGGGAACCATGATTCTTCTTTGGTATTGCTGTGAAAACTCTCTTTTGGAACCTCTGTTTTTAAGAATTTAAGAAAATGTAAGATGTTTTTGCCATTCATGATTCCATCGAGAGCCTTGAATATCCACCTTTTTAAACAAAAGGTTCTGGAGAAAAGTGTCTTTGGATCATTGAAATGTTCTTTACACTTCTTTCAAATATTGTTCACTGAAAAGTTATTTGAGGAACCAAAATGTCTCTTCTGTCAGTGGGTAAACCCTTTAGGAACATTCTTGAAAAATAAAGTTTCCTAAAGAGAGGACTGAAGGCGTTTGACATTTGAGATTGTTTCTGAACATAATCAGGGAATCAGATTTCCTTTATCATTCACTGTGTTTTAGCAGGAAGGGGTTCCAGGGGCTCTCAACACCCATCAGTGTGGGAAATCACATCCATCAAATAAAGGGCAGCATTGCATGTGGTTCAGGTAACATGTTAACGGTAGAGCAATGCTGGCCAGTGGTAAGAGAGAGAGAGTAACACTGACCCTGAGATGTCTTTAGGTGAGCTGTTGTTCTGGAGGTCTGCCCCCCCTCTCTCTGTGGGGTGAGGGTGCATTGCCTCTGGACAATGTGCTCCCTCAGTAGGGTCACTATAGTCCCAGAGGGACACTTTACCCTCACACATGGTCCCAGAGGCAGAGGGAGCATGCTGCATGCTGCAGGAATTCCCTCACCATGATTTATTTTTTTATTACACATACTATTGTTTGACTGTAAAGCAGTTCACATGTCTGCCTCTGAGAGAAGAACATATGCACAGTTATTTTTAATTTGAGCAAAGGTACTTCGTACGATTTTGTTCTAATGGTTAATTGCCATTCAAACAATTTCAGTTTACGATATAATTTTGTATTTCTTGGTACATAAATAAAAATAAAAATAATAAACCAGACCCATATGATTTTCTTCAATACTATGAAAATTAATAATATAAAATAATAGAATAATAGAATTAAACTTAATTATTGTTGTTATCTCAAATATCTGCAATTAGTTCAAATAACCACAATCAGATGATTATTACCATACATATGCAGGTTTCTCAGTATAATCTCTTAGAAAAAGGACTTGTCATTTTAGACTGATGTCATTATGGCAGTGTCATTATGGCAGTCAGAAATGCATTTGTGCTGAGGCACTGTTGATCATCTTTGTGCATACTGAATCTATCATGATAAGCAGGCTCTTGACTTACACCTGCTGATATTTATATAATATAAGATTAAACTTGAGAAGGGGTGGGAGTTTGGGCAGGTGGGGGCAGGTGTGCTCCTGCCAGGGCAGAAAGAACAACAGAAAGAACAACATCTTGACTGCTTGAGCATGAGTGCAAAGGGTTACAAGGTCCTGTTTACCTGTGGCAGGTATTTCCTCTATGGGCTGATAAGAGCCGACCAGGGGAAGTGCTCCGTCACAGGTGAGTGGAGAAAGCGCTGGGGATGCCAGATCTGCTGCTTAGAAGTGGAGACTCTGACACACAAACTCGTTGTGTAACCATGCCTGGGGCACAAAGCACACCTATATACACATGAGTAACTAACTAATATTGTGACACTACTACTTTAACTACGTTTTAATACTGTGACCATATTTTAGCAATTTTTATAATAGTGTAGCCTATCTTTTCTTGTAACAAGCTTTATCCAAATGGTTGCAATATAATGCAACCCAACAGTCCTTTCTTTTTCATACCTAGCGATGGAAATACAATGCATTATTCTGGTCATCCTAAATGGTACCCTCTTTTGTTATGTAGCATTGGATAGTCCAATTTATTCTAGTGATTCGTTTCATAAACTATTCTCTCTATTTTGTAAGTAACGTTGTTTAGGCCTACTCCAAATCACTGCTGTGATTTGTTTCATCCTAAACAGTCCTCTTTCTTATGTAGTGTTGGCTTGTCCTATTCATTCTAATGATTCAGTTGATCTTAAACAGTCCTGTTAGAAAAACTGATTCATTCTAGATCATGTATAGATGAACAGTTTCACTATAAAACTTCCTTCTAAGTTCATTCTAAATGGTCCTATCTCTTTCTGATGTAGTGTTGGATAGTCTGATTCATCCTAAATTGTTATGATGGAAATGATTCAATTTAGTGAATTAGTTCATCCGAATCGGTTCGTATAGTACCTGCACCTACCTTTTGGCATGGTTATATAAATTAAGGTTTTTTTTGTATTAGTAATATTTACCAGTTCAAGTTTGACACTGTCACCTTAATTAAGATCATTAATTCATTCAAAACCTTATTTGTGGTGCAAATTTGACTTTGAAATAAATCATAAATACTGTCATGATTTGCACATTGCCCCCAACTTCAATGTCGTCTGCTTTAATTTTCATGTCCTTATAGCCTTCATTCTGAATGCTTTTAGGGCTAGAATTGTGTGGTATATATGTTTTATGACCAAACAAGTCTAGCCACAAAAATAATGGTTGACTAGTCATTGATATGACAATACCTCTGAACACTGCACTCTGCAATAGGTAATCCCACCCACAGACCCCTAATGTGGCCCGTGTCAGAGTTTGAAATGGAGCAGAGCAGGTGAGGCACAATGGATGGACGGAGACTGAGGTTGTTTATTTTTTACTCTGCCCTTCCTCTTCTTCCATTACCTGAGCTCCACTTGCCCTCAGGTGCTGAGAGGAGGCGGTGAGCCTGAACATGTTAACCAGGGAGGATCCCACAACCTTATTGAGAGACACGCTGCACTGCTGAATGGAGCTTTCAGTGAGGAGTGTGGAACAGACCACAAGACAACCCCCTTTTTTACTTCTCTAAAAATAAAGAGTGACATTAATTACGGGAAAATGATTAGCCAGTGCAGTTTTTATGTGTTTGTTGTACATCCCCATCTGGTCACGGCCCATTTCTTTAATTGGTAATGAATGATCTGAAGAAACCTTAATATACATATACATAATTAAATAGCTATTTATAATATTCTGTGTCTGGACTAAAAACACATACGAATGCTAATTTTCTATTTTGTATGTGACCATGCATCCTTCACTTTCCAGAAATTTCTTCTTTTTATATATATGTTTGCTTAAAACAGCTTGGAAAGTGAAATAACATGGGCTAGATAATACACATTTTAGATATTTTTTAACTCATAAATGTTTTTTTGTTTTTTTTTTGTATTTTGCAGGATACAAACATTTGAGAAGCTGGAGGAAAGATCTTTATTAGGGGGGAAACAATAAAAAAAGGGGGTCCCTGCAACTATTCAGGTCAAGTGACTTGGTATAAAAACTCTTTTAAGACTCCAAAGTCCTAATTTTGGAAAATAGCAATATATATATATATCTATGTATTGTATATATTGTATATATATATATATGTATATTTATATATACATATATATATACATATATATTTATATATATATATGTATCTATATATATATATATTTATTTTTCTTAGAAATTAATTTTATTTATTAAAAACTGTAATTCATTTATTTATTTAGTAATTAACTTTATTTATTGATATTTATTTTTTAAGAAGTTAAACACACACCACATATTTCAGTTGCATCTTTATTTTCATATTTGAAAAAAAAAATCAGTCAGAGTAATAATAATAAATAATAATGCATTTTATTTAACAGCGCCTTTTATAAAACCTAAAGTCACCTTACAAGCAAACAAAAAATAGTCTAAAAGAATAAATAAATGAATTAAGGTTAACAAATCCCATTAGCATCACAACAACTTAAAAGAACACATGCATCAAAGAAACAGTAGATACAGTACAGGTCATAAAAAAGCCTTAGTAAAAAGATAGGTCTTAAGACAGTATTTAAAAAATATGCAGACTGTCCCTGTTACAAATTACGAGAGGGAGAGAGTTCCATAAGCAAGGGCCTGTGTGGCTAAATGTTCTAGCTCCCATGATAGTAGTTAAAGGGTTAGTTTACCCAAAAATGAAAATTAGGCTGTGTTTTACTCACCACCGAGGCATCCTAGGCTTTAGGGTTTTCCACAGAAAAACAGTCCGATTTGGACAGAGTAGATTTTGTGCTTACAAGTAAGACCTCAGTTTTATTGCTATTAAGTTTTAAAAACTTAGCTGTAAGCAAGTCTTTGATTGACAAAGAAGGTGGAGGAAAGGTGTCAGGGGGTTTATAAGACAGGTAGAGCTGGGTGTCATCGGCATAGCAGTGAAAGTGAATACCATATTTCCTGAAAATGTGACCAAGCGGGAGTAAGTAAATAATAAACAGAAGTGGGCCCAAAACAGAACCCTGACAGAACCAGTAGTAACTCTAGATGATCTCAATCATAATTGCTTAAGGCTTGGACGAACTGAGTGTAATCAGAGAGATATGAAATAAACCAGGATAGGGGTGTGCCAGTGATCCTAATAGAAACTAAACTGTCAAAGAGTATCCTATGTGAGATGGTATCAAAGGCAACACTCAGGTCAAGAAGGACAAGTATAGGTAATAAACCAGAGCATACTGTATTATTTAAAAAGCTTCATAATAATGATTTACGTAGATTAAGTTTCTCTTTAACTTATTACATAAGATCCATGCAACATTTATTTAGATGATGCACATTTTTATCTTAATTGCATTACATAACAATTAAGCAACATAACTGTTCGTGTTCATGCATTGTTTTGGATGTGGCTTAACGTCATTATCAGCAGTAGTCTGGGGAGACAAGGATGCCATGAGTTACTAAACACAGTTTGATGTGTTAATGACTAAATATAATTGAGAGTAGTATGCCAGAGTTCTATAGTATATATTGTAATTAATTTACATTTACCATGATCAAAATATACATAAAGTTGTGGATTTGTACATTTTGACTTGCATTATTTCAGTCATTTATGGACTTATATATAAAGGCAAAGTGTTATGAATGAAATATTAATGTTACTTTTATAACACTTACAGTTCACCTCAGCACACGTGTGAGAATATATTCAACTCTGTAGTTAAAATGCTTCATCATAGTTACAGATGCTTTCCACTAGTGCTTAGAAAGATCACAAGAGTACAAGTTATGAATAAGTCGAGCTGAATTAAACAAAGGTGATTATTGTTTGTGAGCACTTTCCTTCCTCAGGCTCTCTTCCCTTCTGCAGATCCGCTCATTATAAGCGAAGAGCAAAGGTAGCGCGCGGCAGCCATTGTAGCCGATTGGAACCTGAAGCACCCTCAAATAAGTAAGAGAGCAGCATCGTAGGCATTGCAGCACCCCACTTCAAACCTACCAGGCCCCACAGCTGCCCCGGCTCTGCAAGAGCACTTAGCCATGTCATTCTATCCGGCTCTCTGGACCAGAGGACATAGGCACGGTTTTGTGTGCCGCTGTCTCTGATATGACTCCAGAAATGGAAATGAGGCCATGGATCTTCATTAGAAGAAGCAGGTGTCCTCTGGCCTGCCCAGGTGAAGACGCTGGGAGGAGTGGGCAAAGGGGGAAGGGATTCATCACGATGACTGGCGTCCCTCGGTTTGGCCCCTCATCCCCCTCCACCAACTACACTTAATTGCCCGTGTAATGAGCTACTATTGAATGGGCTTACTTGTGTGGAGGTACTTGAGGAGGCATGCATTAGGGGTACCTCCTGCAGCTCCTAATCTCAGACCCCATATACAGAGAGCGCAGCGTATGAAACGCCAGAGAGAAAGACACTCACCTCGACTCTGCATCATTCTTGTTTGCATTCGCCCCCGCCTCCAGCCCCTCTGCTTTGTCTCCAGGTTCATGCTGGTGAAATTAACAGGGCTTTGAAACCTGTGGAAGCGAGGCAGCCTTTAAGGCCCTTCAAGACATATGAGGATCCTGGAGAGTGAGAAGTTTTCTTGTGACAGGACACCTGTTTTTGGCTCATATCTTGTCTTTCTGTGCTTGAGGATGCAGAACACCTGCACATAGACAATTACATGCACGTTTACTGCAAAAATCATCCAGATCAAACATCACGTGCCGTTGAAAATCTCCAATTTAATGCTGATTTAAAATACTTGAAATTGGGAATGTGTTCTATTTAATATATAAATGTTTTAAATTATTATGCTAAAGTTTAAAAAATGGTTAAAAAATTCTGAATCAACTTATAGTTAAGGTGCTTGAGAATTTAAAGTGGCGAACAACATGCAACAGTGCAGCTTGCACTTATAATAAACAGAACATTATCGCCCTTTGGTGTGGATGTTAATAGTTATCGTTATAGTTGTGAGCGGGCGATGATTCATCTGAATTCATATGATCTCATTCATTTGTTTTCATTATCGGCCATTGGTGTGCATGCTTATACAGTTATCCTTATAGTTGTCTTTATGGTTATTGTTACTTTTGTGAACAAGCCGTTATTCATATAAATTCTATCATCTTATTTGTTCATTCATTTTGTTATCGTCTGTTGGTGTGGACGCTAATATAGTTATCATTATAGTAGTCTTTTTAGTTCTTGTTACTGCTGTGAATGGGCATTTGTTCATTTTTTGCTCATGCCTCATTGGTTATGTTTAGAGGTAGACCTTAATTTTTGTTCTAAAAATCACACGTTTTTGAAATAATATCATTGCACAAATTCGAACAAAGTTGACATTTCATAAAATAGCTAAATTTTCTCATGAGATCAGTAATTCTTAAAAAATTCAAGATGTGCATTATGTATTCTAGGAGTACTCATCCAGCTCTTCCCACACTGTTTGCTGCACAATCTTAGTCCCCTTGGACCCTTCGTAGGGTGCAAATAAACAAATAAGATGCTGTTATTGGGCTACTTCTCAGGGCTGGGGGTTAATGATTAGTGCTGCTGGGGGTTAAAGCCCAGAGATAGGGCCTTTCTCCTGTGCCTCAACAGATGTTGGTGGGCCTTTAATGTGGTTATCAGGATGGAGGGCATTCTCAGGCCCGCTCTTCCATTGTGTGCTTCTGCATTCCAGGGCTCAGCCACGGCAACAGGGCATCACGGTAGAACAGCCAGGGCTCCCGCTGGGCCACTGTGGGCCTGAGTTCTGACAGCCAGAGCAGCCCCCTCTCCCACACTCCATCCACACTACTGATCACACACTATTCTTCACACCTACTGCTTACTCCACACTCACACCCTGTTCCCCTGCCAACCTGCACTTTCCCACACCACCTTTTATGGTCTAATTCTTGGGCAAAATGTCTAAAAATGCTCCTTTTCCAATTTACCCTTAAATGAGCTAATTCACTGTGGGCTGTTTAAAGTGTTTACTTCAAACCCCAATGTCCATAAAGTCATGCTGTCCGTTAGGAAATGCTAATTTAATTGATTTAATTGTATTTGTGTATCAGTAATACATAAAAGTTCTATATTTTCATACATTATATTATCAATTAAAGCTGTAATATTGTGAAATACTACAATTTTAAATAACTGTCTGTTTTCCATATGAATATATTTTAGGAAAATAATAAAATATACATTTCTGTGATGCAAAGCTGTTTTCAGCATCCCTGCTGATTAAAGTATTAATCTCTTAAATAAATACATAAATAAACTACGCTCCAAACTTTGAATGGTTGTCTATATATATCATAATTTGAATAATTGAATGAATGTATAAATAAATAAATAAATAAATGTGATCATCTTTTTACCAGTTTACCTGTTTCTTGTTCTTAGTTAAAAAAATATGTCTCAAAACTGTGCTTAATGTTTTATAATTATGATTTTTATATCTCATTGTGTGATTTTTTTTTGTCATAAACTTGTTTTATTTTTTTCTTCTGAACCAGAAATGGCTTCCATACTTTTTAGCCTTCTTTAGTTAATTTTAAGTGATATGACAAACAAAATACAACCATTCCATGGAGTCTTTTACTATTAATGAGCTCTTTAAAGCTGCATACGTGTTTGAAATAATCACACCACAGAACATCAACTTTCCATAAGTATTTAATGTCAACTAACCATGTATGGATGAATACACAGGCATGTTGCCATCAATGCCACTCTCATGTGCCATGTATCATGAATGTCAGAGAGCTAGCAGCTGTGTACTTGTTTGTATACAGATGCATGGAGCTCGTAACGATAATTACCCTGCAGCTGCACTCCAGGGCCCTGGGCTGCAGTTTCTCACCGTGCCACCATTGTGTCTGTGCGCAAAGAAGCAAGAATGTGGGAAGGTGAAGTAATTAAAGTATTCTGTAACCCAATTAACCAAACTGCCCCCCAGCACCATCAGCAGGCCAGGATTACCCACTCAGAGAGGCCAACGCTTCACCCAGCCTGCTGCTGCCCACAGTGTTTAAAGACTAGTTTAGTTAGGGGGGTGTTTAACAACTAACTTGTCAAGTAAAGACAATGTTTGACAGGCTTCAGGATGAAAAATTGCTGAAAGAGATCAGCGGGACTCACTGAGTGGGCAGAGAAAAATAGGTAAGACTCTCTTCTCTGCTGAGTAGAGCTATTCATTAGCGCTCTGATTTATTCATCCTTCTGCTTTAATCTGCAGCCAGGCCAGTGAAGATGGATGGGTGACAGTCCCATCGGACACAGCGATTCAGCACTCACTCACCACGGAGACAAGCAGTGAAATGGGGAATGCTGAAAGCCCACAACAGGATAAGAAAAAAAAAAAAGAGAGAGTAGATAAGTTTTAGAAGTGTAAATCACAAACATTACTTTGGGGTTCTTTGGGGATTTTTAGTATTACAGACACAAATTTCATGTTTTGTGTTGTGAATTTTTTTTTATTTTAGATGAAAAAAAAAAAAATGTAACTTAAAGTAATGTAATGTAAAGTAATGGAGACTAAACACATTAAATAAATGCCCGCCATCAAAATGGTGATATGATAAGTAATTAAGGCTAATTTGCAACCCTGTTTTTTAATTGAAAAATTAGCATTTTTATGATTATTTACTGTTTATTTTGATGTAACATTTTATAGTCTATGTTTAGTTAATGAATGAATGAATGAATGAATTCTTTAATTATTTAATTTGTTTGTGTGTTTATTTTACTGGAAAATAACAATCAGGTTTTAAACTTTATTTACTCTTTGTATTGGTATATGTTGCAAAATGTAAAATATCATTTAAATTTAATTAAAATAAATAAATAAATAAAACAATTCATTTAAAATCAACTTGACATATAAAGTATGCAAATAACATTTTCTTATCTCAAACTCCTTTAAAGGACCATCAGTTCAAAATTTTTTATTTTATTTTATTTGGAATGCCTTTTTTTTCACAGAAAAGGAAATAATTTATTTAATCTATCTCTTCTGTTCAGATCCCAAAATGAGATATCGTCTGCTTCCTCTGGAATAAATAAGCAATACATGTACTTTAATGTCTCTTTGTTGAGTTGCTTTATCCTGTGCCTGATTGCTGGGCAGTGTGTTTGAAAAGAGTGAACAATGACAGTCCACAATGAAGGTGCTCAATTAACTGTATAACCCAGCCATCAGTTAAGACATCAATTACCAGGTTGATTGATGGGGCTAAATGATGCAATTCATTTTCTCCATCCGGCGGAAAAACACTGGTAGCCACGGGATGTGAAAATTAGCTGATGAATGTTATATCCAGTCCACCTCGCCTCAATAAGACAAAGTCATGCAAAATATATATTTTTTAAATTCTTCCTTTTAACTGCATTTAAAAAAAGAATATTATTAGACATTTTTCAGTGTGAATAACTGTATAACCTATAAATTATAAATTAGATTCTTGAACATATTTTACATATATTTGTTATATCATTCCATTCTAGAAAAACAAATTCACATTTGATCACATCTGAAATAATAGAACTCCAGTAGATGAGGCCATATAATGTTGTATTATTAATTGTATAATATTGTTAAGATCATTTATTTTCAAGCAATCCTACTCAAACCTTCACAAACTAACTCAATATGCTTAAAGTTCTGTAATAAAAAAATACATTTTTCACTTTATTCACTTTATTTTTCACTGAGCAGTTACTCAGAAGTACAATATCTTGCACACTGATTTTAAAGGGAATGGTTAGGCTACAAAAATGAATGATTTAGCAATGCATTACGTTTTGTTATAATTAGTTGAAAGCTATTTAGATGATATAGCAAATTGTTGTATGAGCATTTGAAGTGCTTCTATTTTCTATACAGAAAAAAATTGAGTTTGTTTCTGAAGATTCTTTTGTAATTCTGTGTTTAGATTTTCTAATTTCATTAAAAATGCACTATAAATTACTGTTTGTTGAATCACACAAGCTGACATAATTCACTTTATTCTTTAGATTTATATTGTATGTCTCCATACAAAAATTAACAGGCAGGAACAAGATAAAAAAACATCATCTTTGTTTCCTGTGTTTGCAAACTCACAAAATAATTTGTATACATTATTTTGAATTATTATATATTTTTTTGTGTATGTCCTAATGTTTTATATTACATTTATGTTTTATAAAACAAAAACTTTCCTGTTATTCTAATCATCCTATCTGAGCCAAAATTACAACACTTTTTTTCTTTATTAGCAATTTGACAATTGCCCCCTTTGTTTAACACTCCCATATCATTCTGCTTGACTTTCCCCCGGTTTTGAATTCAGTTATTGATTGCCTGTTCTGTTTCACTTGGAAAAGGTTGATAAAAAGAGGTTTTCACTTTCTCTATTGGATGTGACAGCTCCCTAACAAGAATAATGGAAAGGCTCCATTCACAGGCAAATCAGCCCAATTCAGCGTGCCCCTACACACTCAATGGAGGAGTCACAGCCCTTCCCTGCCCATTCCATCACAACCATCTCTCTTCAGCACCCCTCAAACTTAGCACAACCCTTCCAGCAGACAACATTTCTCTTTGTCAACCTCTCTGCCCAGCCATCAAGCAGATGAATCGTCAATAAGCACATGCTGAATTTTTAAGATGACAACTAAATAGATGACAACCATCAGCTGATCTTCTGGGCCTATCTGCAACAGCTGATAATGCTTTGAAAATCTCTCAGGAAAGTTTCTGTTGGGATAAACATTTGGCTTTTAAAAAAATTGCAAATTGCATGTTTTAAAAAATCCTTTCAATCAATTGCAAACAAGCACTTCCCAAACACAGAAATCATACATCCTCTAAAGAAATATGATCACGTTCCTTTCACAATCTAATACCTTGGATTCATTAAGAGAAACCCTAACCCTCGGTTTCACTTGTGCAAAACAGCATCCTTTAAGCTGCATGTAACGACAAGAGGCCAAGCCCCTGGAATTCTTGTGTTCGGCTCTACAGCAGCCAGGTGACAGCAGCACACAGGTGTGAGGATTCAGAAAACCATCGCTGGGCTTGTTCACAGGGGATTATGGTATCAGAATTAACCTGGCTGGAGAGAGGTCATGGCTACTGGGCTGTTAGCTGTTACGACCTGTTAGCTGTGAACTCTGGTTTAGGTTAAGTTGGTTAATTAGAAGAGGAAACTAGGTGAACTATACTTGCACAGCACAATATATAAACATTGCTTTTATTGGTTTTACTTGCATCACATTCTCTAATGCAGAAAAAAATATCTCATTACACATAATGAACCCTTAAAATAATTCAATGCATTTTCACACTGAGTTTAACCCTTTTTAAATGACGCAGGGTTATTAAATCTGGCTGCAGAGCAACGTTAGCACAGTCATGACGTTAAAATGTAGCTACCAGTTGTTTAGCAACAAACAACCAATCATTAACCGAACAGTGCTTAATTAATTTAATAATAAGGCACGTTGCAAGTCACAGAAAGTTTAACGCGCTTTATTTCGTGAGGGGGGAAAAATCAAGATATCAGTCAACTGGGACGGAAGACAGTGAGTAATAAAACAATGTGAAAATTCTGTTGTAGTGTAGAACGGAAGTTCAGCTAATGCGCAAGCATTTATTTAAAAAGGTTGCGCGCGTGCTGTGAATTTGTTCAATAAGTGATATTGTTCCCGCGAATAAGAACGTTGACCTGTGGCTTTATGAATGTAAATTACCTACTGGGTTACAGTGAGTCACTACAGTGCAAGTGAATGGGGCTAATTTGTAAACACTGAAATGTTCGCTTTTCTCATTTAGTACAGCTACAAGATGTAAACATTTGTGTCACCATGATTTTAGAGTGGTAAAAAAAGTTTTACAGAATAAGTGCTGTTTAAAAAAAAAAAAAAAGCTTTAGAACTACTGAGGAGCCTGTATCATTGTTTGTGATAATCAACAGTATGCCACAAATGCTGTTGACTGAACTTGTATTGAACCTTTAATATTCCTTTACCAACAAGATTCATTTGTTCAGAAGATGGAAAAGTATCTAGCAGTAAGTATCTGAGCGGTTGCCTTACAGTTCATCAAAATCATCACTTTTCTCTTCATTTATGACCATATGTTTAAACCGTAGCTATGACACACACTCTCTCACAAACACACACACACACACACACAGAAGCGCCCAGAGGATCATCTAGGCTTAGCTTGATTCTTTGTCGATTAGACATGTTGTTGGATTTTGACTCTCCTAAGCACACACAGTCCTCTGTTTCCTGTCATGATTTTTCGCCCTGTCCTGAAAAGCGACTCTGAGGAATGCACGTCCCGTTCTGAATGCACACTTGTTCCTACTCTCAATTGGCCATTCAGCCCCGTCTAAGGAGACAAGCCCCAATCACAATATTGTCAAGGCTCTGTTGGTTTTCTGGTTCAAATCCTTGTTCACGCTGTTTGCTGAGTACTCATCTGCTGTGACAGCCTTCAGACACACAGGGGCTCCTGAAAGAGGTCTTCCACAAGCAGATCCTTCCTGCTGGGCAGTGGCTGAAATGGCCCTTTCTCTCGCCATCAAGTGGAACCCAGCCTATTGAGCCGGCCCCGGGAGCCCCACATTGAGGCAGGCCATGGGCCAGCACTTCGCCCCTCGGGCCCTGGGCCACCCTCACGTTGTTCCAGGACACCTGTGCCTACCTAACACCAGTGTGGGAACCCTCTGCGGTGAACCTTGTTACCTTAATCAGCTGGGGGCTGAAGCAAGAGACCAATTTAGACATGTTATTTTTAATCCTGTGTTCTGGTGTACTGGTGAAACAAAAATTGGTCTCAAACTTTGTTCAAACTTTTCTAAACAATTTTAGGTGATAAAAATGGCCAGACTGAACCAAGAAATTGGTTATTATTTAAAAAGTTGACCCACTTATTTACCCCTCATCCCCATCCCCATGGACCAACTAAATCTCCATGGCACACTGTAGAAAAATGGCATCAATTAATCAGCATTCATGAACTGTTTACTTGAGCCCCCCTTTATTCAAAGCAGGATTTAATCCAGACAGGGGCCTGGCTGGTTAGATGCAGACAGCAGTCGGACCATACGCTCACATCCACTGGCACTGCACAAATTCTCATTCCCTCACACTCTCATTTGCTCATTTGTCATCAACGACAGCGCTCTCAGCTTTCCAGAGATGACAGCTATATTCTCTTTTGCACTTCACAAAGGTGAACTTAAAGCGAGCTAAAATCGTCCAAAGTAATTAGATTACATTTATGTGACAGATTACACTCAGGCACAAGTATCCGATTCATTTTCCAGTTGTCATTTGTGCGTGTTTGCAGGACCTGAAAAGGCAGGAAGTTCTCACTCTCAGCGTATTTCTCTCCCTCCCTCTCACCGAATGCCAGCTTCACCAATTCACTCCACCGCATGTGTGAAGACATCTGTCCATATTCCAAATCTTCCATTTTGGTGCAAATGATCCTCCTTGAAGGAAGCAATTTTTACAATGTGGCAATTCTCAGATTTCCATCAAGGCTCGGTGCCTTTGCCTTTCGCTTCACTGAAGAAGCAAGTTTAATTGGAAAGCTGCATTTAAAGTCATTCCACAATTATACAATTATACTGAAGATGCATGTCTGCATGTTGCTCAGTTTGCACCAATTTACTGCACTTTCTGCACAGTTAAGACTAGCGCTCCTTTCAGTGGATGCAAATTCCCCTCATTTGGCTCCAAATGAAGCATAATTGCTCATATTCAAGCAAACACCTTGCTATGAGAGGTTCTTCCTAGTTCGTTCATATTACATCTGAGGAGAATGAAAAAAAATCCCAAAATCCAATTGCGCACACGTGCCAGCTGGATCATTCTGTTTGGAGGAATGATGAGGAAATGGATGATGCAATTGAGCACATTGAACATCCTGCTAGAAACTTTAATTCAGCAGCCCCCGTCTCCAAACTTCCCTGTATGTTCCTAAATGCCAATTAAAGAAGTGAAAACTGATTCTATCCATTAAGTTGGGTTCATTTAGATTTAGCTTAAAACATCCTGAAAAAGTGAATCAAAAGCAATTGTATTTTGCCATCACGGATGACAGTGTCCCAATTAGTTCAAGTACAGACGTTTCCCCTTTAGTCATAAAGCGAAATGGAATTATATCACCCAGACATTCGACCATCAAACTATACTTTAGCCTTTCCGCTCTTTTGTTTTGAATGCCGCAAGTTAGAGAGGGTCTCGCAATTTAAAAGACCCAAAGTATCTGAAGTGGCGACACAAGCACACCACCAACAAGGGCTTACAAGAGTCTGTTTTTATTCATACCCTCTTTTTAAAAAAGGGGGACAGCACAACAAACCGTTGACCCACTGATGTACAATTAAGAGTGATGCGGCAGTTAATGCTACAAGCAACTCTGTTTAACAGTCTGTCTTTGACCCAGTGCCACTGAATAAATATAATGCTGAGAGTGAGAGACTGAACGAGAGAAAGAGAGATTTTAAGCCACAGATAAGTAGTTAAAGACCTTTATAGAGTATAACACCATTATCCTTGCTGAAAAAAAATGGGATTTAGTGTTTTTTCCACTTAATTTGAATCAAAAGAATCACCACCTTACATATTGCACTGGTAATGTAATGGAGAGAGAATCACAAAAAGGCTTTGTGGTTCTGACAACTTCTATAGTGGGCCTGTGTTGTCCTACGAGCAAAAGGGAGAGTAGGCTTTTTCTTCGTCGCCTTGCTATCTGCTAACACATTCTAATTGATGCTGCTGCATTCCTGCACTGGGCACATTCAATGAATAACAAGT
This sequence comes from Carassius carassius, assembly GCF_963082965.1. Taxonomy (NCBI): domain Eukaryota; kingdom Metazoa; phylum Chordata; class Actinopteri; order Cypriniformes; family Cyprinidae; genus Carassius; species Carassius carassius. The sequence continues at coordinate 7,044,807 of NC_081787.1, read as the reverse complement.
GATGGACTCAATGCCCATGAATTAGTCTCTTCTAAGAGAAGCAGTAAAACAGCCCCCCTGCTCCCCAGCCCGAGATCTCCCCCTCTAGCCACCGAGCTCCCCTTCAGTCCTGGGCCAAAGCCTGCTCCAGCTTCACCGCCCATTAAAGTGCTACTATTGTGCACCGACGTAACCCACAAAAGCTGTCCATCTCCCAGAGGCCTCTAAAGCCCGGACTCACACAGACTGGAGTGACAACCTCTGCGACTCCCCCCGGCCCCCTTCCCACACTTGCTCTTCCCAATAAATCCCCTAATCCTACCCCTTCCACCAACACGCACACACACGTGTGCAAGCAAGTTGCCCTCTCTCTCTCCCTCACTTGCCCCTGCTTGGCACAAAGAATCAATCTGTCTTCGGCGTTGGCACCCTCAGCCCTTTGTCCAATCTGCAGGTGTCTATGAAAGCAGCTATGGTTGCCCTAGACCCACAGCTCGCCACGCCTCGGCCAGGGACAGGAACTGCTGACAAAGACCCATGCGTACAGGGAGTGAAAGTGAGGGGGCTCTCCTAAAACTGATGTCTGAGGAAGCCTTTTAACTTTTAGGAAGTCCTGTCCACAGAGAATAACAACTTGTTAGAGTGACTACAGCTCAGTGTCACTATGGGAAAAGATGGAATGCAAGCTGTAAATTCCTGTTTTTGTGCATAAAAAGAGAAAAGACTGGAAAATCTGTATAAACTATGCTCTTTTAAACAAACGTATTATGTACAAAAAAAGTAGAAAAAATATATTCTTAAGTCAAATTAAACATGCTATTATTAAAAAACAGTGAGCCATCATGGTAATGAAGTGAAGAAAAAAAACTGAATTAATTACTTATCAATTATCCTCAGCTGTCATTAAAGGATGAATAAAGTATGCATGTTTTTGTAAAATTACCCTATTTAAGATCACAATACAATCAGATTTTTAAGAAAAAAAATGCTTTAATTTCACATTTTAAATACAAAATATTTCCAACACTATTCTGTGGCCCTGAATATTTAAAGCTTTCTTCCAGCAAACTAAGTGTGGAAAAGGCTTTATGTTGTAAAGTGTTTCCTGTATGAAGTTTGAACCTGCAATCATAGAACGTTTAAAAGCAACCGAGCCCACACTTACTGCATTAGGGCTCCATCGTGTGGGCTTATTATATATGATTTATTGTTTAAGCACGAGCTAAAAACGAAAACTACAACTTTAAAACATGTTCTTTATTTAAAAAAAATAAAGATTAACTGAAGTAATATTGTCTAAACACGAGATAAAAACGAAAACTACAACTTTAAAACATGTTCTTTATTTAAAATAAACGTTAACTGAAATAATATTGTTTAAGCACGAGCTAAAAACGAAAACTACAACTTTAAAACATGTTCTTTATTTAAAATAAACGTCAACTGAAATAATAACAATAACACGTGTAGCTACACATACACACACACACATATGTAAAATGACCGTAAATAGGCAGTTTCTCTCTTTATGAACGTCACGTTTATTCACATCCAGCCATATACTAGTTCACACATACTGATTTCCCCCCGTGTCATCCCCCGACACGCCCCTGATGATTCACGTCACTCAGATTTAAAGTAACAGTGTTGAAACCACCATACACTATATCACATCACATGACATCTCCCCCTTTTTCTGAAAACAAAGTCTGCTATTCTCTTCTCCTCCCCCCTTTTTTTTTTTTTTAGAAAACCCTTGACAGTAACTTTATCATACATAACAAACAGCATGTAATCAGCTTAGGTAAACATCTCTCAATAACATGAATTTGAGCAATGTAACTGTTAATGTACTATCGAACAGAACAAACACAACTACTGTAGCACAACTAGTTACGAAGCATATCGTTTCCTGATTTTTTTTTTTTTACAGGTCAAGCCTGACAACCGGTCTACTGACTCTTCCTGACCTGGTAAGCAACAGTCCACGCTTTGGAGTATGAAATGTTTCCCTGCATGGTTGGGTCGGTACAGTCTCGGTTGTATCAGTATGTGTAGGCTCAATGTCCACAGTCCCTTTTGTTTGTGGTGCAAGTGTGTGTACAGCCTGTTTTGTTGCTAATGTTGGTGTTGGCACTGCTTGAAGATGACGTCGGTTACGCCTCAGTACCGCTCCTTGTTCCGTCTCGATGACATAGGAACGAGGTGTTACACTTTCGTGCCTGATCACTGCTGGTGAAGCCCAGACCTTCTCGTGGTCCAGCTTGGTAAGAACAGTGTCACCTGGTCTTAGTGTTGACAGATTCTTAGCTCCATTGCGACGATTATAGTAGAAAGCTTGTCTGTCTTTCTCTATTTTGTCTTTCAGCATGACAGACTTCCTATTTGGCCACCTGGGATGAAGATTCTTCTCTAGGGTTGGAAGTGTTGTTCTGATCTTCCTTCCCATAAGAAGCTCTGCCGGACTAACTCCAGTAGTGGCACAGGGAGTCGATCGGTAGCACATGAGGGCTAACAGAGGATCTGTCTGCTTCAGAATTCTTTTTGCAATCTGCACAGCCCTTTCGATGTGCCCGTTTCCCTGAGGATGGTGAGGACTTGATGTAATGTGTTGGAAATCCAGCCGATTGGCTAGTTCTCGAAACTCTGCACTAGAGACCTGAGGACCGTTGTCACTCACCACCTCATTTGGAATTCCGAATCTGGCAAAGACAGCCGTCAACTTTTGTGTGACATGAGATGTCGTTGTAGAAGGTAAGTGCAGTATCTCCAGAAATCTGGAATAGGAATCGGACACAATTAGATAATTCTGTCCCCGGTGTTCACAAAGATCAGCTGCGATTCTTTTCCAGGGTCGTTCTGGGAGTGGTGTGGAGATCAGGGGCTCTTTCTGCTGTGTACTTCTCAACTCTTGGCATATCTGACATGACAGCACTGTGTTCTTTATGTCCGCTGAAATTCCCGGCCACCACACAGACTCCTGTGCTCTCTCTCTAGACTTTGTAAGGCCCTGGTGACCTTCGTGAATCTTTTCCAGGATCTCCTTCCTCATCGCCCTTGGCACAATGATTCTTCTTCCCTTGATCACTAAGCCCTCATGCTCTGAGAGCTCTGCTTTTGCAACCGTATAGTCTCTGGCTGCTGCCGGAACTTGACTGCGGTGTTGTGGCCATCCAGCTCTGATCAGCTTAATTACGGCTTGTAGCTCACCATCTGTTATAGTGGCGTTTCTGATACAGTCCATTTTATGGGGCGTCGCAGGTACCCCTTGTATTACTGCATTCACGTAGCGCTCCACATCGGCATGCGTTTCTGAATCTTTAGTGATAACAGTTTGCGGGCTTCTGGACAGTGTATCTGCAACGACAAGTGTCTTGCCTGGTGCATACTCTGCTTTGGGCTTAAACCGCATTAGACGCATCAAAAGTCTCTGGCACCGTACAGGAACGTTGTCAAGACTTCTGCTATTGATGAGAGGAACCAGCGGCTTATGATCCGTCACCAGCTTAAACTCATCCAAGCCGCTTAGATACTTTTCAAACCTCTCACATGCCCACACACCAGCCAGACATTCTTTCTCGATCTGTGCGTATCGGGTTTCTGCATCAGTGAGACATCTGGAGCAGTATGCTACCGGCTTCCATCCTTCTTTGTGTAGCTGCAAGAGCACCCCCCCAAGTCCATAACTGCTTGCATCAGCCGAGACAGCAGTGGTCTTAGTGACATCATAATACGCAAGAACTGGTGCCTTCATGAGAAGCTCTTTAATATTTTCAAACGCCGTCTGCTGCGTGTGTGTCCACATCCATACACTTTTATGTCGGAGTAGTTCGTACAGAGGCTGGCTGACCGTTGAGAGGTTAGGAATGAACCTCCCCAGGTTATTCACCATGCCCAGCACCCTTTTCAGTTCCTGCACATTTTGTGGTGGAGATAGCTGTCGGATGGCATCCATCTTGTCTGGATCTGGCTGCACCCCTGTCTCATTAATAAGGTGACCCAGGAACCGAAGTTGGCTTTGTCTGTACGTACATTTTTCAGGATTTAGTTTTAACCCTGTAGACTCCACTCTCTGAAGCACTTGCTCTAAACGAGAGTCGTGTTGTTCCAGGGAGGACCCGTAGACCAGTATATCGTCCATGAAGACCTCTACCCCCTCCAGACCTTGAAGCGTCTCCTGCATTTTCCTCTGGAAGATCTCTGGAGCACTCGAGATCCCGAAGGGAAGCCTCCTGAAACAATATCTCCCAAATGGTGTGATAAAGGTGGTAAGTCTGCAGCTATCTGGATGAAGAGGGATTTGCCAGAATCCGCTGGCTGCGTCTAAGGAAGAGAAAACTTTTGCGCCGCTCAGTTTGGCAATAATCTCCTCTGCAGTAGGTAGCACGAAATGTTCTCGTTTTACTGCTTCATTCAATCTTTTGAGATCCACGCAAATGCGTGCTTTGCCATTTTTCTTCAGAACGGGAACCATTGGTGCACACCATTCAGTCGGTTGTGTCACGCGCTCTATGACGCCATTTTTCTCCATCCTTTGCAACTCCTCTTTCACCTTTTGCAGCATTGGTATTGGAACGCGCCTCGCTGTGTGTGTCTGACATGGCTGTGCTGAGTCTTTTAACTGAATTTTGACGGGGTCGGTTTTTAGTGTGCCGTGCTCACCAAACACATCATAGTCAGAGGCCACCAGGTTCGCCTCCTCCACTCTCCTTACCAAGTTCATATCAGCTGATAGAGACCGACTCAGCAGGTTATTGACTTTGTATCCACGGACCACATAGGCAGAAAATGGATACAACTGTCCTTTGTACACTGCAGTGGCTTGGAACAGACCCAGACAGTCTATCTTCCCCCCAGGGCTATCCAGTGTAACATTAGCTGGCTCTAGTGTCTTTACTGGGACTAGTGTGTTGAAAGTCTCTTCTGCCACAATGTTTACGTCAGCCCCTGTATCAATTTTGAAATTTACAGGGGTCGCCCCAATCAGGAGCTGCACCATCCACTGGTCTTCTCGTTCATTTACATTGTAAACTGAACCCAGAAAGTATGAAGGCTGGTCTAAACGTTCTGTGACTTCTCTCACTGACCTGTTACTGTGGCAGACTCTGGCCCAGTGTCCGATTTTTTGGCATTTGTGGCATTTGCCTTTCTTTGCAGGGCAGCGCTCATCACTTGCATGCACAGCATTTCCACAATATCCACATTTTCCATGACTGTCAGCTCGGATTTTGTCTTTAGGCTTGCGCTGTCCCCTCACAGGTTGCTTACTTGTGCTGACAACTGCTCTGACCATGCTCACCGTCTCGCCTTGCATGCTGACTTGTGTGGCCACCTCCTCCGATTGACGAACAGTCTGGATTGTTTGTGCTAGTGTGAGATCAGTGATCAACTGCAGCCTCCGAGAGAGATCTTTATCCAAAATGCCGACCACAATGCGGTCGTGAATCGTTTCGTCCCTCATGGCGCCAAACTCACAGTGCTCAGACAGCTCGTACAGTGCTCTGATAAACGCTTCTGCTCTTTCGCCGGGTTGTTGCACTCGCTGGTGAAAGCACGCACGTTCGTGAATGACATTTCTCCTCGGGAAAAAGTACTCGTTAAACTTTCCCAGGACTATTTCAAAGTCGTTTTTCTGTCTATCCTCTGCGAACACAAACGATTTATAAATATTCTCTGCCTCACTCCCCATGGCGTAAATGAGACAACTCACTTGCACTTCTCCATCCTCTTTATCTAGCTTTGTAGCCGTTCGGAAGCGCTGAAATCTTTGTCTCCAATCCATCCACTCCGTTGGCTTGTCGAAAGAAAAACTCGATGGTGGATTAAACTTCGCCATTATCCGCCACTTCTGACACCATGTAAAATGACCGTAAATAGGCAGTTTCTCTCTTTATGAACGTCACGTTTATTCACATCCAGCCATATACTAGTTCACACATACTGATTTCCCCCCGTGTCATCCCCCGACACGCCCCTGATGATTCACGTCACTCAGATTTAAAGTAACAGTGTTGAAACCACCATACACTATATCACATCACATGACAACATACACATATATATATATAAAACAATAAAAAACTTAAACGCGTTATTTCAGGTAGTTGCCACATTTCTCATTTTCATTTACTTTAACTTCATTAACTTATACAAATATATAAATCTGAAAAATTAAAACTTTATAGACATGTATTTATAAAATTAATAAAAATGACAAAACAGCAAAATTACGAAATATGTATAAAAAATAAAATAAAAACTATCAATTTAAAAAGAAAAACGAACCCAAAATATGAATGATTAAAAACTGTGTAATATTATGTCAGTGACACAGGAAGTCGTGGCCTAATGGTTAGAGAGTCGGACTCCCAATCGAAAGGTTGTGAGTTTGAGTTCCGGGCCGGCAGGAATTGTGGGTGGGGGGAGTGCATGTACAGTTCTCTCTCCACCTTCAATACCACGACTTAGGTGCCCTTGAGCAAGGCATTGAACCCCCAACTGCTCCCCGGGCACCGCAGCATAAATGGCTGCCCACTGCTCCGGGTGTGTGCTCACAGTGTGTGTGTGTGTGTTCACTGCTCTGTGTGTGTGCACTTCGGATGGGTTAAATGCAGAGCACACATTCTGAGTATGGGTCACCATACTTGGCTGAATGTCACTGAATGTCACTTCACACCAAAATAACAGTTTCATGGTAAATGGTACATTGTTTATATTATATATTTTAATTGCTTGTAATTAATATATATATATATATATATATATATATATATATATATATATATATATATATATATATATATATATTTACCTCTCATCACTGTCATATACAAATGACAGTCTAAAAATGCCTAGAAAAGTCCATCAAAATACACTTTGAAAGTCTACATGTGAGTTAACTTTTGAGTCCATTTGCAACTGTACTACTAAACGCATTAAACAGATCTCTGTCCAGTAAAATTCTCTAGAAGATCCCCCTTTTTTTTGCTTATTTATTTATTTATTTTGAGACTGATCAAAGTGCTGCACGTGAGCAGATTAAAAAAATAGCCTACAATATAAGAAATAATCAGAATACATTTTTTTAATGATTTAAAACAACAATTAACATGTTAAAAGAAAACAGCTGAAGAGCACTTTTCACGATTCAGATCATTGCAAAGCAGCTTCAAAGAAAAGGAAAGTTTCTACATTACATTTAGGTGTCAAGATGATGTCCATATGGCAGATATGTACAGAAAAAAAATATAATTCGGTAAGTAAATGTCATGTTTCAAACAAACGATGAAAACTATTAACTTCTGTGATTATATGCTGTGATCAAACTTAAAGGAAAATTTGGTAGTTTTGTATGTGGGTTCAGGGTTAGCATCATCTGAGGTCCTCGGAGGGGTTGGCATCTTCTCTTCTCAGGTGTTTGGACATCTCAGATCTTCTTAAGGGCTTCTCTTGTCCAGTGGTGGTCAACTGTACACTATGCAACGTAACATTCATCCATTCTCCAAATCGCGTATGCTCTGCATCCTCTGGTCATGGGGGATGTTGAGAACCACTGTCCTAATATAATTTTCCACTGATGATAAAGTATAGCAAATCATCAACATTAAAATAATTTAAAAAACAATTAAAAGCTGAATTAGTTACTTATGCATTATCAGCTGTCATTAAAGGATGAATGTGCAGTGGGGCTCTAGACAAATTTTACTATGGGGGCCAAGGAGGGGCCAGTGTTTAACCAGAGGGGCACATTAAAAATGGCAACATATTTTATTTAAATGTAATGCAAATAAATACAAAAAGTAATTCTTGAAAAAATCTACACAGTAATTTTACACAATCTAAACATGTTAATAAAAACAAATTACTATTATTACTCTTATAAAATTCAATCAGGCAATCATACATTTCACAATTTAATATTTATATATGAATGTCAAGAATTCAGAAGTGTATATATTTATAACTACACTACACAGAAATAATATACAATTAAATTATGCTTATTTTAAATGTATTGTGCATGCTAAAAATATAATAAGCTTTTAATAATCTTTCAGTGCCTAAAACCATTATAATATGAAACGCTTCAAAACTGAGCTCACAAAGTGATTTTAAAAGTTTACGGCTTTTAAAACATGTGTGAACCTGTTTTTATACAGTCTATGGTGTGAACTAACCTGCACAAGCGAGTCTTTTAAAAACAGCAACAAACATAAAATACAAATAGTACACAAAATAAATTCATTTTATGCAAATCCACAGCCTTTTTATCTACAGATCATGTCATGATTCTGCCTTCTTGTCTCTGATTTTTCTCTAGTCTTGTGGCAGGATCATGACAGGCCCATGTTTTATGTGCAAGTACATGGCCATTTGTTTGGGCCATGTGCTTGCGTTGTCTCGTTCCCTTGCCCCGCCCCCCTTGTTACCCTAGTTTTGTCTTCATTGATTTACCTGTTCCACCTGTTGTGTTCATTAGTAGCCTCCCTTTATAACCTCGTGTGTTTCTCTGTCCCTTTGTCGGTTCATTGTTTAAATATTGTCACGTTGTTTAAGATTGTCTACTGTTGCTACCAGTTGTGATTTTGTCAAGTCTTGTCTAAGTAATTGTTTGATCGTGTTTTAGTCATAGTCTAGTTAAGTGCAGTGTTAGTCTAGTTTTGTCTTCCTTCGTCTGTCTAGCCCTTGTTTTGCCCCCTCGTGGGTTTTGTTTTCCTGTTTTTTTGTATAATAAACTGTGTTGCTGTGACTACTGTCTGCTAGTGATGGCAAAATCGAGGCCTCGTGAACCAATGAAACAGTTGAACCAAATGTGCCATATTGTTTCGAGGCTTCGAATCAATCCGACACCCGTCTCAACGGTGACACCTAGTGGTCACTTGCAGGTGTTGATCTGAAACAACCTTGACGAGCCATTAAAAAAATGTGTTGTTTTTTTATTATTATAATGTTCTAATATGTGAAGCTTGTAACCTATAGGCTCCTCACTGTGCATAATGTTATTTTGGTCATGAAAAATGAATATTAATAAAAGAAATCAAGCCACAATGTCTCACTTTTTTAGAGATTTTTATTCAAAAATATTAATTTATCTGCTGTGGAAGGACTTAGCCTACTTCTTTTTTTTACAGATAATTTCTCCAGCCTTTGAAAAAATCCTCTCACAAGGGACACTTGTTGCTGGCATACAAAGATATTTTTTTGCAAGGACATACAAATGAGGAAAGATTACTGCTCTCTCTTTCCAGTAAGTTAGTGGATCATGAGTTCTGGGCAAATACGCATCGTTGATGTATTTTTTCACTTCCACTGTGGCATCAGCTGTAGCATTGTGTATCATCTTGGTTTGATGGATGCGAGTATCAAAAAGTTCCCATAAACTGTCCTGTGTTTCTACTGGTGTTGATGGTGATGGTGATGATGATGATGATGGGTGTGATGTTGACATTTCTGGGTCTGAATAAAAATTAAAACAGCAAATAGTAACAAATCCTAAACTGACGGCATATATGAAGGATATATTATATTACATGATTCAGATTACATAACATAACACAGACTGAAACTGTTCACCAGGATTTGTGTTTGAACGCATCAGTGAAGCACACTCCAGTGTGATATGCTTTTTTTCCTGGGCTTTGGCAGCATTTCCAAATGCCACATTTTTGAACCTTGGGTCCAGCAGTGTAGCCAGTGCCAAGGCTCTAAAACTCTCATAACCTCCACATCTGGAGTGCAGACCTTCTTGCAGATGTGAGCCTATGAGCCAAAACAGGAGAAACACATATTTATAATAATGACAATAATATGACAGTTATGGCCAATCACATGGGTAGTATGGTCATTGTGGCCTACCTAATTGAACAGGGGAACTTCCCATTGTGGGAAGTCGTGGCCTAATGGTTAGAGAGTCGGACTCCCAATCGAAAGGTTGTGAGTTCGAGTCCCGGGCCGGCAGGAATTGTGGGTGGGGGGAGTGCATGTACAGTTCTCTCTCCACCTTCAATACCACGACTTAGGTGCCCTTGAGCAAGGCATCGAACCCCCAACTGCTCCCCGGGCGCCGCAGCATAAATGGCTGCCCACTGCTCCGGGTGTGTGCTCACAGTGTGTGTGTGTGTTCACTGCTCTGTGTGTGTGCATTTCGGATGGGTTAAATGCAGAGCACAAATTCTGAGTATGGGTAACCATACTTGGCTGAATGTCACTTCACTTTCACTTTCACTTTCAGTTGATTCCTGCGTTGCATTTCCTTTTTTCTGTGCAAGCTTGTGCTGCAACATCCTGTACAGTGGTATAAGCTTTGAAGCAGACACTCTCTTTTCCTCTGATATCTCTGTTGTTGCGAGTTTGAATGGTTGCAGTATTGACAATGATTGTTCAATAATGTCATAATCAATACTTGTCAGGGGAGCAGTATCATTGTTTAAGTTGGAAAGTGCAGCAGCCACTGGTTCACGTTGGTCATACAAGCGCTGTAGCATGTCAAATGTGCTGTTCCATCTCGTGTCAACCTCCTGTATCAGTTTCAGAGTTGGTCTTCCCATCAAGCTCTGCATCTCCACAAGCTTGCCCTTTGCTTTGCAGCTGGATCTGAACAACCCCACTATCTTTCTGGCCTTCTGGTGTATTTCATTGATGACTGGGGTTTGATCTAGTGCCTTTTTCACAATCAAATTTAAAGTATGAGCAAAACATGGGACATGTCGAAGGTGGAGTAGCTGGGCACTTAGGATCATGTTAGATGCATTGTCAGTCACCATGCACTGAACTTTGGAGGTTATTCCCCACTCAGCCATTAGCAAGGCTTTAGCCTCCATGAGATGCTGGGTTGTGTGGGTTTGGTAAAACCTCCTTACACCCAGTACAACAGTTGCCATTTTTGCCTCTGGTGTTATGTAATGGCAAGTCACACCAAGATATCCATCCATATTAATGGAGGACCACATGTCAGCTGTAAGGCTAACAAATTCGGCCTTTTGTAGGTCCTCCATTGTCTTCTCCTTGGCTTTGTTGTACTTTTCGCTGACCATTATTTTAAGCACCTTCCAGGATGGGAGGACATAGCTTGGATCAAGCTTGTTCACAAATGCCCTGAATCCCTCATCGTCCACGATGGTGAAGGGCTGCAGATCCTTCACCACCATGTTTATAAGAGCCTCATCCAATTCCCTCTGTCTGACTTTTAAAAGAGAAGACAAAACATACTTTCAGACAAATACATTGGAAAAATACAGCTTCAATTAGTGCACATCTATTAAAAGTATAGCCTATTGGTTCATTATTTGGAAACCTTCCAGTGTTTATAATCAGTGCTTTATATAACTTATAAACTTTATAAACAGTGTCCCAAAAGGTTGTAATTATATTTCAATTATAATTATATCCCAAACAATGCATACCTTGCTTAGATGGCCCAGCAGTGTCAGTAGCAGGCCTAGGTACAGGGGGAATGCCATCCTCTGCACCCTGCAAAATGGCAGGATGAGTGCTCCTCAAATGGCGCATCATGGATGATGTATTGTTGCAGTAGGCTAGCTGCCGATCACAATACACACATCTCACTTTATTTGGGGTTTCTAAATGGAAATGCTCCCACACCACAGATGTACGGCATCTCTTCTGGGGAGCTTCCATTTTTATCTATCTATCCAAATCTATCTATCTATATATGAATCGATCTATGTATCTAGATATGTATCTATAATCTATGTATCTATATATGTATCTATCTATAATATATGTATTTATATATGTATCTGTAATCTATCTATATATGTATCTATCTATTAATCTAGCTGTCTATATATATTTATATCTATGTATCTATTAATGTGTCACTATATGTATACTCTGTCTGTCTCTAGCCTCTCAGTCAATGTGTTGTGTAAATTTAAATGTAAGTCTAAATTGCCTATAACTAATCAAATCGCACTATATCACCAAAAATCCGCTATCTCAAAGTCAAACTCCTCTCACAAAAACCCACGAGGTCAAAATGCGTTTATTTCACTTTTATACAGATGTGCGATTGTGTGGTCTGTTCCCGACCGTTCCAATCAAACGCTGATTCGGCGGACCACACCTGATGAAACAATTAGTGAAACACTTCGAGGCTTCGTTTGGTCATAGTCACGTGACATGGGTGTTTCGAATCACGCTTCGGATCAGTGTTTCGACACATCTGCGTTTCGGGATCTCGCAAAGCTTCGGAACGACTGTTTCGCTTCAGCCATCCTTACTGTCTGCATTTGAGTTCATCCCTCCACCACCCATCCTGACAGAATGAACCGACCAAGAAGGAACTCAGCAGACAGGGGGTCCTCCGAACTCCAGCGACAACTGGAGTTCCGCAAGCAGTGCTGGCTGTCATCCCCTACTGACAAGAAGAGGGTCACCCTCCCTTACTCGTCCGAGGGTGAGTGGATCCTGTGGAACTATGCCCAACTATGGGAGAGTATCTCCCAGGAGGAGCCGCAGGTCTCCCCCTCGAGGTCCCCACCTTCGGCCAAGCTGCCAGTGATCCCAGAGGGTCGTCTCCTGGCCGTTGCAACACTGGGGGATCAGGCACATCCCTCCTCGAGTCCTGAGGCGCCTCCCACGCCTGTTAATCTTCATGGTAAACGAGGGAGACGGACTTCGTGGGATTCTTCGTCGGAGTCATCCTCGGCTGAGTCAGCGCTGTCTGAGACTGCCCATCCAACGCAAGTCACAGATCCCGCTGAGCTTCTCCAACCGGTCACAAGTCCGGCTATGACTACCACACTGCGACCTAAGAGGAAGAGGAGGAGAAAGGGAGCCTCTCGCCCTTCATCTCTGCCGGTCCCAGAGCCCGCTACTGCAAGCGCTCTCCCAGGTGCTGTCCCAGAGCCCGCTATCGTGAGCGCCGTTCTTCTGCCTTCAGCTTAAGTTTGCTTTTGCAGCGAGCTAAACAAAGGCTTAGTAAAAGTCGTAGACAGTTTTCTGGGTCAAACTTTGTTTACTGAAGCCCAATTTGTGAAACTGTAACACAAATGAACAATAATATGAAAACATATCTCTTACCATGGTACATTCAGTTCACATAGATCAAACATGAATCACCTTTATATAACTTAGAAGATAGCTATGATGTAAATCAAGAGCAATCAAGCATCTCAATATATACCCCTATTTACAGTTAACATGTCAGATGTAAATAGTTCTCAAACATGAGTACAACCTATCAAAATACATGTAACAATATTTTACTGCTTAGATTAACATTTTAAACTTACAGATTGTGCTGTTTCAGGAGCAAAACAAGAAGGAAGGACGTGGATGCACCTTCACACTCTGCTGCCATGAGCTCGAACATCCTAAAATGGCTGCTGTATTTTTATAGAAGACGTGCTACTTGAAATGTCCACAAGGTGTCAGTATTGACAAAATAAACTATAATATGACTAAGGCCAGGATACTCCCCGCCTGACATCAACAGATGTCACATCAGACTTGAACAGTACCAAAGGTGTCAACATCCAAATTGTTAACTACGTTAATTAGTGTCCTTTGAAACCAGAAGAACCACTTCATTGACTGGTCTCAGAAAGAATCTTGGTTCACCTTTCTTTATGATTTTTACTTCAATCTTTCTGACTTTGCCATCCTCACTTGGGTAAGTTTTAGTTATAATCCCAACTGGCCAGTCATTTCTTTTCTCCTGAGCATCTTTCAGAAGCACAACATCTCCTTTCTGTAAGTTTGGTTTAGCTGTGCGCCACTTGCGACGTTTCTGAAGTCCACTTAAATATTCATTCTTCCATCTTCCCCAGAAGACATTAGCTAAATATTGAACTCGCCGCCACTGAGCTCTGCACAGATCGTAGCTTTCAAATTGGCCAGGTGGTACAGGTGGGGCTCCAACTTTCTGCGTAAGGAGCATTGCTGGTGTGAGTATCATTGGTTGTTCTGGATCAGTAGAGACTGTAGTTAAGGGACGAGCATTCAAAATTGCACTCACTTCTGCCATAAACGTTATTAAAACTTCATGTGTCAGTCTTTCAGAGCTGTGTTGAAGAAGCATAGCATCGAGAATACGTCGGGAAACTCCAATCATGCGCTCCCAGGACCCTGCCATATGTGAAGCATGAGGAGAATTGAACTGCCAGCAGCATTGGTTATCAGATAGATAAGCTTGGATGTTTGTGTTGTGGCAACCTTTCTTGTCAATTTGTAGCTCTTTGCAGGCTCTCACAAACTTGGTTCCACAATCAGACCTCAAGACCTTAGCGGGCCCTCTGATTGCAAAGAACCGCCGCAGGGAATTGATAAAACATGAGGCACTCATAGACTCAATCACTTCTAGGTGAATCGCCCGTGTAGTCATGCAAGTAAATATGACCGCCCATCTTTTAGCTTCTGCTGGGCATCCTCGTGTTTTCCTGACCACAACTGGCCATGGACCAAAGACATCCAATCCAACGAATGTGAATGGCGGGTCTACGTGTAATCTGTCAGCTGGTAACTCAGCCATTATCTGCTCCTCTTGTTTGCCTCTCAATTTGCGACAGGTGACACAGTTGTAAATGGAGCTGCTGACTGATCTCTTACCTCCAACAATCCAGTAACCACCTGCCCTTATGGCACCTTCCGTGAGGTGTCGGCCTTGGTGATATACCTTCTCATGAAAGTGTCGAATCAAAAGCTGAGTAACATGATGTTTACCAGGTATGAGAGCTGGATGAAGTTCTACAGATGGCAATTGAGCTCTCCCCAGCCGACCTCCTACTCTGAGAAACCCTTCTGAGTCAATAAATGGACATAGTTTGCTGAGAGGACTTGACTTTTTTACAGACTGTCCTTGTTCTAGGCATTTAAAGTCATCTCTGTATACTTCTCTCTGAACCGTTTGAATGATAGTAGCTGTAGCCTGCTTCAGCTGCTCTTCATCTTTAAACTTGTTACAAATGTGCCATCCGCGACAGACATCTCCTGACCCAGGTTTGACACACTTGGCTATGTGTTGCAATCGTGCTATGGCCTTTAACAGGGAGCTCCATCTAGAGAATCGTTGGAACCTTTCACTCCCAAGGTTTTTCTGTGACACACTAGTCACGCAGGTAATACACTCAGGACGAAGCTCTGCATCTGTTTCAGGATTGATGAGGGTGTAGGACCTTTTATCAAGTTCGTCTTGTCTTGTGTGTAGGAGGAATGGAGGACCTTTAAGCCCATATGATGAAGTCAGTTGCTCTGAGGGGAGCCCTCTGCTTGCAGGATCAGCTGGATTAAGATGAGTGGGCACAAAGTTCCACTGATGCGGTCCCGTAGAGTGTCTAATGCGCTGTACTCGATTATGAACGTAGACGTGAAAACGCCTCTTCTCATTGTAGATGTATCCTAGCACTACTTTAGAGTCAGTGTAGAATCTTACATCATCCAGTGTTGTATCCAGCTGTTCTTGAAGCATTTCAGCTACTTCCACTGCTAGTACAGCCGCACATAACTCAAGTCGAGGGACAGTGACATCCGGCTTAGGAGCAAGTTTTGCTCTGCCGAAGAGGAACCCAACTTCACTCAGACCATCTGGGTTAGTAACTTTCAGGTAAGCTACTGTTCCTACAGCTTTAGTGGAAGCATCACAAAACACAATGATCTCTTTCTTGTGTGCACTAGACAATGAGATGGAGGTATACATTCTTGAGATTTTTAATCCTTGCAGATGTTTAAGAGAATCTTTCCATTTTTGCCATTTCTCTTGTTTCTCATTGGGCAGAATAACATCCCAATCATCTGCATCTCCAGAGATGTCTCTCAGGATGGACCGACCCTCAATGCTTACAGGTACTACAAATCCTAGAGGATCGTACAAGCTGTTGATGGTAGAAAGCACTCCTCGCTTAGTGTAAGGGTTGTCACTGATGGATACTTGAAAAACAAACGCATCTGTTGCCAAGTCCCAACACAATCCTAAGCTTCGTTGTATGGATAGTGAGTTTACACCAAGATCAAGGCCCTGCAGCGTAGTTGCTAGATCGTCATTCGGGAAAGCTCTCATGACAACGGGGCTATTGGACAAGATTTTGTGTAGGCGGAGGTTGGATTGTGCTAGCATCTGTTGAGCTCTGTGCAATACATCAACAGCTTCAGCTTCAGAACTGAATGATTTTAGCCCATCGTCCACATAGAAATGGCGTTCGATGAAGAGCCTTGCATCACTTCCATACTCTGACTCTCCCTCTACAGCTGTTCTTTTGAGCCCGTATACAGCTACTGATGGGGAGGGGCAATTACCAAAAACATGGACCCTCATGCGGTACTCTAAGATATCTCCATCAAGGTTGTGATCCTTAAACCACAAGAAGCGCAGGTAATCTTGATGGTCCTCTTTGACCAGAAAGCTGTGAAACATTTGCTCAATGTCTGCCATCACAGCATAGGAGTCAGATCTGAAGCGGACAATCACACCTATCAGGCTGTTGTTCAGGTCTGGGCCTTTAAGGAGAATTTGATTCAAAGAGACGTTGTTGTATTGAGCACTTGAATCAAACACTATCCTGATCTTTCCTGGCTTTTGTGGGTGATAAATGCCAAAACTTGGGAGGTACCAACACTCCTTGTTGTCTTCCAAAGGGGGAGCAATCTCCGCATGTTTTTTTTTTAACATTGTCTCCAAGAAATCCACATAATGGTCTTTCATGTCTGTCTTCTTTTTCAGAGAACGACGAAGTGATAATAGACGACTGACAGCCTGGTCTCTATTATTGGGTAAACGCTCTCTGGGACAGCGGAACGGGAGTGGAGCCACCCAACTATTAAATTTGTCTTTGGTGAATTCGTTGTCCATAATATCCAGGAAAACCTCATCTTCTCCAGATAGTGCAAGCATGTTATCTTCTTTGGTTTGTTTGAAGATATGCTTGCCAATGTCGTGAGATCGTTTCGTGCTCGATATGAGCCTGTGCTCTTCATTAGTGAACTTTTCTTTTGAACGAATGCTGTTTCTGCAAGGTGTGAGAAAGCTGGGTCTGCCGTTCTCAAGCACACTAGTTTTGAAAGTGTTTACCGTGGGTTTGTGAGCTCCACCGAGGCACCTATCTCCTACAATCACCCATCCCAGATCGAGGAGTTGGGCATATGGAGCATTGTGAGGCCCGTTGCGCTGTCTGCGGACCTTGTGCGCACGGATAAGATCTCTCCCTATGAGAATGAGAATGTCAGCTACGGGATCCAGTGAGGGTATCTATATTCCAGAGACTGCTACAGACAACGCTACTGACAACGCTGTTTCCAAGGTGGAGATGTGGAGCGTGGGTTCTGAGTCAGATTCTGTGAGCTCCATTTCTCTCTCCGCTCCTCGGCCGCCTGCTACACCCCCAGTCATGTGTCCTGTTGTGTCCCCTGCTGTTTCCCCGGTCGGGCTTCCTGTTTCTTCGCCCTCTGTACCCCTGTGCGTTTCCCCGGTCACCCCTGTCACCACATCACCCCAGACTGTTCCTCATGTGTCCCCATCGAAGTCTGCCCGGACCCCTCGCCATCAGCCATCATCCTGTCCACCCAAGACCCCCAGTCCACCTGTTCACCCTGGACTGCCCCCTATGAACTTTGTTGTACCCCCACCCCCCCTCCCGTGTTTGTTATTTTTGTTGTTTAATCCCAACCCTGTTGTCGTGTTTTCGTGTCTGCCTTTATTGCTATTTGTCATGTTTTGTTGGTTTGTGTCCTGGTCTCAGTCTGTCATGTCACGTGTTTAGTGTTCCCTTAGGGAGCGTCTGGAAGCCGCTCCTTAGGGGAGGGGTTCTGTCATGATTCTGCCTTCTTGTCTCTGATTTTTCTCTAGTCTTGTGGCAGGATCATGACAGGCCCATGTTTTATGTGCAAGCACATGGCCATTTGTTTGGGCCATGTGCTTGCGTTGTCTCGTTCCCTTGCCCCCCTTGTTACCCTAGTTTTGTCTTCATTGATTTACCTGTTCCACATGTTGTGTTCATTAGTAGCCTCCCTTTATAACCTCGTGTGTTTCTCTGTCCCTTTGTCGGTTCATTGTTTAAATATTGTCACATTGTTTAAGATTGTCTACTGTTGCTACCAGTTGTGATTTTGTCAAGTCTTGTCTAAGTAATTGTTTGATCGTGTTTTAGTCATAGTCTAGTTAAGTGCAGTGTTAGTCTAGTTTTGTCTTCCTTCGTCTGTCTAGCCCTTGTTTTGCCCCCTCGTGGGTTTTGTTTTCCTGTTTTTTTGTATAATAAACTGTGTTGCTGTGACTACTGTCTGCATTTGAGTTCATCCCTCCACCACCCATCCTGACAGATCAAGCATTATGATGTGAGTGTATATAATATTGGAGAGAGTTTTACCATGCATCCTGCTGTAAATGGACGAGAGGTGTGCGCTATTTGAATACTGAATGGAGAATGATTGACAGCCTCAGAGGAGGGAAAACAAGGTTTCCGTAAACTTTTATTTAATGATGTAAATAGTCTTCTGTCCATAACATTAAGCTATGGAAATTCAGACCCTGAATTTGGACACAGCCATAGAAGGGCGTTCTCTTGAGTGGGTGGGGCGCCGTGAGCCCTGAGTGAGCAGCTGTAACGTTAGTGCGTTGTCGTTGAAACTCGAAAAAGATGGATAAAACAAAAAAAGCTATCGGGGGCTAAAAATAGAAAAGAAAGAGGGAAAAGCAGATGGCATGTCAAGGGATGCGACAGCAGCTAAATAAGTGGATGGTGAAAGTCAACAGGTAGGATTTAAAATGTGACGTGTATGCTTGGAGGCTTGCAAATAACGTGACGATATTCATGTTAACAGACTAGCTAGAGTTTGCTAACACTGGGAATGTAGTAGACAGAATATGAACATTTAAGAGCCAGAGTATGCGAGCTCGCGCGCGCAGTGAGAAGATTTATGCATGCACTCATCCTAAGCGGACAAACCCGCGCCCCAGAACACGAGCAAATATAAGCTCTCTCATTTAAAGTATTGTTTTAAATGGACTAATTCTGACAAAAATTGTCAAAATGCCCGTCTTGGTAAGAATCCTACAGCAGACATAGACGGCTGAATGTAGGCCACTGTATCAGTGAATTCTCTTAAAGTGACAGTCTTTATATTAATCGAACAACAACAACAAAGAAATCACTCACTGCTCTTGATTAAAAAGCTTCTGTAACTTTAATAAAGAACAATCTTTAATTTATACAGTCAAATATGCGATGCTGTTTTACATTTGATTATTCAATATCTGTACCTAATGCTAGACCTCCCTAAATTTTTTTTTATTTGTATCTTTACTCTATTACTCTAATTTTTTGCTGTTGCTCGTAGTTAGATAGATTTTTTTTAAAGTATAGTTTCTCCATAAACATAGCACATACCAAACTGTACCGAAACTGTGAAACAAACCGATGGTGGGTGATTCAGATTTCTCTTGGCACAGCAATAAGAAGACTTACAGGTTGCTCACGTGACATCTACGTCATCAAGCTCAGTTTGAGTCTGCGCAGTACGCCCGACCCCCAGGAAGTGCGTGCTTTTAATGGGCTATTTGCACAAGATGGAGCCGGTGAGCTTCAGCGACGCGAGTGTGTGCATACTTATTTCCGGTCTTGCGACGCTCGCATTGACTGTAAGAGAAACTTACATACGAAACTTGGCTAGATGTATATAATTAATGATATTCAAATTTAACAGCCGATAGTGGTATATCAAAAACATGGGGAAACATCCTCCCTACATTTTGCGTTCCTCTGTGTGAAAATTCATCAAGATACAACGCGGAGATTGCTTTATTTTTCTGTTGATTATGAGATCAGCGTCAGGTCAGGTCCACAGGGATTTCTTCTTTCAAACACAAGCCACTCAAATATGCAATACTTTTCATTTTCGAAGAGCTGGTTTTGTTCTGACTGTTATGTAAGATCAATGTTTCTGACTGTCAAACAAGACGCACAGAGATTTCTGATAAAGCATGTTTTATTAACTTTATTTGATAACATAATTTATAACTAACTGTACAATTAAACGTAATATAATTATGGTAGGTTTGCCTTAAATAAAAGATCGCTGTTTGCATTCATGTGTGTTTTTATCTATGTTTATTTGTTTTGTGAAAGATCTGCAGCATAAATCATTATCTGTCTATGAGCAGCCATGTATATTGTTTGCATTAATTATCAGATTAAACAGATATTAAAATTAGTCACGTATTTTTTACTGTGTAAAATAATAAAATATGTTGTGAAAATAACGATGAAACAGACTGATGTATGTGTACAATTGAGAAATGGATACTTCTGAAGATAAATCGCAGCCCACGTCTCACGAGGTAAATATTTCATAAAAAAAAAATAATTATGCAAACATTTTCGAGAAATAAGTAATTTGTACATTCACATATTTGGTAAGATAAAAATACATTATGTAGCTGTGTATACAAACCATGAGTTCAACTTTCATCTCGTGAACAGTAGGGAACATAGTGTATTTAATTCATTCACCAGACCCAAACATACACAAGTTTCAAATCCACTGGCTCAGTTAACATTTATAGTATAGTAATAATAGCAGTGTATATCTTATTTGCATTTGAAGTGATATTATAAATCCTGTAAACAAATAGAAGGTAATATTTTGATTTCTCCGGTTCTCTGCACTGACGTTTAGCACAACCGGAAATATCTACGCACACACTCGCAAGACCGGAAATCCAAGATGGCGGAGATATGCAACTAGCCCATTGACTTCACTCGTCTCCGTTGAATCCAATGGGGTCACTGTGTCCATTTCTTTTACTGTCTATGGTTGTAAGCGAGTTCAAAACTCTGCAGTGTAGTGATATCCGGTTTGCGAACGAATAACTCGGTGTAACCGGATCTTCTTGGACCAGTTCACCAAATTGAACTGAATCGTTTGAAACGGTTCGCGTCTCCAATAAGCATTAATCCACAAAAGACTTAACTTTTTTAATGTGGCTGACACTCCCTCTGAGTTAAAACAAACCAATATCCCAGAGTAATTCATTTACTCAAACAGTACACTGACTGAACTGCTGTGAAGAGAGAATTGAAGATGAACACCGAGCCGAGCCAGATAATGACCGAACAACTGGCTCATTCTAGAATTTGCCACTGGCTCTAAAGTCTCTGTAGTGGTGTCATTAGTGTATTATTGGTTCCAGAGCTAATAGTTTTGGCTGAGAGCAAAATCACGTTATATATTATGTAACTTCAATGGTGTACTGTATATAAGACCCTTCTTTTGACTGAATTGCCTAGCAACTTTTATGATTGTTGTTTATTTAAATATTATTATTCAATAAATAATATTTTATATGAATAACAGAGTAGTGTTTAGTGGGAAACGGTGTGTTTATGAAGGTGATTTTAGTTTTCCCCCATTAGATGACGACAAGAGACTGTTATTACGATTCAGCAGCAACGACTTTTATATTGAAAGAGACTGAATTATTGACTATTTAATGAATGTACTTCCTTACAGTCCACCTCTGATTATTTTGAAAAAGAAAGTATCAACATTTTGTCAGAATATTAACAAATATTTAACAAAGGTTGCATCTGAAGGACTCAAACAGAGCACCGTTCAGCTGTGACAGGGAAAATGAACATTGCGCTGTACAATGCTCTATTTTTTATTTATTTTAATTTTTTTATTCACAGTTTTATTTTTATGCTTAACTGCCTAAAAAATATGGGTTACAAACCTATCTACATATGATCATCATGGTTGAGACTATATAAAAAAGCACCTTTGTAAGATATTAGTCAGCATTTGAACTGCTATGTGAGTATGTGTATTTTGTAGTTTTTCATATGTATCATTACATTATTCAAGTAAGCTCCAAGCCAATAGCTGCATTTAAAGTTGTAATCTGACAAAGGATGCAGCAAACCAGTGTAACTTACCTGGCCTCGGTCTTCGCTAAGCCTGAGGTACATCGGAGTCTCCTCCATTATGACGTAAAACATAAAAACAAAAAATTATCAATTCTGGCTCCATGACATATCCTGGCAGGATTGTCCTCTGTCAGCTCCCCTCTTGCACAGTTGCTATGCGACAAAGTGGTAATCGGGAACCTCTGGCATCGCAATTAGGAAATCCTGCGTAGGCGGAACATCTCACGCACGTTGGAGGCCACACTCAACTTTGTGGACACAGCTCTTGTAAGAAGCAGCCAACAAATACACTGAGCATCAGCACTGTCGGGAATTACCCTTAACAGATGAAAGGACAGTGCAACAAAATATGGCTTTCATCAGCAGACATTCAAACTAATGTTTCATTGTGAATATGAGATTGAGCTGAAGAATGAATGCTGTATAAGATGCAGGTAATCACACTCGCTCAGTGCATCTTTCTATCATAATACTCAAATCTAATACACTGCTTTTAATACAGTAATACAATAAACTTTCAAGGTAGCAACTCAACGTTCCTTTTTTACTAGTTCTAAAAACTGTCAAACTGAGATTTAAATCCGTAGCAGAAGGAAGTAGTTCTGCATGGCCATTCTTCAGGGTTTTTAATAATGTTTATCAGTAATAACCTTTTAATAATGTTTTATTTGCATTTATATATGTTATATATATATATAATCATATTTTTTTACCTCTCTATGTGCCAGGCCTTATAATATTTTGTAGCCTATATTAGGGTTTTGTATTAAAAATAAAAATTTAAATAAATTGTGTGTTTGTGTGTGTGTGACCTGTTTTGGCAAAATAAGATAAAAAGTCATTAATATATTCTCATTCTCCATAAAAGACCTTCAGAATGACGTATTAATGAAGATTTGTTGGAATCGGACGAA
The DNA here is from genome assembly GCF_963082965.1 of Carassius carassius. NCBI lineage: Eukaryota > Metazoa > Chordata > Actinopteri > Cypriniformes > Cyprinidae > Carassius > Carassius carassius. Next base: position 7,022,039 of record NC_081787.1, on the reverse strand, counting down.
AAATTGCTGAGCCACACCTGTTTGAGTCAGCAAGGTCAATTTTGAGTTTTCTGAAGGTTCCAAAGCAAAAAGCACAGCAACATTGCAACTTTTCCTCTATTTCTTTTCTTAATAATAACTATATTAATAATCACAATATAGCTATTTTATTTGATCTTTGTTATTATAAATAAAAACAGATGCAAAAAACTAAACAAAACAAACAACTACAACAACAAAAAACTGTAGAACAAATATTAGAAAGAAAAAAATAGGTAATGCATTACTTTTTTCATTTTACATAGCCTACAAACCAAAGCATTCAAGTAAGTAAAACAAATTATCAAATGTAAAAATGTCTGTTAATTACAAATAAATGTATTATTAAACCTGAAAAATCATTTTAAAACAGTTCAGTCAAGAGCAACAAGTGATTCCCTCTTTTCTTTTATTGTTAGATTAAGATTAATGACGGCCTAGCAGCCTACTGTAATGCACGGATCTAATATAATGTTACACATCAGATATTTTTCCCAACAGTTCTCCAGACGTTCACTTAAGACATAACAGATTATGTTTGCGCAAATGGTTTTATGCCTAAATGTTCTAGTGCACACAGATCTGTAATGTCTGCCAGAGGGGAGAAGCGCATACAGGTTGTGTCCAGGGTGAGAGGGGTCTTTGATGATATTACCTGCCCCTTTCTTCACTCTGGAGTTGTACAAGTCCTGAAGACTGGGCAGAAGCACTCCAGTGATCCTTTCAGCTGTCCTAACAATCCGTTAAATCTGATTTGCTGGCTGACCCAAACCAGACAGTTCTAGAAGAGCACAGAACCGACCCAGTAACAGCTGAGTAGAACTGTGTCATCTGTGCCTGTGGCAGGTTGAACTTTTTCAGCTGACGAAGGAAGTACAACCTCTGCTGGGCCTTTTTCACAATGAGAAATGTGAATGTCCCACTTCAGGTCCTGAGAGATGATTCTGCTTAGGAACCTGAATGACTCCACTGTCATTAATGTGCTGTCCATGATGGTGAGTGGGGGAAGAGCAGGGGGGTTTCTTAAGTCCACAGTCATCTCCACAGTTTTAAGCATGTTCGCTGCTCAACCTCCTGTCTATCAGCAGACTCGTCTCCGTCCTGGATGAGGCCGATGACTGTGGTGTTGTCTGCAAACTTAAAGAGCTTGACAGAGAGGTCTTTAGAGGTGCAGTCATTTGTGTTGAGGTGTAGCCTACATGTGTGTACATTTTGTATTTAAAATAAATAAATCAATAACAGAGAAAAACGGGCTTGCAATCTAAATTTGAACCATATGGTGGTGCTATAACAAAATATATCAACAAGCAGACAGCCAAGTAAAGGGGTGAGAGAGGACCTCCATTATTAGAACTATGTATTTTATCTCATCCCAGACACGACCACGGACCACGTACTGTTATTAATGGCTCATGCAGCCTATGTATCTGCAATACAACTGACTGTCTGTTATGATTTAGGCCACTGACACAGTGATTCACATCGTCGACATGAAATACGTTAGTCTTTTTTTTAATGCATGTAAACATGCGACACATTATTACGTATACTGTATGTCACATTCAGTGAATGAGTTTAATTGAGTCTCATGATACTACAGAATACACTAAATAACTTTTAGCTTATTGCAAAATAAATGTCATGTTTTTATATTAGATTTATTAATATTTCAACATACAGTACAGACCAAAAGTTTGGACACACCTTCTCTTTCAAAGAGTTTTTTTTATTTTCATGACTATGAAAAATGTAGAGTCACACTGAAGGCATCAAGGGCTATTTGACCAAGAAGGAGTGTAAAGGGGTGCTGCACCAGATGAGCTGGCCTCCGCAGTCACCGGACCTGAACCCAATCGAGATGGTTTAGGGGTGAGCTGGACCGCAGACTGAAGGCAAAAGGGCCAACAAGTGCTAAGCATCTCTCGGGGAACTCCTTCCAGACTGTTGGAAGACCATTTCAGGTGACTACCTCTTGAAGCTCATTAAGAGAATGCCAAGAGTGTGCAAAGCAGTAATCAAAGCAAAAGGTGGCTACTTTGAAGAACCTAGAATATTACATATTTTCAGTTTTTTCACACTTTTTTGTTATGTATATAATTCCATATATAATTCCACATGTGTTAATTCATAGTTTTGATGCCTTCAGTGTGAATCTACAATTTTCATAGTCATGAAAATAAAGAAAACTCTTTGAATGAGAAGGTGTGTCCAAACTTTTGGTCTGTACTGTATATTGAATTTCAATATATTGAATGTTTAATGATGAATGATCATTGTAACTTTGACCTTGTTATATATATGTTTTCTGCTTTGTCCCAAGATATACTATAATTAAAGGGGAAAAAAATAGTATTTCCTTATAACCTTATAATGACCATGACATCAACGTTAGAAATAAAATATGTTCACGACTATCACCAACGTTCATTTCAGCGGAACTTTTGGGAAATGCAAAAATAAAAATAAATATCACAACAAAAATACATATCCCAGAAACCATCCCATCACCAAGGGGCGGGGCTTGATGTTGTAGCGTCTCTTGCGTTAGAAGAGTAAAATGTGTTTGACAGGAATCTGAACGAGGAGGGGGCGGCGGCACACGAGTGGAAATCCGCACCTTCAAGAGATCGCCATCATTCCCCCCCCACCTTGTGAATCTCCGGTCGCGTGCTGTTCGTTAACCACGGGGAGGCGAATGCGGTGAATTATTGGAGGCTCAGCAACAGGGCACACAGAGTACAGGATGCCGCTGAGTGAAGCAACCCCGCGCGCGGGGAGCTCCCGCGATTAGCGCGGTGCAAAGTATCCAAAAAGGAGAATGCGAATGGTTAGAGAGAACAGGATTCAATTAATATGGAAACGATGTAGCTTCACCGCCGCATTGCATATAGCTCGGGGAAGCAGGTTAGAAAGTAGATAGCTAAATAGGGCGCATTTTGCCGTCATACATGCAAACTTACTCATCATCAAGCGCAACAAAAGGAACAGCTGCTCGATAGTGTCTTCAGCTACCAAAGAAGGCTGAAGAATTCAAGATGTTACGGAGGAGGCTCAACCGATTGGTACGTATGGCACTCTACATGTAACTTTAAACGCAGCGTAACATGTAATCGAGCCTGTAAGTAATGATCAGCCTGAGGCTGACCACAGGGCGCATGTCGCGAAGCATCTCTCAAATATTGCGTAAGTGGAGCGTTTATTGAAAAGCTAGGGAGCCACCTTACAGAAAGCTCCGAGCTTCTTCTCAACACCACCAAAGCTGTAATTAGTTAGTTGAGGTATGCAGTCAACTTCCTGTTAACACTGACCAGGTGGTGCAAAGCGAGTCGTGCCACGCACATGTAACGATTCAATACATGAGTTTATGGGCTTTAGCAGTCGTTAAATATATTTTTGTGTAGATGATGGTTGTTTCAAACGATTTTGAGTTGGCTAACGTTACCTAGGGTTAGAAGAGCCAGGGTTTGGCGTCGTCTCTGCTGTGGTGAAGATAATAATTTTTAGGCAGCTCGTTCAGATGTGTCCTGCCAGTTTTTTTTAAAGTTGAGCTGATAGCGTTAATCAAATAATACTGCTCGGTCTTGCAAGCTAAGCCCTTTAAGTGTTGTACTTGAATCCAATAATAAATTTCCTAATGCCCTTCGTTGCTGTATGCAAACTTTATTTGAGCACGTGATGCAGTAATGCTGCTCCTACCACATGTGTGCAGAGCATCAGGGCAGAGCTGGAGGAGCTCTTCCAGTTTAATGTTGGGTCTAATATGAAGCCTATTTTTAGTCTTAGCTGTTTTAGGCTGTGGTGGGAATACTATCAAAATTCTCCTTATGTGTGCTTCAATTATTGTTGTAATTCACACTTACAAATTAATTCATCATCTGCTCCAAGGGATAGTTCACCCAAAAATAAAAATGTTATTCCATCATTTCACTCTCAACCTGAATGACTCCCTTGTACTTCCATTGAAAACAAAAGGAGATAGCATCCGTTATCATTCTCTATTATTCTATGAAAAAAAAAAAAAAAAATTCCACGGAAGAAAGAAATTAAATTCAGGGTTGGAACAACATGAGGGAATTTAAATTAATAAGCCACTGTGCCTTTAAAATATGGCTGTTAGATCAGAACCAGTTGTCTCGTAATGTAATGTGCTGATTGTATGAAATTAAGCCTCTTAGTTTGCTTAATATTATGATACTCTTAACATTTGTTATTTTTGGGTCAGTATAAGCAAACCACATTCTTTCTTAGTCTTGTACTATTTGTATAAGCCAGACTTTGGTCAAAGTTTACCGCCTAATTCCCCTTATAATGTTTTTGTACCTGAAATTATATATAGTTCGCATGAAAGGAAAGAGGCCTAGTAGGCAATAGGCCTTCACCTAATCGAGTAGCTGTGCAGCAACCCCTCTCTGAGAAGCTGCATCTTTAGATGCACACAGAACATGTTGTTGCGCTCCACTGCACTGTTTTTCTTTGTAAACATGAGCCATGTTTGAATGAAGATTCTCACCATTGAGCATTGCTATGTCACGTTTAAAGAAGGTCATCCCTCGATCATTCCTGTAATGCAAATTCTTTCGTTGTGAAAATCCACTTGAAATGAAAATTCACTCTATTTCCTAATGCATGTTATGGGTCTTATTCTGTTTCATTTTTACATCGTAATTTTTTTTAATAAAAATGTCAGAACTGGATCTTGCAGTGCAAACAACAGACTTCTCTCTGGTGACGTATGCTGGACTTCTCTGGTCATTTTAGTCCTCTTTAACCCGTCCCTGCAAGCTAGCATTCATCTGCTTCAATTCTTGACTGCATTGCCCACATTAACAACAGTTGAACAGAACCAAGTCTCCGTCCTATATATATTTTTTGATTATCCATTACACTTAGATGTCTGTGATTTTGTTGTGACCCCTCCAGCTGAATTTTGTATTTCAGCCTAAAACCTGCCTAATTATTCATGGCTATAAATGCATGGCACATCTCTACTGGTCGTTCACATAGTTCTGGGGGCACTGTTCCTCTTTTATGCTGAGCTGCTTTACCTTATCTCTATTTATAGTGTAACTCCAATAACCTGTTGGTGCCATTAGGCTAAATCGTGCTGCTGGCAGTGTGAACGCTATAGATACCAGCAGTAATAGACCAATATAATGATACCAAGATCTGATATTCTCACAGGACTTGTAACGTTACTCAAGTCAACATATTCTCTTGCCCAGCTTTGGGATTTGCTATGTTTTTGTATGGATCATACCATACCTGTTGTCACTGATGCAGACACTATTGTTATTGCAGCGTCTCATTAGAAGACATTCTTCTCATATAACATGGACAACTGTGTACTGGAAAGTCAAGGTCTGTGTAATCTATATGAGCAGGAATCTTCTGTTTTGATGTGCTGCTAGCTCTGTATTCTTGGAAATTCGTTAAAAAGTTGTGTTAGCTGTTACAGCAATGCACTTTTGGTTGTAGTTCTCTGACAGAGTTACTTAGCTCAAGTGTTGAATGCTGATGCCTGAGTACAAGATGTACTCGGAGCTGCACAATAATGGTTTACTTGATATTCCCGATTATTTATAGTATATATTTTCAGGATAAATAATTAGTGGGCTAATCTATTGCTTAATCATAAGAAGCAGAAATTGTGATCATGATTAAAGGCACAATATGTAATTTTTCTGCTTTAAAAATAGCAGATATGACTATATCTATGTTATATATATATTTTTAGTTGTGTACTTACATTATCCCGACAGTTTCCACGAACTTTAAAATCCGGAGAAAATTATAGTTTAATTAGAAGACACGGCACGTTTCTTTATTTCCGTTTTGTCGCCCGTCTATGGCGTCATATAAACTTTGACCCCTCTAGTTTATCTAACTTCCTGCGGAACCGCCAAATACAAAGGTGAACAGAAGCAAAGACGAGACGAAGAAGAAAAAGTAGTAGCTAGTCTTGATCGAGACTATTATATTTTATATTTATATTGTTTATATTCGTATTTATACTTAAATCAATAACTTAGTTATGGATCATGATTATGCTTTGCCTGCACGTTCTGTAAAGCGCAAACGTATGCGTGAAATAAATGACCTGAGAAAGTTTTGGGACAAGAGAACAAACAAGACACGGGTAAATATTGGAGTTGCATTTCCAAGATAGAGAGAGCTTCATGACAAGCTGAAACTACAGAGAGATGTTTGCATTCTAATAAACAGGTATGCATCCATTCAGCTAACTGTATCTATCCGTATATTTTGTGAAACGATGATGTCTTGTGTAAAACGCAGACGGACTAGCTCTCATGTAGAGTATAATGTAAATCTACATGTGTTCTATATCTAGCTGGATAAAGTAGCTTTTTTTTAACATATATTGTGTTTTATACATATATTACTACTAGCTAGATGGAATATTGATTTGATAGGGGTCTGATAATTCGTATATCTCTCCGTTCGAAAAGACGTGATTGTCAAAATACTAGGCTGCTGCTGCTGCTGCTGCTGTAGGTGAAGGTAGACCGCTGACAGACCAGGATCTTGTCTTCATGACAACAATATCTATACTTCATGTTGAACATAAATATAAAACCTACTGATAAAGGACACCGTCAACAGTATTGACGGCAAAATAGACGATGTTTGACAGGTGCAATATTTGAAAATCGATAATTATTTATTTATTTTTTAAATTACATTTATATCTGAATTTATGTCAACCTATAGACTTCAAACATCAAAATGTCATGAATTAATATGTATTTGTGTACAAAATTACACATAAACATATTTTCCTATTATATTTAGCCTGGAAACGCTTCCAACACGCGTGCAAAATAGGCGTCAAATCACGCGTTTTTGCGCGGCTCACACAGGCAGTCTGCAAGCTCTAACCTATTAACATGGGAGCCGAATTAAAAACTGACACGCCACGCAGCTGAGACGCTTGCGCCACGCATCCAGTGTGTCGCCGGCCTCCGTTAAAATGAGTGAGGAATGTGGGGAGCGACAGAGCGCGTGTTCCAATGAACAACAACTCCCATGAGCCTACGCTCTTTCCCGACGTCATCAAAGTATGTCTTATGTTATTATTTTGATTGATGACCCCTGGTGGCCAAAAATTCCATACTGTGCGTTTAAAGTAATATTGATTGCACAACCCTATTATTCACAGACGTTCTCTGAATAAACAGTTGATTTGTTGGAGTTAGACTTCAAGGTAGTTGTTGAAACATCAACTGTACGTCCGGCCCTGTTTGACTGGATTTCTCTATGTTGTGCTGTCCCTTCTCATTTATCGTAGATCCTTCATCTTCACCAACAACAGGAAACACATGAAAAGGGTGGGTGGGAGAATGTGTGGGAAATAACTGGAACCCGGATTCAAACTCTGGTGACCCGTCAGTCTGCGTCTTTTTTCTAATTGCATTGTGGTGCTGTTTTCCTTCAGATTAAAGTTGCTATGGAAAGGAAGTAGTGACAGATGTTTCCTTTCCTATTGTGACGTACATCCAAGTGAAACTAATTATCAGAAAAGGACAAATATTAGGTTGAGGAATTGGTGGATTTGATTTTGAGATGTGGGCATTGAACTTAAATTAATATGACTTTTTAAGAAAGGGACCGAGTGGTAGCAGACTAAATGGAGTAGACTGGTGCACATCACCAGGGAGAAGATGTTTTCATAGGACGATTGAGTTATGACTTATTGTTTTGTAAAAGAATGAAGCCTATACATGGATGACATTACCAATAAGAGGTATAAAAGTAATTTACAAAATAGATAAAGTGAATTTTCATTTCATACTGGCTTTAAAGCTAACCAGAGTCCCTCAGCACTATTGCTGGCACAAGGCCCACAGAATTCTGGGATATTGAAAGCTTGCATGTGCATCATCAATATGCTGTCCAGCTTTTTCCTTGGTGTGCAAGCCAGGTAATTTAGAGCACCTCAAATTTTAAGGACATCCCATCACTGCCGAGTTTCTGTGGTATTGTTTTAAACAGTGTTAAGTTTTGAACCAAGCAAGGGCTTTCAGTACACCTCGTCATTCGTCTTGTCCGTGCTTTGCCTGAGTAGTCAGGTGTACTGTCATGTAAGGGCCACTCAGTCCTGCTCCACTCCGCTGCTTCCACTGTGGTGTGTCCTAGCTGCTAATCAGTCGGCCGTCTGGCTGTGCCTACAAAGGATGTTTTTAGGTGTCCGGGTGATGCAGAAGTGCATCATAAACAGAAGTTGCCTGCCTCAGGGAACCTGGTGTTGGAAAGCACCCGCTGTCAGACAGCCCACCCAACACTCATGTGTGTGTGTGTGCATGTTCTCTGTGAGGAGCTCTCGCCCCCCAGGCAATGTGGCTGTGTGCATGTGATCTGTCAAATGCCCATCTTTACGAGGTGTAAACGTAAACCCAGTCGATTGTGTCTCAAGTGAGTGTAAACTAGTGTTGGGCGATATGGTCATTTTTCAAATCGTCATATCGTCACCCCGTGAGATCGACGATACACGATATTATCGTGCATGTGTGGAGCAAGAGAGAAACTCTCTGTTCTTGTCATAGCATAACTATTTGGTGTTTTAAACCGTGCAGGTGTCCGAGAGAGTGCCTATGGAATCACCAATGATCCAAAAAAATATACTTTAAAACATACTGATAAACTAACGTTAAATATAAAAATACTGTATTTAAAACGGCTAGTTCATATATAGTCGGACGCAGCTGTCATATCGCGCGTCCTGTGACAAATCTTCCGCATTTGCGCACGGAAGTTATCAGTCTAAATGTTCTGCATATTCAGTCAACGTTGAAAATCAATAGTAGATTCCAACATTTGAACACTAATATTGGACATAAACTCGTTAAATATAAAGTATTTAAAACAGGTAAGTTCATATATTTGGAGTAAAGTTGAATTGAACTGATGCATCAGACATACAGCGCTCCGGACCGTGCGCCTCATGACGAGCTTGACGCACTGCCACAGAAACAAGAATGAGATGCATTCTAACATAACTGTGACATTAAACTCAGTTAGTGAGGACTCGTTTAATATAGTGCACATATATAGGCCATTCAGTTAACTTGTTAAAGTGCAATGAGATGCCTTACATCTGCAGACGATGTACGTCTGTTTGTGGAAGGAGACTTTGTAACGCCCAAAACTATGTATTTTGCATGCATCACATTATAGTGCGGTGTGCATGAAAATATTAACAAGGCGGCAGAGCGAACTTATCATCCATAGTGGTTCTCTACGTCATCACCACATAGTGTGCATTGTAAGTTAAGTGATCAATCTTTAATAGAAGGACAAAGTGAGATCCACCATGGATGATAAGTTCGCTCTGCCGCCTTGTTATTATTTTGTCTTTACTTTATTTGTTACGCCAAGAAAAAGTTAATATCTCATGTATGAGAACAGCACGTTGCCATGTATCAGCCATTAAATGTGTGGGACACCAACTCCTCATTTTCTATCTCTTTCATTTCATGGATTTAACGAGTTATCCGAGTCAAAGCGTTACAACTTCTGCGACATGCTCTAATCCTCTTTTGTGTGCGTGCTCTGTGTGTGTGTGTGTGTGTGAAATGCGGTGCTGAATTAAAATAGCAGGGCAGTTTGATAGCCGAATTATAATAAACTGCCTAATATAAATAAAAATAGTAGTTATTATTATTATTATAATCTAATACATTAATAGGAAAATGAGCCTAATATCGTCTTGATAATCGACAGAGAAATCTCTTTATGTCGATATCTCTGACTATCATCGATACACGATACTATCGTCTATCGGCACAACCCTAGTGTAAACAGATGGAAATCCGATATGTGCTAATTTTGAATCTTTGCATAAGGTCTTTTACACATTCACACGTGTAACTACACTACAGTGTGTTAGTGTTTACACTGTAATGAAAAAATTGACGATCAAAATCATAAAAAGAAAAATCTGATTTGACACATTTTCCTGCAGTTCTGATCATAAGATGAGTTGTTAAAGAATTACATTTCACAGACCCCAAACTTTTGAACTGTAGTGTACGTAAGTAGTTCACACACTATTTTACATTTTTTGCTTCATAGAAAACTATATTGCAAAATATGACATGCTTTAGAACTTCTTCTGCTGTGAAGCAATGCTTACATGCACAGTATGAATGCTGTGAACTGTTAGTATGGGCACCTTATGTATATTTATATATATTCATTATGAATATAAGATTGTGAAACAAGAAAAACAACAAAAAGAAATGGCTAATTAATTGTAACAAGTGTGCTTTTCAGTCAGCACTGAATCAATATATAGATTTTTGTAGATATAATTACATTTAATAATCCCTCAATAAAGACTCATGAAGTCTGTTTTTGAAGCCTAAAGTGTGCAGAGCGGGCCGTCGCCATCTTGGCAGCGCGTCACCGCGCTATTCTCCTGGACAATCGAAAATGGGCAAAAGGGCGGGAGCTAGTTGCTGAAGCCACGCCCACCTAGCGCGACAGCAGTGTCAGCAGCGGCAAACCACCTGTCACTCAAGTGGCCACGCCCTTAATTATGCAGAACTTTAAGTCTTAATATAATTTAAACGGATGAGTTATAAAAAAATTCACCCCCCTCACAGTTTTCATGAAGGGCAAAATTTGCTATTTAGACCAAAATAATTTTTTCCCCAGGCTGTAAACATGTTTTTTTCTGCTGTAAAGTTTTTTAACATGGGGAGTCTATGGGACAGACTTCCTTTTGCAGCCAGCCTCAACTGGCCAGTCGATGGATTGCCGTTTTAGTCACTTCCTTATTGGCTTCACGAGAGAGAGCGGGAGGTTGGCACTCGGTTGCAGTATAATATAATGGGAAGTGCTTAACAATTACAAACTATTATTTGGGTTTTTATTTTTTTACCACACAAATAATGCTTGGACAATACAGTACACCATCTAATCAAAACAGAAAAAAAATTAGCGCTAGCCTTGTCCCTGGTATTTGGCGTGAGCTGCTCTTTGTGCTAGCCCAGTGACCATGTACCTTCACCATCTCAGCAAGTAAAAGATCTTGCTTCATTTGTTTTGACCACCTAGAAATGATCCTCTGCTAGAATTTTAATCTCCATTTCAGATCAACCACCTGACCATCACAAACAGCCCCTAATCATCACTGTTACCCCCTGTTGCAGGGGTAGTTCTACCGATGAAAACCATGTTGATGGTGCGATGGACTTTTCGGAGGAAGTGCCGGAGGGGTGAGGGGCTCACATTGGCCTGCCTGGGCCAGTGATTTATTGACCTTTTTTCATCAGGAGAGCCATGTATTGATTAGAGTCCTGCTCCGTTTTGCTGCCATTTGTCTTGTCCCTCCTGAACTGGCTGGCAGACAGAAATGCTTATGCTGACTACTACTACTTCTTTCCCTCTTGCTATTTCTCTTGCTCTCTCTCTCATTGCACTCTGGCTCCCCAAAATGAAAACGCAGCCAGCCGCACAAGGCCGAACCCCACATCCCATCTGAGTTAGGATGGGTGAGAGAAAACAGTGCAGAAAGCAGATTGCAGAAAGGCAGTGGAAGTGCATGTGCAGATCTACCTGTTGTATCCCTTCATTACCTTCCATGTATAATAGACAGGCTTTCAAGAGTCTGATTGCCACAGCGAGGCCGTTGGAGATCAAGAAGCGTCCGGGCCTTTCTCTAAAAGCAAGACTGAATTCTCAGTTTGTCATTTTAAATAATTTACGTGGCCCGTTTTTAAAATTCTCCTCACAGCGGTCCTCCCTTCCCAGCTGTATATCGTCACCAAGGCTTGTGGACTTGAAATGCATTCCTGTCATCCATATATTTATAAAGCCTCATCTTGAGATTCCATGTGTTGTTCCCTAGCTCCCAGCAATATCCCAAGAACATTCGCACAGCAGTGTGAAGAGAATAATGAAAAGTCTAAGTGTGTAAGAGTGAAATGTTAGTGTTTCTTGGTACTTTTGCTTCTACAGCAAATGTAGACCGGCATTAACCGGCTTTGATGCACACCCGCACACACATTCAGAGTTCACGGTTAAATAATGGGCTTCGATGAGAACCAGTTGAGCCCACGCTGGAGCTCTCCCATCAGTCCACTGCAGGGAGAGAAATTAATCTTTACTTAGCTCACGAGCGGAGCCGTGGCCCTGCAGCTCAAACCGCTTGCCACCTCAGCAACCTGGGTGCACCATATGGTGCACATTAGTTTCCTTTTGCTGTTACGCCCTTCTGACAGCTAGCTTCTTCTCTGTCCCTTCAAACACAATTTGCTGTAATTAATTTAATAGTAATTACAGTCAGTGATGCTAAATATAAAGTAAAAGATAATGGCATCAGAGCCATAAGAGCTGAGATGCAGAGATTTTTCAGCATGTCAGCATTTAGGTGCAAATATCCACAATTGAACAGTAGCTAGAACGACTCCCTCTTTCCCATCACTCTCCCTCTGCCCCTCCCCCTCTTTTTCACTCTCTGGGATGAAAGCCACAGTGCAGTCAAACTGATTAGCTTATCCATACAAAGAAGGAGACATGATAGTACCTAGGGCTGCACAATTAATCGAATTTCTAATCGCGATTACAATTATGGGTGCCACAATTACGCAATCGTTCAAATTGCCAATTAATCATTCAAAGTCCACTTATGTTATTCGGCATGCTTAAGAGTTTTTCCCCATTATTTTAATTTTAGTTTTAGTGTAACATAATACGATTCATATTTTTAAGTTTTTATAATTTAAAGAAGAAACCAATCCGATGTATTTGACATTTGAGGCTTAATACCGTAGAAAAGCACTAAAAGTTTTTCAGTTAGTGTTTTCGGCTTGTTCATTTTCATATAAAATTACGGCATGCGGTTGCATCAAACAACGGTATAAACATCATTCAGTATAAATTGCTATGATCGTAATTAATAATTACGATTTCAATGGAAAAAGCGACGATTATGGTTAATGTCATAATCGTGCAGCCCTAATAGTACCTTAATTAAAGCCATGGAGCCATTATCCCTCCGACATGCCAGCTGAAGAGAGTTCTGTATTGCTTGTATGCAGTATTTTACACTATACACTTTAAAGTAGTCATCTTGTAGTGTTTATATCCTAATTTGTTATTTTAGGTGTGAGGTTTCCTGAAAAGACTTTCCTGAAAGCCTTACAATTACAAAGTGAACACTTTTGTCTTTATATTAATTTGTTCAAATTAAGTGCGTTTCATCTCATATATATTAGTATACGTTTCAGTGAGTTGGCTAAGCGGTTCAGTTTACCCATGTTCAGCTCTTTTTAGCTTAAGTGGGCTAGCTCCCAATATACTACAGTTAGGTTTTGTTTTTAATTAATTATTTGTACATTTGTCATCACATAAACATCATTGAACATCATATTTTTTTCTTCTCATAATATTTTCGTGAACTTTAGGATTTAAATATTTTAATCGATACCATTACTCTGTCTTGTCGTCATTATTGTTTAAAAAGCCCTAATCAAGAAACACTTGTCTGTAATTTTGTTAAAAAGATTAATAGCAGCTTCAAAGCCTAGGCATCTGTGGTTTACAGACCAAGTTGTAAAAAATGTTTCAGATTTTTTTCTACATGTCCTTAAAGACAACATGAAATGGCATTCATAGCTCCTTTAACCTTTTATGAGAATATGCAGAGGGAAATAGTCTAGAACAGGACTTTTGATTGGATCAGTATGGGTATGCTGATACTTGTATGAGATAATGCACACTGTCAGGCTTTATTTTGTGTTAATGATTGGCTGATTCTACATTTTTACTGCTTATTACATGAGTACAAAAATGGATTAATAAATCGATATGAGATTGATATGAGTTAAACAATATTTTATTATGTGAAAAGAATTTGTGGAGTGATAAAAGCATACAACTTGCACAGTTATGCAGGAAGTCAACTGTATCAGACAATGAATTGAAATCATCATTATACACATTTAACTGCAAAATGCCTTTTTTGAACGATCAGATTCAGATATTCAAAAGAGAATTGTACAGGTTAATAACATTTTCTACATGGTAAATCATATATTACAAGGGACATTAAGAAAATAAATAGTCATAGAGTTTGTTTTCGTGTTGTTTTTAAAGTGAAACAATGTCTGTAATGATGATTAATGAATAAAATGATGACTTATCTCAATAATGTTCATAAACCGGTTCCTAGCCTCACTGACAGCAAGCTGTCATCACATCACATTCTCTTGCAGACAACAGCACCGTGGCTTCCTGTTGTTTTCTTTCCCTTAGCCTTTCCTTAAACTTTCACCTCTCTCCCATCCCTCCGTAATCTGGCATGTTTCTGCAGACTCCGTCTGAGAACTGGGCTTGAGCCAAGCAACTACAGACCATTTTTCACTTGCAGTTCAGAGCAAGAACAGGCTTGTCTCCAGCAAATGTTTGGGAACACATCTTTATATAATTTGGGTTGAAAAACAAAACGCCATCAGCCTTGTCATCACTTTCCAAAAGCCATAGGTGAAAACTCATCATTTGAGCTTGTGACAACCAGAATACCCAGTGGTAGTTAAGTTACTTTCTTTTTCTTGTGTCTGTCCCTTTTTCGTCTCTCTGTCAGTGAGGCCAAGTTAATATAGGCCAGTCCACAGTACAACGTGTCTACTGCTGCACCGCTGCTCAGACTTCTCTCACTACCAGTCTTCACTTCACAGTGTCAGGGTGCTATTAATATCCTCCTGGTGCCACCCTTTATTCTACACATGTTGGAGAATAAAAGACCTGAGAGTAGGGTTGCCACGGTGAGGAAAATTTCCCACCGGTTAAAGGAGTCATACCCTCGTATTACCTTGGATACCTACGGCTGTATTATAGTCTTTCAGGCCCTTCTAAAAAAGAAAAGTTTAAAAAAAAATAAACACAGAGCTCCTCAGACCCTTATCTCTGTAGGCATTATTGTCTCGCGAGGTCTGATGCGATATTTTGGCTGTCGTGGACGGTCATTATAATAATGCAAATGAGAGGCACGTTGATTGGTTGCAGGAAGGAGGGGGGTTGACACCGCAGGTAACGCTTTAGCATATCATTACAAACTGACATCATGGCGCAAGTTGTGAATGAACGCGACCGGCTTCCCGGCCAGTTTAGAAGTATGAGGCGCCGTTTAGGGCTTAAATCCAACTTCATTCACGCACACATATGAAACACGCTTGCATATATACTAAGTACTAGTCACACATACATGTATATGAACTATCTACGCACATAAAGTTACTCATATGAGACGTGAGCACAGCACACACACACAAATATAAGACGTGAGCACACACACACACAAACTAGACGGGGCCTCATGTAAGCGTTAGGCAATAAATAAACAATAACCGAATTCATGATGATCTCAGTCATTTGTTTTTTGCAAAGTACGTTAGCAGCCATTCCCCATAACTCGAAGCTAATACTCCCGCCAGAGTTGTGCCTGGACGCGTTCATTGAACGATAATTCATGAACTCGTTCATGTTTTGGGCTGAACTGAACGTACCGCATTACCGCCTGATGAACGTTACTGTGAAGTCGTTCATTCTGGTGTCTGTGAACGCCACGCTCTCTCTCAGTTTAACTTCGTTCAGTAGGATGCCAGATGTCTATAAAGCCTTCTAGGCGAAAACACACCTAAAACACACCGTAAACCGACCTTAATATGTAGCGGAAAAAACACCCAATCTGGCAACACCAGACTCTCTTGTTCAAACTCTCTTGTTGTTTTTCGAGTCATTGCGTTCATTTAAGGGGCTTTAAATGTTACTATTAACTGGCAAATTCCCCGAACACATCAACCTACGCAAACTTGATCATATTCTGAATTAAGAAATCATTATAATGCAGTCAAAAGTCCGTTTTTGCAGTCCGTTTACAGGGAACATAAATAATTACTTCATCTCCAGTCTTTCGTTTATTTGTCTAGTGACAGACGCAATAGCATACAATAGCCGCATTAGCAGTTAGATGCTGTTTGTTACACACAGTAGAGCAATAAAAACACAGTCTTACCGTTTCAATTGCAGGCAATTTTGTTTGAATGGCACTTTTCCCGAGCTTCGATGCCAACTTCGCCTGATATTGCCCCAAATTTGTGAAGGATTTCGGCGTACAATGTTTTGCACAAACACGTAAAGATAAACCAGTGGAAGGGTTGAAGGAACCGCGTCATTAAAAATGAATTTAATCCACTGGTCTCTGATAGCTAGGTCCGTTCTTGGTAGAGAAAACACATTTACATGTTGATTCTGGCAGTCAACCACAGAGCAACTCACGTGTGCACTAGTTCCAGCGTCTTTCTCGACTGAATATGAGGGGGAGAGGGGAAGGGCGAGCTTCCTGCTGCGGTGTCCATATATGGTATATCCTGCCCCGTCTTGACGTCAAGACGGGGAAGAAATCAAAATCTCGTATTTGAGTGCGCGTGCACGTGGGCTATTTTACAAACACTGAGGTAAAGAAACGCTTCACTTTTAAATATCGGCTTCCCGGCCAGTGTATAATCGTTAGGCAATCATAATCCTCTTTTCCTCGCTTTTTTGCTTTTAAATAGCTTCTAATTGCGTGCGGGTTATACTTTCACTTTTGAACAGTGTTGGGAGTAACGCATTACAAAAGTAATGCATTACAGTAACATATTACTTTTTGCTTTAATGCAGTAATGTAAGGCATTACTAATCAATTTTCAGTAATATTTTACTCTGTACATGTTCAGTAACCCTTGCGTTACAACACACTTTTAGCCCAAAATGTAATTGTTCAAAAGAAACAGCAAGACCGTAACGAATCAAAAATGAAGCAAATAAGTTCTATTTCCTGTTCGTGGCCAGTCAATAGCTGCGTGTGGTGTTTGTGTTGCATTTAAATAATTTCTGCGTTTTATTTCTCCCCTAGTAGCCTATAGTTTCTATAGTTTTAGTTGAAAGCAGCTCTCGCTCGCCCTGCCAGATGCTCTGACAGAAAGGCTGCATGTGAGGCTGACAGAGACGCACTGTTTAATGTGTTTGAGATGTGCAGTTTTCCTTAATGCATAACTTACATTTCACATGTATATTCTCCATCTGTAAATGTTAAAAGACCAATGGAAATATTTGCATTTTGCTTTCAGAAGTGTATGAGCTTTTGCTTTAGCCAATCTCAACCTCTGCTTTAGCGAGGTTTTACTCAGCCAGTACAGCAGGAGAAGTAGCGAATAGCCAATAGCTGGCCTCCTTTTATGTCACGTGCTTCTCGAACAGCGTCTCTGCAGCATTCAGCTGGATGTGGGAGTATTTTACTTTAAGCATTCAAAAAAGAAGATTAACCTGTAAACTCTGCACTACTGAACTGTTTAAGGGGCCGTTCACGTATCGCGTCTATTGCGCGCTCAAGTTCGTTATTTCCAATGTAGGTATGCGCGCTCATAATGGAAGCGACGCGCCCGTTTTTCCAGGCGCGTCTGCACCGCATCGAGTTAAAAACATTTCAACTTTTCAGAGAGCCGCAAGCGCACCGCGGGTGCGATTTTTAGAGCTGCAAATCCATTTATCCTCTGCTGAAATTTCCGCATTTTCAAGGAGAGAGCACGTCATGGTTGCTTAGCAAAGGCAGACGCCTCAGGGGCGCAAGAGCCCGATCGCTTTGGAAAGAAGGAGAAAGCGGCGCGCCTAGCGTTTTCCACGCGTTTTTAAGCGCGATTATGTGAACGGCCCCTAAGACTTTTATTTGTGCAGATTCTCCAGTACAATGTTGTTTGCAAATGTTTAGTCTTAAAAGCTAATAACTTTGCTCTTTAACAGTTAACATTTAAAGATTTACAAACATGTTCTATGATCAGTTTGTCGTTTACCAGTTAATAATTCAGTCTTGCAGCCTAATTATGACTGAATGAGAGAGGTAAATGTTTACATATATTTGAAATGCACTTTTTTCCTAAGTATTCACTGCTCTTTTTCGCACAGCAGTTTTTTTGTGTGTCCAATTTTTTTTTCTGATGGATTTTACTTTAAAATGTGAGTTCCATTCAGGTTTCATGCCATTGGTACTTTTTTCGAAGGATTGTTTACAATTTCACAGCAAAAGCTATAAAGCTGTTTCCCAGTAAATAATAAAATGCAATGTACTGCAATTTTTTTCTGTTTTATCCTTCTTCTTCCGGAAAATATGTTCTGAAAGATTCCTTAATACGCTTTGTTCGGGATGTTAAACTACTTTAGGAGCTCTAAGGACTGCCATGGTGAAAACATTATTTGAAATCTACTTGTGAAATTTGCTATGGGTCAGTGTTTTGATTGCAGAAGAGTCCGACAAAGGATTACTAACACATAATAAAACAAAACTCCAGGTATATTTTTGATGAGGATATGACAATGCAAAATGGTTAAAACCCCCTTAAAAATCTATGCTGAATGATAAAGACCCTTTATTAATAATTTACTTGGGGGAAAAATGGGCAAAACTAAAATATAAGGACATAAAACGATTAATCGATTAATCGTAAAAATAATCGACAGATTAATCGATTATCAAAATAATCGTTAGTTGCAGCCCTAGTTTCCTCCTCATTTTGATATCCCTCTTCTCTCACGTTGACTGCGCTTTCCTACCAAGGATGACCGATTGGTCTCTTCAACAATCGGGTCCTGGTCATCCCGGTAGCGCGGGTCCAGGAATATTGTCTTGCGCATGAGCTGTCGGCTTCCTTCTGGCAGAGCTTCATATTCCTCATCTAAAATAGATATGATGCCGGTTTTCAGGTTGGCTGTCAGCTGTCCGTCCTCTTCCGGTGATGCTGATCTGTGATGTGACTCTCTTGGCACGCAGCATTGTAGCTGCGTTCAGTTTTTAATGATAGTTTATGCTTTCTTTTAAACTAAATTATTTATAATTATTTTTACTTAATTCAAATATTTTTTTTTACGAAAAAACGAATACTTTAAAAAAATCAAAACGACGTTGGGGACTGTGTCACGGTGGGAAAGGAATGTAACCGGTGTTGCGGCTTAAAACCGGTTACACCGTCAACACTGTCTATCGCAGCAAGCCTACTTGGGAGTCAGTACCATAAGGCATTGTGGGATCTTGCTGTACTTTTTGGTGACTACTACCAGTATAAAATGTGATGAATGAAGGTGGATAAGCCTTCTATTCATGTTTATTATCAGGTAATGCGCAGAAAGTGCAGAAGCAGCAGCTGAAGTCCTAATGTAAGGCTGATGATGTTGATATTACTCGATGCATTTCATATTAAAAAAATGTTTTGTCTATGAAAGCTCAATCTAAATCGGAATTAAATGATGTTCTGTGCCAGACAGATAATTTAATTTAGCTGTGTAAATGTAGGCTTGATGTTGTAATAATGTGGGTTTTAGTTTTGATTTGTGGGAACCATAGACTGTATAAAAACATGGACGTAGTGTCCGTGACGTCACCCGTAGACTCCTGAAGTCTGTTTTTGAAGCCTAAAGTGTGCAGAGCGAGCCGTCGCCATCTTGGCCGTGCGACTCTCCTGGACAATCGAAAATGGGCAAAAGTGCGGGAGCTGGTTGCTGAAGCCACGCCCACCTAGCGCGACAGCTGTGACCGCAGTGGCAATTCACCTGTCACTCAAGTGGCCACGCCCTTAATTATGCAGAACTTTAAGGCTTAATATAATTTAAATGGATGAGTTATAAAAAAATTCACCCCCTCACAGTCATGAAGGGCAAAATTAGCTATATAGACCTAAATCATTTTTTGCACCAGGCTGAAAACATGTTTTTTTTCTGCTGTAAAGTTGGGCATTTTAACATGGGGAGTCTATGGGATTGACTCTCTTTTGCAGCCAGCCTCAAGCGGCCAGTCGATGAATTGCAGTTTTAGTCACTTCCTTATTGGCTTCACTAGAGAGAGCGGGAGGTTGCCGCTCGGTGGGAACTCTGCTCTCCCTTGCATAACTACAGTGAAACTGTAGCCAGATAGCTTGTTTTTTTTGGCTTTAAGCTTGTTGAGCATTTCATCACTATTGTAAAGCACAGAACCGGCACAGTGAGTACTGCCCACATTTTTCACATTTATATATATATATTTTCTGTGTTAAGAAGTGTGGGACTTTCTTTTAGTGTACTGGTATGTTTCCTTGCAAGTTCTGCTTCTTTCCATTTTAAAAGTCATCTTTATTGAAATGTAAAAAAAAAAACATTGCCATGTGTGCCATCTTTTTACACAATTAGTGTGATATATTATTCAATGTATTACTTTGATTAAATTTCAGTGCAACTCAAAAAATTATGGTAAAACATAAAAAAAACAATTAGACTTAAATGATTAAGAATAGAAAATGTATGGAGTACTTAATATGAATCAGAGAATATATATTATATTATACTTTTCAATGATACTAAACCTTATAATTTTTTATTATTGAAATTCGGTGCAACTCAGAAAACAAATTACATTAAAACATTAAAAACTAAATGGAATTAAAGGATTCAGAATAGCAAATCTAATGAGTGCATAAAGGGCACCCCTTTTTACAAGATGTAATATTGGTCTTGGGTGTTCCCAGAATGTGTCTGTGACGTATCAGCTCAAAATACCCCACCGATCATTTATTATAATGTGGAAATTGTCTTTCAGAAAATGTCGTATTCGGCTGTACATGTATGAACAATACGACACAGATGAAGGAGAGACTCTGGCAAAAGAAACACCTATGAGAATGAAACCGAACGTCTCAGAATGGTTATTTGATACATTTATGTATTTGAGGAGTTTTCACAGCCCAGTTGCAATGAGGGATGAGCACACATATACACACATTTGCATTGCACACATATGCATTGCCTTCAGAAGTAAAAGTAATCCACTGCGTCATGGGAGGAAATGAACTCTGAACTCTTCAGTTCAGTCTTACATCCAAACACCGAAAACAGGGATTGCAAACAAGACATTGTTGATGCTACAGCTACTTGAGCTTGGAGAAAATGGAGGACAGTGTACAACCAAACCAAACACGGAAACTACTCGGTCGTGGGCGGAGCCTGAACAGTGTGATGTCACATTGCTCAGACAATAAAAACGGCATGTCTAATGAGATTGATTTGGTTTAATGGGGATTAAAAAATAAGGAGTGGGTGAATGGTTGTGTTCACACACTGCCAACATATATTTATGTCCAAACACCATGTAAAAGTGGATTTTGCATAGAAGGTGCCCTTTATTACAAATGAGAAAATATTATATTTTCTAATTTATTTTGAAGAGCATTTGAAACCGTAATTGTGAAGACATAATTGATCCTTATGACTGATTTTGTTAGTTTTAGGAATCGACAAACTCTGATGTGTAGGATGAAAGTGGTTTGGATTTCTAAAAACATGTCCTTTTGGACTCACTCAACTTCACCCTACTGTTAGCATCAGGTTATGAGCTGAGAGCAGTCAGTGGGTGTTGTATGTTTAATACAGCCTTCAAAAGCCCCTTACACTTTACTCCAAGTCTCTAAATCTGAGCAGTTATTTTAAACATTCAGTCCTTTTCTTTTTTCCCCATCAGTGCTGTTAATTACTAGGTCCTTTTTCAGTGTAGCAACAGTCTTGTTCCTCGGGCAACCAGTGTCTCCCACTGTCAGTGTTTGGCTTCTCAGATAAGGCGTCCTTGCATTTTCAAGTATTCAAATTAATATGCAAAGTCAGTAGTAGACCATTTGTTTTGCCATTTGTTTGTGGTTACTACTACAGGAGAGGCCCGGCGGTCATGTGTAGCATCTCATCAGCCCTGGGCCACGAGATCTCCACTGAGATCCACTTTGAGGAGTAGAAGCTCATTGTTCACTCAGTCATTCACACTTGACTTGAGCCTGTTCTTCTGCTCTCAGGCCGTCACTGTCACTTTGACGTCCTGCCTTCTTGCCCTGTTTTCTTAGCATTGATTGCCTGCTGCTCTGAATGTCTGTGGTGGAATATGACTGTAAATAAACCACTTTGTTTGTCACCATCTTTGTTTTGTGTAATGCAGGGAATCTGGTTTGTACAGGTTTTCAGAAAAGGTGAAGAACAGGCATTGATGGATGACTGATGGCTCTGCATTTCTGGATAGCCTCAGGGCCCATTGAAATGCAAACATACATCCACTCATGGCAAGAGAATAAGGAAGTGCATTGTAAGGAAATCCCCTTCACTATGAACAAAATATTTGCCTTGTCACCTTCCGAAGAACACAATTTAAAGTCTTTCTTATCATCATGCTTCTAAAAAGCATTTTCAAGCTCTCCAATGCCTTCTGATGCGAAGCCTCCTTGCCTCTCCAGAAAGTGCAGTGTTCAATCTGATGGCCAAAAAGCTTACAAGACCATAGAAACCTCTCTCAGCAAGTTTCAGATCCGTCACGTGCCTTCTGGCAGACTCTAGGTGAGATGTCGTATGACATGATTGTTGATTTATCCTCCAATCTGAAGATTTTAACTCGTTGGTCATTTGGTTTCTTGCTTTTCAAGAACAGTCTGCTTGTGGTAGATTTACAACTGTGCTGTACTCTTTCCATTATTACTATTAATTTAACTCAGAGGGTGTCCAAACTGCAGCTCGCCTCCTGTTCTGATGCAGAGGATGTTTCAAAAATAGAACAGATTTTGGCCTGCTATTGTGAAATATTTTGTGAGTTTATCTGTCACATAGAGCCTAATCTCAGCGCTTCACCTTCACTAGGACTTTCTCGTCACATGTGCCATCAACTTCATCCACTGGTCACTTTCTCTGACCACTGGGATTCTGTTCTGTAATATAAACGCATAAGAATTCTTATGTGTTTATATCAAAGCATAATACAATTCAAGTTGGAAATGTGAATGGGTTATTGACTGGTTTTGTTTGTTTAAGATGATCTGAGATGTGCCTGATGAGAGATTGGTCTCTTAGAAACATTGTCTTTTGGACTTCAATGTCACTGTGTTGTTCATCAAACATTTCAAAGGAGTTGAATATTACTGAAAGACTCAATTTTGGTGTTTCTTTGAGTCTACTTGCTCACATAAAAAAGATACAAAACTGCATTTCTGCATTTTCTGTGAGCATGTGAGTGTTGTTTGCCTATGCAGAAGTCTCTGCCACAAAGCTGTAATGATGTGGGTGTTTGCTAAGGTCTTTGGAGTGTTATTTAGAAGGTTGCTATGTAGGCTTGCTGTGATAGTTGGTGTTGACTGTTACTTGCCCACCGCAGCACTGCCTCCAACTGTCTTTCTGATTTTTATAGTAATAAAAATAATTTAGTTCAGTTAGAGAACAGACACTAAAATTAAAAACTGAGGCCATCCTTAAAGATATTTTGGTTTGCAGTAACAGTAATTTAAAAAAAAAAAAAGGGTCGGTAGGTCGGTCTCTATTTTATTTTTCAAGTTTCAATGTAAAAAAAAAAGTAAATTTTTCTTATGGTGATGACGTCGGTATGAATTTAAACAAATTAGCATATCGTGACATCACTTACTGGGGTCTTCAACCCGTGCCTTCGGGCGCATCATCGCAAACCTCATTTTGATGCAGGCTATATAGACCACAAACAAATTAAAATCTTTGTCAAAAACATGTTTATTGCATGAATTTCAGGTGAGAAAAAAATGAGGTACTGTTTTACTTGCATCCACTTGTATCAATGCAACCTACAAATGAGAGAACGTTTACTTTGCTTTCTTGGGTTGTCACAACTTTCAAAGGCGGACGAGCTCGACACGCAGTATCTGCTTTCTCATCTTTCACCTCGTGTACGCGCACGAGATGCGATGACAATATATGTGTCATTGCATTATAAGGTTATGTTAGCCTATCCAGTTGAAGCCACTTAAAAATTAAAAAAAATCAATGTGGAGAAGATCTTGTTTACATCAAAACTGAAACCAAGCTGTTCACACAAAACGCATATTTCGCGCATCTCATGTTTTTAAATGAAAAAATGTATCCTGTGCGACTGGTTTTCCGCCCTTTTTATTTATTTAACAATGCATGCATACATGATGCTGTTTTGTTTATAGTTCTTTAAGCAACTTAATTAATAATAATTGGTTCATAAACATTATTTTAAATATTATGTTTTTTTCACAGTCATGTATTCTAATGCTTTGAATAAACATGCAGTAATATTTTGCTTGATGCGCTATCTTGAGCCTCAGAAGAGAAGCAAAAAGCTTTTCTTCACCCTAACTGAAATTATGCATTTAGAATTCGAATACAATTCGAATTTTGAGACTTAATACCGGCTGAATTCACATTTCTGTTGTAAAAAGAGAAACATTGTGCAGAAGTATTATTTGCTGTTATGCTTGTTTGTCCGAAGCTGCAGTTGCTGTGTGACGTCTGTTCAAAAAAAAAAAAACCTGGACGCGCTCCGAGAAAAGATCGTTAAAATCATTTTCTTATTTTCGTTTTCGAAACTTGTGTTGGTTGATTCGTGCTTGATTCGTGCAATAGATTTTCGAACATAAAGTGACAGTCGACACGGTCACGGTTTTAGACTAGAGAGGAGAAGGGATGGGAAAAGATCTGGGCACAGTTTTTCCAGAACTTTGTGCCAAGTTAAAGTGGTGTCGAGCTGTTTTAATGAATTTTTTTAGATGTATTATGGTTAGGGCTGCAACTAACGATTATTTTGATAATCGATTAATCTGTCGATTATTTTTACGATTAATCGATTAATCGGTTTATGTACTTATATTTTAGTTTTTCCCATTTTTCCCCAAGTAAATTATTAATAAATGGTCTTTATCCTTCAGCATAGATTTTTAAGAGATTTTAACCATTTTGCACTGTCATATCCTAATCAAAAATATACCTGGAGTTGTTTTATTGTGTTAGTAATCCTTTGTCGAACTCTTCTGCAATCAGAACACTGACCTATACTCTAGCAAATTTCACAAGGAGATTTAAAATAATGTTTTCACCATGGCAGTCCTTAGAGCTCCTAAAGTAGTTTAACATCCAAAACAAAGCTTATTAAGGAATCTTTCAGAACATATTTTCACGAAGAATAAGGATAAAACAGAATAAAATTGCAGTGCATTGTATTTTATTATTTACTGGGAAACAGCTTTATAGCTTTTGCTGTGAAATTGTAAACAATCCTTCGAATAAAGTGCCAATGGCATGAAACCTGAATGGAACTCACAATTTAAAGTAAAATCCATCAGAAGGTTGTCCAGAAAAAAAAAATTGGACAGTCACACACAAAAAACCTGCTGTGTGAAAAAGAGCAGTGAATACTTAGAAAAAAAGTGCATTTCAAATATCTTTAAACATTTACCTCTCTCATTCAGTCATAATTAGGCTGCACGACTGAATTTTGAACTGGTAAACGACAAACTGATCACAGAACATGTTTGTAAAGCTTTAAATGTTAACTGTTAAAAAGCAATGTTATCAGCTTTTACGACTAAACATTTGCAAACAACATTGTACTGGAGAATCTGCACAAATAAAAGTCTTAGGGGCCATTCACATATCGTGCCTAAAAACGCGTGGCGCTTTCTCCTTCTTTCCAAAGCGCTCGGGCAGAAGCGCCCCTGAGGCGTCTGCCTTTGATAAGCAACCATGACGTGCTCTCTCCTTGAAGACGCGGAAATTTCAGCAAAGGATAAATGGATTTGCAGCTCAAAAAATCACTTGCAGTAGCTCTGCTACTAAATTTATTTCAAAATGGAAATCCATATACAACTATGATCAGCTGTTCCTTTCATCTTGACTGAGCTTTTAACGTTGTTACGGGAAAGGATGAAGCTGATTGGTTAGTTCTTGTCACATGACCCGCGATGCGCTTGCAGCATTCTGAAAAGTTGAGATGTTTTTAACTCGATGCGGTGCGGTGTTGGAAATAACGAACTTGAGCGCGCAAAAGACGCGATATGTGAACGTCCCCTTAAACAGTTCAGTAGTGCAGAGTTTACAGGTTACTCTTCTTTTTTGAAGGCTCAAAGTAAAGTACTCCCAGTCTCCCACATCCCGCTAAATGCTGCAGAGACGCTGTTCGGGAAGCACGTGACATAAAACGAGGCCAGCTATTGGCTATTCGCTACTTCTCCGTCTGGCTGAGTAAAACCTCCGATGGCTCATTACTGCCACACTTTGGTCACCGCAGATTTGAAATATGCACGAAATGAGCCGCTTACGGCAAATAAAAGTTATTTAGCAACGAATCGATGACTAAATTAGTTGACAACTATTTTAATAATCGATTTTTATCGATTAAATCGATTCGTTGTTTCAGCTCTAATTATGGTGCCCGAACCCGTATGACTTTGAACAGTGACCGCGAACATTTAGTTTACTGCAGCCGCAGCCATCATTACCAAGTGCGAACCGTTGACTCTGACAGTGAGTGAGAGTATGAGACGAAGCGAACGCACAGGCCACAGTGTGACATCCGTGTAAACACAGATGACGTCAAGGTTTTTTTTTTATTAAAGAAGATAGCCTTCATTTGTATGTAAGCCAAGGCAATTTATATAATTACAATACTTACTTAAATATAATTAATAGTATATTTATTGCGTTTGTATTAGTTGTTTGAAGAGTAAAAAAATAATTGGACTGTCTTAACGCAAATTTACAATCGGCAAGTCGCTTGGACTAAAAGCAAAAAAAAATAAAAAATTGAGTCTGTGCTAAATTGACAGGGTCGGTCGGGTTACGGCAAACAAGAATATTTTTAAGGATGGCCTGAACACGGCTGCTCAATGCAGCGTCGCATCACAGATCAGCAGCTATTTAATTTATCAAGTGAGGAGAGTCGAGCTGACTGACAAGAAGAGTGAGGTGGGAGAGACAAGACCCGTAGCGAAAGATTTAGTTTCAAAACAAAATTCTTAAATTTTTTCCCTCATTCTGGTGCCTAGATATGACACTCATTGTTTTAATATCCACCAGGCAAAAATCATAAATCAAGTTGCGTAGACGAGTAATAAATCAGCAGTGCGATTCGAGGTATTATTCATGTCTTTATATATTAGCAGTTGTAATAGTGATGCTTGCCTTAGCAAGCGCTGCTAATTATAACTGCACCATGCCTTCCTGCCAGACACAGAGACAAATGATATGATTTACAGCAATCAATTGTTAATTCAGCTGTTATTGCATGCACAGCAGTGTGGTGGATAGAGGTCTCGCTATCACTCTTTCATCTTTCAATCCATTCTTTATTTACTGCTGAGAAACACTAAATGTGAGGTGCAACAGCTTAGGGTTCAGGAAGTGTATTTAGAAGTGATATATCACAGACAATTTCCCATCCCATTGCTCAACAGCAATGCAATCAGTCATTTGCTGAGAGTTATTCCATCAGAAGCTGACTCTGTGTTTTCCTGCAACCTTAAAACTTTTAATCAGAATATTCATTACAGTTCCGGGAGCCTGGGTTGCAGGAGCAACTCCGCTTGGCAATTTTGTCAGAAAGGCTCTTTTTTTTTTTTTTTTGGAAATAAAATCTAAAGCCTTAAAAGCCTAAATAGGCATGGGAATCATGAGCCATGACTGTGCAATCTGTGGTTTGTCCATTTATCAAAGGTAGCTTTGTGTGAAATTGCAGACTATTCAAAAAAAAAAAAAAAAAAAAAGGTTCTTGCTTTTAGAAGTGCTTAAGTACCAAAAGTTAGTTTCCTTTTTCTTCTCTTTTTTTTATGTCAACAGCAAGAATTAATTGACATCAAATCAAAGATTTTAAAAATTCCCTCTAATTGCGCTTGCGGTTCTTTGATGTCATACACAGAACGATCTGTGCAGTGCTGCTTCCAAGTCAAATGCCTGTTGTGTTTTGTAAGGAGATGAACAAAAGTTCTTTTGTGGGTTTTATAGGTAATACTTTAATTTACACACTTTTGCGAAATTTGACTATATTGTTTCTAATACCACAAAATTAATTTCGTATACATTTTTTTGTAAATATCACATTTGCAACTGGTCTGTTCAAAAAATGCTGGGAAATCACTTCACGTAACCCTAAAAAAAATTGATTATAGGGTGTCTGCTACATAGTAACGATTTTCTACTTCGAGGGACCTTGATAGAAATGTAGTGAAGTGCAAAGTACGGTGTTTGTACAGAAATTCTACTAAAGTACTCAAGTAAATGCACTGTTACTCTCCACCTCTGAATGTGAGCTTAGCTAATGTCATTTGTCTGTCTTTTAGCACATACTTAGGAAAAAAAAGTTTAACAAGTTAGTTGTTAAATGTTAAGAATTGTTTAAACACTTATTTTTTTTTTTTAGTCAACTGAATGATTTTGTCCCTCCATTAAAAGTCCAGTGGTCTCATTTAAAACGCTGTGTATGCACAAAATAGGCATAGAAACATGTGTATGCAATTTTCCATGCACGTATCGTGATTTATAAAAAATAAACTTGCCATAAATATGTACGCACCATACGGACATTCTAGACCATGCGTATGAACTCTCTTTCCTGGCGTGAGAAAAGTAATGAAGTAAACAACTATTTTAAACTGTTTTCATGTCGACGTACACATTTACATACTCCACTCGCATTAATGGAGATAAACATTGAAATTACATAATTTTACAAAAAAACATAATTGTCCATTGTCCGGTATAGGACCAATGATAATAGCTTCCTGTACAACCGCAGCTGCACGGAGGTGTTGATGTCACGTGAAGGCATCTACACAACATTATGAAAAATACCACTCTATTTGAAGGATATAACTAGGAGAAAATGGTAAGATTTGCATGTTTCCTTTTTAAAATACTTGTAATATCTGTGATTTGCCAAACCAGACAAATGTATTTACACTGCAATAATTATGGGTCTATCTATTTCCACTAAAAATAGCTAAACGATGTTCATCAGCAAAACTGCATACATTTAATTTGATTTGAATTATTTAAAACAATTGAAATACTATCTGGCCAGTGTAAAAGAATGAGATCAACTCTATTCTAAAATATATCTGAGATCCATCAGCCTAACTCTAGTAAATGACAGAATGTTCATTTTTCAGTTAACTATCTATCCTCTTAACTTTCCTTTTTTTAGTTTTTGTAATGATTCATTAAAAGTGATTTTTTTTTTGCACAATCAAAAGAAAAATAGCAACAAATTAGTTATGAAGTGACACAAACAAGTATAAATACTGACACAGTTAAAACATTTTGAGGAAATGCTCTTCTAATAAGGTGAACTATGAATTCTGCAGTCATGGCACTCTTCTGCTTTCTTTTGATGTGAGTGTCGGCCTCTAACACGTGGTGAGCTGTCTGCATCTGAGTAAGTGTTTGGCAGCCCTAATGCTGGCGCAGGCTGAATACTGCTTTATGTTTCTATTGATATCACAGCATGGTGAGGCCTGGAACCTCTGCTGTGTTTGCACATTTATTTCAAAGCTTGTAAACATGATGTCTTTTAAAGTCTTATTTGCTATAGTAATGATACGGTTTACTCTGTTCCCTAATGTCATGTTTATTCTGTGGCAGTTGCGTCTGGTCTTGATTGAGCAAACAATGTTTGTGTTATTGATTCTTCACTGCTTTAGACAATAGTGGAGAGTGGGGTAAGCTGTGCCACGTTTTATTGATTTGACCTCTAGTCAAGGAGAACGGAGAATCTCTCAGATTCTTTAATGAAAATTGTTGTTGATAAGACTAGTAATAGTATTTCCTGCATTTGGATGCGAAGTTGGTTGAGCCACTGGCACACTTTACCCCATAGCTACCATTTTGGAAAATAAATCACAATCTCAGGCACTGCTTACAAAATCACATATTTCCCTACTTATTTAGAAGGTGAAAGACAAGACAAGTTGTAAATCCGAATTCATAGTATTTGGAAAAATTACCTACTACTACCGTCAAGAGTCTGGAGTGTGCATTCGAAGTACACTTTATTATACATGCAAAGGTAGAGGATTTGTCAATGGCAGCAAAGTGATGTAGCTGTTATGTCACATTACAATAGTGCTAGGTACCGTGCAAATATTTTCCATACCAATACCTGAACAATAATTTTTTTTAAATACCAATTTTATTATCTGTTTTAACAAAATTACATTGCACACTACCTCAAAAAACTTTTTTGTTTTATTTTTTCTGCTTATTGGCGTTTTTACAGTCTTAAAGACTGATCTCTTGAGCCACTGCACAAAGTAACGAAATATAACCAACTCAATAAATAAGTTCAAATAGTTTTCATGTTTCCACGTCTTTTAGGCTATGATTACACTAGTGTGTTTTTGTTTTGAAATGCATAGCTAGAACAGACAGAATCATCCTCTATACATGATCCACTGATTTACTGATGAGCATTAAGGCGGGCGTACACAGTGCGATTTTTGCTGTCATACGAGTTTGCATGCGATTTTCTTTTTTTTTTTTTTTTTTAATTGTGTGGAAATCATGTATGCTTGTATGGTCGCGCCTTGTATCATGTGCAAGGAATTACGAGCCGAGCAGAGTGCCTTGCAGATAGATTTGTTGATCTATCTGAAGTTGACCAATCACGAACTAGGAAAACCACAGAAGAAGAAAGACGAAGACAGCAGCACAATGGCAAATGTGGACTATTGACCAAGAGTATAAACTCGCTGAACTCTGGCAGGAACAGCGAGTGCTGTATGAGGTTTCTAGCAGCGTGGACCATGCTTTTTAATTATCTCTCGCACACACACACACACACACACCAGGATGACCAGACGTCCTGGTTTCCTATTGCTGAAAAATAACCTGTACGTATAGGAAACAGTCACGGCTCGTATCAATATTTTATATGCAGTTATGAGCCGTGACTGTTTCCTACACGTACAGGTTATTTTTCAGCAACAGGAAATCAGGACGTCTGGTCATCCTGGTGTGTGTGTGTGTGTGAGCGAGAGAGAGAGAGAGAGAGAGAGAGAGAGAATTAAAAAGCATGGTACACGCTGCTAGAAACCTCATACAGCACTCGCTGTTCCTGCCAGAGTTCAGCGAGTTTATCCTCTTGGTCAATAGTCCACATTTGCCATTGTGCTGCCGTCTTCGTCTTTCTTCTTCTGTGGTTTTCCTAGTTTGTCATTGGTCAACTTCAGATAGATCAACAAATCTATCTGTTAGGCACTCTACTCGGCTCGTAATTCCTTGCACATGATACAAGGCGCGACCATACAAGCATACATGAATTCCACGTGATTGCTTTGGAAATTTGCAGGTCATAAAATTGTGTCGTATATCACCTCATCCGTACGATTTTCAGATAAGCT
This sequence comes from Carassius carassius, assembly GCF_963082965.1. Taxonomy (NCBI): domain Eukaryota; kingdom Metazoa; phylum Chordata; class Actinopteri; order Cypriniformes; family Cyprinidae; genus Carassius; species Carassius carassius. The sequence goes on along the minus strand of NC_081787.1, from coordinate 6,990,816 downwards.
CTTTCATCCACGGATGAAACATGAAGCCAATAAACACACGATTACTACAGTATATGATTTGTATGTGATTTTCATGAGATTTTGCCTAATTTCATAACAATACAGAGAGTTTACATGGGAAATGCTAAGCCAAAACACAAATTTGATCGCGGTCAGAAGTTATTACAAACATTCAGTGGTGGTTTTCAGTGAGTTTTGAGTAAGCGTAGTATAAATCTTATAAATTGTCATATGTAGCGTGATGCTACAGTGTGCACTGAACACACGTTTTTAGTTGTGTAGAAACCAAAGGTTGTGTTCTTTTATGAAACCCCATTATGGACATGGATCGTTTTCATTTTAAAACATAAACACATTAGTGTAAACCTAGCCTTACATCTATGGGGTGTGAGTCACGTCTCTGGGTGAAACCGGTGTAAACTAGTGTGGATCTGGATTACATTTATACTACACACATTCATACTAAATAGAATGTAGGATAGTGTATTTATTATTATTATTATTATTTTTTTAATGGTCGTAGTACCTACTAGACCGTATGTGATTTTGGGATGCTGACAACTGCGTATAGGCCTAAATAATTAGTTGTGTGACAGAAATTGTGTACAATTTGCTAGACTAAGAGGACAACCTGGTTTACCCACTTGACACATTTTACCCCACTCTTTCTTAAAGGCTAATGCATTCTTGAGAAGCGAGAGTTGAGCAAACCAGCTCAGCACTCGTAGTGGCTCTTTGATGTCCATTTGAGGTCACACTTGACACCATGGTAAAGATGGTTCCATCATTTTCCCTTTTCCTTACATTAGCGCCTCCATTGTTTGGCCTTGAATAAGCAGGGTTGAAAATAGTATCGCTCACTTTGAAAAAGAAACGGGGCCCTATATTCTGACCCTCATTACGTATAACACTGAACTCCCTTCAAAATCGATACCAGTTCAGTGGCACTTTTCTTATCTCCACTGACCTCCACCTTTCTTATGCTGTCTGATTTTTTATTTTTGCCTGTGATTTGTATTCTTTTTACTGTCCGTGTCTGTTCTGACAGAATGAAGCTGCTCTTGCATTCTGTCTGTTGATGAGTAACTAAGATTTATACTGAGGACTGTCAGTGTTTGCTTAGCAGGTAACCTTGAGACAGGACTGAAATGTTGATATTGTGGTTAATGACTCCCAATGAGAAAGACACACAAGAGAAGATGAGCAAGATTCAGTTAAAAACACTTCTTAACCCGGGACAGTTATCAATCACTATCAGAACTGAACTTTTACACAGATTCATTGCATTTTTCACTGTAATAAATTAAAGGATTCCTCTGTATTCAGCTTCCTGACAACCGTTTTGCCTTTTTCTAGAATCACTAGGTATTTCTTTAGTGTTGTGATTGGTGACATGAGCCCTGGTGTGAGAATAATTAACTAAGAGGCCTTGTTGCTTGATTTGTCAGAGGTATAGACACTGAGGAGCCTGTTCTCTCAACAGTTGCCTGTGTCAGAGCCCGGTGTCATCTTCACATACCATATGTGATGAAGTGCTGCTCCATGAATATTTAAAAAGTTATTTTTGTTCCTTCCTGGGAAACACCTCCTTTGTGTGCAAATGAGGCTTATTATAGAAGTGTATAAAAAATAGAAGTACAGCATTTGTAATGTTTTGCCTGGTTAAAAAGTAGTTTGCCGTCTACTGAAATTAATGTGTTTCATTATGTTAATGATTCTTTCATTGAATGTGCTGAAAGAGAATGGCGTGAAAAAAATTACATCAATGAAATGTTGTTTTCACAATAACCTGACAAGTTTTGTCTAAATGTTTTTAGCAAACAGATTCTTTTTAGCATGTAGTTAAAAAAATATTTAAGCATATGTTTCATGTAAATTGATGCTCTTGAGGGTCATGTAAGGGAGGCTGGGAGTGGGTTGCTTTTTTTCAAAATTAATTGTAAAATTAATCTAATCATGAGTATATAGAATATAGAAGTGCAGATTTGTAATAACATTTGTCTGGTTTTGCTTTGGCAACAGCAGCTACATAAAAAAAAGGTTATATGTGCTTAAGTAACAAATTAAATGATTTTCATTACTTTTTCCAAAAAAGAAATAGCCTGAACTTTGTCTTATTAATTTTAGGGAATTCATTCTTTTTATTCTGTCCATCAAAAAGATTCACGGATCTTTCTCAAACTCACGAGTGATCAGTTATATAAATTGATGCTCAAAGTCATAAAAAGGAGGCTCGGAGTGTTTATTTAATTTTGTTTTACATAATTGATACATTCCAATCATGAGGGAGCTGAAATCTTCATATACAGTATAATTAGAATCTGAACCAGAATTGCTATTTCTTGTAAATGAGGGCTTAGTGAAAGGGGATGTTTGTGTCCATTTTCCAGTGATCATGGCACTAGCTAATTGTAGCTTAGAAAACATTTTTGGACTATTTTCCCTTTCATTTTAAGATCCTGTCACAGTTTTTATGACAACGTTTCCCTGAAATAGCCTTTTTTTGTGCCATTACCATTTGCTAAATTCCTTCAGGTGCTAAACAACAAAGACATCAGGCAAATAATCATCATCAGTGGAGTCAGTCATGGTGGATTCCCTCCCAAAGGCCCCTCTTCCTAACCCATCGCCAGACTGTAGTTGATGCATAACTAATGAAATGAAGAGACCGTATCTGAGCAAGCATCTAACCTAAAGGGCCTCACTGAATCATTCACTTTTACAGAGAATTTTGACCTTTCTGTGAAATGCTGAAACTGCAGCCCTCTCACACAAGCGTCGTCACAGCCCTGATACCCTTATAATTCTGTTTAGATGTTACACAGGTCTGCGTATGTTTGCTTTCTTTTCTAAAGCCCTGGGCTGTGTTCCTTAACACTGGGTGGCATTTGGAGGTGAATTCAATCTCCTGAGCTCTGGAACCTGTGCCATTTCCTCTCTCCTCACACCTGCCCCTCCCCTCTCCATTTAGACCAGCCCGTTTCATTCGGGACTGGGAAACACACCGCGTGCCACGTTGATGTGTGAAGAGCAGTCAAGCTTCAAAAAAACGTATGTAATCCCAGGCTCTTACCAATCGGAGAGCCAAAATATACAGATTACGCCGCCACGTACGTTTTCAGAAGAAGCCGAATCGAGGACAGATCCAGTGGGAGACAAGAAGATGATGCAGATGAAAGGGGGAGAATCAGTCGTTGACTGTTTTAAATAGCTGTCTCTTCTGACTCAGAGTGCGGATGTGGATGAGAGTGACTTGTATGCTGAAGATTTGCATCTAGTTTGCAGTAGATACACACAAGCCTCTTGTTCCTCAGGGCCCCAAGCGAGGGACGTGAGTTATCGCACACCACTAACGCATACTGATGCGCTGTGATTGAGTTTTCAGGTGATGAATACACTGATGTGAGCGATTCAAGCAGATAGGCGTGCGCACAGGATCAGTGTGTCATCTGATACATGCTGTAAGTCCTGTTTGGTGACGAGCTGAACATTGCCGGACAGGTTATGAAAGCGCTTAGCCTGTGGCCTGATGCCTACCATTCCTTTACCTGAGGTGTGGAACAGACACACACACACATGCTCAGCCCGTGGCTGCATTAAACCCTCAGATTGTTTCTCTCAATGCATTCTGAATAATACACACCAGCAGTTATGGTACTGCTGCTCGCACTGTCCCGGGAAACACTGGGGGGAAAACGAGTGGGCGGTGGGTGGGGTTGAAGTGTGATGCTGAAAGCCTGTCGAGATGTGATGACAGCATATGTTATCTTTATCAAGACCCTCAGAGACAGAAATGGCGCTGTTGATGAGTGACTAACTAAAAAAGCAGCATTTTTAAGATGCGGCTGAACTCTGCATAATCGTTTATATGCCGTTTAAAATAAAACCCTCTACAAATGTGAATTACTACATAATTGGCTAAAACCAGAGACAGTTTATAAGAGACATGCCACTTCCTCAATCCTCAATACAACTACATAAGGAAAACCCGTAATGGCAAAGATGGCGGTTGTGTGCACATGTCCCGCCCCTCCCGCTGGAAAGCCAATCATCTGCTTTTTAGCTTTTTAAAAGATGACATAAGTACTTTAAAGGCAGGTACTTTTGAACTGTTTTAGAGGAGCATCCTCAGATCTGATGGGGAGTAATCGTAGCTTCCACTGTTAACTGCACGCAGAAACACCCACTCCTGTGACACCCTAATCACGGTTTGTTGACCGTAGGCCGCGTAAGGAAAAGCTTGCAGAGATCTGGCTTCCTAGCTGTCCGTCACCATGTGTGTTTTGTGTCAACGTTTCCTCTGGCAATCCCATGCTTCCATAGCTCTGAGTCAAGTTGTTGCCCTTTTCACGCTACAGGAATGTGCCGGGGTCACGAACTTGACCACAGGGCAAACACACAGACCTATTCCAGTGTTTCTTAGGGATTGTTTACAGGGGGCGAGCAACTGCAAATCCTCTGGCACAGACAATGGGTCTTAAGTACAGACTAAACAAAACAACAGTATATATTAACATACTTTATTTAGTTTTTATCTAGTGTACCATTTAGTTAAACAAAACTATGAATATCTGACTAAGTACTCTCTCATGCAAACTTCTAGTCAGTAAGTCATTTAAATTTAATTCAACAACTTTGATTTGTCTTCAAAATTTATTTTTGACTGATTTATTAAAAGAACCAGCTTATATCATTTGTTTGTTCATGACCAAACTGTACTGGTCTGCCTGAATCCTTTTTTTTCAGGATAATGCAAGAAGAAAGGCATGTCGTGTGTTTATTATCTTTATTATTTTGTTGTACCCACTCTTTTTTTATCTCATAATGTTTGGCTCAAATAATCTCCCAACTCGGGTAAAAAAAATTGGGTTTCTTTTGCAGTGGTGCTGTAGATTCAGCATGTTCGCAGTGTCTCTGCTGAATAGCATTGCAGGAAACACTGTTCCGTTCAGTGACTATATTTCTGAATACTCACCCTAGCTACTCCCCGTCTGTTTTTCACAGAACAATACTCAAACACTCCCAGTGTTGTGTGAAAATGACCATACATCCTGCTATCTAGTAAAAAAAATGTATAAATAAATCAAAAACAGTCCTGTCCAGTCTCAGGAGCTTGATCACACTTCAGCTAGTGGGATTGACCCACCTTACCTTTGTTATACTTGGCTGCAGCTCTCAGTAAATTTGGCGCTGTGTTAAAGCACGTGCTGCAAAGCTCAAAGTAAACATCCTTTAGTTTGTTGGTTCACTCTCTGGCTATGAAACGAAGCAAGTAATTAATTAACATAATAATAATGTGTATCTGCGATCTCACAGGCTGACGAAATGACTATGGAGCATAAAGCCCCAACACTACTCGATGGTATCAAGGCAATTCGGTCGATGCCTAAAAAGTATTGAATTCAATACCCAGCCCTACTTTTAGGTACTAATATGTAACTTTAAGGTACTAATATGAACCCTTTAGGGATATAAAAGTTGTGCCTTTTGAAAAAGTACCACCCCAGTGACAGCCTTTGTACCTAATGTTACCTTGCTGATACAACAGTACTATGACAAAGTAGAAAAGCAAAAATGTCTTTTTTTTTTTAAACATGTTCCCCATGACTGGTTCTCTTGTTTGATGTTGGTCAGTCTGATCTGATCTTGCTGTGTCACTTTTAACTGTTCATGTGAATGAGCTCCCTCTCCTTTTTCCCGTTTCTTCTTGTTTCCTTGCAGTGTGGAGGAGATGAGAAGCGAGTGGACAGCAGGACAATCTATGTAGGAAATCGGCCATGTCCAGACACTGAGGCCTTCATCCCCTCTAAATTCTGTGACAACAGGATTGTGTCCTCCAAGGTAACTCCTAGTATTTGTTATACTTCTCCATCACAAATCTGAAAGCAATCAATCTGAAGAGCTGGGCTGTTCCTTAACCTCACTGCAGTGTAATCAGATTTTTACAGGATTAAGGGTTTTCCAGTTCCCTACAAGAGCCTGTTTGTAATTTTCTTTAGCTCATAATTAGCCAGTGTTGTTTAATGCCATGGCAACTGCACCACAGAGTTTACACATGAGAGCGTATTAGCAGCCGCATGTGGAGAGTACGGCTGCAACACGCTTCTCTCGAGCCCTGGTGTTCAGCCACCTGTTCCTCCAGGTGTGAAGAGACTGTTGGGACCCTAATACTGCGCTTGAATTTAGAAATTCCTTTCCATTTTCTTTCCTTTTTGTTTTTTTCCCTGTTCTTTCATAATTATCTCTTCGCAAACTGCAGTAAATCTTAGCACCCGCTTCCACCCCACAAAACTCGCTAATTTGCCTGTCAGAGCAGTGCTGATAAATACATAGTTGCAATTAACGCTCAAGTGTTCAGGATGGTTGACTCTGCACCTCTTAATCTTGTGGGACTTCCTGAATCTCCTCATTCAGTCGATAGATGAGGAGTGTTTAAAGATACGAAATAAGAAACAAGGGAGTAAGAAGTAATAGATTTATCAGACCTGTGGCTGTGCTGTGGTATCTATTCCTCTCTGCCATGAGCCTCTAAACACACTTTAATTACCTGAACTGAGAAGTTTACAATTCTCTATTCATCTGCTTTGCATATACCCACTTCTAACTCACCATAACCTTTTCTCCATGGTATCCCTTGGACCCTGTTTTTCTTCTAAAGAGGTCCAGACCTGCCACAGCTTCTCTACTTTACCTCAGTATAAAATCTACTCTGTTAGAAATAATGATGCATTCCCTTTTATCTTATTGCAGGTGCCCCAAACTGCCCTCTCTCACTTTCTTCACCCATGAAGATCCCTTATTTAGTAGTGATGGTTATATTAGGTGGCAATAGCTGTCCACATTCCAGTTATTTTTCAGTGTCTTTCTCTGTCTTTATCTCCCCTCCCACATTATCCAGTCACTGTCTGCATTTATTTGGCTTATTGGATAGCTGAAATTCAAACAGTGTGACATGCTATACTCCTGCCAGGAGTTCAAAGGTTTTTTCTCAAATACTCGTTGGACACAATTATTGGCCCCCCTCAAAATTCTTATTAGTAAAATATCTCTGAAGTATATTCCCATTCATATTCACAATTTTGAGCACTCCAGCGTGATTATAAACATGAAATTATCCAGCCATGGCTACCTGTTTCACAGAAATATAAAGAGGATGGAAAAAAAGCCCAAATTCCCTTAATCATCCATCACCATGAGAAAAACCAAATCAATATATTTCTGATGTGCAGCAAAAGATAATTGAGCTTCACAAATTGGTGAAGTGGCTTTAAGAAAAGAGCTAGAGCAGTGAAAATTCCCATTTCCACCATCAGGGCAATAATTAAGAATTTTTCAATCAATATAAAATGTTACGAATCTGCCTGGAAGAGGACGTGTGTCTATATCGTCCTAATGCATGGTGAGAAGGAGAGTTTGAGTGGCTAAAGACTCTCCAAGGATCACAGCTGGAGAATTGCAGAAAATAGTTGAATCTCGGGTGCAGAAAACCTTTAAAAAAATTGTCAAACAGAACCTACATAGAAACAAGAAAAATTCTCCTAACTCATCCAAAAACAAACTAAAGCATATTCAGTTATTAGACATGACTGGAACTTCAAGTGGGACTGGCCTATATGGTCAGATGAAACTAAAAATGAGCTTTTTAGCAGCAAACACTCAAGATGGGTTTGGTGAACACAGAGATAAAAAGTACCCCATGTGTATAATGAAATATACAGCTGTATTTTTGATGTCGTGGGCCTATATTTCTGCTGGAGGTCCTGGACATCTTGTTTAAATACATGGCATCATGGGGCGTTAATTGTGGCCAATGTGTATAAGAGAAAAACATTTATTTCATAATGATATTTCCCCCCATTTTAAATTCTTATCCAATGAAAGGATACATTTTTGTGAATTTTTAAAATAAAAGAATCCAGATGCCTTCTTTGATCATATTTACCAAGGGGGCTGATATTTTTGGCAACGACTGTATATTTTTTTTGTTAAATAGAAATAGTATTATATATTAAATCTAAAATTATATTAATATTTTTATTGTAAAATGATATTAAATGATTAACAGCCATGGCATCGATGAAAAATATAAAACACTTTTATGTTTGTACTAGTTTCAGCCTTAAATGCTGATGTTAATTGGTATTTGTGAACTTGTGCGCTTATGCCACTGCGTCCATTTCTAAAAAGAGAGGTGAATAGATAGCGGGTCACTGCCAAGCGGTTCATGTGGCAGGTTCCCCTTTCTGGGGTTCACTGAAGGAAGGTGATAAATCGCTAATCCAAATCAATGTAATGCCTGCAGAGAGCTGCCGCCCGGTCACACACATCAGAGAGCTCCAGAGCTATTGAAGTCGTCTCAGCTCCCTCTCCCAGAAAATCACAAACACGGGAGCTGATGAATATTGAATGAATTTAATCCTTCCTCCAGCTTTTCATCAGGTTGTGGATTTACACTCGCTTTGCTGTAAAGGAATAGTTCACTTAAAATTAAAAATTCAGTGTGATTTTGCAAAAAGTCCATTCTGCTTTTCCATATAATGAAAGTGAATCGCAACTGTAGCTGATAAGCTTCAAAAATGACAAAAGGTGCCATAAAATTAATTCATGTAACTTGTGCGCTATATTACCAGTCTTCTGAAGACATATAATAGCTTTGTGAAGTGAGTATAAATTTACACAATTTTCATTGTTGGATGAGCTATCCTTTAAAATCTTTTTTTTACAACTTTAAATAAAGTAATTGACTTGTTGGTTTTTTTGTTACTTGTTACTGTTTAACACTTTTTTTTCTGCTATGTTCTCTCACTTTCTTAGTACACAGTGTGGAACTTCCTGCCAAAGAACCTATTCGAGCAGTTTAGAAGAATTGCAAATTTTTACTTCCTCATTATATTTTTGGTGCAGGTAAGTGAGTGCATTTGATCAGTCATAAGCGTTTACCATCCCCAGAGAGTCAAACTGTGTTGTGTGTGTATGTGAGGATGCGAGTGTGTTTATGTGTGACTCATAGCCAGTCTGGTTCTGCCCCATGCTGATTTGATGTCATTGGACCTGTGAGAGGGGGAAGCCTCATGAAGCACATGAAGACGACCTTAGTTAAACTAGCGAGTTGAACGTGTAAACAGCTGATGCGGTTAAGACAAGTGTGTGTATTTAAAAAAGGGTAATGGTGGATCGCTGAAGAGCATATGGTCTTGTTTGAATTTTTTTTTACTGACCCCAAACTTGAATGTGGTGATATAGGAATAAAAAAAAATCTTTAACCGTTTTTGCTGGCTTATTCACAAATGTAAGCCAATTTTTTTAATGAATGGATCAAAAAGACTCAAACTCTGTTTGAAACATGAATTTGTGGTCATTTGAAAATACACAAAAAGCATCTGACAGATCTTTTGAAATCAGCAAATTTATAGATAAAAGTAGTTTACAGAAAAAGAAAAAAACTTTTTGGATTTAATTCATGATCCAGTGTCTCTCTCTAAACTAAGCATCGGAGATTATGCAAATGAAATGTTATCGATCATATAGATTTGACATTATCGTGCTTAACATGACATTATGGTTCTAACAAGATGCCTTCTTACTTAAAAGCTGTGTGCGTGAGTGTGTGAGAGAGAGAGAGAGAGAGAGAGAGAGAGATCCCAAGGTGTTTGCCTGGTTCTGGCGTGCAAATACTAATCCTGCTTTTCTCTGGAGGGGCTTCTTATCCTCTCTGACTAGCTCTCCCCATGCGGCCCACTGTAATAACTGCACGAGGGAGACACACACATGCGCGCCTGTCACACAAGAACTACGCTTATATCACCAGCCTCAGAAAAGATATGTGCGAGTCTCCTGAGGCCCATTGCAAAAGCACCATCGTCTATGCCCATTTCTGTCTCCCCGTGTCTTCATCCTGCCATTTTTTTTGTTCCTTACCTCCTCTCTTTTACTCATTTCTTTGTTCTCCCCCTTCTCTCACTCTCTCTCTCTCTCTTTCCTTTTCCCTGTACGCCTCTGCAGCATAGCACTGCTGACGTCAGCGGCCAGGAAGCCCTCTGTAATGCTTTAGAGCCACAAATAGACACTGACTGATAAAAAAGCACCAGTATGCTAAAAATAGCACTGCGTGCCTTCAGAGAGATGGGAGGAGAGGAGAACAGAAGGAGGGGAGGAGTTGAGGGGGATCTCGGTCTCTCACACGCACATTTTGACACACATTCTGCTGGAATGTTCTAAATACCTGAATGACTGTGTGTGTGTGTGTGAATACAGATGAGGGATTGTGCTAACAAGCAGTCAGTGTTCAGCCAAGTGGAAGTGCATAACCATAAAGAGGAAACAAGCACATAATCTTGAGTAAAGGCTATAGAAAAAATGTTTTATTTTTTGCAGATATCTTAGAGTAGACGAATGTGAAGGATGGAAGGAAGCAACGCATGTACAATATGATTCATTGATTCATCAAACTATTCTGAACTGTTTAGAATGATCATTTTAAATTGGTTATTAATAATTCTAGTTATTAAAAAGTTATTTAAAAGGCAAGACATGATGCCCGTAAATGTCATTCCAGACTGTGATGCATATCTGTAGTGGCAACTGTAACAAAAAATCTCTGGTTTTGTTGTAGGACTTTTTTACAATAGACCTAAAGGGGTGACTAAACTCAATACAAAGACCTTGTACCATACAAAAATGTCCTTAAAGCATTTATGAGTCATTTTATTGCAAAATATAGTTGGTTTCATTTTATTATTTGCATTTAGAGTTTTTTTTTCGCTGCTGCCTTAAACTAGAACAGACCAACAGAACATACTTGTCACCCACCAGTTGAGGAAACATTGGTTTAGACTGTGCAAACACACACAGGGATGCAAGCCTGCAGATACGTTTTACAGTCAAGGACAAAAAGCAACCAACCAACCGACATTATGAATTCCATGAACTATACTGTATGTTTAACAGTCATAGGACACATAGTTTATCATGATCAAAAGTTATTTATTTTTATCTATACTGTTTTATGTCACTGAAAACAAGATCGGTGCTGATTCACAACAGAGTTGAATGTGACAGAATTTTTATTTTTATTTCTTTACAGAAATTGGTAGTGTTTATATTATTACATCACTAAAATATGTTAAAAAATGTTTTTTTTTTAAATTAAGCAGTCTAATCTCAGAACTAGAACTAAGGTTTGTGTTGGTATTTAGAAACTCACATGTTGTGTGTCTGCCTCTGTAAGGTGTTTTGACGTTAACTGATGTGTTCAGCACTAGCTTTGGGAATTGGTTCCCTTGAGGCGGCGGTTAAATGGATGGTGTTTTGCGTCTACGAGGTGGAACTAGCGAGGTGGGTCTGGCAGTGATGGGTGGGTGTGTTTTGTGTGAGCGTAAACGCATTGAAGGGGCAGCACTTCATCAGAGTAGTGACTATTTCATTACAGTCGCTGATGAACTGTATCAGTGGCGCTGTCGGTTACGGAGTGATCCAGGGGAATAAACTCCCATCGCACGCCTATATGTGTGTGTATTAAAAACAGAAAGCAAAGAAAAGCATACTGTAGGACAGACTGTTCTCGGCAATTTGTGGGGCCACATCTCTCAATATTTTTAATCTTGGGAAGCCGCAGTGGGCTCCATCCAGATGCTGGCCCCCACAACATCCATCACTTGCAGGAGCCACGAGCGCATTAAAGCGCTTTCTACTGACTGAATCCCAGACTCAGCCCTGGCTCTCGTGGAGAAGGGCCAGTCTCAGAGAGAAAGAAGAGAGAGAGGAGGAACACACCTGCCACATGGGAAAAAGGGGTGGTATTCAGCTGCATTCTTTGTTCAACTTGCTTTCATTGTATTGACAGAAAATAAGGCATTTCTCAAATGTCTTTTTGTGTTCTGCAAAAAGAAAGTCATGTTTTTGAATGAGAGAATTTCCATTCATAATTTAACTACCCTTTTAATGGTGCTTCTCCTATAGGTGTTGCAAATTAGCAAGAAAGGCCCTCTTTCTTCTCTTCTTCTTTCTGTTCCTGACAGCAATGCCACTAAACAGCTGTTAGCAGACACCTGGTAACTGAGAGGTATTTTAACCCTTGATATGCCACTATGCTCCTGTGAACACGCGTGCACACAAACGCCGCTCGTTTCTCACAGTGCTGCAGCGTGTTGTTTTAGCATAAGCTGTGGGGCAGGATTTAAAGATGCCTGAGTGCATTAGGGTTGGCCTGCGAGCTGTAACTTGTGGCTGTTAAGTAACGGCTTGTGTGTGACATGAGGAGAGGGAGGTTTCATGATTGGCCGGATCACAGAGCGCTTCAGATGTCGTCTAATGGCTCAGTCCAAAAGTGAAGTACTGTGTGTGTGTGTGTGTGTGTGTGGATGTTACAGATGGGTTCTTAGACTGAGTAAGGGCTGAAAGCACTTTTTAGTGTTTGTGTGTTGAGTGTGTGTGTGATCAGGATGATGGGGATTATTAGCTCTTTGAGATGGAGTGCTGCTGGTCTGAGATGGGCTTTCACCTTCGGAAGTCCTGCCGGCTTTACAGTCTCTCCCCACAGGAATTTTGGCACCGACATGGCATCTTTGTGTTTGAGCCATTTTCTGCAGTGAAGATGTTGTTTCTCACTGTGGCAAGTGGTTTTCGCGCTGGCCTCTTTTAGACGGGCCCTGCAGGGTATAAGAGGAAGACACAGTGTGTCTTGTGTTCGCTGTGGCTCGTAAGACGAACAAAATGTTCACATCTCTGTGAACTTGACTTCATAACTTACCCTATTTTTTTTCTCCCATAAATACAAACATAGAGCAAGTATTTATAACACCAAGTGGTTGTGAAAGAGTTCCGGTTTCCTGAAAGAGTTTGTGCACTCTCGCGGGTTAAACTGGTGTTTACTGTTTCCAGCAATTGGACCTTGGTTGAACTCAAGCTGTCGTGGTTATGACGCGATATGTTTTTCATCTCCAGCTGCATTATACAACTACTGACAGTTATCGGTCTGCTCTAGAACCTTTATAGCTTCGTTTTCAAAACATTAGGTCCATAATTTTTAATGATTACCATTTTGAAAATGTGTTTGTTTTATAGTTTACAGTTTTACATAAAAGAATAATTTACATCAACAAAGGTTTGTTTGAGTTTAATACAAGTGAGCCTCTCTGGGCAGCGGCTGTGACATACTTTTGATTACCAGAGAGCAAATCTCAAAATGAATATCTGTTTTTGATGCTGTACATTTAATTGATTTTGGCAAAATTGTAGAATTTAAATATATCGGCCATATTTGGTTCTCAACCATAGCATGAAATTAATTATCGACTTGGATATATTGTCTAGAATCTGTATTGTTTGAAAATCCTTAATTTATAGAAATATATATTTATATATTCATAATTTAAAAAGTATAGCCACAAGATTTTGCGCATTATACAGAACAGTTCAAAAGTTGGGTGTCGGTAAGATTAAAAAAAAAAAGTTTAAGAAGTCCCTCATTACAGTATTTCCACAAAGGCTACATTTATTTAATCAAAACTAATTTTAATTTAAATAACTGTTTGAATATATATTTTAGAATGTAATTTATTTCTGTTATTAGCAAAGCTGAATTTTCAGCATCATTACTCCAGTCCTCAGTGTCGCATGATGCTTCAGAATCATTCTAGTAAGCTGATTTCTTATTATCGTGATTTATCGGGATTTTTTTTCCCAGATTCTTTAATGAATAGAAAGCTCAAAAGCAGCATTAATTTCATTTTCATTCATTAATTTAAAGAATTTTCCGTTATTACAAAAACATTTGTTACTTTTGACAAATATAATGCATCTTTGGTGAATAAAATAGTTAAGTTTCCTCAAAACAAATCTTATGCTCCCATACGTTTGAATGGCAGTGTTGTGTGGGAACAGTCTGATGCAATCACCTACCAACCTGCCTGTGCAAAGTTCCTAGTTTTCAACTCCTGTCATGAACACGTAAAACCAGAATTGTTTTTGCATGATACTCAATAGGAAGGGACATGATGCAACTGTATACAAAATATTGTTTATATAAGTACACCCAAAGGAATAGTAGGTAACCGATAACTAGAATTTCATCTGCCTTTAATGGTAGCATTACTATCAAGTGGATTTTTAAATAATAAATAAATAATAATAAATAATAAATGCAATTTTGCAATTTTAAATAAATGCAATTTAAAAAAAAATAAATCTTTTTTTAAATTTTGCATCAGCTCTGCTAAAAAGTCTGTGTGTCTCCGCTTATAGGTGATTGTTGATACCCCGACCAGCCCCGTGACCAGTGGTTTACCTCTGTTTTTTGTCATCACAGTGACAGCCATCAAACAGGTTTGTCCATCTCTCCATCTTTAGCTGTCACTAAAGCACATGATATTTTATAGTCATGTGTCACTGTTTAAATAATGCTGACCCCAGCCGAGACTCCGGCTGACCCTGGACTCCATCTCTCACACACAAAACAAATGAATCGGGGGGGCTTGCTGGTCCTCCTGCAGCTTTAGATGTATTGTTTTAGGATCAGCTTTTTTCAGCCGCCTGCCGCGAGCCTTTTTTGAAAAGCACAATGAAAGGTGGACTTCCTTCCAGATATCTGTGGCCTCACATTGAGAGGGGCTCAGGCCTTAATTGGGCTTTGAAATAAGAGCCTAGGGAACAATGTGACCCCAGCCAGCTTTGACTTCAAATGACTCGACTCCCTCAGCTCATGTGCACATTTTCCATTATTAATACAGGCCTACTGTATGTGATGGAAACCATTACATGTGTCATTTTCAGAGAACTGTTTTATTTCTGAATGTGAGAAGTGTATTAGACTGTCTCAGTCCTCCTCCTGCAGTTTTCTTATACACAAGCATACTGTTCGCTCACATTCTCTGTCTCTCTCCTCAGGGTTATGAGGACTGGCTGCGGCATAAAGCAGACAAAGAGGTGAATAAGTACCTGGTGACAGTGTTAGAGGACGGCCGGTCGGTGAAGAAGGAAAGTGAGAAGATCAAGGTACCTTTTAGTTGCTGCACCCTTGCCAGGTCTCATTTAACAGGCACCGTGGGATCAGGGTGTTGGCAAGTTGCCGTACTTCACGTTTTGACAAGTATGGCCACTAGGGGCGTTTACAGCCGGGATGGAACAAATGTGTTGTAGACTATAAAACAGTTTTGGTCACAGATGTTTGGAAGAGTTTGCCAATACGGCTAGCTGGATGTCAATTATTTGTGTTTTAGCCGATAACCACTTTTATAACCATACACTACCATTCAAAAGGTCAGTAAGATATTGAATCTGAATGGAATCTGAGGGTGCAAAAAAATCTAAATACTAAGAAAATCCGCTTTAAAATTGTCCAAATGAATTCTTAGCAATGCATATTACTTATAAAAAATTATGTTCTGATATATTTACGGTAGGAAATTTACAAAATATCTTCATGGAACATGATCTTTAATTAATATCCTAATGATTTTTGTCATAAAAGAAAAATATTATTTTGACTCGTACAATGTTTTTTTGGTATTGCTAAAAATATACACCAGCGACTGGTGACCAAGACTTTTTGTGGTCATGGGTCACACACACACACACACATATATATATATATATATTAGGGCTGGGTGATATATCTAACGATATGATCATGCGCATCTAGTCAGTAAATCTCGTTCCATGATTAGTGCTAAATCGCCATCACCTGCTTTCAAATGGAGCGGCATGATTTCTTTTTTCAGCAAGGATGCATTAAATTGATCAGAAGTGACAGTACAGGCATTTATAACGTAATAAAACAAATCATTTATATTTTAGATAAATGCTGTTCCTTTTAACTTTTTGTTTATCAAAGAATCCTGAAAAAATTGATCACTCTTTCCACAAACAAATATTAAGCAGCACACCTGCATTTAGCATTGGTGATGTTAATAATAATAATAATAATAATAAATGTTTGATCAGCAAATCAGCATGTTAGAATGATTTCTAAAGGATGAAGTTGTTTAAAACAAGAGACTCATGGATGTAACTAAGTTTTTTCATTATGTTTTACTTTAAAATGATTTATATGAAAGTTTTTGCACTTAGCACTGTATTTTGAATCTGAATAGACCTGCGACCCAGCAATTGAGAAGCGCTGATCTTTGGTCGTGTGTAAGACTTGAGTCGTGTGTTAATGTCAGTGTGTTTCTGGTCAGGTGGGTGATGTGGTTGAAGTGGTGGAGGACGAGACCTTTCCCTGTGACCTAATTCTGTTGGAGTCCAGTCGGGAAGATGGCACTTGTTTTGTCACCACAGCCAGCTTGGATGGAGAATCCAACCACAAAGTGAGCTTATGCACCTCTCACTCAATCTCTTATAATTTCTGCTGTCTTTCTGTTTGTAACCACTTCTGCACAAATATAATGTTCTTGATATAATATAGATGTTATACTATCATTTTTGCTTTCCTTGCACTTTTAAATAAGAATCATCTGGTGTGATTTCTGTTCAGGTATAAACAGAATATGAGATACGGATTCATATATCATTCCTTTAGTCTCCTTTAGCCAAACTCTTTAAATAGGTGGCCCAGATCTTGTCATAATCGTATTTCTGCTCCTCATCTTCCTCCCACTTCCACTAATCTGTATTAGTGTGTACAACATGACCTGAAATACTAAATTGCCTGTCTTTCCTCCAGACACACTACACGGTGTCAGACAATGAGAAGGACCTACAGGCTCTTACTGCCACCATCGAGTGTGAACAACCCCAGCCTGACCTCTACAAGTACAAACTCCTCTAACACAAACACACACTTAACCGAAATCCCTTGATCTCATCTCTGTAGGTTGTTTGATTTCGGATCAGCAGCTAATGGTGTGATTCCATGGAAAAGTCAGACACTATCTAGCCTTTCTGTTTGAGTATAAGAACAAACAGACCTCGAAACAAACACAATTTAGAGAGGCGGTCCATGGCCTCCGACTGTAATAGCAGTTTAACTCATCAGCGCCCCCTTTTACTAACCACATCTCGTTAAAGCCTCTTTAGGCAGAAGAACATTTGCATTTCTGATTTCTAGAGCACCAGATGTCACCTGCTAAAGTTCAGTCTGTTAAAAAAAAAACTTCAAAGGGCTTTTGCCAATATGCCAGACTGCTGGGTCATCACCAATGGGTATCTTCCCTGTAATTGGTTCATTTCGTACACGGCTCATTTACATAGAGTACTGTACCGGAATACAGATATTATCATCAGGGCTCTTAAATGGGGAAAGAGACTCTATAAAATGAATCAAACACTAATGCATGTGCATCAGTTCTTTGCCTCTGCTGAATGTTTTCAGGATGACCTCATCAAGTACTCTGATTGCACTGATGGGACGTCAGCCTTTTTTCCATGTGGGTTTGTGGTTGAGAGGACATATGTGAGTGCGTACGTGCTTGACTGAAGCTTGTTTGCTCTCTTGCAGGTTTGTGGGTCGAATGCACATTTACCAGCTGGAGCAGGAGCTAGTAGTAAGGTGAGACCGTCTTTGGTCCATTCCCATGGGCCCACTATATCCCACGGTACCTCCTAGTCACTTCAGCTCTGTCTTTTCCTCTTGCATTAGCCTCAGATCATTATTCCATCGACCCGTAATGCCATGGCAGCATTAATGTAAAGCCGGCCTGGCAGCTTCTCAAGTCTTGCACACACTCTTCCATTTGTCACTGGACTGTTTGAAATGTTTTTCTGAGGCTGTACGCCGTGTCCTTCACGAGAGCGGGCAGGCCAAACCAGCCTATATATTTCCAGCAATGCTGCTCATTAGGAGCCACTTTAACATGGGTTTGGATGCCAGGATGTGTCTTTATTGACATAATTGTTTGTTTTTATGCTTTAATTTAGATCTTTGGGCCCAGAAAACCTTCTCCTAAAAGGTGCTACGTTGAAAAACACCAAGAAGATTTACGGTAGGCTCTGGCTCCTTTTAATTAGAGGAATTTTATGATAATGGGGAATTATATTCACCTGAATCACTCTTCATTGCTTTTTCTTTTAAAGGTGTCTCAGTATACACGGGCATGGAGACGAAGATGGCACTCAACTACCAGGGCAAATCTCAGAAACGATCAGCTGTGGAAAAGTAAGCCAGTGATGAGAGCAGCAGTATAGTATAGTGTGCAGTCAGGTTGAAATATTGATTTTTGGATTATTAGCAGTGTTCATTTGAATGATCCGATATTGATTGCAGATAACAAGATGGATCTGTTTTTGGGTGGATGTAAAAATATTGTATCTCCACATTAATCTTCCTGAATTAATATCAAATCGAATAAATCAAAATGTTATGAATCACAATTAAATTAAAAGATTAATCTCTACCAAAGTTCATATAACTAGTAATCTATAATACTTGTATTTTATTTATCCCCTATAATCATATTGATAATCTATACATAATAAAAATAAATAGTAAAATAAATAAAAGTAAAGTGTACTAAATCAGAGAAACTTTAGTGTTGCTGTGCACTAAACATTTTCTTATTTTGGTGTGTTTATGTGGTTTTATATATGTACTTAACGTGAATAAGTGCTTATGATCACGTGTATGGTTTCTCTCCTTTGCAGATCCATCAATGCTTTTCTTTTGGTGTATCTATGTATCCTCATCAGTAAAGCTATTGTGTGTACTACACTAAAGTATGTATGGCAGAGCAAAGAAGGTCAGGATGAGCCCTGGTACAACCAGAAGACTCAGAAGGAGAAAGACACTAATATGGTGAGTAGTCTGTCTGACCGATTCGAATATGATTACATGAATCAATTAGCAACTCCTCATATATCATCAGACATTCTTGATGCAATATAAATTTAGCGTTAATCTGGTCTCTGGTGGCAGTGGCCAGCTCTTACACAGATCAAATTTAATAAATCATAATTAGGGATTAGGTTTATGCTTAATCTCGGTTTCTTTGCTGCTCCAGCCATGATATTGTGTCTTTAAAGAGACTGAATGCAGGTGTTCTGTCTTTGTTTCAGTATTTGAAGATGTTTACAGACTTCCTCTCCTTCATGGTCCTCTTCAACTTTATAATCCCCGTGTCCATGTATGTAACTGTGGAGATGCAGAAATTCCTGGGTTCGTTCTTTATCACTTGGGATAAAGACTTCTTTGACCCGGAGATCCAAGAAGGCGCTCTTGTCAACACTTCAGACCTCAATGAGGAACTTGGCCAGGTTAGACACTTTTGGCGCTTTACCACTCCGTGGTATGACTAGGCCTGGCACGACTTGGCTCGCTTTTTAGGTTGGCTTGTCTTGCTTTTCCACCGTAGTTTAGTACCACTTCAAAGTGGGTGGGATTATAAATGTATTGTTATAGTTGCGCTGCCTTGGTGTCTCACGTCACAAATCCAGATGACGATTCTCTCTGACCAGTCAGTGCTCTGCAGTGTTTACAAGTCTCATTTTGGTATCAATACGGCTCAGCTGGGAACCTCAACCAAGGTGGTACTAAAAAAACTGTACACATTACACAGTGGAAAACCCTCAAAAAGTGAGTCGTACCGAGCCGTACCATGCAGTGGAAAAACGCCATTTGTTCAAATCTCAGATCAAATATGACTTTTTAGCTCTTTGTAATTATATGTACAGTAGAATAAAATGTGTTTCATTCCGAATGGTCAAATGATTTCTGATGAATATAATCTGAACTGTCCCTGGCTCTTCCATGGGCAGTGAGGTCATAGATCACCTTGGCTGGTTATGCAGATGATTACTCTAAATTACAGGCCATGCTTCGTTAAACTGATTTATGCAAGCAGACTGGTATTGTCGCAAATTAATTGTCCATCCTTATCGTCGGAACTCTGGTAATTTGGGAATGTGCTTTATTGCCTGGGTTTATAGTCATTAAGGTCAACATTTGTCTGCGCCCTGCAGGTGGAATATGTATTTACAGACAAGACCGGCACGCTGACCCAGAACAACATGGAGTTCATTGAATGCTGTATAGATGGCTTCCAGTACAGATACAGAGACACCCAGAGCGAGGTGGACGGGCCTGTGAATAACCAGCAGCAGATGGCTGGACAGGTGAGTTACACTCATTCTGAGACCCAAAGGACCTCAGATGGGATTGATTTTACATTTACGGATTGTGTTGCTGGATGTGTACACCTCAATATGTAAACTGACTGCAGACCTTCTGAATTATAATTTTTTTTAACACAGTCATATTCATCATAAAGCGGCAGTCCTTTGAGAGCACTTTTTTTGTAAGGGCCCTTGTTAGTGTGTAGTGCTCATTATCTGTATACTAAGGTTGTCATTATACCAAAATGTTAGTAATCAATGCTGATACCATTGAAATTTCACTGATATCTAGCAGTTTTGATAAACTAATACGGTATTGTACTAATTACCTCTAGATAAAGAAGATATTGGAGATTATTATATTATGAATATATGATGTAATGATATAATAAATAATATAATGTTATTACGTTATACATAAATATGAACAAATTGAATAAAATAAATGGTGTAATCAAGTATTTCTCAATTGGGATTTATTTAAATAATTTTTTTTTTTTTTTTTGTAAAGTCACTAATACGCACCTAGTGTTATATTAGGATTATTAATATATTATTGTAGTATTTATTAACATTTTTAATAAGTTTTATTATTTAAGTTGTCATTTTAATTTTAAAGTTTGAGTAATTTTGCTGTTTTCTTTTGTTTTCATTTTATATTTATTTGTCATTTTAGTTCTTCACCCAAAACATTTTTTAAATTTCAGTTAGTTGCAAAACATTTCTATTTTTCATCTAGTTTAATAGGGTTCATCTAATATTTGTATTTTATTTATTTATTTTTATTAACTGTAATTCTCACAAATATGGATGTTTTTAGCATGTGTCATTTTGCATGCTTCTGTATTTCTATGTATTAGGAGAAAGAGGAGTTGTTCCTGCGGGCCTTGTGTCTGTGTCACACGGTCCAGGTGAAGGAAGCTGGATCAGAAGTATTTGTGGACCAAGTTGATGGGATCGATGGGTTGCTGCCCCAGCCAGAGCAGGAAACAGGCTTCATCGCATCCTCTCCTGATGAGATCGCTCTGGTGCAAGGAGCCATGAAGTAAGATAATGATATGTTTCTTTTTTGGTCTGATAATAACCGTTGTAGGCTCTTACTGGCATTACTTCTCTCCTGTTCAGATACGGCTTCACCTTCCTTGGTCTAGAGAACAAGTGTATGAAGATAAAGAACAGGCAAAATGATATAGAGGAGTGAGTTATGACCCTTGAAATCAGAGACATTGACATCAGAGATATTGCTAATATGGTGCATTATTACTTACACCCTTAGATGTTTTCAAATGTTTCAGTTTAGGATATACATAAGATGTATCTAATGTTTCAGGTACAAGTTGCTCCATGTCCTAAACTTTGACCCTGTTAGGCGGAGAATGAGCGTCATCGTGCAGAACAATTCAGGTGAGCTGGAGATCATTAGTGATGCTTGCTAAGACTTTTGCTATTACTCATACTCAGGGTTGTAGACTTGAATATACAAATAACATGTGCATAATTTGTCCTGTAACACAAACCATGTTAAGTAGGGCTGCACGATATTGGGGAAAAATTACATTGCGATTATTTTATTTTTCTGCGATATATATTGCGATATAAAATCTAATCTAATTTTTTCTTATAAACAAAAATGGGGTGAGCACACTTACATTCTCATTTTAAATGATTTAAACGGAGTATTATTTAAATTAGAGTAAATTATTTGTTTGTAACTATAGGATATGGTTTGAATTGTTAACATATTAACTAACATGAACGTACCACGAGCAATACTTTTGTTACTATATTTATTAATCTTTGTTTATCTTAGTTTATAAAAACACAGCTGTTCATTGTTTGGTAATGTTACTTTACAGTGCATTAATTAACTATGTTAACAAATACTGTTTTATACTACTTTTGATTTCAACAATGAAGGCTATAGCCTAAATGTTGAAATTAGCAATGTTGTAGAAGTGCAGTTTAGTAATAATACATTTTAAATAATGTAGTTAAATAGTTTAATAAATGGAACATTATTGTAAAGTGTTACAGATTTTTTTAATACACCAATTCAGACGTCTCGTGAGTTCAGTGTTGGACAGGTCAGTTGTTTAAACTATTCATTAAATTGAATCGGTTCAAAGGAATCATTAGTTCACGAATCAGACGTGTACGGCATGCATTGTGTAATCTCAGCAGTTTAGGATATCGCACAAGATTTGACAACACAGAAAACATTTTATCACTGGATAGTTTTTTGTTGTTTTTTTTTTTTTTTTTGAAAAGCGGAGCGTGCGCGCGCGGCTCTCTCTCTCTCTCTCTCTCTCTCTCTCTCTCTCTCTCTCTCTCACATTCGTCAAGGGCCGGGGAGAAGCTGGCCCGTCTGGGTAAAGAATAACGGATCAGCTACGACAGCCTACATCGCACATCCTGCGATGTGACTATCGTGGATTCGTACATTTTTGATATCGATGCTTAAACGACACATCGTGCAGCCCTAATGTGAAGGGGGTATGACATTTTTAGCTATGAGACTTGGTAGATAATGCCATAGGTTTGCATTGAAGCAGGGACCCAAGTACAGATTTGCTTTTTTTAATTATTCTTATTTGAATTTATTTCTTTTTGACTCTATAATATTTAGTATTTTTGTTTTGGGTCATGTCTTTTTGTTAAGCTTAAGATGCTGCATGTTTTTCACTTCAGAATGAATAGTTGGGAAGTAAAAAATTGAATAATTTATACTTGCAGTCAGTAACCACTCTGTACAAGCAGCAACTTAGCAACCCCCCTGAACATCTTAGCATTGTGTTTGTGAGTTCTGAAGATGATCACTCTGAATGTCTCTCACCTTCACTACTGTTTATTTAGGGGAGACGTTGCTTTTCTGTAAGGGAGCTGATTCTTCCATCTTCCCAAGAGTCAGACCAGAGGAGGTGGACAGGATTCGCATGCATGTTGAGCGAAATGCAACGGTATTACAATAAATTTCAGCATGATGAGGTCTTGCAGCATTTCTTGCAGAGCTATATGCTCATTTAGACTTTTAGACTGGAATAAAGCATAAACCTCATTCATTATATCTCTGTGTTGAAAGGAGATGACCTGTAAAGACATGAAATATTGAAAAGGTCAGTAAATTCTTTCCTAATTGCATGTTTCTGCTTACCAGGATGGTTACCGTACACTGTGTGTGGCCTATAAGAAGCTGAGTGCTGAGGAATATGCTATGGCAGACACTGGGCTAAGGGAGGCTAGATTGGCTCTACAGGATAGAGAGGAGAGACTCATTTCTGTATATAACCAGGTGGAGACGGGGATGAGTTTGATTGGAGCGACTGCTGTGGAGGACCGGTTGGTATCCTAAATTGGCCTTTATGACATGTTGTTTTCTCAAAGGAGTATTCTGAATAACTTAACATCTTGTGTCCCAGACTTCAGGAGGAGGCAGCAGAGACCATGGAGGCCTTACAGGGCGCTGGGATGAAGGTTTGGGTGCTGACGGGGGACAAAATGGAGACGGCAAAGTCCACCTGCTATGCATGTCGTCTGTTCCAGCGGGGTACAGAGCTACTGGAACTGACTGTGCGGACACTGAAGGATGAGCATAAAAAGCGTGATGTGAAACTTAAAGAGTTGCTACAGGAGTACCATAAAAAAGCAGTACTGGACATCCCGCCTGTCAAAGCTGGGGTCACCAGGTCAGACCTTTGATCTACTGGTTTTGTAGTGAATGTTTGCAACTGTTTCGAAATATAATAAGACTACACAGACTTCTTCTTCTTGTACTACTACTACTACTTCATTTTCATTTATCAGTTGAAATTAAATATTTGTCACTATTGAGTTTTTAATGGGTGAGTGTTTTAACACTAATCTAAGTTAATCTTAAAAAACAAATTTAATAACTAATTAATACTTTAATTACTATTTATTGTAATCTTGAGCAAATCTTTTGATCTCAAAATTAATATACATTTATATACTTTAAATTATATATTTTTTCATTATTTACATTATATAAAAATCATGTTTTAATTTACTTGTAGATTTTATTTTTTTGTGTGTTAAATTTGTCATTTAATCATTAAATGACAATGACATAAAAAAATTACATAAAATCATAAAAAATATAATTGTCAGTTAATCATAATTGGCCAGAATTTTTATATCGGTGCATCTCGGGTACAGTTGTGTACTATATTTAATGACCTCTAGTGTAATTTTTGTTCTACAGGAGCTGGTCTACTGCAAATCAGGATTACGGCTTCATCGTAGATGGGGCGACGTTGTCGTTAGTGATGAACCCACCACATGATGACGATGCCATTCTGAACAAGAGCCTCTTTCTGCAGATCTGCCAGAACTGCACTGCTGTGCTCTGCTGCCGCATGGCCCCCCTGCAGAAAGCTCAGGTCACGCCTGCAGACCGCCACTTTGCCGGCACTTTATGGTGCCTATAATAACATGCACTTATACTTCATGAATTAGTTGGCTAAAATTCCCTTTTATCCAATTTAGATAGTGAAGATGGTGAAGAACTCCAAAGGTTCCCCGATCACTCTCTCCATTGGCGACGGGGCCAATGATGTCAGCATGATCCTTGAGGCACACGTGGGCATTGGTGAGACCTCGTCATATATCATGTACACTTCTATTAAAAAGTTTGTTGTTAAAAGTTTTTTAAAGAAATTAATACTTTTATTCAGCAAGAACAAATTACATTGATCAAAAGTAACAGTAAAGACATTGATCATATTACAAAAGATTTAAAATAAATGCTGTTCTTTTGAACTTTTGGTATATCAAAGAATCTTAACTGTTTTCAATATTGGTGATAAAACAATGTTCTTGAGCAGCAAATCAGCATATTAGAATGCTGATCAGGTGACACTGAAGACTGGAGAAATGATGCTGAAATTCAACTTTGCATCACAGGAATAAATTAAATAAAAATAAAAATATTAAAATAAAACCCAGTTATTTTAAATTGTAATATTTCACAATGTCACAGTTTTTACTGTATTCTTGATGATTAAGGTGAACATATCTTGCTCAGCATTTTGTCCGCGATGGAGTGTTGACATTAATATTTGGTGTTCAGGTATTAAAGGTAAGGAGGGCCGTCAAGCTGTGAGGAACAGTGACTACGCCATTCCTAAACTCAAACATTTAAAGAAGCTTTTGCTAGCTCATGGGCATCTCTACTATGTGCGCATTGCGCATCTCGTCCAGTACTTCTTTTATAAGGTACGTTTGGCATTCAGTCTGTAAATATAAATGTAGTTGTTTTAGGAAATCTTCTTGAAGTTTTAGAATGTTTCTTATCCTCTCCTGTAGAATCTTTGCTTCATCTTACCTCAGTTCCTGTACCAGTTTTTCTGTGGATACTCTCAGCAGGTACAGTATGTACAAATAAAGAGCCTTTTAGAAGACTGCGTCCCAGCAGGTTCCTCTCCTCTGCTCTTTCCTTTCTCTCTTTCTGCCCTTCTTTCATCTTATATATATATATATATATATATATATATATATGTATATATATATATATATGTGTGTGTATGTATGTATGTACTGTATATGTGTATACATAAAACAAGCATAATCTAATACAAACATAGGTTAGTGTGTGAGCAAATTTTTCCTTGGCACTCAACAAACTCAGGGTTCAAATCTGGCTAGCGTGGTGTCCAATCTCTTTCCTTTCCTGTCACTTCTGCTTTTGCCACCTGTATAAAAAAAAAAAAAATTTTTATATATATATATAATGATTAAAAATAACCCTATTAACTGCTTAAAAGTCTCTGTTTGTGTAATTGGGTCTCGTCCTCACACTTTCCAGCATGTGTTTTATGTATATGTATCAAGCATATAGCCACACAGTCAAGAGTTTCCCTCTTGTTGTGTGCATTAAATTTGTGTGATCTCCTTAACGTGGTATTAACCTCCCTGGTGCCCGTCCTTCCCCTCGTTCCCCTTCCCAGCCCCTGTATGACGCAGCCTATCTGACGATGTACAACATCTGCTTCACCTCAATGCCCATTCTGGCCTACAGCCTGCTGGAACAGCACATATCCATCGAGATCCTGCTGCACAACGCCGCTCTCTACAGGTACCATCCTGGACTGCAACTCTTTTGCTGATTTAACTTGTACCTTGCTGTTGCTAATATACTGTGTTCTTATACTTCTTACAGAGAAATAGCCAATAATGCCATATTACGCTGGCGCCCCTTCCTCTACTGGACACTATTAGGAATTTTTCAGGGTCTCATGTTCTTCTTTGGAGTCCGTTTCCTGTTCAGCAATCCAGCCCTGCAAGATAATGGGCAGGTTAGAGCTGGTTGTGCAGTTTAATATGGCTGTAAATGAAAAATTGGAAATTGCAATTGATTTAATCCTTCCATTTTTCAGGTCTTTGGAAACTGGTCTTATGGAACAATTGTCTTTACTGTCCTTGTTTTCACTGTTACATTGAAGGTTGGTGGCTTGATTGGTCCTTGTCTAGAACTATAAAAAGTATCTCAGATCTTTATTTGTCAGAGACTGACTTTATTCCCTCTCTCAGCTGGCTCTGGACACACGCCACTGGACGTGGATCAACCATTTCGTGATCTGGGGCTCTTTGGCTTTCTATGTTTTCTTCAGTTTCTTCTGGGGAGGCATCATATGGTGAGGAAACATTAAAGTTTCCACTAGTGATTTTTGTGCAGCGGCTCCACTGTTGATCATTTCCAGTCAGCTTTTTTTGTAGAATGAAATTGGTATAGTGTCAGATTGAGCTGCGTAAGTCAACTTATCTGACTCTCTTTTCTCTTTCCTTCTCTCTCTTGTTTTCAAGGCCGTTTTTGAAGCAGCAGCGTTTGTACTTTGTGTTTGCCAACATGCTGAGTTCAGTGTCTGCCTGGCTGGTTATCATCATCCTCATCCTCCTCAGTCTGCTGCCAGAGATCCTTTTGGTGGTACTTCGCCAGCCCAGAGGCCACCATTCACAGGTATACTTCTCCCTCCCTTTTCCTCTGCTCTCTTTGAATTCTTCCTTTCTACCATATCCATCCTATTTTCTGATGTTCTCCCTGATTTACCTACTCTTCTGTTCTTCTTTCATCTTACGCCGTGTCCTATCCAGGTGTGATGTGACGCAGTCACAGCCAATTACAAGATATTTGAAGTTGTACAGTTATGTGAAGCAGGATTTTGGGCTGGTTTGCACTAAAGCTGTGATTTACGTGAAAGCATGAAAGCTTTCTTCACTTGTTGCTTTATCACATCACACCTGGTTGGGACACGGAGTCACATTTTCTTTGAACCCAGCATTAACTCCCTACCTTTGGTATATTCATATTTGCTCATTTTTTAACCTTATTTTACCTTTTAATACCTCAACTTTGTTTTCATATACTCTCTGTAACTTCTCCAGCATCTCTTTTCTTTACTTCCCCCTGACTGTCATGAATTACTCCATTGACTATTTTCCTAACAGAAATCTTGCCTTGTTTTAAGGCTGTGAATGGTTTGGATAGTTGTGATTGGTCAAACAGACAGGAAGTCAGTCAGTCTAATTGTTACTATCACTCTTCTCCGATGTCCTCTGCTTGACTCCTGTAGATTTTTCTCCTATGTATCGCTCTGATTGAAATACTCTTTATTCCATTAGTCAAGCACAAATACTTCCATCACCTTGTGCTGCTGTGAGTGGCTACCAAAACTGTTAGAATCAATAAACAATAATTAGACCTTGCATTCATTTGAATTATTCAGAGGAACTGAGCACACGCTGTAGGCAGTCTCTGTTGTTAGGGACACTAGTTAAGCAGTCTTTCAGGCCAGAGATGAGCATACGGCGTTCATCTGCCCTCTGCCTCCTCACAGGTAGGTGATGCAGCCCTTCCAATAAAACCACCTATAGAGAGAAAATGGAATGTATGGTCATGTTTTAAAAAATTAAGTCTAGTAATTACGACATTTTTTCAGTTATTAATCTTCATAGTAAATGTATAATTTATAGCCTAATGAACTGTATTAGATGGGAAACAAAAACTTTGTTGACCAATGTAACTTGTAATATGTAAAATGATACCTTGTGTGTTGAGGTTAAATAACAGTTTGTATTACAGGTACCAAACGTTTTTTTTTTTGTTAGTTTTTTTATTCCTGATAGTTTAATATTTATTCTGCAGACCATAAATATCTTATTTGTGATCCAAGTAATTTCCGCTAGAAAAGTTTGTTTGTTTATAAATCAAAGAATTGACTGGGCTAGTCACTCATTCATGCTAGTCAACTTTCTGCTAAATCAAACAGGACATACTTAGGGTTCTACTTAATATTTTCTCTATCTCTATTCCTTTAACTTTATTCCCACATTTT
This sequence comes from Carassius carassius, assembly GCF_963082965.1. NCBI lineage: Eukaryota > Metazoa > Chordata > Actinopteri > Cypriniformes > Cyprinidae > Carassius > Carassius carassius. Next base: position 6,962,425 of record NC_081787.1, on the reverse strand, counting down.
CTAACCCTTGATCTTCCTTTAATTTTCCTGTCCTCTTTGGTCTCTTGCTCACCTGTGTGCTGTGCCGTAGATGAAACGACGGCTTCCTTCCTCTGGAACATCCACAATCTTCATGCTGTCGCAGACTGCTAGCACTCACAGCTTTTCCTGGAGTGACTGAGGTCTCTCTACCTGCTCCTTTTCTGCTTTTTGTCATACTGTCCCTCGTCCTTTGGGTTGCCTGTCTGTATCTTCAGTGTCCTGCCTGCTGTCTCTCCTCCCGTTTGTCTGTGCTTCCTTGTTGTGCTCTGATACAAATGTGTTTGTCACAGGTGCTGGGTTTGGAATGTCAGTCAAAATGTGGACCACCGTGGCTTTTTTAATGTATTTCCTTTAAATTGGTGTTTGTCTTGAGGTGTTGTGCAAGAATTGTCCCTAAGAGTTGAGCCGTGGTGGTGGGGGTTGGTCCTGAATGTGTGTCTGTAAGGGCTGCAGGGTATGATGGGGATTCCTTCAGCTGCCTGTTCCCGGTCCCTGCTGTCTCTGCATGTCCAGCCAGGAGAATGTGGCACACAAACATACAGGGGTTTCCTACATGCGTGCTCGGCCCAGTCTACACCGCTTCTCACCCAGACCACTGACTTTCTGGGTGCATTAGTGCTGTTTGATTCCGAATGAGATTTAGTATGTGTGAGAGAATGTTAGTCATGTTAGAATTGGCAATTGCAAAAAAACAAAAAAAGGACATTTAATTTGGACAATTTTTGGCTTTGGTAAATAATTTGATATGGAATGTAAAAGACAATATAGCATTTATCATAATTTCCTGATTTAAAAAAATACTTCATAATGTGATTATTCATTATCGTTATAAATTTGTTCTTTATCATTTTAAATGAGGCCCCACATACAGTAATAGGGAATAGTTTAAGAGTCAAACTTATGCGTCTACATTTGCCTCTCTTTGTTATAATTGGACTGTTACCTAAATATTGTATTAAATATAATATGTGATTAACAGTATCACTTAAAAGTTTGGGATTGGAATCTTACTGAGCCCAGACTTTGGTACGGTAGTGCAGTTAAGATCAATTGTTTGGCACTTTTTCAAAAGTATTAAGAAACTGGATTTAAATGGTATCTCTGGTCTTTTCTGGGTTTATATTGTTTAAGTGTTGGCTGACTTTTTAGTGTGGTCATATTCATAATCTAGTACAATTTAGCAGGATTATGTTTAAAAAAAAAGGCCATTATCATTATACCATGAAGGATAATCTATATGGAAATTAACAACATGCATAAACAGGTGCCCTCAAATATGAAATCTCATAATTTAATTGACCTTTAGTGTTTTATCATCTTTTTGAAGGAGGATGTACTGTACTGCAGTTTTGTGTTTGGGTTTGTTTGTTTGTGTGTGTGTGTGTGTGTGTGTCTGATCCATCCTGTCCTAAGTGTCTTTCACCCCCCTCCCACCCTTTCAGAAAAAGCAGAGTCAGTCAAATGTTGGGGGCAACCAGTCCTCTCAGTCTTCAACCAGACCCCTGCTTATGAGAACCTTTTCAGACGAGTCCAGTCCTGTTGTGTGAACAGGTACAAGACCCCAGACTTTCCAGCCAGAGCCCCAATTGATTGCCTGACCCCAGTCATCCACAAGGGATTTGCCTCCTAGTCGGTGCAGTTCCTCCCCTAGGGTTCCGTCGGCCCCCTCTGTACGATGAATTTAATTTCCTCTGAATTCTGCTGGAAATTGTCCCTACCTTAGGATGAACTCACATCGGTTGGCTGAAAAGACATTTAGTCTTTGACATATTTATGAAAAAGACACACTGCAGCACAGCAGCCTCCCCCTTTGTTTCAGTGGTTGGTGTTGCAGAAATATTTTCCCATTGATTTTCTCCATAGAGATTTAAAATTCGGTGCTTTGAATCAAACCATTTAGTGAGATTCACAACATTACAGCTACAGCATTTGATTAGAAGCAAAGACATACAAAAAGACTGGGTACTTTGTCTTTGCCAATTTTGTATATCAGAAAACATTACTACTGTCTTTTATGCTGCAAAACCCCTAATAGGATTTTAACTTGTGTTAAATAGCTAGGTAGCTAGCTCGCGTTGAAAGAATATCCCTTTTTTTGAAAATGAAACATCTGTCTTAAAAAAAAAATTAACGTTATGCTTTCTCTGTGGAGGTTTTTAATGGGATTTTTACTTTAAGAATATCAAAAAGGGCCTATAATCAAAATCTTTCTATATTTCTGCACAAGCATGATCCAAAACATAATCAGATTTCTGCACAAGTCCTGAAATTGACAAGGAGAACCCAATCAAACAAACGAGACAAATGTTTCTTTGTCATTTATTTAGGAAATATATCCAATATTACCTATCTGTGAGTGGCAAAAGCATGTGAATCTCTAGGATTAGCCTTTAATTTTAAAGTGAAATTAGTTTATCTGTTCAGGGGTGTTTTCAATCAATGTGATGATTATCAGGTGACAGTGCCTGTCCTGTTTTATTTTAAGAAAAGGGTTCAATCAAATTTTTATTAAATTTGTGGAAGTGTATCATGGCACTTTCAAAGGAGATCTCGGAGGACCTCAAATAAAACTTTTTGGTTTAAATGAGAAACGTTATGTTCGGAGGAAAGCACACACTGCATTCCAGCATAAGAACCTTATCCCATCTGTGAAACGTGGTGGTAGGACCATAGTTTGGGCCTGTTTTGCTGCATCTGGTCCATTACAGCTTGCCATCATTGAATCTCAAGAGAAAGTGGGTCATGCAGCTAGACAACAACACCAAGCACACAAGTTGTTTGACCAAAGAATGGTTAAAGAAGAACAAAGTTAATGTAATTCCTGTGGCTCAGTGGTAGAGCATTGCGTTAGCAGCGCAAAAGGTTGTGTGTTCAATTCCCAGGGAACACACATACTGGTTAAAAAAAAAAAAGATGTAAAGCCTGAATGCACTGTAAGTCGCTTTGGATAAAAGCGTCTGCTAAATTCATAAATGTAAATGTAATGTTTTGCAATGACTGAGTCAAAGTCTGGACCTTAATCCAATTGAACTGTTGTGGAAGGACCTGAAGCAAGCAGTTCATAGAAGGAAACCTACCAACATCACAGAGTTGAAAAAATGGGCTAAAATTCCAACAAGCCGTTGTGCAGGACTGATCAGCAGTTACAAGAAACATTTAGCTGTTTAGAGTTATTGCTGCAAAAAGGGTCACACCAGAAACTGAAAGCAAAGTTTCACATTCTTTTGCCACTCACAGGAGCATTTCTCCCAATAAGTAAGTGGCAGTGTATATATATTTTAATGAAATTATTTTATTTTATTTTTTTATTTTTTTTTGGAGGGGGGGGGGGGTCTTTTTGTCTACTTTCAGGACTTGGGTTAATGTTTTGGGTCATATTTATGCATAAATATAGATATAAATTTAAAAGGGTTCACAAACTTTTTAAACAGCACTGTGTGTGTGTGTGTGTGTGTGTGTGTGTGTGTGTGTGTGTGTGTGTGTGTATATATATATATATATATATATATATATATATATATATATATATATATATATATATATACTGTACATGCACATATAAGTGTTAAAATAATCAACCACAGTGCTGTACTGTTGACTGTAAGAAATGGAAATGATATATGATCCTTTCAGCCTGCCAAATGAAGCTCTGCCCTTCATTATGCCATGTATGTGCTCCTCAACTAATCTGTGATTGGGTCCTTATTAACCGACAAAACCAGTCCTCTGTCATGTTGTTCTGGTGAATCTCTTCCATGGTTTGATTTGTGTGTGAATGACAACATGAGTTTGTGAGTTGGTTGAAACAGCGTCATGGTGGCCTCACTGTGTCTTTAGTTGTGGTGTGTATTTTGTGTGGTGTGGTAGTTATTGTGCTTGTAATTTGGAATATTTTAATTTATTTATTTAAATTTTTTTGTGATGGTGAAAGTTGTTCAGCTCCTCTAACGGCGGTCTAACCTTTGTATAACATTATTTTGGTTCCAGTGATCGTTCCCCTGCATTAATGCTTTGCGTACTGCATGCTGCTATGCTGGTTCTGCATGTTTAGCTGTTCCTGAAGCTTTTGGGGTCAATTTGTGATGATTGTAATACGTTATTGTAGAGGCTATAGATAGGAGGTATTCACCAGCATTAAACTTGCTCTTTTGTTCTTCTCAGCTGTCAGAGGATTCCTCAAATGCACATACAGGTAAAACCGCTCGATATGATTTAAAGGAATGTTCTGGGTGCGACACAAGTTAATCCGTCAACATCTGCATTTAACGACAAATTCACCCATAGGAATTACATCAGTAATGCACAACCAGAAGTACATCAGACAATTAATTCGACAAATTCACCTGTTAAAACACAAATTTTGATTTGAAGAATATTCTGTTTAGTGATGTACAGTAGAATACTAATGTAAGTTATCTAAGAAAGAAACTAACCACCTTCAACACATATTGTTAACAGTAGCTAAAAGTCCAATTCCCATAAAGGTACTAAATGATTAGTTAACCTTTATAAACATTTACAAATTATGTATAGTCTGAAATTTAGATTTAGATAATACTGCAAAAACATGAACATAAATGATTTGTAAAGATGAGTAAATGGGGTGAATTCAGGTCATTTGGGATAATCAACAGCAACTGTGACATTGAGTAACTTGTTTTAATTCCAGAACATTCCTTGAACCAGGATTCACATGAGCGTTTATTTGGTCTAATAATATGTGTGAATCATTCCTGGCAACCAGATCCTCCTCTGATTAGGATGGTTCTTTGGTGCATATGAGATTGATTTGGTTTAGGGTTGGTGTTGTGTACAGAATGATCTGGGTTTATGTATTTAGTCTGGTTGTTTTTTATGAACCAGTCAATTAAGAGATGAACTTAAAACACTGTTGCCAATCTTATCTTTCCTATTCCACTGTTAATATATTTTTGTGTGCTAAAGTGTTTTTTTGTGGTGATGTTTTTTTTTGCACCACAGATGGCTCCTGTCACTCCTCTCTCCTACAAGCATCTGAACGAGCACCACTGTGATGGGCACAGACAGCCTTTGGTTAAAACTACTGATGGGCCCCTCACATCTGCCGGGGGCGCTGCACTTCCTCTTGCCTGTTTAAATGAATCATGACACTTGAACCAACTTAAACTGCTTTCCTGTTACATCTTATCTTAAAGCCTTCCATCCCAGCACGATTCCACAAAAACGTTTTTGCCCTGCCCTGGTGCCAAACTCTCATATTCAAACCTACCGGGATGAATGCATCAATGGCAAAATCGTCAAGTTACGCTCGACTGCTACAGAATGAACCAACATCCCTGCTCCTCCTGGTTCCTCCTAATTGGTTGTCTTTCCTGATCACCCCCAAAAAAGTCCCATAAAGGCCACTCTCCATACTCTCTGATTTTCTTAACTTTGTAGGCAGACAGGCCCCTTTTGTGTTCGGTTACCAGCTGTGATCACAATCCCAAATCGTAGATTAGAGTTTTGTGATAATGTAGCCGTTCAAGATTCCTAAATGTGAGCTCTCTCTAAGATGCTGCACTGCGGGCCCTGACCCTATGGGTATAAAAGCTGCATTTCAACAATCTGCTGTTTGTTCGACCACATAGAGTTCTGTAATATCCCACGGAGCCCAATAACTCCGTATGTGTACGCGTGTGTGAGAAATAGAAAATCAATTACAGATTTTCTTCAGATATTTCTTATAATGTCTTTGAATTTTACTCTTTGTTGAAACGGGGATCAGTTTACAGTTGGGTTACAAATTGTGCTAGTGAAAAGTGTGGAAAGTGTTGTTTGATGCCAAAAAAAGACAGAGAGAGAGCGGTTCCATTTAACCGGGCAACCGGCTCTCTTCAGTTTTTCCTTGAAGATAGATTATCTATGGTTACGGCACACATTAGGATTGCTTCTCGATGCAGAGTTAATTGCAAATTTCAGAGGAAGTCCGAGTTCAGCAGCATCTATTCACTGTTGAGCCATTAATGCCATTTATATTGAATGTGTCAGCTATATATATTAGGCCAGTGCTCAAAAACACGCTTTCACATCCACATGCATACATTTAACTTTTGAGGTTACTGAAAGAATCACTTATAAACAGTGGAGCTTAGATTGATGAAATAGGAGCTTTGGGTTAGATGCATATTGAATTCGGATGTGCCCTCTAGTGGTTTGGAGGGCATGTCATTTTTTACTTCTAAATACATTCCATTTCTACGTGCCATGATTTCAGTCACTTTTTAGATTATAATTGAATTATTTTGTTCTTGATTATGTGATTCTATTTATTATTCTCACAAATGTTGTATTTGTGTGGTATTTCTTTCTCTTAACTTGTTAATCATTATCAGCTTGTGCCAACTGTTTTTTTTATTATTATTTATTATTATTATTATTTTTTGCCTGTGAAATCTGCTGTTGAACAGATTGAGTTTCTATACACAGACCCTGTAAACCAGCAGCTCTGGGGTATTTCTGTGGTCAGAGCTCAGTCCTGTTGATCCTCCCTTAATATATGATGTGAATGCAGCTGAAATCTTTGTGTCCCTTTAATATGAATGACCCATTCCATTCTTCTCTCTGCTTGTAACCCAAAATGGGTATTAAAAAATCCACTGCCTGGCATGTTCTGTAATCGGGCACATTTCTTGATTATGTTTATCCTAAAACAATGCCGTATGTAAGATGCTACATTGCTACTTTAACTATTTTCAAGTGTGTGTGTGTGTGTGTGTGGATTATGCAAGGGTAAGTGGTGTGTGTTAGACCTATGACTGTGTCATGATGCTAAGCATCTTAAGATCAGCTCAGTCTCGGGCTGGGCTTAATCCAGCTGTATCACAGCCCTGCGTAACCGCCAGGCCTTTTCATTTCTTATTACATCTTGAGCTTTCCAGAGAGAATTTATCAGAGCTCTATTTACATTTGCTTTCAACTAGACCGGTGAGGCCAGTCGGTATGATGTTTCATTGTGAACATTAGCCCAATGTTTTTTTTTTTCTTGATGCATGTGTGACTACTAATGCCACCACCACTGGACTGAACCCTGGTGAGCACATACACACTCATACCAAGATGAAGACACATCCATGTGTTTGTTCAGCTCAGTTTGGGAGGGGAAAACAGAACTTGCCTGCAATGTTGGAAATTTCCAAACAGACCTTTAAATTACTTCAGAGATGCTATTTTCAAAGCTTATAATAATTATTGGATTCTCATGTTGCCTGAATATATATATAAATATGAATATTTGATTGTATTTTTAATGAAACTTTTTGAGCCATTTTTGTAAGAAAAAGAAAACGTCCAAAAAAAAATAAGGCTGAGAAAGGCGGCCTGATTGTGGAAAGTGAGGCAGGGCTGTGGCGTGTTGCTATAAATTGAATCAGGCACTAGCACGATCAGCCCTACTTCCTCCATCATGTCCCTCAGGCTCCAGCTGATCTGAATGTACCTCTCAAGACCAGTCTGTTTAAAAAAAAAAAAAAAAAACTTTAATAAAAGCTGTTTTGAAAGAAGACATTTGTGTCTGAAGTTTTATATTTTTTGGTAATTTGTAGAAATGTTATACATGCACTTTATAGGGCGTCAGAGTAACTAAAATAGCATCATAATATTCATACATTTAAAAATGAATTTGATCCACTATAGGACTAGTACATGGACATAATAGTCCTAAATTTTTTTTTTTTGCGCTTGAATTAAGTGTGCATGAATAGCTTTATCTTAATAATAAAGATATGCATGCATACATGTCTACTTCAAATCATGATGTTCATGAATAAAAGTTGGAAGTTCGTAATAACAAAAACAGTAAAAACTGTATTATTGTGAATTATTTTTACAGTGTAAAATAACTTTTTTGTCTGAATACATTTTAAAATGTAGTTTATTTCTGATGCAAACCTGAATTTTAAGCATCATTACTTCTCAAGAAGCATTTCTTATTATTATATCGATGTTGAAAACCATTGTGATGCATACTATTTTTGTGGAAACCGTGATGCACTACCATTGAAAAGTTTGCATTAAATTGATCAAAAGTGACAGTAAAGACATTTATAATGTTAAAAAATATATATTTCAAATGAATGATTATCTTTTGAAAATTCATCAAAGGATCTAAACATTTTCAAAATTGATAGTAAGCTATGCAAATCAACATAGTCTACAATAATTTCTGAAGGATCATGTGACACCTGAAGAATAATCTTAATTATTCTGAATGTTTGACCCCTAGTTTATATAATAATAATATTAACACTTAAACAATATTTTGATGAAGATCTTGCTCAAGGTTTGTTATTGGTATTGATCTTTATTTGTCTTTATATGTTAAAAGCAGTTTCTCTGACTCTGTCCAACAACTGCAGAGGATGTGTGTAATGAATACAGACTGTAATGCCATGTAATGCTGTTTCTGCGGCTGTAGAATCATAAATAGTGTGTTCTTTGACAACAATGCTTCTTATTCACGTAGCTGTTTGGCTTTTGTGCAATTTTCCCACGCGTCATACTTTTCTGTATTCTGAACAATGAAACTCCTTAGTCTAGGAAGAAAAAATAGTTTTGCTGTCAATAGTGATATTCAGAACAGGCTGCCTGTGTGTTTGTAAGAGCGAGTAAGGGTGGGAATGTGTGTAATACAGCTTGCAGGGATCTTTACAGCAGTGAAAGTTTAAGCTCTGCCTGTGAGGGAAAACTGACCAATGAGAAGGGTGGAGATCAGCAGGAGGCGGAGTCTAAACTCCACAGTGGAGAAAGTCAATGGGGAGGGAGTTGGCAGAGTGTCAATAGTATGAGTCTAAGAGCAGTGCAGCCAGAGGGAGTATGTGCTGTGTGTTTTTAAAGAGCACACAATCAGCACTGTGGACAGGAAACACTTTCGAGAAAGGACCTCATTCTCTCTGCTCCTCCCTGACGTGTGTGTGTGTGTGTGTGTGTGTGTGTGTTTAAGCTGAGATGTGATATTGCAATGCCACTATCGTCTGCAGCAGGCTGTTTGCCATAGATATTTCTGGATCCTGTTTCCTCCAACGGGGGTCTTTCTGGATGCACTTGCTCCTGCTCAAGGTGACTTGGGGAGTTCAGTTCTGGGAGTTTGAGTGGCGGCACGGATCTGAAGTCAAGCTTCAGCTGGGACTTGTTCACAGGATGTGTGAGATGAATCCAAGGTGGAGTGGGATGTGAGGGCCTGACGGGCCCAGAGTCAAGTCACTCCTCTCTGGGAACAGCCTCTGATGGCTCTGCCTCTCCTCAGGAGCCTGAGAAAGATATGGAGGGCTATTACAACCTTTTGCAGGCAGGCTCAGAGCTGGAGAACACGCTGCATCGTAAGTATATGTTCATATTATGTATCTTTAAAACTATTATTTTTGTTCCTAAGGGCATCAGTTTCTCAGGATCTTCACTGGCGATTTCTGTAGAATTGCAAGGATTATGTATGCTATTTTTAACTTAATGGAGTTTTGTCCATAACCTAGATTTTATAATTTGATAATCTTCTTGAATGGACCAAACTCAATCTTTCTGTAATTGAAAAGGAGAGGAATTCCAGAACCATAAGTTGTTAACATGTTAACATTTTCCTGAAACCCAAATATTAAGAGCATTTTGATGGACAGATACAGTAAGCTGAATTTGGGCCAGTAGCGAGATTGACAGATGAAAATAGACTGTCTAAATTACAAATGGGCGCCAAGACACAGGAAGTAGAGCACTGATATTAACCCCCTGCCCTTCTCGCTGGCTCTAAATTCTGTTTTAAACCCAGAGAATGCTCTTAAGACCATGATTCAGCATCTTGGGCAATCCTTGGGCACTTTAATGCATTTAAAGGTTTACAAGTCTGAATCACTCCATTTGGAGTGTATTATTTAATATTTACTTTATTATATCTCGGGTTGTTGGCATCTGTCTCAGTGTTGGGGTTATTTTTATGTGAGAGCAAGCGTCACGTCTGTGTTAAAGTAAAGCTTTGGAAAGGTGTTTGTTTGATATGTTGTAATGATGCAGTGTAATACGAGACAGCAGTTCCTCTCAGGCCGAGCCTGGTTCACAACACCATTCTGACACAGCCATTATGAACACCTGTCTGGGCTTAGATATCATCCATGCTGCAGCACGTCAGAATTTGCTAAAAATAAAAAAAAGAGAGCGATGTTAGTATTCCTCAGTATATTTGAGAAATCTGAATACATTTTTTTTAATTCACAGTCAAGTTCACAATTATGATTAAATGTATATGTAAACCTGAATTAGCTTTCTGAGGTGCTGTTTTAAAGCTAAACTCGCTTTGAATGCTCTGTTTAGATAATCCTCAAATATAAACTGATCCTTTCATTCTTCCATCCACCTTGCATGACTGTACGTTCAGGTTTATGCAGCATATGAGCATAAAAACTTTAGTGGGAAAATTTGTAATCTGGGGTCCTACTTAGATCTGGATTTAAACTTCAGAATAAAAAAATAAATTGAATATTTATTATAAAATTGATTTACTCTGTGTTGAAGGAAATGGAAATGAATGTGTTAACACTAATCTTCTGGCATTTGCATTCGCAAAGCTATCACATTTATACCAGATATAGTGGCCACACATAATTTATGAATGTATGATAAATGATCAAATCAACTGGAATCTGTAAACCAAAGATACTTGAGTTTTTCTCACAAATATATTCACTTTGTCAATGTGATTTTTTTTTTTTTTTTTTTTTTTTTTTAAGATATGTGAAGTCATCATGATTTGAAGTCAGGTGTTCATCACATCAACCACAAACGATTGAAAACCAAAACATTTTGTGAAATTCAATTTGAGTTGATATGAAATAAATTAACATTCATACACGTGTATGTGTAACTAAAGTATCAAAATACTTTTAGGATTAATGTATCTAAAAACATGTTTTTCTAAGGTAGTCAATGTTTGAGGATTGGTGCTTTTTCTAAATTTTAAGTATAAAAGCACATTTTGGCTTAACAGCCTTCATTAAAATGTATTTAACACCTAAGCCTTTTTCAATCAAATATAAATGTCAATCAAAATGCAGCAATTATGCAACACTGAAACTGATTTGTCCTTTTTTTTTTTTTGATATCAGTTTTCACACTTTTTTCTCTGAATCTGAGCATGGTTCAGACTGAAAGGACAGATCATGGTCTATGTGTTGCTACTGAGCACTACAGGTTTATTTAATGAGCAGATTTCAGACTGAGTTAAGATGGCACCTGAATTATTTTACACAGACTTGTTGATATCTCTGAACACCCTCAGGAGTATAAGGTGTGGTTTTCCATCTGTGTTGTTTTAGAAGGGCGATGCTGCCTTTCGCATAAAGCCTGAACACATGGCAGATCAAACATGATGAGCAAAAATAAACCATTATTTAAGATTTAGTGACTTAGTATATGCAATAAATATAAAATGGAAAGTAAGATAATGTCTTAATATAATTCTTAAAATTAAAGGAATAGTTCACCCAAACATGACAATTAGCTGAACATTTACTCTCCATCAGGCCATCCAAGATGTAGTTGAGCCTGTTTCTTCATCAGGACAGATTTGGAGAAATTTTGCATTACATCCCTGACTCACCAACGGATCCTGTGCAGTGAATGGGTGCAGTCAGAATCCAAACAGCTGATAAAAGAAATAATCCACACACATCAGTCAAATCAGTTAACATTGTGAAAAGCAAAAAGCTGCATATTTATAACAAATCCATCAGTAAAGGGTTTTGACTTCAAACAGTTGCTTCTGGCCAAAATATGAGTCCATAATAATAATATCACTTCCTCTAGTTTAGTCCATCCCCTATTGTCCTCGCACATCAAAATCCATCAACATATTTGTTAAGAACCATTTTGGACTGTTTTCACTTCTAAACTTTGTTTGATCTGTGCATATTTATCTCCTGATTCAGATGAAACAACTTTTCACCAGCCTAAGCAACATAATAGATAGAGGACTCATATTTAAGCTACAACCCGAATTCCGGAAAAGTTGGGACGTTTTTTAAATTTTAATAAAATGAAAACTAAAAGACTTTCAAATCACATGAGCCAATATTTTATTCACAATAGAACATAGATAACATAGCAAATGTTTAAACTGAGAAAGTTTACAATTTGATGCACAAAATGAGCTCATTTCAATTTTGATTTCTGCTACAGGTCTCAAAATAGTTGGGACGGGGCATGTTTACCATGGTGTAGCATCTCCTTTTCTTTTCAAAACAGTTTGAAGACGTCTGGGCATTGAGGCTATGAGTTGCTGGAGTTTTGCTGTTGGAATTTGGTCCCATTCTTGCCTTATATAGATTTCCAGCTGCTGAAGAGTTCGTGGTCGTCTTTGACGTATTTTTCGTTTAATGATGCGCCAAATGTTCTCTATGCACTTATGCACCCCCATACCATCAGAGATGCTGGCTTTTGAACTGAACGCTGATAACATGCTGGAAGGTCTCCCTCCTCTTTAGCCGGGAGGACACGGCGTCCGTGATTTCCAACAAGAATGTCAAATTTGGACTCATCTGACCATAAAACACTATTCCACTTTGAAATAGTCCATTTTAAATGAGCCTTGGCCCACAGGACACGACGGCGCTTCTGGACCATGTTCACATATGGCTTCCTTTTTGCATGATAGAGCTTTAGTTGGCATCTGCTGATGGCACGGCGGATTGTGTTTACCGACAGTGGTTTCTGAAAGTATTCCTGGGCCCATTTAGTAATGTCATTGACACAATCATGCCGATGAGTGATGCAGTGTCGTCTGAGAGCCCGAAGACCACGGGCATCCAATAAAGGTCTCCGGCCTTGTCCCTTACGCACAGAGATTTCTCCAGTTTCTCTGAATCTTTTGATGATGTTATGCACTGTAGATGATGAGATTTGCAAAGCCTTTGCAATTTGACGTTGAGGAACATTGTTTTTAAAGTTTTCCACAATTTCTTTACGCAGTCTTTCACAGATTGGAGAGCCTCTGCCCATCTTTACTTCTGAGAGACTCTGCTTCTCTAAGACAAAGCTTTTATAGCTAATTATGTTACAGACCTGATATCAATTAACTTAATTAATCACTAGATGTTCTCCCAGCTGAATCTTTTCAAAACTGCTTGCTTTTTTAGCCATTTGTTGCCCCCGTGCCAACTTTTTTGAGACCTGTAGCAGGCATTAAATTTTAAATGAGCTAAGTAAGTGGATAAAAGTGTAAAAATTCTCAGTTTAAACATTTGCTATGTTATCTATGTTCTATTGTGAATAAAATATTGGCTCATGTGATTTGAAATTTAGCAGTTTTCACAAGTCAGTTGAAATAAGTAGAACAGACAGGTGTTCGTACATAACTTTCGAGATTTATTGCACGTCAACAGACAGCAAGAGTTTTATCCTGCACTCTTTGTAAGAAAAGTGTTTTTGGCCACTAGCTTTGTAGATGCGTGTGTCACACATTACATGCACGTTCTTGCCTTTGACTACAATGAATTTGAAGTAGTGCTTATATCTCCACCTTGAAAATGTCAACTTTTCATCGGATTGCTCCTGACCCGCCATTTCTACACGAATCTCGGTGTAGCTGTTGCGTGTGTGTGACTGTGTGTGTTTGGCGCCGCTGGCGCGTGTGTGTAAAAACACTGGCTCTGATTGGCTACCATGAAACACATGACTCTGCCTTAGCCAATCATACTCGCTTATCTCGTTATTGACCCACCTGCTCACTCGCTAAATGAGCCAAGGGTGCGTTCGGATTGCATATTAAATCAATGCATAGTAACGCACCCCATTTAACGTTCAGTAACGTTAACGGCGTTGTAACGACGGGAAAAGTAATTAGTTAGATTACCCAGTTACTGAAAAAATAACGTCGTTACCTAACGCAGTTCTTTTAAACGCCGTTATTCCAAACACTGCTTACAACTTTGTCCAATTTCAAACTTTGTCATGTCATTCCCATTATGTCTGCAAAGCACTTTGATTGATTCAACTGCAAGAGGACTTGCTGAAGGTCCATCCACAAGATTAAATTCTACACTGATCTTCAGTCATTGTACAGTCAAACAACAATGTAAAATAATAATAAAAGAATAAAAGAAATCTCATATTTACTTAATGTACCAAATTTATAGATTGTAGAAAATTTCCAAACTTTGTGGAGAATCCAGAGATTGTATTACTATAGTGGGATGAGAGGGTCTGTATTAGTGGTCGATAGGGGTGGCACGGTTCAACTTTTTTTCGGTTCGGTTTGTTTCACGGTTTTAGAGTCACAGTTTCGGTACAGTTCGGTATGTGCTATGTTTATGGAAAAACTGTACTTTCTAATTAAAAAAAAGAAGAATATTCTATCCAACTACAAGCAACAGCACAAATAAATACAATAGAGCAAAGATACAAACAATAAACAGTGATTTTCAGGCTTTTTTTTTTTTTTTGACAGGTCTAGCATAAGTTTTTAGGTACAGAAATTGAATAAAGTAATCAAATGTAAAACAGCATTGCATATTGGACTGTATAAATTAAATATTATTTTTTATTAAAGTTATAAAAGCTTTTTAATCAAGAGCAGTGAGTGATTTCTTTGTTGTTGCTGTTCGATTAATATAAAGACTGTCACTTTAAGAGAATGCACTGATATAGTAGGTCTACGTTCAGTCGTCTATGTCTGCTGTAGGATAATTACCAAGACGGGCATTTTGACATAAATTTTGTGTGAATTTGTCCATTTAAACACAATACTTCAGAGAGAGCTTAATATTTGCGCGTTCTGAGGCACGGGTTTGCACGCTTCGGGTGAGCGCACAATTCCTCTCACTGCGCGCTCGCGAGCTTGCGTCCTTTGGCTCTCAAATGTTTAAACTGACAAAGCTTAAATGAGTTTAGTTTAAACACACATTAACGTGTGGTATCAGCACCCGGATGATGACGGAATAAATGACTGCTCATATTCCAGCATAAGTCATTCACATTGATCAAAGGTTAATGATTTGTCCGTTTTTTTTTCCTCATCGCTGTTATTGTAATGTGTGGGAATCCAGAATGGCATCCATCAACAGAAACATATATTAGACCCTGTTTGTTTTACGTGTTATATGGTGCAAACCGTATTACAGATGCTTTGTCAGATTTAAGTTGAACCGCAGTCCCAACGCATGCTGAACCATGTGTGGTTCTTTTTTTTTTTCTTCAGCGAACCGTGCCACCTCTAGTGGTCGACCGATATTTTTCAAATATCGGCATCGGCTGATAAGTTTTTCTGCTTGACCGATGTGTTCAAGGTTTTAAAAAAGTAATTGAAAGAACTAAACTGCTAAATACTTTTTTTACATTGTATGGAAGAACATTGTATTGTGAAAAGAAGCATGGTTTTCTGTAACTTGACCCAAAATAATTAATTTTCTAGAGTATTGTATTTTTCTTTGCAGAATTTATTAGCTTTTGTTTTCTGCAGACACATGAAGTGAGTTCATGGTGAAGTCACTGGAGGCCAGTGTTGGTCCATGTGTAATTTTAACACATCCTTTATTGTCAACCTCCACTTGCGGTGTATTGTAGTATGAGACGAGGCTCAAAGGAAAGCAAACCATCTCTTCTTGTTCTGTCTCTGGCTACACTCCATCTTGATGGTTCTGCAGACATGAATGCATTAGACTCATTGCTACTAACTACTAGTATAAGTACTTGGCACTTGCAACCCAAAGGTCCCGGTTTTGAGTCTCGGTAGCAGCAGGGATTGTAGGTGGTGGGAGTGAATGAGCGCTCTCTTCCACCTTTAATACCCTGACTGCGGTGAGTAGAACTGTAATCGGGCCATAAAAGTTAGGCCCGACATGACCCGAGCCCGACAAGTACATTTTGATTGATAGCTTTTTAAAAGCCCGAACACGTTTACAACCCGACATTATTCAAATGTGCGCACACCCACAGCTCTTTTGCCTTTTGTCAAGAATGAGTCATTTATACATGCTTTAACATAATTTATTCATAACTAACGTAGACTAGACCACTTGGAAGTTGGAATAAAGAAAGTGAAGTGAGTGAAAGTGAAGTGACATTCAGCCAAGTATGGTGACCCATACTCAGAATTCGTGCTCTGCATTTAACCCATCCAAAGTGCACACACACACAGCAGTGAACACACACACACTGTGAACAGACACCCGGAGCAGTGGGCAGCCAGGGAGCAGGGAGCAGTTGGGGGTTCGGTGCCTTGCTCAAGGGCACCTAAGTCGTGGTATTGCCGGCCCGAGATTCGAACCCACAACCCTAGGGTTAGGAGTCAAACTCTCTAACCACTAGGCCACAAAATAAGTCCTCTGTAACATCTTAACATCTCAGCACTCTAAATAGACATAGCTCATTTAGCCTATAAATAGACCAACGCACCAATAAAACGAGTCTTTTTTAACAAATTAATTAAGATAAATTTTAAATTGAGATGGGTATTTGGCAATAACGAAATTAAGATAAAGGCTTCGCCGGATTTGCTAAGCACTAGCAGCTGGTATTTAATAAAAGAATAATGCCAACATTAGCTTAAATACTCTGTCCACATTATGCATTTAAGGCTCAATGAATATTTAGTTATCATGAAAAACCTTTACTCGCAGAGATTAGTCTAAGCCTACATGTTTTTGTGGAGGAAAATGATTGAATCCACTGTAGATGGCTTCATTGCATTCCTGCGCTCACTGATGGTGCGTCAATATTCTCTCATTATAAACATGGTCAAAACTTTTCCACACCTCAGAGTTTGCTTTAGTTGCTGGTGCAACCAAAACGTAATCGCCAGAGGCAAGCCTCCGTTACACCTAGCATCCATTTTCGCATCTTTCTCGCGCTTATCGAAACACATCACATGACTCATTTACCTTGCAAACCGGAGCGCAAGCCCGAGCCCACGTAAGATGATATAAATTAAGATTTAAACAAAGATCTTAAGCTCTAGTGGTGAGACCCTTGAGTAGGACACCAAACCCCAAATGTTCCCCATGGGGCCACAGTAAAAATGGCTGCCCACTGTGTGAGTTCATGGTGTTTGTTCAATACTCACTGCCGTGTATAGCCATGGGTTAAATGCAGAGCACAAATTCTGTGTATGGGACACTATACTTGGCTACACATCTCCTTCCCTTCACTACTAATGTTGTCATTTTCACTGAGGAGTCTATTAACAGACCATAACTCATTTTAAATAGCACTGAGATTTACAGCTACTTGTGGTTTGTACATGTGAACAATAGGTGGTGCTGTTCCTGACATTTCACATAACTGTGACTAAACCACATGAACTGACAGAAACATGACTTAAAGCTTGCTGCTGTGTTATTTATATGTGGCTCATCTTCATTGTTTCCTCAGAGGTCACGGTCCCTGTGAGTATGCAGGAAGTGGCCGGCTACATTGAGAAACAAGTGGCCTATTTATCAGGTGGGGTTTCCAGTTTCTGTTTTTGGAGACGTGAAGTATAAGGATTTTATGCATGTGGATTAATAGCTTGTCTAAACATGTCAGATAAATTTGGAACAGTGCCACAGAATTTGTGCTTGACTGAGAAACTTATAATTTGATGTTTTATGAATTCCAGGGGGACGTGGTGAGGACTCTAGTGTCATCATCACTCTCCCAGAATGCTCTGCTTTCAGTGACATTCCTGAAGAAGCTCTGGCCAAAGTTCTTTCATACCTCACACTGATCCCGAGGTTTGTGTCTAATATAAAGAAGCCTCTCCATCTCACTGCATTGCAGTACAGCAACAGTCCCTTATGTATTCTCTTCACATAAAGCCTTGCAATAGCTCTTACACAAATTAAGCTATTCAAATCAATGTATGTTAGTGTGCTAAATATGCAAATGTCTTTGTAATTATTGTAGATACAATACAGCAAGTCTCTTTTAGGATGAAAGAATATATTTATCCCTCCGTACAATGCAAACAAATGCCAGTGTACATTTACATACATACTTTATGTTCAGATATTCTGGTTGTTTAAAATATCATGTTCTTAACCAAGAGCAAATGCAGTTACTGTGATACATGATACACTCCACATATTTCCAGAACACGGCAACCTGGTGTAAAATTTATCATCATTTTAGACCGAAGATTGGATACATGGGCCTCAATCAAAACGGCATTGGCAAGGCTTGCGGTAAGAGATTGCAATATCTTTTTATTTATAATCATTTATTTATATTTAATGCAGAAGTTTGAAAGGTGTTTCATTATTTTAATTAATAATTTACCATTATTTGTATTATTATTATTATTTATGGTTTAAGTACTTTTTTAAAATATGCTATTTTCTACCAAAAAAAGTATTTAAAATGACCCTTATTCTATATATATGTATGTACAAATAACATGAATTTTTGACTCCTAAATATCAAGCTGTTTGTGGAGTTACTCTAGAGATGATTCAAACAAAACACTAAACAATATGTTGATGACCATAAAAGTCTGAATTTCAGCTTTTTAAGGATTCATAATCATACCAGGACGGTTTCACTTTAAGCCATAAACATGCATGCATACATACATACATACATACTTTTAATTTATAAAGTGAAAACATCTTGCAACTTAAATGAAGTTTATTTATCTTTAGTGAATTTATTGTATTACTGAATAGCTTAATAGATCCAGGGAAAACGTTAAGCTTCATTGACCCTTATATGTCCTTTGGGGATGGAATGCATCACGCTTCTGTATTTTACTGTGCGCTGAACAGGGCTTGTCGCTGTCCGCGGTGCTGAAGTGGATGAGCGCAGTTTTGCAGTACAGCATGCGCTCAGCCCAATTCTCTGAGCTGTAGGCTGAATATATAACTAAATGCGGCACCACTAACTTTAATTTGCGTTTAAAAACAGCTTGTGTGAAACCCTAGCTCACTGCGAGGCAACGGGAATGCATGAGTTAGCACAAACCATGCGCAGGTTTTTACATGATGACGCTCTTGGGACGAAGGAGAGGTGAGGAGACCGCAGGAGAAACGGTGCTGCCACCCTCCCGACGCTGTGGCGATGAATCCTGTAGACCGTACACTGCACCGGGCACCGGTCTGCCACATCAGGATGGACAAAATCTTAAAATATCCTCATGAAACATCGATCGCTATGAGTGAGCGAAACTGCAGGCGAGGACTTCCGCGGATCCGCCGCTCTACGGTAATGTGTCTGGAGTAGTTTCGTTAAAGAGTTGGACTGAAGTTTGGATGAGCACAATGCGTCAGCGCGAGCTCGTAGCGGTACGCTGCGGCGCGACGGACGGCTTTAGCTTAGTCATCCGACCTTAATAAATGCTAGCGGAGGCGTTATTAACAATGTAAAACAAATATATTATCATGCATATTAGCGATATCCGAGATCCGATAGAATATTTTCGCAGATGATTCTATTGTTTACTAATATGTAAGGACGAGTCAGTGTCGTGTTACTGTGAGCTGTGTGCTATGATGATCTATCGTGAAGTCCTGTTTTTGTTTGTCAAAGTTATAAAAGAGACTATTCAGACAGGTTTGTTTCAAATACGTATGTATCTCAATGTGATTCAGCTCCTGATGAATAAGCTTCATTTATATTAGCTGTCATTGGGAGCAGCTAATCAGGCTGCTCACCTCAGCTTGTAATTAAGTGTTAACTAATTTGAGCCTTGTCTCATCAATTTGATTGACAGCTAGCTGTTGTCTCTGAGGATACATTTTGAGTTGTCAGTGTGATTGGTGGGGACGGTAGTATACAGGACATACAGTAACAGACTTGATTCAGTTACATGAATAATATACAAACTTAGATCACATTTATTGCTTTTTTTATCTTCTTCTTTTAATTGAGTTGCATGTATTGTAGGCATCCCATATACAGTCCAAAAGTCTGAGACCTTATTAAAAATGTGAGATTTAAACCTCGAAATTAACAGAAAACTTTTAAAATGAAAACAATAGAAATTAAATGCATTAGCAATATGGTTCTGCACCATTTCTAAATGTTTAAAACAAATGATTAAAATTGTGAAGTTGACCATGTTAACTCTTTGTACAGATGGTCAGATATTCTTGTAGAATATTTGCTAAATGTATATCTTGGGCAACCTTAATTGTTTATTATTATTATTATTAAACAATTAAAAAGCAATTCATATAAGTGCTTGAAAAAAAACTTGCTTTACATATTTATTTAAACTTCACATGGTGGAAATTACATTTTTTTGCATTTGTACTAACTTTTGATAACTTTATTAAGCCATGGAATTTATTGTGGTGGAATAATTGAATTAGTAATAAAAATAGTTAATGCATATTTCAAAAAAATTTTTTATCATAGTATTAAACATGTAATAGCTGATTTTTTTTAATGGATTTTCATTTTGACATTCAGTCTGTGACAAAGGAAACACAATAAAATATAATAATTAAAAGGACCCAGAACATTCCTTAAATATATAAAACTCCTTTCTGTTTTACTTTATATCTCCCAGGTTTAAAGGATTCTTCATGCCTTTATCTGCCTGTTTAAGGTGGTCTGTCCATGTTTGTCTGCCAGACTATTATCATCTCTCTCTCTCTCTCTCTCTCTCTCTCTCTGTCTTAGGCCTCATTCCCTGGAAACCTGCACCTTGTGTTGGTGCTGAGGCCTACCAGCTTCTTCCAGCGCACCGTCACAGATCTTGGCTTCCGCTTTAGTCAAGAGTATTTTATGCTCAAAATGCCTGTATGGCTCATTGCACTCATTTGTAATTTTATAATCTACGTGAAGTCAGTACCACCCTGACCTGCATATGTGCGTCTGTTTTTAAGGTGGTGATGCTCAGTTCTGTCACAGATCTGCTGCGGTACATTGATGAGAACCAGCTGACCTCAGAGTTTGGGGGAACTCTTGACTACTGCCACAGCGACTGGATCGTCTTGAGAACAGTAAAAAATTATGGTATTGATATATTAATGAAACACAAAGAAATATCACATTAAACAAAATAGTCATTTTGCTCTTTACAGGCAATTGAGAGTTTTGCGGTTATGGTAAAGGACATTGCTCAGATGCTGCAGGCGTTTGGAACAGAGCTGGCTGAGACCCAGTTATCAGAGGAGTGCAGTGCTATTGAGTTTCTCCTGCTGTCCCACACAGAGAAATACAGGAGACTTAAGGTACTGTACAGCTCAATGAAACACTCAAATAAAAAAAATGAATAAATAAATGTCTTTACTGATGCATTTAATGCAACCTTGCTGAATATTTTGATTTTCTTGTTTAATATAAATTATTCCGTGTTGAAAGAAATATAAATATATATTTTGCAGTAGTCTCTCAATTAAGGATAGTAAAGCTGCATGCAATAATAATTTGAAAATGTTTTGCAAAATTACAAAATAATTAGCAGTAGTTTAGAATCTCAGAAATGGACAAATAACTCTTGACAGGACAATCTATTAGCAGAGTGCCTGTAACAGCCTGGTTTTCATATCAGATTAAACCTAGCATCTACCCTAAATAAAGGAAAGCCTTTAAAAAAGTACCAAACCTAGAGGAATAAACTATAATTAGTGTACACAGAGCATGAGAGTACAAAAGCTGTGTTCCACTCCAGTCTGCAGTCACTTTTAGTTCCAGTCTTGTCTTATCTTGTGGTTTTTTATTTTATTTTATTTTTTGGCCTCTTTGCATTCTGGCTGTTGTTTTGTTCCATGATTCTGTGATGTCAATGACAGCAGAACACAGTGCAAAGTGTTTTTGTTGTTTTTCATGGGTGAAGGATGCCATCAGATCTGTGATGAGAGAGGGGCGGCAACTGCTCTCTAACCTGGAGGCTTCAAGGAAGGAAGGGGACTCTGACACGTGCTGGGACATGACACAGGACTGGGATACCATGCAGAGGTGTAGCGTTTGTTCATGTTTGTTTGAAAATAAATAGTCTGCATCCCAAACACACATATTTTTTTATTTCTAAAATGATGTAAACTTGAATTTATGCTTTCTGACACATCCTAACTGCAGGCTGCTGGCTCAGCTCACAGATATGGAGATGGCCTTTGATGGCTTCTTTGACAAGCACCACCTCAAACTGCAGCAATATTTGCAACTGCTGAGATATGAGCACAGTTTTCATGAGGTGAACTGCTTTTCCCTAACATTGAAAATGGCATCTGATTGTTTTAAGCATGAAGACACTCTGATGGCTCACAAACAAATGATCTATACAAAGCCATCGCTGGCATTTGATCATGAAATGATTCTGATTGTCCCCACTTGTGATGGGTAGTTTGATCTGTCAAAGCAAAAAGAAAATTTACATTACATTTAAACATTCAATTTAAAGTGACTTTTTGTCAACATTTTTTAATGTTTATTTATTTATTAATTTATTGAGTTTTGGAGCTGGATACCAACACAGTTTTCTAACACTTAATGCCTTAAAATAAACATCTTGCTTATTTTGAATAAATTTGAGCAAGACTATAATAAAAAAAATAGCAGAGAATTTTGATATATGATACGAACAGGCAATAAATAAATATGAATAAGTATTAAACAATATATAATGTATTTTATATATATATATATATAAATAACAATACAGCTCCGCAATACAACGCATGCTGTGTAAACCCAATGGTGTGAAATGCAGAAATACATTAATGCTAAAAAGCTGATTTGTTTTATTAAAATAATACTATGTAGCATTGATTATTTAATTAATCAGTTGATCAGAAATACAGTAAAAACAGGCCTTTTTTAAGAGCAAAAGTAAAGAAAAGAGAAGGATATTTTTTCCTATTATGATAGTAGTCAATGAAAGTATTTGATCTAGTTTTCCTAACATTCTCTTACTGTCAGATGGAATACTCTTTAGAGAAATTAAGAGCACAGGAAAGGAAGATAAGCATCACAGGAGAATCCCTGTCCCAAACAGATCAGAGCGTCAGAGAGCTGGACAGTCTGGAAAAACATGCGCAGGTAGTTGCATTTTGCCTTCCTGTTCATGTTATATTGTTAGTCTCAAATATGCTGATATTACTGACAGCATTGTGTGTGTTTCAGGAGGAGATGAGTCGGGCTCAGGTTCTTATCCTGCATGGGCATCAGCTGGCTGCTGGACACCACTATGCCATGGCTCTGATTATCCAGCGCTGTAATGAACTCAGACATCACTGTGACACCCTGACCTCTGCCCTCAATACTAAACGCAACACCCTGACACAAACACAGACCCTACTGCGCTGCCTTGAAGAGGTGGGCTAACACATTCACTCCTTCTTTTTACTATTATAAAAAAAATATATACATTATATATTTTTTTGTAGAGAATCCTCTCACTTTTCCTTTTATGTTTATTTCTGATCTTTAATGGCTGGATTAGCAACATTAGCAACAATACCATTTTTGCACGAATATACACCAGTTTAAAACTTTTGGTTTTTTTGATTTTTGGTTGGTAAGATATTTTAAATGTTTTTTTTTTTTAAAGAAGCCTCTTATGCTCATCAAGGCTGCAATTATTTGATCAAAAACACATGAAGAACAGTAAAAGTGTTAAATATTATTACAATGTAAAACAACTGTTTCTTATTTGAATGTATTTTAAAATATGACGTCTTCCTGTGATGGCAAAGCTGAATTTTCAGCACCATCGCTCCAGTCTTCTGTATCAAACAATCTTTCAGAAATCATTTTAATATGCTGATTTAATGCTCAAGAAACAGTTGTGCTGCTTAATATTTTTGTGGAAACCATAATACCCTTTTTTCCAGATTCTTTAAAGAATAGAAAGATCAAGAGAACAATCACTGATTTGCAATATAATTCTGAATCAAATAATAATTATAAATACTGTCACTTTTTTATCAATTTTATGCATCCTTGCCAAATAAAAGCATTAATTTATTTCAAAACAAGAAAAATCTTTTTTACTTTTGCAGGCTCAGCGGTGGTGTGATGATGGCGCTTATCTCTTGGCCAATCAGCAGGTGGATAAATTCCAGTCTAAAGAGGGTGCACAGAGAGCTCTTCGAGATATCGAGAAGTTCCAGGAGGCGGCGCCACCACTCCTCGGTGCAGGCGAGGATGTGCTCTTTCTGGAGTATGAATCTGTGCTCACCCTTTGTCTACAGGTAAACACTATCAGACTACAGAAATGAGACTAGACCCAGTGTCAGTAGTTGGCTGATGTGCTGTAAATTACCAGGCATTCTTTTAGATAGTCATTTTAGAAATGTAGCTTCTGATGAATGTATTTGTACCCTCTCAATCTATCAAATATTTGGTTATTCTAGGCTTAATATAAATGGAAATTCCTTACTGTTCTGTGTTTCAGGCTCATATAGAGAAGACATTTCAGAAGCATAGTTCTGTGCAGGCTCTGATTCACTCCAGACAGTACTGTCTGAGGAAACTGGCACACAAACATGTCCGACCAATCCAACTGGTGGCTCCTCGTCCAGAGAACCCACCACGTGCAAAATCCCCCCTCTTCTCCCCCAAACATGGTATGTGGCAGCACAATATAAATTTTGGGTCCAGATATCCTCAGTATTTTTCAACCATGATTTCTTACAATCTTATCAGTTATTAATCCTTATTAATAAGTCTTTGCACTGAATGTTTCATATCTGAGCGCTTAAGCTATGTACATCACTTGCTGCAGTACAAAAATGAAATCGAACACTTTAATGAAGCTGTCAAGACTCCTCCTTTATAAATGCACGGCTGCACCTTTTCCCTAATAAATCCCTCTGAATAGCTCTGAATTTAACTGCTACATTTAAACATGCAACTTCAAAACAATATTCTCACAGGTCCTGCTGATGCTGCACTTGTAAATGTTTTGAAACATACATACATATTAATTCTGTTGTATCCAACTGCTTTTCTTGAATCAGATTTTAATTCCGGTTTAAAGTTCACATTTGACCTCCCACTACCAGGCAAAAGAACATCAAGAAAAAGCCCAAATTCCAGGAAGGTAACAGCACTTTTTCATTTGCTCTTTATAAATAAATTTGTGAGGTTACTTTACTACCAAAAGTCTTAACTTACTACCAAAGTCAGAATATACTGTATACTAGAGTGGGTATATATAAGAATAAGTTTTTATTTTATCCAGCTGTAGGATCCAAGTGAAAGATATAACACCAACGTGTCAAAAATTAAAATGAAAAAACAGAATCACAGAGTTGGAAAAATTAGAAATATGGCTTGTAAACTCAATCAGGTGTAGCTAATTACCTCAATGGCACACAAAGCCATTTGATTTTCAACTGTGATTAACTCATTTTGATTAGCTCAGCATGAAAAGAGATTTCCTGGAGCATTTCAGTCTTTGGTAGTGCAAGTGAAGCAAACAATCAACTATGGGTGGCAAGGCACTGTCAAAAGGTCTCCGGAAAAAATGCATCTTGAAGATTCTGAGGTAGATGACACTAAAATGAATTTATTTGACACCAAACAATATGTCTGGCGGAAATCCAAATACAGCTCACCTTCCAAAAAACAACATTCCTACAGTAATATCCTATTATGGAAGTGTTTCTCTGCAGCAGGAACTGGAGCACTTGTCAGTATAGAAGGAAAAATTCTTGAGGAAAATTTGCTGCCCTCTGCTAGAAAGTTGTCAGTTGTAAGAAGGTTTACCTTCTAACATGACCATGACCCAAAGCACACAGCAAAACTGAGCTCACAGTGGTTGAAGGAGAAAAAGGTGAATGTCCTTGCATGACCAAGTCAGAGCCCAGACTTAAACTCCTCTGAAAATCTGTGGAAAGACTGTCACCATCAAATTCATCTGAACTTGAGCAGTTCTGCAAAGAAGAGCGGGCAAATATTACAAAGTCTAGATGTGCAAAGGTAATAGAGACAGAGACATACCAACAGACTAAAGGCTGTAATTAAAGCAAAGGGTGAATCAACAAAATACTTACATAAGAGGTGATCTTTTTTCCAACTTAGTGATTCTGTTTTTTTTATTTTTTATTTTCTGACATGTTGGTGTTATATATTTCATTTGGATGTTATAAGTTGCACTGAACAAATACAGCTGGATAAAACAAAAAACTGTGTCTGTCTTCATTTTCCAAGGCTGATTTCATAGATTGTATCCTGAATACCATTAAAATCACAAATGAAATCACATTTTCACCATTGGCAAACTGTGTATTCACTTTTATATATACAGTAAGTGATTTTAATTTTACCTCACACATCAGTTTCCAAGATTGTTTGAAAGTGATCTTCATGTGATAAAAAGTTAAAGTCATAAGTTCTTAAATGTTTTAAATAAAAAAAATCAACCACTGTCTGCCTGAATTGCCTCAAGTTGAAGAAACACCAATATACTGTTTCAATTTTTTTATACCAAAAGAAAGGTGTATAGCGATCAGAAAAGATGTAGAAATGGTGCAGTATGTGTGATTTGATTAAAACAACACCATGTGCTGGTTTCTAAAGGACATCCTTTTCTGTGTGGTTCAGATCGAGGTGATTCATGACTATCAGACGGCCAGCTCTCTCCCGTACAGTATAGATGGAGAAGACGGCGCTGATCTGCTCAAACGGTGAGTCTGCTGTCTGACACTGTTTAAATGACACACTGATGTGTCTGTTGACTTTGTGGATGTGTGTGACTCCAGACATGTGATGAAGGAGCTGATCGAGACCGAGAGGATCTATGTGGAGGAGCTGCTGGCAGTGCTCCTGGTAACATAACATTCATTTTTTTCTGAATGTGGCACTCAAGATAGAGCATAAAGCTGAGGTGTTGATTTTGTGGATTTGTTTATGATCTCTCTCACTCTATATCTGTCTGGATTTGCAGGGCTACAGGGCTGAAATGGACAACCCGTCTCTTTCTCCGCTCCTGCCAACAAATCTTCGCAACAAGAGAGATGTGCTGTTTGGAAACTTGCCTGATATCTACAACTTCCATAGCAGGCAAGGCCTCACACAGATAACTTCATACAATACTGCTAACGGCAGGAGAAAAAGGTAAACAATAGCTTCAGACCGGAAAATATGAATCTGTTTCCTGTGCGATAAAACTGCAAATCCTCAGCCTCTGAAAATCAGACACAAATGCACTCTCACAGTTTTGACTTCAAGACAGCTTCATAAAAAAATCTTATATTAATAAAACTTATCGGATTGGGCAGCTGTTTTGTCAGTGGCTGTGAGACCTGTCTAGCCTGCTAGGTCTTCATCCCCGGGTGAGGCAAATTGCCAAATTGGTTGACTGCAGGAAGCCGTTACGCCAATTAAAGCACTTTAATTACAGCTAAATGTCTGTTGGTCAAATAAGGATTTGATTAAGCCAATGAGAGCTCAGCTGGAAGGGAGTGCGTCAGCAGAGCGGGGTTCTGATAGACAGCTGTGTGACTTCTCACTGAGTGTCAGTCAGTCTCATCTATTACAGAGACGGAAAAAGGCATAGTACTACTTGGAATTAAGCACATACTATAAGCATATTTGTTTACACACTATATAGTTTTGTATTTCAAATTTAGAATTAGATTACTAATTGAAAGCGATAAAAGTGATGTCACGTGACGTGTGGTGTCCCATACTCGGAAATTGTGCTCTGCATTATGCTCTGCTCTGATGTTAAAACATGGCTAATTACATAATAATATTTGAGAATTTATATACACTACCTTTCAAAAGTTTGGCGTCACAGGATAAAAAAAACAAAAAAAACATGAATACTTTTATTCAGCAAGAATGCATTAAATTATAATAATCTATTGATAATTCTATTCT
Source organism: Carassius carassius (assembly GCF_963082965.1). Classification (NCBI taxonomy): domain Eukaryota; kingdom Metazoa; phylum Chordata; class Actinopteri; order Cypriniformes; family Cyprinidae; genus Carassius; species Carassius carassius. The sequence continues at coordinate 6,934,660 of NC_081787.1, read as the reverse complement.
AATACTATTCTGTTTGTAAGACATGTAAAAAATACTATTTTAAATAAAAACTGTTCTTTTAAACTTTCTATTCATCAAAGAATGCTGAAAAAAAATATTAGTTTCCACAAAAATATTAAGTGTTTTCAACATTAATAATGAGAAATGTTTTGTTAGCATTAAATTAGCATATTAGAAGGATTTTATAAAAATTAAGCTTTGCCATGACAGGAATAAGTGACATGTTAAAATATATTGAAATAGAAAATAGTTATTTTAAATTGTAATATTATTTCAGTTTTTACTGTATTTTTGCAGTAATAAATGCAGCCTTGGTGTGCATAATAACATTTAACTACCGGTATCCCCAAATTAGCTAGGTTTTCAAAAGAGCTTCCCCAGCATTGTTGCTGAAGTGTATGACTTGTGTCTTCTGTTCTCTAGTGTCTTCCTGCAGGATTTGGAAAGCTGTCTGGAGAGCCCTGAGGCAGTAGGGGCTTGCTTTCTGGAAAGGGTGAGGAACTTTAAATCACCATATGAGACTAATTTCGGGGTACTGTTCATGTCTTTCCAATTATAATTTTTTTCCTCAAAACATATCTAACACAAAATATCTGCCTGTTTTCAGAAAGACCATTTCCATTTATATGAATGTTACTGTCAGAACAAGCCTCGATCTGATTCCTTATGGAGGCAGTTCTCGGACTGCCTGTTCTTTCAGGTATCGAAACCGTTCTCCATCTATAGTCAATACTTGCAGCACACTGGCAAGAATCTAGAAAGAGCTCTGAGACGTGTCCTGTGTGTTTCAGGAGTGCCAAAAGAAGCTGGAACACAAACTTGCTCTTGACTCATACCTGCTGAAACCAGTCCAGCGCCTTACAAAGTATCAGCTCCTATTAAAGGTGCGAGCTTCATCTGAATACAAATCTGCATATAGGGTGTTTTCATATAAAATGATGTATCTTTTATAATTTTATTCGTTTTAATATTTCCGTTTTAATAAAGTCTGTTTGTTCAGCAAATCACACCTGGGTGTGCTTGAAAAGGTCTGAGATATGGTTCATGTGAACTGAAGTATGTTTATGCATTTGGTATTATATCACAATCCAACATGTGGAACCATACTTCTGCCACAGAAGAAAAATATAAAAGAGTTTTTTCTTGATATTGTGAGTTAATGCCTTACAATTTACAAGACTTTTTTTTTTCTCGAGAAAAGTAAACTTTGTCAAAATTGTAAGATGTAAACTTACAATTCTAAGAAGAAAAAAATATAAGAGATGTAAACTGGCAGTTAAGAGTTCATAACTTGCAATTGTGAGATACTTACTCAACATTGTAAGAAAAAAGTCATAATTGTGAGATGTAAAAAAAAATTCTCATGATTTTGCATGTGTTTGCAGTCCGGTCAGATGCCTAATATTGGGAGGAAAAAGAAACAGAATTTTGAGAAAAAACTCAGAATTGCGTCATATAAGCTCACAGTGGTGAGAGATAAAGTCAGAACTGAGACATATGAAGTTTTATTCCATAGCAACTTTGCATTGTTTTCTGTAGGAATATTTTTGTCCTATAAATCAGAGGAATTGTATGTGTGTTTGATAATAGGAGCTTGTGAAGTACAGCTCAGGCTGTGAGAAAGTTTCTGAGCTGCAGGGGGCGCTAGAGGCCATGCTGGACTTGCTGAAGTCAGTCAATGACTCAATGCACCAGATTGCCATCACCGGATATGAGGTGAGATTTTTACCAACTTTACAGTGAGTGTGTGTGAGTTTGAGAGTCTTTGTGTGTGTGTGTGTGTGTGTGTGTGTGTGTGTGTGTGTGTGTGTGTGTGTGTGTGTGTGTGAAGGTGAAGGTGAAGTTAACATGTTGTATGTTGCAGGGGGATCTCAGCAATCTGGGCCGTGTGCTAATGCAGGGCTCCTTCAGCGTGTGGATTAGTCATAAGAAGGGTCCGACCCGCGTGAAGGAGCTGGCCCGCTTCAAGCCCATGCAGCGACACCTGTTCCTGCATGAGCATGCACTCCTCTTCTGCAAGCGTCGAGAGGAACATGGAGAGAACGCTGACAAAACTCCCTCCTACAGCTTCAAGAACTGTCTTAAGGTATGGCACACACTTCCTGCTGGGAGCACATATACAATCTCAGAAAGCCCTGCCAGCATCACGTCACATCATGTGGCTGCATCGTTGTATGTCATCCTGTTTACTCATGATAACATTTCCTTCCGTGTTTTTAAAATCTGGAACTTCATCACAGGATGTGACAGGATATGACATGTTTGTATAGCGGGTAGATGTGTGTTTTCAGAATCGCATTTTTTTTTTTTCATCTGTGAGTATAAAATGCTGTTTGCAGATGAGTGCAGTCGGCATTACAGAAAATGTCAAAGGAGATGTGAAGAAGTTCGAGATCTGGTACAGTGGCAGAGAGGAAGTCTATGTGATCCAGGTGAGAACGTTCAAAGGTACAGTTCATCCAAAAATGAATGTCATAGCAATTCTTCTCAACTAATTTTCAGAGAAGGTATTTCAGTTAGATGCATCAAACCACAAATTTACATCTGTTACACTTGATTTGTCTAAATGCAAATAAATTAAACTTCGAGAACTATATTCACATTTATTTAAGTTTCAGATATATACATCCTTCGGTGTCAAAAGAACATTTCTAACAGTGTATTATATAGAAATTGATGTATTATGTGACTTTCATTATATATTTCTCATTCAAATATATAAAAATAAGTGACATGACATACAGCCAAGTATGGGGACCCATACTCAGAATTCGTGCTCTGCATTTAACCTATCCAAAATGGGCACCTCGGTCGTGGTATTGCCGGCCCGAGACTCAAACCCACAACCTTAGGGGTTAGGAGTCAAACTCTCTAAACACTAGGCCAAGACTTCCCCACTTTAAACAGTTAAATAAATACAAAAACTAAATTAAATTAATAAATGAAAGAACTTATAAATCCAAAGTACATTGAGAAAATTTTAACATCTCAAACATGCACAAATTCTCACTATTTAGGAAGAAAGAATCATTTGAAAAATATTTTAATCTTATTATTATTATTATGGATCCATACATGAAGTTTCTGCAAAGTTGTAAATAATGTCTCAGCTGCTATTTACTAAACAATTAAAAAACAATAATTAAATAAACTATACATACTTGTGTGTGTGTGTGTGTGTGTGTGTGTGTGTGTGTGTGTGTGTGTGTGTGTACGTGTACACACACACACACGTTTACCACTGTTATGCAAAAACGTCTCATAGGCACCCACAGTGGAGGTGAAGATTGCTTGGCTGAACGAGATCAGAAAGATCCTGACCAGCCAGCAGAAACACCTCAGAGGTCTCAATGCATTTCCCATGATCACATATCACTATTATTCCTGCACAAGTACTTTGAGTAATTTGTGACCTTCTCTCACTGGTCCAGAAGAGCTGTGTCCCTCTGCTGCAGTCTCAGAGCAGATGCAGATGTCTCATCCTCTCTCAGTGAGGTAAGAATCCACTAGTGTACAGATCACTGTTCGTGAGCCCCTCTTTAATCCCTGATCCAACCGTCATATTAAACACTCACCGATCACTCTTTCTCTCCTTGAACCTTTGGCTTAGACCATCTCTTTGCTGCCTTTTAGCTGTTAGATCTCTCACATTTCACTTCCCTCTCACAATCCCACCAATTATTTCAGTACTCTCCCTGCTTTTACAGTCCCCACTTTAGCAAATCATGTGATGTACAGTATAAGCACGGTCCAAAATTTATTTTTAATTATATGTAACTTTGTTAGCTAAGAAGCAAGATCTGTGCTCCGTCACATAAAGGGCTGCTACAGCTGCTCTGTAGTCACCATGTCATCCCCTTCATAGACACTCCAGCCCTCCGATCTTACCAGCAGTACCCTTATCATTACCATAACAGGTAGATGCTTTGCCAGCATCTCTGAATCTGATGACATGCAAACAAAAGCAAACAACAGAAGAGTTTGGTTTGACTCCATTGTTTTGGCTGTTAAGCAGTGCTTTGAAGACGGGCCTTATTTTGAGATCAAGACTAATATGATAAAATGGTTGTAACTGGCTCAGCCTGTTGAGTTGTATGTTGACAAATCAAGACTGTATCACCTTATTTTTGCTCAATTTCCTTATCAGCATGTCTCTATGCTGTTATAAAAGAGTCATTTGCCTTGCAGGCTTGAAATTACTGCCATCTGTCCATATCTGCCAGCTTCTTACATGGTTTGTGCTGAGCTGATGGCTGGTTTGGCTCCTGTTTTATGACTAAGAGATGGTGTATGTGTGAATAACTGTTGATTTACTTCATGCTCTGCTCCTGTCTCACAGCAAACAGCAAAGAGCGTCAGTCAGCTCAGAGGGGACTGAGTCAAGCCACAGCAGTCCAGACCCGTTCAGTTGCTCAACCCAGCATCAGCGCAACAGACGCAGTGAGTGTTACACACAAACTGCATGCACAACCCTAATATCTGTTTAAGTATGCAAATATAGAATGTGTTAGGCCAAATCCATGCATGTGTGGTCTTAATGTACAAAGTTAATTTTTAGTACAAATTTTGTCTTAAACTGGAGTTGTAGAACTGTTAAAAGACCAAATATTGGCTCTTGAAGTTTATTTATGCATTTGCTGTGGTGTATCTTGTAAGCAGGAAAACAACAAGTATGATGAAACAAGATTGTTTTTGGGTTACACATTAGCATTATTAACATTGATATTCACTGCATATATACATATATGTACAACATATATTGTATATATATACAACATATATATATATATATATATATATATATATATATATATATATATATATATACACACTACCGTAAACCTATTTTTTAAGTAATTATTTTATTTAGCAAGGATCACATTTTTTCAAAATTGAATGCAAAGACTTTTACATTGTCACAAAGATATTTGCTTTGAGCAGCAAATCAGCATATCAAAATGATTTCTGAAGGATCATGTGACACTGAAGACTAGAGTAATGATGCTGAAGTTTCAACTTTGCCATCACAGGAATACATTTCTTTTTGAAATATATTAAAATAGAAAATGAATGGTTTTAATATTTTACTGTTTTTTTTACTGTATTTTAGATCAAATAAATCCAGTCTTGGTCAGCTTATTTTAAAAAGACTTATTTTAAAAATGTGTTTATATATTTATAGTACATGTTTAAGTATTAATAATTTATATTAAAATAATAATTATTATTTTTTGTATTATTTTGCATATTCAAACCACAAACAACCCCTTTTCATAATTTTTTGTGTTTGCATATTTCCTCTTAGTTATCGTATTTAATGTTAATGCAGAAGATAGAGACAGTGAAGCTGAGAAACTGCAGAGAATCTCTCAAGTCTGTCAGCGCAATCTTTATATTGTTTTTCCTCAAGGTGTTTAACACGTTTCATACACAGTCCTTCTACCCCATGTAATGTGCACATTTTACTCTCCTCCAGTTCTCCATAAACACAGGAAACATTATGATCATAATAGATACCTCTCCTGCAGGCTTCTTTACATACAAGAAACACATGATATACATTACAAACATGGCTATATTCATATTAATTTTACTTGATTCATATACTGAATAATAAAATATTCTACAACTAAATAATATAACTGTAAATGGACAGGTAAAGAAACTCACAAATGACACAAGAGTAGTGCCACACATGTAATTGCCACTCTATTTTGGGCCTTAGATACAGTACACAAACCAACATATAAACACATATTTGCACACATACCTGTACAAAGCTGTGCTGCTGAAGTGTGATGCTTGCTGTTCAAAATAGCCAACACACATTCATGTTTCTATTTTAAAACCATTATCCCTGTCATCACAAACTTCAAGGCAAAGCTCGAAGCCACACACTCAGTAAACATTAAAGAGCGTGTGATTTCTCCAAGCACATGCATGATTTCATTAATCAGAATATAAGGGTTTACACTGAAGCATGCGATGTGTTTGTGGTAGACTGGCCGGGCACACCTTACTCTGTAGATATCTGTGAAGGTCTGGAGGACTGGAGTGGAGCAAACAGCCTCTCTAACCCGTCTGACACTGAGGAGGAGGACGCTGCCCGTTTGGTGAGAGACGGACATCCCGCACTCACTCAGTTACTTGTATAAGTTGTGGGCAACACTTTTTTTTTTTTTTTTACTTGTTCAACTGTTTGTTTTAGGTTGCAGGCAGGTACAGGGCCTTCGTCGAGTGGCATAAAAATGGGACAGAAAACTTCCTCATTAAGTGCGGTGATGTCATACAACTACAACATGAGGAAAATGATGGCCATTGGTGAGTGATGTGCATGAAAATAAAAGTGAAAGTGAAAGTGTCGTGTTGACATACAGCCAAGTACGGTGACCCATACTCAGAATTCGTGCTCTGCATTTAACCCATCTAAAGTGAACACACACACACACACACTGTGAACACACACCCGGAGCAGTGGGCAGCCATCTATGCTGCGGCGCCCGGGGAGCAGTTGGGGGTTCAGTGCCTTGCTCAAAGACACCTCAGTCGTGGTATTGCCGGCCCAAGACACGAACCCACAACCCTAGGGTTAGGAGTCAAACTCTCTAACCACTAGGCCACAACTTCCCAGAAATATAAATATAAAAGAATGTAAAGCAATATTCTGGCAGAAATTAAGGGGATAGTTCATACAAAAATGAAATTCTGTCATTTACTCACCCTCATGTTGTTCCAAATCTCTGTGGCTTTATATGACTTAACATAAAAAAAAATGCATTTTGAGAAATGTCTCAGTGGTACAGTTGGAACTCAATAGTAACCAAAATTATTTGGATACCAAAATATAATTTTTGTGTTCCACTGAAGAAAGAAAAGTGATACAGGTTTGTAAGAATATGATAATTGATGATAGATATTTTCATTTTTTAATGAACTATCCCTTTAATTTTGACAGCATGACTTTGATTCCCTTAATGTTTTTTTTGTTTTTTGTTTTGTTTTTTTTAAAGGAAAATTAGTCCCGTATTAGTTATGTATGTCCTGTATAAGAAAAAACAACTTTAACAGTATTGGGCAAAAATTCAGAATAAGATCCCTTTCAAATGCACAGGTTGAGTTAATAGTTTAAAAATGCATGAATAAATGCATGCTTATACTTCTACACCATTCATAGACTTTTACACAGTTACTGAACTGAATGGGATCAACTTGGAGCTCACTGGAGCTAAACAAAGACACTATTGCTTTTTTAGAGCTGCTTTACAGCAGAATTGAGATGTTTTATGAAGCTGGCATCACTGATTCTATTACTTTCCTGTTTAATAATGCAAAGCTGCTTTGAGTGAACTTTTTTCCTGGTGGTACCTATATTTAAGCAGATTATTTCATTAAATGCATATGTTCAACAACTCAAATTTAATGGCACTAAGTGGATATAGTTATTGGTTTGGTTTGAATCAGTATAGCTGTGTACTGTCACAGGCTGGTGAAGAATCTGAGTCGCAGACAGGAAGGCCGTATCCCTACTGCCAATCTGCAGGGCATCCTTGGGGAAAGCCTCAAGAATCACTCCAACCGGCTTGGAGGTGAGAGTCCATTTTGACATCCACTGCCTTTTTTGAGTACTTCCCTGAAGAGTCGAGTTTCCTTGTTGCAAAAAATCCATACTGCTGTATCTTCTCTGCAGACCCAGGGAATCGCAAAGCGCAGAAGCTCAGCTCGCCGTGAAGGAATGGCCCAGTTTTTTATTGGGCCTTTAACATTCACACTTGTTAGCTCGGACTGTAAGTGACTACATGGACTCAGACCAGACCAGACCAGCAGGATTGTATTCCAGATGTTTTGTACTGATCCTCTTTGACAGATGCTACCAAAATGCAAAAGACAAATAGTTTTACATCTTACAAGAGATCACAATTTCAGAAAACCCAGAGAGTGCTTTTAAACATCTGTCCTCTGCCTAAACACACTTCAGTCCTCCTGACTAGGTGAAGCCTAGAACATTCTGACTCTGGTATTGTCCCAGAAGACTTTAGAGTTGTTTTTAATTAATCAAAGCCCAACAAAAGGCCCCTTCATTGCTGTCTTCACTGTTAACTCTCCCAGAAGACCTATGAAATCATCCTGTTCGTAAAGTACCTGAATTTTTTAACTGTGTGTACGTGCTGTTATTTATCTTGTACTGTTACTGTTATATTTATCCTCAATCTGAGCTCTTCCTGAGAACTTCTGTGCCAAATCATGCAGTGCCATAATGCCTGTTTACCCATTTTTATTTAATACAGATTTTGCTCTGTAGTGCACTAGTTTATAAAATTAAAAGCACTTTATTCAGATCACATACATTTGTGACTCTTTGTGTCTCTCTACAGTTTTAAACCGGATGAATTTTGCATGCCGTCAATTCTTACCTCACCTATTTGGTAAAATTCTCTAGCCAGGCACTTTACATGCAGAATCTACTCTGCCAGCTTGAAGACCTGGGGGCCGTCATGTAAATGTTGACTTTGGAGCCACATAGGAGTTGTGAGGTGGTGAGCAGAGCACATGAGTGTTGAATTATTGGCACGGCTGCGAAATCAGAGTTGTGTTGATGGAGGTTTCTTATTAAGGGAGCAAATCATACAGCAAACATTAAATATACCCTCTATTTAGAATGCTTAATTAAATATTAATTGCAGACTTATATGAATTTACTACATTAAATTAGGCCTACAGTTGGAGGGCTGACTTTGATATACCAACGTTTGATATGGAAATAAGCTGTGTGTAGCAGCAGGAGACACGGTGCAGTACATATCTCTATGTTATTAATTTTGCTATGAAGTTGTTCCCTTCCAGCGTGCAGCCACCCACTCAAAATCAAGGCATGTAAAGGACCCAACTTCCTGAAGACTGAATATATAAGAATATATACTGTCAGCTTTTCATATTTACATGCCTATTCATGTCCAAACATACAGCACATTGACAATCTGGGATTCAAAATTTAATGATCATATCAATTCAATTTTTCACTCAGAAATAATGTGAAACAGAAGCATTTTCACTTATAGTCTCAGATTTTTGGACTCCACTATATCTAATGGCATTTAATCGTAATATTTGTTTTTGTTTGTTTTTTGGCACTGGCTTCTAAATTATTCTTTTTGAAGGAATGTATCTGTGTTGACTGTTGTATTGTAACAATATTTAAATTTGTACAGCCTATTGAAAATAGAAATACATTTTTTTAAATAAAACTATTTAATACTAAATAATTTGAACCTAAAATACATAGTATTATTATTTAACTACTCTAGTGTTCAAAGGTTTGAGGTCAGTAAGATTTTTTAATGTCTGCTCTTCTGCTCACCTACGCTGCATTTATTTGTTCAAAAATACAGTAAAAACTGTGAACTGTTATTGCAATTTTTTTTCTGTTTTAATATATTGTAATATAATATAAATGTAATTTATTCCTGTGATGCAAAGCTCAATTTTCTCCATCATTACTCCACTCTACGGTGTCACATGATCCTCAAGAAATATTTCTTATCAGTGCTGAAAACAGTTGTGCTCCTGTTTAAATTTCATCAATTGAATGCATTTTTTAAATGAAATTTAATTAACATTTCTTTCAATTTTTTTTAAATAAATACTGACCCCAAATTAGAAAATAATGGTAAAAAAAAATGTTAATTTCTAAGACATTTTTGAGTCAAAAGCTATATATACATCATAAACATCAGTTCTGTTATCTTTCAGAGACTGGCCTCAAATGATAAAAGGATCTTTCACGGGCGAGATGTGAGTGATCTGATGCCTCCAGTGTTTACGGGTAAGATTTTCAGAACTAGGTCACGACTATTTTAAAGAACGCTGTTGAAATCTTAAGTAGGTTTCTAGTGTCGGATATTTCCAGTAACCCCCTTCACGTTCCTCCAGTTCTCCCTCTGAAGGCAGCAGCAGTTCAAAGCTTTAGTGGCTAAATTTTTCTTCTTTCTGTCTGAATGAGAGATAGAGTTCTCAGTCAAGAAACCTTAGCAGGTTCTTACCATGTGGCAAGACAGTGCATTGCTTAATAACATACTTGCTTTCATTAAACCATGTGAGAAAACAGCATGTGTCCATGGATTATTAAATGTCCTTATGGGACAGTGAAGGTATGAAGTCATGTATAGATGATGAAATGCTGCACAGGGTTTATTGATGGAATCTCATTGGCCAGCCAAGTCCTAAGGGACGGAGCATGACTACAGTCGGTTACAATGGGAAAAGTGGATTATGATCAATAATTGTATTTATTTCACTTCATTTAATTAAACAAGTTCATCTTCTCTCTCTCTAAAATTTAATACTCCATGTGTGCAGATTAACGTTTAAGTCATAAGTCCATATTTTTAAGCAGTATACCTTCCAACGATAATAGTTACCAACTTGGGAGTACACTCCGTACTTCCCTTTCTTGGCACATTCTACTCCCCAACTGACAATGCTTGTGAGGAACCAAGTGTTGTGGTAGAGTATGGCATGAGGTCCTCCTCTGTCCCCTGACACGCGTCTTTAGGAGAATCTGAGTATCAGGGGTGTAGCCATCTTTTCAGAAGTGAGGGGGACAGAAATTATATATATATATATATATATATATATATATATATATATATATATATAAACATTTCTGTAATCTATATAGCCTACCAATCAACAGTTTTTGAACTGTAAGATATTTTGTTTTTAAAGAAGTCTCTTCTGCTCACCAAGCCTGCATTTGTTTGATCCAAAGTTCAGCAAAAACAGTAATATTGTGAAATATTTTTATATTTAAAATAACTTTTTTCCCTATTTGAATATATTTTAAAATGTAATTTATTTGTGATCAAAGCTGTATTTTCAGCATCATTACTTCAGTCTTCAGTGTCACATGAATCAGAAATCATTCTAATATGCTGATTTGCTGATTATCAATATTTAAAACAAGTTTTTTTTTCAGTATTCTTTGATGAATATAAGGATCCAAAGATCAGCATTTATGTGAAATAAAAAGCTTTTGCAACATAATACACTACTATATCATTCAAAAGCTTAGAGTCAATATAATTTTTTTTTTTCTCAGGCCAGCAACACCACACAATATAATTTTTTCTCAGAGTCTCAGGCCAGCAACACCACTGCTCCCCGGGCACCGCAGCATAAATGATGCCCACTGCTCCGGGTGTGTGTTCAGTGCTGTGTGTGCACTTTGGATGGGTTAAATGCAGAGCACGAATTCTGAGTATGGGTCACCAAACTTGGCTGTATGTCACTTAACTTCACTTTGAATTGATCAAAAGCAATGATGATAAAGCAATAATTTTTCAAAAGATTTCTATTTCAAAATAAATGCTGTTCTTCTGAACTTTCTATTGATCAAAGAAACCTGAAAAAAATCTACTCCGCTGGTTTCAACATTATCATAATGTTTATTTATTTATCTATTTTTTGAGAGGCAAATCAGAATATCAGAATTATTTCTAAAGGATCGTGTGACTGGAGTAATGATACTAAAAATTACATTTGTACATTTACATTACAAAATTACAATAAATTACATTTTGAAATATATCCAAACAGAAAACAGTTAATTTAAATAGGTTAGTAAAAATATTTCACAATTTTTCTGTTTTGCTTTACTTTGGATCAAATAAATGCAGGCTTGGTGAACAGAAGAGACTTATTTAAAAAAAAATATTAACAAGCTTACTGTTCAAAAACTGTTGACTGGTAGTGGATATAGGCAACTTAAATTTTAATTTAAAAAACTTAAATGCCTTAGAAATCTATAATTTATCTATAATGCTGGACAATAACAAATAATAATGATTTGTTGATATACTACAAACTATTTTTTTTTATCACGTAAGGCAGAATAGTTTCTATTCTGTAATAAATGATATGTCAATTGGTACTGCATTGTTCATACTTTATTTATCACCTGCTGGAGATTACTTGAAAAACCATGTATTGTTGCAATCGTATGTTTAATGTCTTCGTGTTTGCAAAAGTTTCTGGGCTTTTTTTTGTGTAAAAACTGTTTTCATACAGTGATAGCTGGACGCTTTTGCCCATATTAGGAATTTCCTGAAATGACTTTCTGCGCGAGAGCGCCCTCCGGCTTCGAGTATGAATGAAACTCCTTGATGTTCATCTCGCTGTATTCTCTTTCTTTTACTGTCTATGTGTATTCTGGATCCGAATAAAATATCAAATCATATGCAGACTATCCCGTCTCTTTGAGTTTCAATCTATATTTATTCACACCAACTCTTGAAAACCTCTATGAGAACAAACTTGACCGAAAAAGTGCGGGGGACGAATTTCCGTGATATTAAAAGTGGGGGGGGGGGGGAGAGCGTCTTCATCTTACATCCCCCCGCGTCCCCCGCGTAATCTACGCCCCTGTTGAGTATCCAGCACAGAACATGAAGTATGTGATCAGATCACTGCTGATTTCCTTACTGTTCTTTCGACATAAGGCAACTCAACCTTCTGCATTTCGGCCTTGGAAGCGCAGACGGCCCCAACTACTGACAGTAGAGATCCAGACTGCAGCAGTGAGTTGGAGAAGAGCACGGGATGGGACGTACATTTGGGGTAAAACAGATGGGGCTTTGCAGCCTCGACAAGGCAATGTCATGACTGTAGAGGCTTACTTTGCAGTCATAATGGCGATGTAAGATGAATCGGGTGATGTTCAGATTCTGTTCTGTGCCTTTAGTCTTGGAGACGTCATGCTCCCCTGTGAAACATACAGTAGTTGTTTAGTTTAATAATATTATTAATAACTGGTCTTGGATCTGTAAAAATGTCAGAAAAAAATATCTACAGATTCTTAAAAAAGATAAATTTACCTGCGATTCAACATTGAATAAGGAAATGGTTTTGGAAAGAGTCTCTTATGCACACCAAAGCTTTATTTATTTGATTAATGTAAAAACAATATAGTAAAATATTTATTTGAAACAAAAATCTTATATTTGTTAAATAATTCTAAATGTCATTACTGTCTGTTTTTCCTTAAAATTTTGAACAATAATGCGTGTATTTAAATACAGTTTATAAATACAATTTGTCATATTTATAAGATATCTCTTATAAATCTGACAAAATGTACTAAAATGTAAAAGAAAGTTAATGTTTTCTAAAAACTTGGATGTTAAGATGTTTTTACTGAAATACAAAAAAAAAACATTGATGAAGAAAGTTATAATGCTGTGTATGTTGTGATTGCATATTAAATATTTGTTTTCATATTTTACTATTAAATAGATTTTAAATATAAGGAATTTATTTTTTTCAATATTTTATATATTTAAATATTGGGGCCATACATCAGTTTAATTGAATCAGTATTTCTTTGGCTATTGTTCTGGTCTTACCAACTCTGATGAAGAAGGATTCATTCTTGTTTCCAGTGTTGGGAAGGTTACTTTGGAAATGTAATAGGTTACAGATTACAAGTTACCTTGTTTAAAATGTAATAGTAGTGTAACTTTTTCAATTACTTTATTAAAGTAATGTAACTAATTACTTTTGAGTACTTTTTGATTACTTTTATAAATTTGTGAAAATTAAAGAATAATAAATAAAAGCATATACATCAACTTAAATACAGTTATCTAATAAGCATGTGACGTATTCTGTGTAATAAACTCCTGAAATATTGGTGTTTTTTTTAAACTGCTGTCTCTGTATACAGTATGATGATAGTTTTCTCAAAATAAGTAAAATGCACATGAAGTGACACAGAGCAGTTCTAGAGATTATGTTTATGTGCTCGTGTACTCCTATATTGAGGCAGCAGAGGTTGAAAACACTGCGAGCTTCAGTAGGCCTATGTGTAGTAAATGAAACCATGTCTTTGCCATTAATTTACAGGAGGGGCGGACTGGGAAAAAAATTCAGACTGGAAAATTCAACCTCATACAAACAAATTCATGGACAAAACTATTTTTTGTATGGACCTGACATAAAAAAAAGGTTTAAATCTTTAATTTGGGGACATGCAAAATAATTAAAAGTTGTCTCCTGAACTGCACCTTCACTTCCATTTTTCTCTTCAGTCTCTTTATTTTGCCCTGTTATCCATCTCTCTCATGACTTTAATACTCAAGATTGAACAAAACTATACTTTACAATACAATACTCTACAATACTACAATATCTTTATAGAAAAATCCTAATACTGTACACGATTCATGTTTTTCCCTTACAAAAGTTAAACATGCTTTTATTAGCCTATATAAAAGTAAAATAACCTTGTTTTTTTTGCAAATGGATTTTTAAATAAATACATTTGTAAAATAATTTTACATTTTTGGTTACCACAGTTAACCAATAGTAACCATTTTCTCTGGATTTATAGTTAAATATTAAAATGTTAATTTTCGTAAGGGTTGTGTTGTTGTCTGTCGTAGCTCCCCCTAAACCTATTAAAAAAATCTGATTTTTTTTTTCAGCTAAATTACTACTGTAACATTACAACTGATAATAATGATGTCCTTTATATAGTATTTTGAGCGATGACTGGTGAGCAACGTGCTGCTGCTTGATTAAATAAATAAAAAAACAAAGACAAAAAAGCATCTTTACAGATGAAACTGACCTGAAACCCTGAACAGTTGTTCTGCTTCTCTGCTCCAGCAGTCCTCTCTCTCTCTCTCTCTCTCTCTCTCTCTCTCTCTCTCTCTCTCTCTCTCTCTCTCTCTCTCTCTCTCTCTCTCTCTCTCTCTCTCTCTCTCTCTCTCGCATTGATTACTCTTGAGTCTGATCCAAACCGTTTGGCGGAGGCGCGGAGAGCGCGCGAGTCATGACTAACAATTCATGACTTATTAGAGATTTAATTATCAAATGGCGGATTCGCAAATGATCGCTTTAGTACATTCGGCAGGCAATTGTACAATAATGATATTAAATAGTGGGGCAAAATCGGCTGCCAGGCCACCGGGAATTGTCCCCTTTCTCCCGGTGTCCAGTCCGCGCCTGATTTCCACATACACGCAGAATGTGCAAGTCATATATTGCATTTTTGGGGCTTATATTCACAGACACTAGTCGATGTCATGTTTTGATTCAAGTGTACTGACCTACTTTTGATTTAGTCATCCAAAATGTGGCATATTCCGTCCGCGTTAGGCATTTCGTTTTTATGACTGGATTCTACGAACCAGACTGTATTTCCGCATCCCGGAAATTATTAGGGCGTATGTCTCAGAATAGTCAGTGCAATTTGGGAAAGAAATCAGTTAAATCTGTATGTGGATGTGTGTAAATATTCAAATGTAATCCCCTTTGTAATCGTTAAAAATTTCATAAGTAGCCTAACTGTAATTTAATTACTCATTTTTTCTTAGTAACTGTAACTAATTACAGTTACAATAATTTTGTAATTAAATTACGTAACGCCGTTACATGTAACTAGTTACTCCCCAACACTGCTTGTTTCCTAGCAGACAGTGGGCTGCAGTAATGACCCATAACTGGTTGAGATGGAGCCTCCACAGAACGCCTGCTGTGTTAAGCGCGCCACCAGCGCCACCTAGAGCTAAATGACATGATTTTGGGTGCACTAACAGATTGGGTTGTAGCAGATGTGACCTAACTCCATTTACTAATAGATGATTTGATCAAAGGCATGTTGACTGCTATAGCACATAAAATGTATAATCTTTACCTGCCAAGGGATTTCTCCAGGTAAAACAGGATTGCCACCAACAATACGACTATAGGGGCATTTACTGTTGGTACAAAGACCCATTTGGGGAGTTCAACATGAGATGGTGGGACCTTGCTGCCTTTTTGTTAAGAATCTGTAGGGGTGTCCAGCTGTCTGGTTTGGAAGTGCTGGATGTGGGTTTGATTGTCTAATTGGAAGACTGTGCAGATGTGTTGGTGACAGATGTGGGACCGCAGGCAAAAGTTTTCACAGCTGTTTTACTGACTTTGCCACATGGAAACTTAACTAGTAACATATAAAACACATTGTTCTAAGAAGTCTAATTTATCAGAGGTAAATGGTTTTGTAGGTCCTACCTGCAAAGGCCTTCAGCAGAATATATGGGAAAAGAAGGAGAATGAATGAAGCCATATATCAATCCAAATTCAGTCTCTTATTATTTCACGGTGAGCTGACAAATAACCTGATCCAACGCTCCAAAGTACACCTGCCTGCCACACTTCCACACAAACGACTGGCACAGGATATTCTGAGTGAGAGAGTGCGTGCGTGCGTCCGTGCGTATGTGTTTGTGTTGGCATCACAAAGTTTCACAATTAAAATCTCCACTAGATGGTGCTGCTGCTTCAGTGAGTAGTTAGCGTTGTAATAATGTAAGTGTTAGATAGTTTCCCCCTCTTGAATTAATTTAACATTCAATGGTTTCCTCTTTCACCATTAGAGAAAAGAGATGATACTAGAATGCGATGAAATATGCAATACTTCTCTATCATAATGAAAGCATTATCGTCTATATATATTCTCCACAGATGGGCCCTGGATTGGGGACTGTAGGAGGGGCTGGATCAGCATATTGGAGAACAGCCCAGTCTACGCTTCAGTTCCACTGTAAGTGCTCTCGATTTCTTCTCGACCCTTGGGAATCTGTTATCTTCTCAGATGGAGCATTCTTATTGACTGTGGGCTTTTCGTTTTCATCCACCCATTACGGGGCTGAATTATTCATGTCTAAGTAATTAACACTGGCCATCTGTATGAGTGCCAATCAATCTGTAACTGAGCGTTAGATTTCATTGCTGAGATGGGCTTTGGCTCACAGCCTCTCAAGCAGCAATCAACAGACTGTTATTGTAGCTATAAGAGCATGAGTAAATTGACTACATTACTCAAAACTTTTTTCATTACTGCACTTAATGCTTGAAAAAGCTTTACCCCCAGTTAGCCTTGCATTCACAGCCATTTTTAAAACCAACACCATCAGTCAGTGAAGCTAAAGTCTCTGAGTCTGAAGGCAGAGCTATATTTAGACAAATCCAGACAACACTAACAAAAATTATTAAGGCATTACTATGTTTAAGATGCCATGACGGTCTGGAATTCTTGTTTATGACTGGTCCATGGCACAGTTACCAAAGATGACTTCAGTATACTATTGAAAACTTTGTCTTGTTGCTAAAAAAAAACGAGACAAAAACTAAAAAATTATTATAAAATAATTTCTCAAATCAGTATTTAATCTGTGTATTTTTGGAGAGTAACTGGCTAGCTAACAAAAATATGTTCTAAGAACGTTATGCTTACATTCCCATTAAATTATTGAAACATTATTTTTAAATGTTCTCTGATGTTTTAAAAATGTGCTTTTTTATTTATTTTTTTATTTGAAAGTTTTCTGAATGTTCTGAAACGGGTAGTAACAAAATGTCCAACTAAAATGTTTTAGATGTTTTATATAACAACATTTCTATTAACATAGGAGCATTAGCCAAAGTTCTGAAAACATTTCTTGTTAGCTGGGTGTGTTGTCCAAGTCAAGTCCTTATCACTAGCTATTATTTTCTGCTAACCCTTTATTTCCTTGGAACTTTAGGTCTGTCCCAACACAGTCTTTGCACTTTTTCACTTGTATGTGCTTGCAGACTGCAAGTGTGTGTTACAACTTGCAAGTAAAGTTTTACAGAGCTCACACATTTATATTTTCGATACTTTAAAATAAACTTCTAAATGTCTGTTCAATAGCCCCTAGAGTACTGTAGATAGTGTGTATTAAGGGCCTTGATACACTATCATTTGGAAAAATGCAGTTTCTCTCATCATGTTTGAAGTGTCATATACTTTAACTTCACTGAGCTGAAATAGCCTACATTGGGTCTTGGCCTGATAAACAGCTGGTGCAGAGACTTTGTAATGTTGTGAAGGGCAGGTTGGAGTGGTTATATGGTGCGTGTGGGAACTGAAGCTGATTTATAACACAGCAAAACTGATTTGAGCATTGATGTGCGTCTCACTGCCTGCCTTGTGCTGCTGGGAATTGGTGCCGTCTCCAATTAGATTAGAGGCTAGGCTACTGCAAAGATCAGCCCTCTCCAGTAGATAATAAAAATGTGACGCCTGTTCATTGTAATCGATTATGGAGAGCATCTTCACCTTAAGCAGATCGGAAAGGTCCCAGCCTCGTGAACTCTGCACAGGACCTGTGTAGCTCATTATAGAGTACCTGAGCCATTTGTACACACTTTTTTTTTGGCCTCAAAAACCACTTGTCTGGGTTGTAACATAATGTGGAGACAGAAGGGATTAAGAGAAAGATGAGGAGCTGTGATTGTAAACAGGTACAATACTACACTGTACTTGTTCCCTTGATCCACATTATGTTATTTAAAGGAATAGTTCAAAATTCTGTTGTAATTTACTCAGGAGATGTTAAGCACAATGGTCATGCTACTCTTCTCAATGATAGTGAATGGTGATCAAGAACACTGCAAAAGGACTCCATACAACTCATGCACTATAATCTCAGTCTGCCAAAGTATAATAGCTTTGTGTGAGAAAAAAACAGACATTTTAGTTTCATAGAAAACTTTATCTGCCTCATCTCACAAATATCATAGTTTTGCATACATTATTTATTATAACATGGCACATCAAGACATGCCACATGATTCTGGTTCCTGTGTGTCCTGTAACCGATCTGGATGCACCAAATGTACATATGTGCATACTCAAATTGCACAAATGATATTTGTGAGCAACAGCAGCAGGGAGGATTATCTGGGAATAACGAATTGTAGTCTGTTCCACACAAGCTGTTGTTTGAGTTCAGAAGACTTGGAATGTAGTGT
This sequence comes from Carassius carassius, assembly GCF_963082965.1. Classification (NCBI taxonomy): domain Eukaryota; kingdom Metazoa; phylum Chordata; class Actinopteri; order Cypriniformes; family Cyprinidae; genus Carassius; species Carassius carassius. Next base: position 6,915,844 of record NC_081787.1, on the reverse strand, counting down.
ACAATTGTTCACTAGTTCTCTAGTTTGTTTTCTAATCTTGTTTTCTGTTATACTATATTGGGATATTCTTGTGTACATCTTGTGATATTCTTAATTTATAAAGTACATATATGGACCATTTTTGTGATACTTAATCCCTTTTTGGTCCTTTTTTGAACTTTATAGGCCCTGCATCTTTCAATACTTTTTTCAGAAAAAATTAATACAGGTCTGAAACAACATGAGTGTGAGTAAATCATTACTGAATTAGAATTTTTGGCTAATGATTCCTTTAAAAACTTTGGGAACAGAGTCCTTGTGTATAGGGATGGTGTTGGTGCAGTGGATAAGACACATGCCTTTGGTGTGAAAGACCTGGGTTCGAATCCACTGTGAGACACCAATGTGTCCCTACGCAAGACACTTAACCCCTAGTTGCTCCAGAGGCATGCGACCTCTGACATATGTAGCAATTGTAAGTTGCTTTGGATAAAAGCGTCAGCTAAATGTAAAAAATCTAAATGTATAGCATTACTGCATATATGCCCTATACATGTAGTATCCAGGACATGTAGAATAAGAAGTTTCTGTATATTAGAAGTTGTTTTAGATGATACACTTAATAAAAGCACTTACTGAGGTTGAGTTTCACATGAATTTCTTCCTTTAGTAAGATTGATTACTCTCCAGAGATGGCCAGACCGCAGCTATTGTATATAGCAGTGAACATCAGTGAGAACAGAGAAATATCACACCAACAGGAAACGGCACAGAGAGGACTGAGAAAGGTTGTAATTACTTCACTTTGCTTTGTACGTTTTTAGAAAAAAGAGAGAAAAATAAACTTTGCACCATCTCAGTTGAATGCAGACAGCCTAAGAATAGCAGGCTGTCTGAGAACAACCTTCACATCACGCAGGAACCACAATCTCTGCCTCTGTTTCTGGGGTTCCAGGGATTCAGGACTCACTGTGTTAGTCCTTACTGTTTTCCCTCTTCTGAGAGCGCAGTCTGGACATCAGTCACTCCTCACTGTGTGTTTACCCTGCTGCTACCCCTGCAGGAACATGGGAGCGTGTGAGCGTGTGTTTTCTATCACGGTGGCATAATGAACCAAAGCTATTATTTATGCAAATTACATATCATTTTATTAAAGAACCACTTTCAGAACATTTAGGTCATGCACTTGGTCTTCAATTCTTGATTGCTGCTTTTGAAGTGACCCTCTAACCACCATATTCAGTTCATCAGTGTACAACTCAAGACAATAAAATGACTAAATATATCTAAACTATAAATCACTAAATATCTAAACTATAAGGTTTTTAAACATTAAGGTTTTTAATGTTATAAAAACAACTAGATATAAGTAGACAGATTTTAACAGAACAATTTGACCTTTTCAGCACTAGCATATTTACTAATGTTTTTTTTATTTTTTTATTTAATGTCAAAAAAGCATATTTAGTTTAATGCCAAGGCAGGCTGACACATTTTCGAGGGGCAAGTCATATTTTAAAAGCCTAATTTTGATTAATGTAATTTTATGCAATTTATTTTTTTTTAATTGATATCTTCTTTTCATGTTCTGCATTTTTATTTATTGCTTTGTGTTTGTCAGGTTAACACTGAGACAACCATGGTAACCATTTCAGAGTGTTTAATCAGTTTGGATCAGGACTGATGACCGTGTTTCCAATCACTCTCATGCTAGACATGGAAGCATCCCATTTTTTTTCTGAAGGTGACTTTAGGGGCATTTGCTGCTGCTGGCTTTGACATCTGTCTCCCTTTCCACCTATAAATCACACGGAGCGCTCCCGACTCCCTTTCTGTGGGCGCAGTTATAAATGGAACGACTGCAGGCTTGAAGGATCTGCCCATGCCTGAGTCTCCTGGATGTGGCCATTGACATTAATCTGGTATTTGTTTGAGTGCACCTCTGTTAATTAGCACAGTCGTTCTGTATATCTGAAAGGGTAATGTTTCACACCCACTGCCCCAGTAAACCACTCCAGCTAAGCCGAATCTAAGCAGCTGACATTTAAACAATCTGCTTGATATTTAGTGAGAGGATGAAAAGAAATAGCTACTTTATGTGTGCTCAAAACTGTAAACTGTAAGTGAATATGTGAAAATCTCATTGACAACTGCTAAGTTAGAGACTGAGGCGGGGGGTAGCCTTTTGAAAGGTACTATATGTACAATTTAGGTACTGATGTGTACACATTAGGTTCTTATACCTTCTGTACTGATATGCACCCTTTAGGGGTAAATAAGTTACAAAAGTGTACCTTTTAATGGGGTAACGCCCCATGAAAACTTTTGTAACTTCTTCTGTAACTGCAGCATTCCAATTCTTATATTGGAGCATGGAGTATGATCTATGCTTCAGGGAATAATAACACGAGGGTTGGAAAAGCGCTTTTGTCCCATCACCACAACCAGCAGCTGGTGATTACAGTGGAAGTGCAAATGCCTAAAAACAATGTCAGTGCTCCCATGTAATTCTGTGATGGCCCAATTCACAAGTTTCCAAACATTTTTAAATGCAGGACTTAATTTTAGACTGAAATTGGCATCTGCAGACTATGCTCTACCATATTACTCGTAAGAAGAAATTTTTAGAGTGTTCTCAAACCTTTGGGATTCATTAAATGCCCAAATGAGACAATCACACATATTTTGTTCATTCATTATCATGAAGAAAAGTTCACCTTGTGCCTAACAAAATATACAACACTTCCAGCTTTATAACAGACTCTTTTTCTTCCTCTAGTTTCTTCCTCTGTGTTTTTGTCCAGCCATCTGCAACTCCCATGGCCATGACTTCTGGGGATCAGTCAGGCCAGGGTTCCTCAGCTCCCAACCCTCCAGGACAGTGCTACAATAAAGCCTAAAGTTTACCCATGGAATGTTAAACAGAACTCTGCTCAAGGCTCTTCAGTCATCTTGGTCAAAACCTAATTTAAACCTGGAAATAAATAGGTAGCTTGAACTACTTCACTATTACATAAATTTGTGACATTGCACATGTGACTCATAGTACAGACCGATGTTCTTGCTTCCAGTGAAACATCGCAGTGTTCGGATCATCTCAAATCATGCAGGAGAACATGATCATCAGGTTTGACACAAACTTGTAGAGTTCATGCAGCTTGAGTGCTGCTGTCAAATCAAATACTGAGACATTTTGAAATGAATACTTATTTTTTTAAAAATATTGTGGAAGCATTTTCACAAAAGTCTTGGATTTCTGGACCCCACTGGATATACAGTATGGATTAAAATTCTGTGCAGTTTTAAGCAATATGCTTATTAATTATCATAGATGTTATGGTAAATATACAGTACATACACCGTGGTTCGATCACACTCAATGACTGCCAGAAAGCTGTAGATCTCCAAAGGTTTGTGAGAGATGACTCTTTGGGAAGAAAATTGAGCCAGAAACCCAATGGGGTCAATTGTTCCAATTTTAGATGGAGGAGATGTCAGAATTTTGGTGTCAGTTCAAAGCCTTTGACCTCAATTCTAACAGTTGGCTGACCCCATTGGGACCTGCCATTGCTAGCACACGTGGGAAAGAAAGTGAAAATTAGAGATATCCTCTCTTAAGTATTTAATAAATACATTTGTGGGTGTTAGGAAATGATTTATACTGCAAAGTCAGCCATATGACCCTCAGGTGTGTTTGCTCTCGAATGATGTCATACAGTAGTAGCAGAATACTTATAACCGGAAATGAATTACTCCCTAATCAGCCTTACCCAGAGCACAGGACATATCAATATTTACAAAACAAGCCTTTAACTAAAACCTCAGCATAACAGCAGTCCATAACTCACTTGCTCTATTCCTAAAACACTTTTCTCTCTGTCCCAGAAAATTATTTTAGGAACAATCCCAAAATGTCCTGATAATGGCATATGTTCGCATGCATCATTTGGTCTGTAAAAAAAGTTTTTTATTTGATCGGCCACCTCGACAACCTTGTTGATTTGAGATCAAAGATTTGTTTAAAGAGGTAAACTTATAAAAACTGATATTAAATAAGACAATAAGAAATGTGTGCATGACGTCTTTGATAAAATAAAAACTTTTGTCTGAAAAAAATTCTGCGCCTCTTCACAAAACAAGTTAGAGAAAATCACCATGACTGTGTCCTGGTTTCTTAAGTAAAGCTGCCATTAATGTCAATCTATAACTGAGTGTTCACAGCTGAGCCTTTCTTCGTGAGCATTCGGATAATTGTTGCCCACACAATACTATTGTTCCAACCATTCATCAGCAAAAGCATTTCAAGGACACCTCTGGAAATCAACACCCCTGACTTAGCACTCTGAACTAATTTACAGTCTTTAATCTTAACTGTTATTATTTTACAGAGGTTGATTGAGTGACAGCACAATGGACTGTGGGAGAATCACATCGGAGCTAAAATCAGGTAAACAATTAATGTAAAGTATTTTGATTCAATCATGTGACATACTTTTGATTGGCTGAAATTAGGACTGGTTTTTCTATTGCTTTTGGGGAATTTAGTAGAGGGCACTACCTGACTGAAAGTATAGGGGTGTACAGGACACCCAGACATGGCAGGAATCTTCCCAAATCTATCTTATATCAGCAGAAACTATTTTTAGTTACTTGTTCTGGATATCAATTGTTAATTTGAACAATGCAAGAAAATATTGCATAAAGTATGATGAGTCTGAAATGTTATGTGCTTTATCTTATTTGCCATCATTATATTGATGATGTATATATCCTAATTATATAACCTGTTGTCTAGGGAATCAGTCACTCAAAGACTGAAATTAGTTGACCACTAATCAATACAGCTCTAAAAAAAATATTTAAGACATTAAATATAACAACAAACCAAGGTTACAAAAGTGATCTGTTGCATGATATTTATATGATCTGTGTAGAAATTCAAAATGATGAAGTGGAATATTCAATGCAATATTTTGACACACATTTGGTAACATTATTGGACATGTAAATTTCTCTTTAATGACAAGCAAGTTGCAGAATACTGAGATCATTTTTCAGATGGACATTTTCATCAGGTCATCCAGCTGGTGACCCTATTCTTCATTGATTAGTAGCACACTGACCTACATGACCTTTTCCAATATTGATTTAACATTTGGAAAGCTGTACCTCTCTTTTTTATGCTTTTAGACCCAGCACAGAAAGTTCTTATGCATCTCTCAGTTCTCATGAATATAAATGACAAAGGATAAGGTTATTAGTCTGTTCTGAAGTCCTGATTTACATTTACATTACATTTATGCATTTAGCAGACACTTTTATCCAAAGCGATTTAGAGTGCATTCAGGCTATACATTTTTGTATGTGTGTTCCCTGGGAATTGAACCCACAACATTTTTGCGCTGCTAATACAATGCTCTACCTCTGAGCCACAGGAACACAGAATTTGCTACAATGTACTTATAAAAAAATACTGTACACATGTCACTATTTTGCAGTACACATACTGTGTGGATCTTACCAAGATGAGGAGCTGCCAACACAATATACTGTTCAATCAAACATCCAATTCTCCAAACAGTATATTTAATTGTAAAGGTATTTAAAGTGAAACGTGTTTCTGTAAATTTAGTTCTTCAGTACATAAAAACTAGGCACTTATTGTTCCATATTATTAAAAGAAAAGAAAAAAGACACACTGTTCAGCATTAATGCTGGTGATACTAGCAGTGTGTTATTTCTAAGAGAACAATGACAGACTTGAAATAATTACAATGTGAGAACAAGAGACTTCCAACACTGTTTTACAAACAACTGTTGCTTTGCACTTTAGCATTTAGTTTCAATAAAACCCTGTCAATGTTGTCTACCATAGATCACCATTTTAACAAATGTTTAAACAAGCATTAGCTGTCAGCTCAAATCTAGTAGATTTGATTGGAGAGAATTTTTGTTTGGACTCTGGATTTGAAAGATTCTGTGTATGTTAACAAGCGGATTAAGTATCAACAGAGAAACAGTGAAGGGGAAAGTGAGGTTAGTATATCCTTCAGCTCTCTCATGCTGGGATGTGAGCTCAGGCCTGACAAACTACAAACCCAGAAGACACACTGTGCTCAGATAAACCACTTTAACCCGCACGTCTTGGATGGCCTCTTTTCTTGCCTGCCATCCACTATTATTCTCCAAGGTGACTGTAGATTGCAACCTCAAAATGCCATCATTATTTGTGGAGGCAAACTCCCTTCAGTAAAACTTCCCTTATGTAAGACTTATTTGCACACTTGAAAGGGAAGAGAAGTTTTAATATGTATGTAGCTTTAAATGACTAAAGTTTTTTTTTTCATTTCTCTTCCAAAACCCTTGTTTATTGTATAATTTGGTTCCTTACTTATGATTTAATAAACAGAACCCAGCACTGTCAGTTTAAAGCCCTGGACAGCGTCTTAAGAAAGTTGGGTCAATGAAACTTTGAAAGGCGTCCAACTGTCCCTAAAAATAGCAAGTATGGATCCTGAAACCATCGCCTTCTGTTTCCTTCCATTCTCAGTGCTGCAAAGGAGTGCAATCCGTCAGGTGATAAACACCGTCTGATGTCGCTTCTCTGACAACTACAAAGTTAGCAGACACTAAGAAAACCATTTTTTCAAAGTAAAAGATTCGTGGTTCGATAGGTGTTGAAAGCGCACAAAGTGATCAGCAGAATACGTGGAGAATTTTAACTATGCGTGTTTGAGGAAGACTGAACGAGGGCAATTCATCGGTCTAAGCCTCTCCATCGATTAAACAGGTAAGATAAAACATATTTTATCTGAGGTACTGTGTCAGGACTACATTTAAGACAATACGAAATCATATACGCCTCGACGTTTAGTTTGGCGACTTCGGATATTCCTGACAGATGCGTTTTCACGGGATCGTATGCAGACTTCAAAACATGTGCATGCCCTAAATAATTTTTATTGCATTTTGGATAGCCATGAATACAGAAGTAGCCTATATTTTTACATTCAAAATGGTGCAAGTATTCTTGTTTAATGTTTTTAATTAATTTCAAAAACTGAATGTGTTTCACGAGATATTGTGCACTAGCCTATGCTTCTACTACAAACTTTTCGCTCATTGGAAGTAAATTACTGAGCCTTATTAGTTTCCCTTTGTGAATATTGTTATGACAGGACTGTGCATTGTCTACTCCGGGGACTTTATTAATCAATTCTGCAAAAATCGTAAGAGTGTCATAATCTTTATAAGATTTTTTTTATTACCAGTGTATTAAATCAAGGTAATTTTAGGCGGATAGCATTGAGGGGGCTACATTAATGTTTCATAACTGTGGATTCAGAGCTATTTAGTCATAAGCCTGGGTGCCGCTTATACAGAGGCTGTCCGGGCAGGGGTTCAAACGGATGTCCCTGGTGGCTAACATGTAGGGAAAAAAATACGAAGTCGTGCGTTTCTCTTGTGAGCACAAAAAGTTTGTTGTTATCCTACACTTTTCAAAAGAATTTTTGGAAAATAGACTAATGAAGACACGCAGACTTATTTTCCAACCTTCTCGGTAGCTCACGGCGTTTCTTTCTCTCTTTATCTCTCTCTCTCTCTCTCTCTCTCTCTCTCTCTTTCGCTCTTTCTCTTCTGTATCTTGACTTCTCATGTCTTTGTTCTTTACCTGTACAATCCAATTTTAGTATGCAGCTTAATTTTAAGTGCACATTTCATGTCCGTATGTAGCTATTATTACAATAAAGGCCAATTTCGGGATTGTGCATGTTTGTCTCGAGTAGCCTAGGTGTGCGATTTGTTATTAACACTCTTTTTTATCGTGATGAATTTAGAGATAAATACGGTGCTTACATTTGTGATTATTTTAAGAAGTACAACGTTTTAAAACTACATTTTATAGAATGATTATAGCGACTTGAGGTAGCCTATATGCTTTATTTGGTCTAAAATAAGGGCAGCCTTTACCTACTTTAAAAAAAGCCTCCAATCTTTCCCTTTTGACGTCCATTGGGGTTCCAGGTTTAATTAGGGCGATCAGATGAATGCTCTAAAGGGTTTTTGAAATGGAGCTGCGTTTAGGCCCAAAGTTCCGTTCAATTTAATATGCGTATTGGAACTCGGTACGTTTTGGAATATTTGGAATATTGTTGGAATTTTTAGCATATCGCTCAAATCAAGAATAACTTAGCGTAGACTATGTCCTTCCTGAAAATATATTTATTTCCAGCGTAAACCGTCCCTTAATATACATTGCAGTGGTTACATTCCCTCTATACATGCGATGCAGGTCTTATTTCGGTTTTGACTCACTATCTGTTGCTCACACTACAGCATTGCGTGTTTTACAGACCCAGTCTCTGCAAACGCTGGCAACAGGCTAGTACATTTGTGAATATCTCTGAATTACAGTATGAAAAGGTCAGGTGGTTCCTCAGGTTAAATCAGCGATCGCGTCCAGTGTGTCACAGCTGACGTCGACTGACACTCGGTGGAAGCCCCTCTCCTTCCCTCGCGCTTTTTGTTCTCTATTTTGCTTCATTCGCGAAGCTTCGTCTTATTCTCATCACCTCTAGCTTCATGCGGGAGCCGTCTGTTTTTATCAATGTGCATTAATGTAGGCGACAACGTGGAAGAGATAAGGTGAGATAACCTTGTTGATAACAAAGAGCACTTCGTGAAGGTCTGCGTTTCATTGTGACATTGGCGGACGTGTTAGTAGCTACCACGCGCTTTGTAAACTCGACTTCTGTTGTCTGTATATTTAACTGCATTGATGGCTGTTGATAAATGTCGATAGAAGGTACGAGAACCACCACTTTTTCTCTGATGTTTAAAAAAAAGCATGCACTTTTGTTTATTTACAGTGCGTTTCTTGCAGAGCTCTTATCTCCTCACCTGGCACCTTTGTTTTGGATTTGGCAAGGATTTCCTAAATCGAGAGTGGGTATACAAGGCTGAAGGATTTCGGGGTTTAATCTAAATCGGGATCTATACATCCAAACTGGGATCTATGAGCGGAAAAGTGGCTAAGCCTAAAGAAGAAAAGGATGCTTCAAAGGGTAAGAAGAGTCTTAAAGCGTCTTGATTGCTCATTGTAGGTTTAAAGCGACCGTGATCTCATTCATCTCCCACTCGTTGCATTGTTGCTCAATTGGGAAAACATAAAAGCATTTAGCTATATAATTTGGCCAAGATAAATATAAAACTTTAATCCAGGGCAAACGTTTATGAGAAAAACGATTAGCAGCTCCGCCGATTAACAGAAAACTGCCACATGATAAAGACAGAAAATCAGCAGAGATTTCATTTAGTCTGTTCTGCAGAGATGAATTGTTGGGGCTGTCGCTTTAACGTAACCTGCGATACAACCAAATTATTATTCTGTTGAATTTCCCTTTTTTCTTCCTTGCACAGTAAGGTAAGTCTGTGTAACTGGTCAAATATTGAGCATATTTGCAACGATCTGCGCTGTGTGATGACGCTTAATCGTTTGTTTGGGTAGCCACTACTCTAATGACCGATTGCGTAAAACCGAGCTTCTGCATGTCTCTGAATCAGCCGCGCTTCAGCGGGATGTAAACTGGCCAACCATTGTCATGGAGACAAAGGGGCTACAGGGTTGCCAAAGAAACCTCCTTGCGATTAATTTATGTGGGGTTTTCATTTCAGTTTACAACGACATGAATATGCTGTTCTCCTTTGTTCCAACTGATGAAAACCAAAAGTGTAGTATAGCCTGATTACTTGTCAAAATAAACCTGTCACTGTATATTAGGAATATTGTTTGCACAGAGACAAATTGCTTTTGTTCCCTTGTGTAAGTCGCTTTTGAGAAAAGCCTCTGTATATGTATATATATATATATATATATATATATATATATATATATATATATATATATATATATACATAAAAAATATTTTTTGAGCCCCCCCTCCAAATTTTTTTTATATAGGCTATTGATTAGAGTGTCTTTGTCTTATTGTTCCCTTACCCCTCTTTACGCAGAGAAGAACAGAGAGACAACTTAGCATTGTTATATAATTTCAGCATATCCTCATATTTTTTATTACTAGTGTTTATAGTAAATGTAAAGCAGACTTTGTTGAATACCAACTGGAGTTCATTTTTCTTTTTGTTTTAGGCAGCACTTTGTCAAAGCATTGTGCGTGACTCATTCACTCAGCATGCTGCCTTTCATCGTATTTGTTTTGAACTATTATGAAACACACTGCACTGGCTCTACATCATTAAAACTTTCAGGATTCCGTTAACTTTGGTATTCTCACAATCCCTTGTTAGTTTGTTAGTTACTCTGGATTTAATGTGTGAAGTTTAGGTTTTCTGTACTCCGTATTCCATACATTGAGGTCATCTGTGTATTCATAGAAACTATGCAAAGTCATTCACACTTTAAATGGTTAAAAGCTACACTGTTAAAAGTGTATTTGTGCAGTTGTTTCATAAAGGGTTATTTCATTTTTGAACTAATCCATAAAAAAATACCGTTGGCTGATTATGCTAAGTTGATTCAGTCATAAGAAATAATAATCTTGACTTCTAGATGTTAGTCATTAAGTTACAGAGAGCACTTTATGTACTAACACAGTTTTGATAGTATTGTATTGGCATGGCTATTAGAAATGTGGCAAATTGTAACAACAGAGGATGCTTTTAACATACTGGAGCCATAGTGAAACAGAAATTGAAACTGAAATTCACACAGATTGCATCCCCCTTCTCTCTCTCTCTTATATTTTTGTTTATCATCACATCTCTCTAATAAAAACTATACAGTGTACAAATTCTATTTTTGAAATGTTGACTTCATTATGAATTTACAGTCATATGTTTTGTATTTAGGGATTGATAAATATCAGCCTAACATTGCAATACAATTAGGCCAATGGTACTGAATGCCCAAGGACACATGACTACAGCACAGGCTAATTATCTGGAGGATGAATGCCACAGGCCCTGGACTGGCTGAGCAGGGCTTGCAAGTTTTTCATATTTTCCTGGAGATAAATTCATTGCCAGACCAGATGCAGTGCCAAATCAATAGGCAGCCAGAGAATAATTTAGAGTCTTAAATAATCACAAAGCAGCAGAAGCTTTTTTTTTCATGCCCTGCTCTGACACCTGCTCTCATCTTCTTGGCATAGCGGCACACCTACTGCTGCAGCATTCACTGATGGTGTGACTGGAGGTGAGAAAAAAAATCCTGTCTTTATCTGCCAGACCCAAGTAAATTAAACAGCTGAAAATGACTCGTGTATAAAAGGGTTTTTTGTACCGTGCCATGTTTCAGTACTGTAGGTTAAATTTTGCCAGTAACATTAATGAGAGTAACATAAAACATAAAAAGAGACGGGGAGGTTGCTAACCATGTTTCCCCCAAAGTGAGGGGAAATAGATTTGACATTGACATTGAATAGACTTTGACATCAATAAAATGCAAAAATGCTTTAAGTTCCTGAATTAAAGCATTATATAATTAAGCAATTTCACAGAAGCAAGGTTGCTGTTGTTCTGAGTATCAATATGATATTTAGTGCAACAAATATAAGATCGCTCCCATTCAAAAATGTGGGGTTGTCGGATTTTTTAATGTTTTCAAAGAAGTTTCTAATGCTGACCTGGATTGAATTTATATTTTAATCAAAATACAGTAATATTGTGAAACGTTACCATTTAAAATAACTTTTTTCTATTAGAATATATTTTAAAATGTAATTTATTCCTGTGATGGCAAAGCTGAATTTTTAGCTACCATTACATCAGTCACATAAAAAAAAAATTTGGTGCTCAAGAAACACTTCTTCTTGTCAAAAGTAAAAACAGTTGTGCTTCTTAATATTTTGTGGAAATCTTTATACACTCTAGTCTGGAACACAAAGAGTACAGACTAATCATTATTGCAAAATTTCCCAGTGCTGTTATATTAAATAAAATGTAATTTAGTAAGAAAATTATGTTGCACAGTGCTCTGCCATAATCTTATTGGTCTTTGAAGGGTCACACACTTGTATAGTAAGTGTTTTGTAAAGGCTGCGTAAGGACAGTGCTCCCACTTCCTCAGTGCTGACGTAAATCACAGCATGCAGCCCTAGAGCAAGACCATATCTGCATTAGAGAGCTGTCACTCTATATTGCCGCCCTGCTCTCTGAAATGTTTGGGAATATTGTGAGCCAGTCTCTATAGCTGTTTCCTCCACTTCATCAATGACGGCAGTGCTCGTGAAAGAAGCACGATTACTGCTCTCTGATTGGCTGGCCTTTTCTCGCTTTAGCTTGATCTCCACCTCCCCCTACAAGACCCCAGTGCTTCTCATAACAGCAGCCTCAAAATCATGCCTGAAAAGAAAGAGCAGAGTAATGCAAATTTGTTTTTTTTTGTTTTTTGAAAGACGGTCATAAAATTTCAAGTGCCTCTCCTCGCTTCGGAAATTTGCCTGAAGCGTAATAGTTACCTGTTAGTTATAGTGGGATAAATATTCATGCTGGAATTAATTTTCAAGCAAGCCATGGTTATGTCACCTTCAAACAAGAGCACGAAGTAGCCAGGTGATTCATCTTAATTAAATCTTGTGACCTTAAAGTCTTTGCATACTTGCATACCTGTGGTGAAGTGAGTGAAGGAGTAATCCAAAGAGCTCTCTGAAGGGAGTGGAGGTCTAAGTAAGCTAAACTCGTAGTTTTTGTGGATATCAGCTTTGCTTCAGGTGGTGGTATGAAATTATAAGTTATATTGCTCACATCAGAAAGTCACAACCACTGCCCGCAATCTCAGTCTCAAATGGTGCATGGGCCCACAATCTACTACAATCTTGACTGTCCTGATGCATATTGCTCACAAAACTGTATAGTGCTTTGTTTGTCCTTGTTTTTTTAATCTTATTTGGTCTTATCTGATTGACTGAATTGTCAATTCTGGAAGTAAGGTCGCATAGGATTTTATCAGTCTACCCTTTAAACGTTTGATAATCAAGGATACAACGTCAAGTCCAATTATAATTACATCCTACCGATTGAAGTGTGGTGTTGTGTATTTTAGGATAAATCTCCCCTAAATGTTGTATAATACAAACTCTTTGGCTGCCATGCATTGCTCTCTCATTTTTATTCATTTAATATTTATTTTATTTCAATATAATTTTTTTTTTCATTTGAAATTAATTCGCATTTGTAGTCCCTAGAAAGTTAATACAAATAAAGACATTACTAGCAGGGTTGCCAGATCTGTGAACCAAACTAGCCCCCAGACTAGCATTATTGTGCTTTTTCTGTGGTTTCCCCCTCCTGTTATTTTCTCTCCCATCAAAATCGAATTCCAGTTTAGGGGAGAACACTTTAAATTGCAGACTATAACAACAGCGTAAAAGTAGCCCAATTCAGTGGGGAAACCATGGAATTAGCAACACTGATTACTAGTTACATATAAAAAGCATAATGCAACACATTACTTAAATATGATTACTGGTTTGATTTTGTCTTAAAGGAGTAGTAGTTCACTTCCAGAACAAAAATTTACAGATAATGTACTCACCCCCCTTGTCATCCAAGATGTTCATGTTTTTCATAATTATGTTTTTTGAGGAAAGTATTTCAGGCATTTTCTCCATAAAGTGGACTTCTATGGTGTCTTCCAAACTTCCAAAATGCAGTTTCAATGCAGCTTCAAATGGCTCTAAGGGACCTGACAGCAGGGATAGAAATGGAGGACTGTGAGATGGTAGTTGGAATTCCAACCAACTGTTGCAAGACTGACTTGTCGTCTCAAATTACCTTCTTGCCACATACATCATGTCAACAACTGCTTCTTTTAATGACTGGGCTAAGCAGATTTACAATCAATCGTCTCAATCCCAGCCGAGGAAGAAGGGTCTTATCTTGGGAAATTTTCTAAAAAAAAAACTAATTACAATTTATAGGCTATACTTTTTAACATCAAACGCTCGTCTTGTCTAGCTCTGCATGAACTTGCATTTCGGTTCATAACAGTTAGGGTATGTCGAAAAACTCCCAACTCATTTTTCCTAAATCGTCCTACATCACTTTAACACTGGATCGGTACTTCTGCAGCGATGTTGGAGGAGAAAATGAGATGGGAGTTTTTCGACATACCCTAACCATTTCAAACGGGACTGCATAGAGTACATATGATGAAAATGATCAAAGATGAGCGTTTGAGGTTAAAAAGTATGTATATAATATTTTTTTCTTTTTTAGAAAATGACAGATTGCAAGTTCTAGGCTGTTCCAGTAGTTCAATATTTTTGTCCAACCGTTTTCATTCTTCATTTATTTGCCTTTCACTGTTAATTTGCCATTTGAATAGTTTAGAGGTTTTATTATAACATTTTACATCAATGCTGAGGTCACAAAGATGTTCAATTATTAGAGGAAGAACAATTGATGAGAAAGAAATGGAAGAGAGAGAGTGAGCTAGTGGCCCTAAATGGTCTATTGTGCCTGAGTTTTCATATTATGACTGATGGCAGCAGTGGCCTAGTGATGGTTGTAATGGGATTTATGCAGCAATGCATTAATGGGGATTAAAACCCAATCAGTCTCTCTGTGTTGTGCATGTAGGCCACTACCACACATCCTCTAAATCTGGAATATTCAACATCTCGGCATCCTTTAGTGAGTTCCTCCACTCCATTTATTTATAACAAAGCCTAGGATATTCTGAGGATATTCTTATCTGTAATAATATTTTCCTATTTTTATTCAGTGTGTTGTAAAATAGGCTACTTAGAGAACAGTATGTTGGGTGTTATTTTCAGGTGAGCCATAATCTCGGATATAATCACGTTCTTAACACGTCTTACAAATCAGTGTGCAAATCAAAAACTTGTGACTGAAAAAGACAATGTTGTTTTTATTTTGAAAACATATTTGAGTTCTTAGACATTAAACAGGCTTCAGCTGCTTCTAACAAGGTCACAGTACATTCATAACACTTCTCAGACATGGGGGAGTGAAACTTTCCTTGGATTCCTGCAGTTTAGGTTTTATTATTGCTCTCCAGTGCAAGTATAAACCTCGCAGCTACAGAAACACTACAAGAGCATAATTACTGCAACGTTGTTTACGATGCAATGTCCAGTGATCCATGTCAGCTGCACTGACAAATATTTTGACTTAGTCACGCATGACATATCGAGTGTAGCAGTAGGAGTTTGGTCCTGAAACCATCACTGCACCTTGTTGATTTGTGTACCTGTGTCAATGACAACCTGAGCTGACTGCTCGGTCCCAGAGCCTGTTGTGGATATTGTGTTTTGTTTAAATACACTTCCCCCAGACCTGAACGCGGCATCGCTTAACAGGATTTAATTTTCTGTTTCAAAGCCAACAGAAGACAAGCTGTTAGTGAATTATCAGTCAAGTTTCTTACTTGGTGATTGACAAGTATTCCAGTGTTATCAGATTAAGATAATGACCTTGTTTTGGTTCCCTCTGGTTCTGATCTGGTGTTTTTACTGCTCCACATAAACTTGTCCATGCACATGCTACCAAACTTCACGAGAAGTGCTTGTGAACCAGTTGTTGTCAACAAAGGAGAAGGTTTCTCAACAAAGGTCTTCCTGCGGCTTTCTACCGAATAATAGTTTGATGGTTTAAAGTTTGAAAATGTAATTTTTGGAAAGCTATAAATATTAGTATTGTCAACTTACAGCCTAACTGTAAAATACAATTATGTCTTGTTTATTTTTCTTTTATTTTACAGTGAAATATTGCAATATTCTGACAATTTCTTTCAGACCTTGACAGTGTAATTCAATGAGACTTTCATAAGCCTCCCAGTTTTTATCCAAAATATCTTAAATTGTGTTCTCAAAGACAAACAAAGCTTTAACGGGTTTGGAACAACATGGGGTGAGTGATTAATGACATAATTGTCATTATTATCCCTTTAAATTTATATTTTAAATCGCAAACACAATTTCTGTCAGAAAAACTGAAATTTTTCTCAAATGCGGAGCCATAATATACATTCAGCAGAAGTATAGGACATCTTTAGTCCACTTCGTAAAGGGAAAGGGAGAAACCTGTAGTAATGTTTGTAAATCTGCTTAGCCCAGTCATCAAATGAAGCAATATTGACATGATAAGAAAATTATCACAAGTCGAAAATTATCACAAGTTGAGGACCCAAGGGCGTATTACTGCCCGCTCTGCTATAGTTTGATAAAGAGCTTAATAATTGAACTCTATGCTTTAAATTCTGATAATTCATATTGGCTGTTGAGGTCCAGCATTTTTTTTCCTCTTCTCGGTCATTGACAGGGTAAGGAAGGACTGAAGTGCAAAGTGAGGTTGCAAACGTTGGACAACTAATAATCAGGTGACCCGGGGTCCTGCACCTTTAAAGCTACAATTGTACTTTCGCTACAGTGTGAGGCCTCAGAAGATATCACCCACCCATCCAGTCTGTGTAGTCCTGCTATTTAAAGGGATAGTTCACCCAAAAATCATAATTATGTCATTAATAACTCACCCTCATGTTGCTCCAAACCAGTAAGACCTCCATTTATCTTCGGAACACAGTTTAAGATATTTTAGATTTAGTCCGAGAGCTCTCAGTCCCTCCATTGAAGCTGTGTGAACGGTATACTGTCCATGTCCAGAAAGGTAAGAAAACATTATCAAAGTAGTCCATGTGACATCAGAGGGTCAGTTAGAATTTTTTGAAGCATCGAAAATACATTTTGGTCCAAAAATAGTCATTCATTTACTCAAACAGTACAATGACTGAACTGCTGTGAAGAGAGAGATGAACACCGAGCCGAGCCAGATAATGACTCGTTCACGAGTCAAGAACCGGTTGCATCGGTTTTCGGATCACCAGTAGTTCTTTCGGACAGTTTGATTCAATAAACCGGTTGAAGAAAACAGTTCACCGGTTCTTTTGCTCTCGACGTAATGGCCTCATTGGCGATGATTGCCCTTGATTCAAGCCTTCGGTTTACCTGGGCTCATAACACTAGCACAGAATCAGTTCAGAATCAATCACCAAAAGAACCAGTTTGGTTCAGACGCTCTGTGTGTGGGTCTGCTTCACGCTGAATCACGCATGCGCAGTATCATCAGCTCCTCGGTTCTCGAATCGGACGCATCCGACAGAAACGGTTCTTGACTCGAGAACGAGTCAATCTTTCATTTGTTATCTGGCTCGGCTCGGTGTTCATCTTCAGTTCTCTCTTCACAGCAGTTCAGTCAGTGTACTGTTTGAGTACATGAATTACTCCGGGATATTGGTTTGTTTGAACTCAGAGGAAGTGTCAGCCATATTAAAAAAGTTAACAGCTTAAGTCATTTGTGGATTAATGCGTATTAGAGACGCGAACCGTTTAAAACGATTCAGTTCGATTTGGTGAATTGGTTCAAGAAGATCTGGTTACATCGAATGACGTTCGCGAACCGGATATGACAAACTGCTTTGTTTTGAACTCTCTCACAACAGACACAAAAGAGAAGACAATACTGAATAAAGTCATAGTTTTTGCTATTTTTAGACCAAAATGTATTTTTGATGCTTCAAAATATTCTAACTGACCCTCTGATGTCACATGGACTACTTTGATGATGTTTTTCTTACCTTTCTGGACATGGACAGTATACTGTACACACAGCTTCAATGGAGGGACTGAGAGCTCTCGGACTAAATCTAAAATATCTTAAACTGTGTTCCGAAGATAAATGGAGGTCTTAATGGTTTGGAACAACATGAGGGTGAGTTATTAATGACATGATTATGATTTTTGGGTGAACTATCCCTTTAAGTAGTTTAGTGAGATTGTTGTAGGTACCTATGTAACCGGTATGAACCGAACCGTATCAGAAGGCAGATTTGGGTGGCTCATTTTGGTGCCACTTAAATGCCTGAGCAATCGATTTAAATATTTATCCTGGTTCTCCAAAATGGATGCAAGAAGCATGGTTGTGGCTAGGCCATTTTTAGCGAAGCTATAGCTATTAGCTCCATAAACTGTACAAAAATGTGTGATTGCCACAGAGTCAGCACCCTTTAAATTTCATATGAAAACAATGGAAGACTTTGGCTTCTCTCCATCTTTCAGCGTGCTCTTTAATCCACAGACTGCAGCGGAGCAGCACGAGCAGACTCAGAAACAGAGGACACAAGGTGTGTGTTTATTGATTGTTATAATATCTGCATCTGTGCAGTTCTTTGTCATAAATACAGTTTACAAAAAGTCACGAGTGAGCAATCAGTTTCCTTACTGCTGTAAAGTTTACTCTGTGTTCACTCCTCATCACACCACAGCTGTTTCCTCCAGCAAAAATCTAGCCCTTAATACATATGAACACATACTTTATAAAACAACCATGCTGCTATTTTCATTTGAAAGTTAAATATTTAATATAAAACATATTACAGTGCCTGTGGCATACCATACAGTCATTCACAGAACTGATTAAAGACAGTGACAGACAGCACTCAATCAATTCACTTATTTGAACTAAATATCACGAGATAAGTTACAGTGTGGTTTTGTATTAAATATTGTTTTGTATTAAATAATGACCCAGATTGTGAAATATATTTATTAGCCTTTTACAACTCGGGACATGAGATCATCCGAGGAGCATGTGAATCCAATTTATATTTATTTTAAATATTTTAAATGGTCTTTAATGTTTTTTTTTTTTTTACAGTATCTGTTCAGGCACCGGTACAGTTTTAAAAGTATCAATTTGGCACCGGTATCATAAAAAATCCAATCGAGACCCAACCTTATGGTTGTTAAAGCAAATAGCCGTGATAACTGTGCGTGTGCTTATGTGTCACGTTAATAGTCCGTTTCTTGGTAGACACTCTTACTGTGCTGAGGGTTAGTGATTGGTCTGATTATGAAAAAATTTAAGCTTGTCAAATTACGACAGGAGGGTAATAAAGCCTAACAAGGCTTGAAAGGATACACACTGCCCCTTGAAAAGTGCATTATGGAACAGTGGAGAGAGAATAACTGGCTTTTGCTGAAGGTTACATGTGCAGAGCTTTGTGCCTCAAAATGGCTTGAGTTAAGGCCTGTTGGGCACAAACCAGAGCAAATTTTAGGTCATAAATGAAATATGTAGATGGTTTCTGATTTACATAGATGAGGATTTAATTTACAGCAAGCCAGACATTTCTTCACCACAAGTAGAGTGAGTTGAATCTCCCAGTGCCTCTCTTTACAATTTGTTCAGCAGGAATGATTAGAGAGGCCTGAGTGCCTCCATAAAGATTCCATTAGTCCACAGTCTGACAGCATTCTGGCCAGAGCAAAAATTGCCTGACTTTAAACTTTTAGTGTCTAACACCACTTCCAGAAGCTCTTCAAGACAGGCCTAACTAAGTTCTTCTGCAAAGGTAAATACTATGCGCTTCTCTGGCTGGATCTGGCTTATTTTGGCCAATAACTGACCACGCAGACAAGACCAATCAGGATCTGATTGAAATGTAACCACCAGCGCTGTTCTATTTAGAGACAGGCTTGTTTAAAACTGATTCCACTGTAGTAATAGACTGGCGTTTGGAAATAACTCAAATAATCAATCAAAGGATTGATATGGACTGGTAAAAACTTCAGAAGTTGCATGTAATCTTGGCAGTCAGAGTGGAATTGGTGATTTCATCCAGTGCTCACCATTTTTGGTTGCAATATGCAGAAGATGATTATCGATGGTCATTTGTCATTGTGCCATCTAAGGTTGAGATCAGCTGGTCATGCGTCACAGAATTAATTCACGTCCTGTGCTCTTTGCCTCTCTGATTTTAACACTATTGACCACATTGATCTTTGGGGTCAAGTGGAAAAACATAGCTGTTGCATTCAAATGATAAACCCCAGAGTTATTCCTGTAGAGAGGTGGACTTCTCAGAAGACACATGGCTTGAAATCAGATGAATATTATGTAAGGCAGGGATCTTTCTTTATGCTGATTGCCATGTCAGCACTTTTTCTACTTCTCATTTGACTCCTAGCACTTTTTTCCAGCAGTTATTTTAAGGTTAAACCAGGGATTTTCACCCATGTGAATTCATCGCATTTCAGTACCTCTCCAAGCTCAGTCTTATATATGATGGACTCATGAAGAAGAATGGAAATAAACCATTATGAGGTTGACAGCTGCTGAAAATAGCTGCGCCCTTGTTCTCTGAAGCTGATTTCACACACTCTGGAGTGACGATTATGAGGTTTGTGTATGTGCTTCAGTGTTAGGAGGAGCACACACACACACATACATGAGAAGGAATCATTTTCATTAAGAGACAGCCAAGACAACAAATCAGAAATAAGTGGTGAGCAAACAATCACAGACTCTCTTAGCTGTCTTGCACTGGAACATGAGGGGAGGAAAGGATAGATGTCTAAAGATATAGTTCTATCTCTCTCTCTCTCTCTCTCTCTCTCTCTCTCTCTCTCTCTCTCTCTCTCTCTCTCACTCACACACACACACACACACACACACACACACACACACACACACACACACACACACAAACACACAATATTTTTACATTTACTTACCCTTGTGGTGTTCCAAACCAGAACTTTTTTTCTTTTCTTTCATCTAACACAAAAGGAAATGTTTTGAACAATGTTCTGGCTTCTCAGTTCCATGTAGTGACAAAGTGAAAGGGAGTGGGGTCTGTCCATATGATTTGTGCACAATATATTCCATGTCTTCTAAAGCTATACATTAGGTTGTGTGATGTTAAAAAATGTTGTGTTTGTCAGCCTTGCATCACACATTGCTTCTCATTTCCTGGTTATAGAATGAAAATTTATACATCCGTTTAGAATGTTTGTGACTTTTTTTTACCCTTCACTCTTGTCAGGGCCAAGTTTTAGCAGTAGAGGAGTTTTAATGGAATAAGGCTTTGTGGGATAAGGGCTGTCACTGCACTGAGCAGTGCTGAGCATCTCTACTGTCATCTGTTACA
Organism: Carassius carassius; assembly: GCF_963082965.1. Classification (NCBI taxonomy): domain Eukaryota; kingdom Metazoa; phylum Chordata; class Actinopteri; order Cypriniformes; family Cyprinidae; genus Carassius; species Carassius carassius. The sequence goes on along the minus strand of NC_081787.1, from coordinate 6,894,894 downwards.
GTCTCACCACTATATAACTACACCAATAGATTCAGATGTATTGCTCTAAATGTTTCAGGAACACTGTTTGTAATTTAGAAAAAAAAAAAAAAAAAAAAAAGCTAACATCCTACAAAAACAAATCTGCTTTTTTTTATTGGTTAACTGTAAGATGCTTTACCATATACAGTAAAAAGATACTGTATTATTACTGTAAAAAATACTGTAAAATGTATGTTTTTTAGAAGCAAAAACTATGAATTGCCATAATATTTCCATTGAAAACAGTTAAAGAACATTTCCAGAAGTCCCTGTTTGACACATCACATTAATGTGCATTTTGTGTTTATTGCATTGTTTTGATGCCCTGTGTGTACTTGTAACCCTGTTGTTGTTCTGTCTTTGTGTGTATGACCCTTTGCACCTTCTATACATGAGTGTGTAGACAGGCAACTTACATTGAACTCTGATTTCTCATCTTACCACCTGGTTATCTGTACATTTTAAAGTAAAAAGCTGATTTTGTTGGTTCAAGTATATTAACATTATGTCCCTCTGTGAAATATACGGTAATATAAAGTAATATATGGTAATATAAAGTAATATAAATTAAGTTGTAAAATGTACAGGCACCAGTACGTATTATAATACAGAAACATACCTTTTTTACAGTAAGGCCCGTGTCCACCAAAGCTGAAAATGGCAGGCGCTCTGTTGAAAACGCCCAGCTGTGAGCACTTGAGAGCGCAGCGTTTTTTCAGTTGAGGCACCGTGGTTGCTATTATATGGCATATCCGATGAAGTAATAAGGCAGATGCATTGCGAATGAAATGTTTCTCTGAACCTTATTTTTCATAACAATAATATGGTAGTCCGCCAATTACATCTGGTAAAGACATAAACACTTGGAGACAAGCAATATTTACTTTCTACATTGTTATTCAGTTCAGTTGTAGTACTAGCAGCGTGGTTGGTTTTAGGCCCGCCCGTCCCTCACTGTGATTGGTCAGCTGACTGAAAAGTGACAGTGATGAGCACTGTGTTTTACTCATAATTGAACATTCTTCAACTCTCGGCGCAGAGAAAAAAATGCCAGAGCGTTCAGCGTAAAAAAAGACGCTTTTAAAAAACCGTGGTGCTCCCATTGAAAACATAAACCAAAAAAAAAAAAAACAGCCTCAGGAAAAAAACACTCTGGTGGACATCGGGCCTTAATCTAACAGTTTTTTTTATTTAGATTGCACAAAAGGATTTTAAATTTGTTTTAAAAATTAACTTTAAGTTACATTTTTAAGCTGTGAGCCAGCGAAAAAAAGATGCTCACTAAATAGTCTCTCTTTGGAGAGCTATGACGGTTGTGACTGTCAGTAAATACCCTGTGACAGAGACAGAAGCAGCTGATTTCATTAAGTCAGGCCCATTTGCTTGTAATGAAGTGCACATTTGAAACACTCCAGGACTGAAGCTTGTTGCCCTCTGATGTTTTAAGTCTGCAACAAGAAGTCTCAGAACGTAGCCAATATACATGCACCCATTGTAGATGCTCCTTCAATGTAAAACATATATTATATCTAAATATTTGATGTTAAATAAATGATGTTTCTTAATGATCTTGTAATTGAGAAATATTATTTGCAAAACATGCAAGCTGGTGAGCTTTTGTCTTACTGTGTGCGCTGGCCATTCCTGAATCCATTCACATATGAGGAAGCTGGATGGACAAAAACCACAGAGAGTCAGAAAGTCTATTTCAGATGTTCCTGACAAAGTGAGAGCACTTTAATGAATTAGCGTGTCTCTGACTGCCCAGGTAGTGCGAGATTATGTGTGTCTGCTGTTTTGCAATTTTCTTCAAATCTTGTCAGCAAACTGAGCATGTCTTTGTTTATATATTTCATATAATCCATTACGTCCATCCTTCTGGACTATCAGCTGAATGTCGCAGATGTCTAAAAGCAGTGTCTGGCACCATTCTAGCAGTGTGCTCATCACTTATCTGTTATTCTCTCTTAAAGGGATCGTTCACCCAAAAATGAAAATACGATTACTCACAGTCACATATTTACAAACCTTGAACTTTCTTCTGAATACAAAACATCCATAGAAAATGTAAAATATTTTTGTACATACATCAACGGTTTCAAAACAACATTTGACCCCATTGACTTTCACTGTATATTCTTTTGTATTCCACATACGAAAAAAATGTAATGCAGGTTTACAATGATATGATATGATGTGATACAGTATATGATATATGATATGATATTAGGGCTGCCATGAAATATTATTTTGATAATCGATTAGTTGGACGTAATTTTTTTTCGATTAATCAGATTAAAACCCTATTTTCCTTATTTTAATTTTAGTGACAAAAACACACTATTCCACATTCTGCCCAATGTCTTTAAAACATATGAGCCAACTGAATGCTATGAAAACATAAAGTGCTTAACAATTTATTAGACCACCTGCCATAAAACAAAACACAAATATTTTAGGAATCAGTCCAAAAAATAAATCTAAAAATGTTATTGTCATTTTTGGACAAATAGCAAACTAAAACAACTAAATAGTATTTATTCACATATTAACAAAAAGGGCCTCCTTTGCCTTTGATAACAGCTCACATGCTTACTGGCATTGTTTATGTACTTTTTGACTAATTGGGTATCTGAATAAAAAAACACTATAAAGCACTTGACAATACAAAACAGCAATAATTATATTATACCATAAAAATAGCTCACTACTGTTACTTAAAAGGTAAGGCATATTGGAGGTTTAACCAATACAGAAAGCTAAAAAAAGATTTTGGTAATTATCAATACTGTTAGTTAAGAGCAGCAGTAGTGTTGTCACGGTACCAAAATTTCAGTATTCTGTACCGATACCAGTGAAAATCCACGGTTCTCGGTACCAATTTCGGTACCAAAGCAAAACACAAAAATATGTTAATTAAAAAAATAACTTTTTAGCACTAAAAATAAAACCATTGCCATTCTTTATACTTATTTACAATTGTGTTTAAAGTTTTTCTACAAGTTATATAATTATGAAAAACAGTAAACAAGTTTCACCCAAATTTAATTTGTCTTTTAATTTATGAAATTTAAATTTAAAATTAAACATTTTATTTTTGGTAAATAAAGGGGATTTGCTATTAAAATTAAAACATGGAAGAAATATTGTGATTTATTTCTTTAAAAAATAAAGTTTTATAAATTTTTTCAACATTAGTAGCAGTATCACATACATTTTACTAAGTAATAGTAATATTTCTAGCACAATGCCTTTATGTAAAAATTAACTTTTAGGCCTAATGAATCTATATTTGTCATTTTTACTGAACTTAAGACTGGTGGTGATGCTTAAGATATTTTTGGTCATTGAGGGTTTCTGTAAAAAAAAATAGTAATAGATCATATTAATTATTATTCAAAGATAATAATACTACTAATTCTACTATCATACTAATGTATATACAATGCACTATGAATTGATGAGCTGCTGGGTTCATGAATATTAATCACATTGTCTGCGTTCGGTCAGCGCCAGCCAATGAAATTGCCGTTTGTGCATTAGCTCCGCCCACTACCGGAGAAACCGGTATTTCTTCTGCTTGTTCGAAAATGAATATGAATAATTCTAAATGAACTCCATTATTTTGACAGGAGAAGACAACAAAGAATAGTTTACATATAGCGTGTCGATTCAGCGTGGTAAGACTCTCGCTCTCTCTCTCTTTGCATGTGTGAGAAACAGCGCTGTCAGTAAAGCGACGGTGAGTCGTGCACCTTCACAAAGAGTTTACAGAGCATCAAATACATCCATTGAGATGAACTGAAAAGTTCAGATCGCTTGATGGAGAGAGAACTCTGAAGCTCAGATGCTGAAATTAATGCAAGCGTCATGCGCTTCAGTCTATGTAGTAAACAAACCCGCTCGTCTCTGCCATTCATTAATTCACACAGAGACGTGCAGAACACGGATTCATATTTCAAACAACTTTTGCGGCTTAACATTTACAGATACTGGTCCATATGGAGATTTGATTTGATTAATTTATGCTAACTTTGACAAATTCCATGACTGTCCATATTAAAATGTAAGTTTCATTTTCATGACTGGATTTTGAGATTCCGTCCTCGTTTTCTGCTTCGCGGAAATCATTACGCTGAACCGGGTTTGAACGGGACCTCGGTACTACCGGTACTTAAAGAAACCTGGTACCGTCACATTTACATTTTTTTTGTACCGACTTGGTACCGAAGTACCGGGTCTTTTGACAACACTAAGCAGCAGTGGCACAAACTTTTACAAAATTAGTTAAAAACCTTACTTAAATTTGTTTTAATAAATGTGTTAATCAAATGTAAAAATTAAAACAATAAAGATAATAAAGATGAATAAAATCACAGTAATGCTCTGGAGTCAGATAAGGATATGACCATTAACAAAAAAAAATTTGAACTGAGGATGCACCCGTATCTGTAAAAGCGCCTGACAGGCAAGCCACTACGCTAACACATCAGCTTGAAGCTTAAAATAAAGATTTATCATGCTTTGGGCAGCTTGGATCATGTACTTTTCCTGCAGGAGCTCATTCTGTTTACTCCAATATTTGTTGATGCTTTTTTTTCCATAAAAATGCATTATTCAGTTCTATAATTTGATGTGAAGGCTGCATATGTACTGTACGTGCACTGTGGGCAGACCCGACTAATCGATAATGAGAATCAACGTAGATGATTTTCATTATAGATAATAATCGATTTTATCGATTAGTTCTTGCATCCCTATATGATATGAAATGATATAATTTTTGGATGCTGGTTTTGAAGGCTGGTTCACTGTCTTAACCAAGGGATGGATTTTTGTTGGGCTAGCATGGTGTGGGTATTGACCTCTGGTCGACATGCTCTGGCAGTATGACGTGTTTTTTTTGTTTGTTTTTTTTCTCAATGATGGCCATGCAAAGTCATCTGGATTTTTTTTTTTTTTGTGGGTAGTACAATGAAATATTAGCATTTTTATAGTAGATATTTTATATTCAGAAATTCATCATATATGTTCATGATATATGAACATGTATATTCATGATATGTCATGATTCATGATATACTGTATGTTCCTGTGGCTCAAGTGGTAGAACATTGCATTAGCAGTGCAAGGTTGTGGGTTTGATTCCCAGGGAACACATGTTAGGTAAAAAATGTTAGCCTGAATACACTGTAAGTCGCTTTGGATAAAAGCGTCTGCTAAATGCATAAATAAATAAAAATATGTATAATGTGTCATCCGATATCTTTTTGGAGACTCTTAAAATATGAAATACATTTTTATTTTTCCCTTGCTATGAAATCACAGATCAGGATAGTTGCTATAGTGAATGGTTTGTTATTGAACAGGTTCTTGTGCTGCTATCGGGTAATGTAGCCAACCATGATGCAATTTTCTTGTGGCTCCAAACGATTAGTCACTTGACATTAATAACTCAGGTGAACAACAGGGTTAACACACTGATCCAACAAAACCAGTGTTGGTGTCTGTTGATGCAGTGTGAACTAGTCTTTAGTTAGAAGAATGTGTCAAGATGATTTGTGATATAGTCATGTGTCTACATGAAGTACTGGAGAGTTAGACAGCTGAGGTCACCAAAGCAATGTGTTAATCTCCAGGCATCCACATAACTGAGCATTTGCTGTGTTCAGCTTCTCTGTCCCTCTCTACACTCATTCCTGTCTCCTCATCCTGGAAGGTGTGGGATGATTCCTGGTGAGTCCACAATCAAGATACCTGCTTTAGATCGGTCTACCACAGACGCCTGCATGTTGTCAAGGAGGAGGCATTGATATATTTTTGTAACTAATGTGATATGCAATAAAACAGTGTGGCTTGAATTCAAAACCAGAATGTCCAATTCCCTCAAGTCTCCCTGTGTTATCTCCATCAGCACCTCATAGTAAAATTACATCCTTACAATATTGTCTGCCATGTCGTGTTCTTGTTAAAAGATTCAACGCATGCTATATAAAGAAAATAATTAGCCTTTGAATGCAGTAAAAAAATCTGTTTATGCTATTTTTTTTTTTGTATTTAGAATGACGTGTTGGTGGATCTCTGTTTGGAGTTTAATGACTGGTGACCTTCTTTAAAGAAAAGACCACACCACAGGACCCCGACTGACACCACTGGAGCTCCTTATTAATTTACAGCTAGCTCAGCACACAAACACACACATGCTTATATCCACAATATATTCCATATATTTAAGAAATCCACATACAATTACCTGTGTCATCAATATAAATATTTCATATTTTTAAGAAGCAATTCTATATTTAACTTTATTAGTATTACCTAATCAATCCATTATGTAACCACCTAGGGCACTTATTTGTTAGTGTGTATGTCATAAAACTGACTTTTGTGGGTCTGGTGCTCCGATAACATACTGATTCTCTGTTCAAAGCTTTGATGCATTTAGAACTCAATTAAAACATCAAGATGATGTTCATTTATGCATCTTTATACTTTTCTGCAGTGTAGACTGTTTAGTTAATTATAACAGGAGCTTGCATCCTATTTCTGTGAATTGGAGGCATGTAGTTATGTCACGGTGCATCATTCGTTTTCTGCTGAAAGATCCACAAGCTGTTTATCCTGACATCAGGAGACTTGCATCTCAGATACACTCACGTGCACACAGAACCGCTATTGTTACTCAAACATTTAAGTGCTATTTGTTGACATGTTTGCATTTTTTAATGTACAGTTAAAATCAGTAAATCAAGCAAGGCCAACAATATTTGAAGGCTCCATGATTTTTCCAGTTGTTTGTGAATTGATGAAAAAGATTAAGGACAATAATTTTTTTTTTTAAATATGATAATAATAATAAAAGTGTTTACCCTATTAAAATGTTTTAGAACTTGGTGTAAAATTTGTATTGACATTTTTAGTTCTAGAAATCACACTTTAACGTTAGGCTACATCATATATATGTTTTTCAAGACCGTAGGACTCCTGGTTTTCAAAGATAACAGTTGTTTAGTGGAAAAATATTAAGATAATTCTAATGATCAGAATAAATCATCTGAAACCTAGTGGATCTTCATTCATTTGGTTGAGATCCACTGTTTTAAATTCTCGCATGTGCATTCTGTGTAAATGCACTTCATTATTACAAAGTTATTATTGTGTGTATATTAAATATAATTAGAAGCAATTAATAATCTATAGTGAAATACCTTTTGGTGGAGGTTAGCTGTCTCTTCTAGGGTTCCTAATGGCCAGACTGGTGTGGCCCTTGCGTGTTTGATAATTATTTATTTTTACTAATTCGGTAATGCATTCAGCTACAACTGAGACATCAGTAGACATTTTCTCTGAAAAATAGCACAGAAAGGTAATATTGTATAGAAATTGGTATTTAATAAATATTTCTTAAGAAACTTTAAAACAAGACCTGTGATTGAACTAAAAATTCTGCAATAATGACATCACTATTTTGCACTCTACTGTTATGCCGTTGCTAAACTGGCTCATCAGAAGAGCTCTGAATCTGGTTAAAGAGTCTCATCGCAGAGCACTCTTTGCTTTGCTCAAGGCACAGATGGCTATCCTGCCATCCTGCTGCTCTCCTGTACCCCATCTCTATTTTCTCCTCCTGTTCTGGCACACAGTGTATCACAGTTTCAAGCTCTTCATTTTGCCTATGGCTTACTACAATGCCTACAAGCCTCTGTCAGGGCTCCAGGTGACCTGACCTATATTAGCACTGGACGCTGCACTCATCGTCCTGACAAGCTGCTATTCTAACACATTCTTCACATAATTCTGTTGTACTTTCTGCTGAGCCTGAGAACAGGACTTCAGCCTGGCGTGGACATCATCATGTTACGTGTAGATGTAGTGAAGCAATACAGGTTCACTTATGTTGAGAAGGAATTCCGATTTATTCAGAGGCTGAAGTGCGGGACATGAATTTGCAGGAAAGGTTATTATTCCAGCCTGCGGAGAAACTGATGACTTTCTGCACACGCTCACTGCACACAACAGTCAATGAAACCTCAGGCTCTAAGAGCAGAGCACCGCAGCATGCCATGTGTGATAGAAAGACCAGCTGAGAGTGAGAGAGGATGAAACAACTAATAGCATGTAGCTCACATCCTCATGTTCCTGTTTCACAATATCTTCTTCTTGTATGTGTGCCTGTAAACAGAGCCGTGGCAGCAGCTCAGAATGCATGTCTCTCTTTGCTTCGATTTTGACCTCCTTCACAGAAGCAGCATCCAATCTAAGCTTTTTTTTTTTGTCTGTGCATGCCATAGCATAGTATATTAATATCCCCATGCTCTTACATTACCCATATGAAAAATCTCTTTAATATTCAAAAGAGTGCAAACATATATATAATGTATGTATGTATGTATGTATGTATGTATGTATGTATATATACAGTATGTATATATATATATATATATATATATATATACATACATACATATATAAACAGTTGTGCTGCTTAATATTTTTGTGAAAAAAAATTAAAGTAAATAAATTCAGGATTCTTTGTTGAATAGAAAATTCAAAAAGTACAGCATTTATATGAAATATAACTGTTTTGTTGCATTATAAAAGTCTTTACTATCACTTCTGATCAATTTAATGCATCCTTGCTCAATAAAAGTATTAAAATGCACAACATGCTTGTTACTATAAGCTATTCTAGATCTTTTAATTGTTGATTTTAATGTTGTTTTTGATTTCATTGTAAAGCACTTTGGGGCAACGTCTGTTGATTGTAAATGTGATGTTTAAATAAATTTGCTAGTAATGATATGTCATTATTCTACTTCCTATAATTTGCACACAGTTTAAATGACTGGTTGCCCTTTAGATAGTCTTGATAATCTATCTCATGATGGATTAACAGTAGTGACCAAAAAGCCTTGTAACCATTTGTAGCCATTTGTAGTTCTTCCTGTAGAATACGTTAGTGGTGAATCATGAGCAGGCCGTAATTACAGGGTTGCTGCTATTATATATTAAGCAGCATTTCTAAACTATTTAGAGATTATGTTAAAGGCTGCTAAAGCTAATTATGTTGTTTGTCTTTTGAAAATGCATTATCTCCATTCTCCACCCACTTCCATGTTTTAATGAGATGTTGTGCCTTCACACTGCTGCTCTGGACGATCACAGATGGGACTTCAACACGAGTGGTCCAGCTCAGGTCCCCTTGTGTGCCGTGGAATCTTTGATCTCTTTGAGAACGAGGCTAAGCATTAGCGCCAGGGTTAAAGTCATGACTGATGAGCGAGAGGCATGTTTGTATGAATGAGTAAAATGTAATGACTGTATGATTCACGGTGCATGAGACTCTTGGCAAAGGAGAAGTGAATGCATTGCTGCCTTGACTTGTGAGTAAGATGTTAAGCACTGTGTCCACCAGAGTCAGAGAGCATCTAAAGCATTAAAGAGTAGGTCATCCAAACATGGAAATATGGTCATCATTTACTAAAATGATGGGTAAAAGGGAAAAGCTTTCACTTTTCATAAATGTTACAAAATGCTGTTGAAATTGACCACTTGTTCACAAATTAGACATCTTTCATGAACCCATGTCAAGATTTTGGATAGATTACAAAATTTATTGACTTCAGTTTCTGCCGCATGAGTTGTAGGTAGTGGGGTACTGTTTAAATCTTAAAAGCTTCAGACTTCAGACTCACTGTATATGCATGAAAAAGATTAGTACAGCTTTTTAAATTTCCAAATGAGAAATAAAGTCATGCTGCATTGATTCCATACTTACAAGATGACAATCCTTGACATTCTACTTATTATTCCTTTCTGTGGCAACATTATTAAAGGGATGGTTCACCCAAAAATGAAAATTCTGTCATGATTTACTAATTTTGTTCCAAACCTGTATGAGTTGCTTTCTTATGTTTCTTATAACATAAAAGAACATATTTTGAAGATTGCTGGTAATCAAACAGTTGGTGGTTGCCATTGACTTCCATAGTAGGAAAAAAAATGTTATTACCTGTACCATAAGAAAGCAACGCATTCAGGTTTGGAACGACATGAGGTGAGTAAATTGATGACAGAATTTTCATTTTTGGGTGAACTATCCCTTTAAATTGAGCAATGAATAAACAAAACAATAATGCAAGTAAAGTTGTTATGCAAATGCATTTTTAATAAACTTAAGATGGGTACCCTAATACATTATTTTATTTTTTTATTTTCAGATTATTTTTGCACTAATATAACTACATTTATATAACTGCATAATATAACTAATAACTACATTTCACTGCTGAAGTTGCAAACATACTGAGTGTTTCTGCATGATGTTGCAGTGGTCAGGTGGAACAAGTTGGTGCTATTGAAGCTATAAGGTGGAGTTTGTAATAACGAGCTATATGAGGACGTGAATGCTTTTAACAAGTTGGAATCTTGTAATTATGACATCTTCTTCTACTCCTTCTCATCATTGAGCTGACTTCGTGTTTTTCTAGTTCTGTTGCAGCCTCTGACACTGTACCAGCAAATATTGCAAGTCTATTCACAAAACTACCATTCTTTATCCCACAATTTCTGTTTCTCTTTACTATGATGTCAGTGTCAGTCCGGTCTTCTGATGAGAACTGCTAGTTTGGTGGATCAGTGTTCAACGCAGGTTCTGACCATCTATTTGCCAGTATTTTGCATAACTGCTTGCATGAACGTGGCTGAACATGTGTGGGAGCTCTTCTCAGTGTGATTTGTGGACTTTTAATCATTATTGTGTGCGTGTGTGAAATACAGAAGGTATGATAGAGATATGATAGAGCGCAAGCTGCAGTCTTTGCTGTCAGTGTTTTGTAAAAGAGTAGTTCAGCTTCCAGTCCTGTCCTGATGAGTGTGTTTTCTGATAACTCTGTAAACACACCGCAGCTGTCATGCACACATGCATACTTCAAAACTATGAACGAAATCTTTAAAATGCTCTAATAAGAAACAAAGCACTCATTTTTCTGCATGTCGTTAAAGTCTGTGTGAAATGCTGGTGTTGGAATATTTGGTTTCTCTCTTTGGAAGGATTTTATGACAGACCAGTTAGGACAGATAATTGCATTGAAAGCCATCAGGTGCAGTGACTTGTGAGCAGAGGATGTGAGGTAACATTAAGGTCACCATTAAAGAGTCATGTCAGTTTATGAGGCAGCAAACGGTTGATGGGCCGTAATACAGTGGCAGGTCTGAACCTCGAGGTGGCAGACATCACACCTACTCACAGAAACATAAAGAGAACAAGAGAGAGCTATGATGGCATGCCAATGGAGAAGGATTGGAGTGTGAGAGCATTAGTGATTTACAATACATGTGCTCATGTCAGGATACAAATACATAAAAAAAGATACAAATACATTAAAACTCTGTCCTGTGTGCATGTTAACATTTGAACCAAAAACACTAACATACATACTGTAGACATCTCATAGATAAACACTTATATCACAGTATCAACATTCTACTTTAAACATCTTGAATAACTATTCATTTGCTCAGAATAATTTTTCGAGTAAGTGTTGCATTTTACTAGTCTCAGTCCGTTTTCAGTTATGTCTGTGAAATACTCAAAAGATTTATTCATTCATTACCTTTATGGTATTTTCTGTCAAATAAATCACATAGGCTGTTGTGTCACCATTTGTTCAGCACATTTAGTACTATTTGCTCTCTCACTTGGTGTAGCTCAAATGTTTTTATTGCTGCACATGTACTCATTGACCTCCAAAGGTTCACAGACACACTGCGGTGCTTTGCTGTACACAAAATCGTCTGCGGGTCTTTTGAGCTTGTGTTTGTTGTTGCACCCTGACATCATCTCTCGTCTCATCTCAGAGGAGCCCTATGTTGATTATAGCAGTTACAAGGTTGTAATGGCTGCTCTTAGAATAACAAAAAACCTGTGAGTATCTCTCTCCACAACGGGATGGGACTCAGTCTCCCCCTGATTTCCTCCGCTCACTTCTTTCATTTTGAATCAGCAATTAGGTGTTGTTCTTTTCAGCAGACCAGTCTAGAGCAAATGGAAGTAATGGCAGGAATTGGCATGGCAAGAATGAATGGGGCGGAAGGATTACTTGAGTTTGACTGTGAATGTCTGAACAAACTTCATTAGGGTGAGCCTTTATAAAGCCAGTGCAGTGCTCCCTAAATATTGTTAAAATGCAAGTAAATAAAGTACAATTTTTATTTGTACGTCTGTCAATCATCATTGTATTGCATTGCATTTAAGTTTGACAACACAATAATAACTAAAGAGATTTGATCATATTTAAATATCAATTTAAAATCCAAGATGGCGCTGAGATGTTTGGCTGGCCGTCTGTCACTCCACTCTGTCTTTGTTCTATATTTATTATTATTTTACCTATGTTGCCAAGGCATACTATTGTTTTTCACCTATGATCGCCAAACTCTGCTTGAGATTGGAGGCTTCTGCAATCAGATTAAACCTGACCTGCTAAAAATCTCACCTCCACCTCCATGCCTCGAGGAAATTCCGGCCTTCCTGAAGCGCCCTCCTCTCTATCATGCTTGCAAGAGACGGCGCAGAAGACATGGTAAAGATGTCCGGGTAAGGTTCGAGGCTATTCTGAGGACTATTGGTGTGCTTGGTCGCTGGACCGAGCTGTATCTGTTGGACGATGCTGTTCTGTACTCGAGGGTGTTCAGGGACCGATGGATCCGGCCGGTGTTACGGTAAAGGTGGAGGACTGACATCCATTTTTAAATCTAATTTTTGCTGTCAACAATCTTCAACTGCAGGCTACTTCAGCTTTGAGCTGCAACACTTTGAGGTAAAGCTTTCGGGAACTTTTCTCTGTGCGGTGGTCTATCGACCACCAAAATTCAACAAAGACTTTGTTCGGGACTTTGCAGACTTTGTATCGGGTGTCACTCTTATATATGACCACTTTTTGATTGTTGGCGATTTTAATATACATGTGTGTTGTGAGAACAGACCTCTGGTCAAAGACTTCATGAATGTAATTGACTCTTTTGACCTTATGCAGTCTGTTCGGGAGCCCACGCATGAAAAGGGTCATATTTTGGATCTTGTGCTGTCATATGGGCTGGACATACAGATAACTGAGATTGGCCACACACTTTTATCCGACCATTTACCTGTTCTATTCTCCCTTTCTGTGCCTGCTCCCTCTCTAAGCGCAGCTCCTCTGCGCAGTCTCCGTGTTTTTAATTCTGGAACTCCACAGTTGTTTTGTGCTATTTTTAAAGACTCTTTTTTTATACTCTCTGGATGATCTTAATGACCGCAGTGTGGATGAATGCATAGCAATGTTTGATTCTCTCTGTACCAAGATTTTAGATTCGATCGCACCCATGACTTTAAAGCGCATGAAGCCACAGAAGGAGCCCTGGCTGAATGAGTCTACTCATGCGCTCAGGCGCACATGTAGACAGGCGGAGAGAAAATGGAAAAAGGACAATCTTCAAATTTCTAGGGAACTCCTTCAGGACAGTCTTATTAATTATCAGCAGGCTGTAAAAACTGCAAAAACTGAATATTTCTCCTTACTTGTGTCAATAAATGCTCATAAGCCTCAGGTTCTTTTTAATGTATTTGATTCACTGGTGAACTCTGGTGATGCTGTCTGTATGGAGCCTTCTTCTAGCTTGTGTGAGGCTTTTCTGCAGTTTTTTACAGATAAGATTTCTGCTATTAGAATCCCACTCTCCCGGTCTGCTCAGGACCCCTCAGCTCCTCTAGCAAGCACAGCTGTCTTGGACAGCTTTGAACCGGTCTGTCTCTCTGAACTGAATGAGATAGTTGCAGAATTACGCCCTGCTAACTGTCAAACAGATATCATTCCATCATGTCTGTTTAAGGAGGTCTTCGATTCGGTGGAGTCTTTTATTTTGAAATTTATTCATTTGTGTCTTAGTTCTGGCTGCGTCACTTCCTCCTTCAAACATGCCATAGTTCAGCCTCTTTTGAAGAAGAAGAACTTAGACCCTCTGGTTTTGTCTAATTTTAGACCAATTTCTAAGTTCCCTTTTATTTCAAAGGTTTTAGAAAGATCTGTGTTAACTCAGGTCCAAGAATTTTTAAAAACAGTTGATGTTTGTGAACAGTTTCAGTCTGGTTTTAGGTCTCGTCATAGCATGGAGACTGCTCTTTTAAAAGTTTTTAATGATCTGTTCTTATACCTTGATACTGGCAACTGTGCCATTCTAATTCTGCTTGATTTGACTGCAGCCTTCGACACAGTTGATCATAAAATTCTTCTGTGGCGCTTAGAGCACTGTGTTGGCTTAAAAGGCACTGTCCTAAAGTGGTTTGAGTCGTATTTAACAGACAGATCAATTTCTGTACAAATGGGACAGTTTTCCTCCTCAGTGGCCCCTCTGACTTGTGGGGTACCGCAGGGGTCAGTTCTGGGTCCACTCCTATTCACCCTGTATATGCTCCCATTGGGATTCATATTCAGGAAGCATGGCATCTCCTTCCACTGCTTCGCTGATGATGTGCAGGTGTATCTACCGCTAAAGGTTCCAGCAAAAGAATCTTTGCAGGCCGTGATAAACTGCATGAGCGATATTAAGACATGGATGGACCTAAACTTTTTAAAACTTAATGAGAATAAAACGGAGGTTGTCTTGTTTGGTCGTCCAGAGTTGGTTCAGGTTCTTACCAGCTCCCTTGGCCAACTAGCACCTCATTTAAGATCCCATGCCAGGAATCTTGGAGTGATTGTTGACAGTGCTTTTAAACTAGATAAGCAGGTCAGTGCTGTGGTTAAGTCTAGCTTTTTTCAGCTTAGACTGATAGCTAAAGTCAAACCGTATCTGAGACAGGCTGACCTAGAAAAGTTATTCATGTTTTTATCACCTCTCGCCTGGATTACTGCAACTCCTTGTATACAGGCATTGGGAAGTCTGAGCTCTATCGTCTGCAGCTTGTACAGAATGCAGCAGCTCGTCTTTTAAGCGGCAGGAAGAAGCGGGAGCATATTACTCCAGTGCTCTCATCGCTTCACTGGCTTCCAGTAAAGTATCGGATTGATTTTAAGGTTATTTTATTTGTTTTTAAATGTCTCAATGGGCTAGCCCCAGAGTACCTTACAGACCTTGTCAGGTTGCATAGGCCCTCCAGAGACCTCAGTTCAGCCAGCCTGATGGTCCTGGAGGTTCCTAGATCGAAACTGAGATCCAGTGGTGATCGAGCCTTCTCAGTGGCAGCTCCCACTCTCTGGAACTCACTGCCCGTAGCTGTGCGGACTGCTAGTAGCCTGTCCACTTTTAAATCATTGCTGAAGAATCATTTGTTTGAAGTAGCTTTTGGCACAGGGGAGCCGCCTTGATGAATGTGTTGTATTCTATGTGTACCTTTATTCTTAGCATTTTGTTACTTCATTGTTCTTATTGTATCAGTGTGTGACTAACTTTTTTTTTGTGTATTTTACTGTGAAGTACTTTGGTAGGCCGTGGCCTTGGAAATGTGCTATATAAATAAATGTGACATTGACATTGACATATAAGCAAGCATTTAAACATAATCTTACCAAGACAAATTATTGAGAGCTATAGAATAATGACTGATATTTTTAGTCTTATGAAATCAGTCTGCTATACTGTTAAAAAGATCTTATTGATTTACATCACAAGCCACAGAATTTCATCTAACATTTTGACCATATAAATATCAGCAGCAGCACCAAATTCTATATTTTTGCTCAGTTTAGGCCTTTGAATAAAATGTAGGTTTTTTTCTCTCTTGTGTATGCGATCCATATTCTCCTATGTCATGCTATATGAGCCATACAAGTCTGATGTTCCAAATGCTACTCAACAAAAATTATATTTCTAAATTTTTACAAATATTTTTGATTGAAAATTGAAAATCCAAGGTAGGAATGCACTATAGGACTTTAAAAAACTGCACAGATTTTCAAGGACTAGGCATCTTACATTTGCCGGCATTGGAAAATGGTTACAGAGGACAAACTGGACATTATGCAGGAAATGACAGAGGGTCACGCACTACTACCAGACTTTTAAAGGGATAGTTCACCCAAAAATGAAAATGACCCCTTATATGAACTCCTCCTCGAGCCATCCAAGGTGTGTATGACTTTCTTCTTTCAGATGAATCCAATTGAAGTTATATTTAAAAACGACCTGGCTCTTCCGAGATTTATAATGGCAGTGAGAGGGGGTCATTTTTCAGTAGTCCAAAAGAAGTCCAAAAAAGCGCCTCACACGGCACCAGGGGGTGAATAAAGGCCTTCTTTAGCGAATCAATGCGTTTTTGTAAGAAAAATATCCATATTTTTACTAATATCCAAATAGTAATCTCTAGCTTCAAGATGGGAAACCCCCTTTCTGCGGACAACACCACCAAAGGGAACCCCCAAAAGATTTAATCCATGGATTATATCCCCTAACACAGGCAAGTAAACCTTCAGATTTTAGCTGAACTGGTGCATTTAATATGACGTTTAATAGCCTCATTGAAAACTCAATTGCGAGGATTAATTAAATGATTGATGGTTGTTCATGTCTAAGCAAATGCACATATTGCTATATAGTGGGGATTTCACATTTACACTCTCTTAAGATCATAATTTTCTCACTTTCTCACTTTTACAGTATCTGACATTCTACCTAAATAGAGTGGACCAAATTTGTTACTTTTGAGGTTCCATGATTGTTAAGATGATGTCTATGTAGGCAGCAAGGTGACTAACTAAGTTTTGTAGCATAGCTAGAAATAATTTATTTCTGTGATGCAAAGCAACATTTTCAACTGCCATTACTTCAGTCTTCAGTGTAACAAGATCCTTCTGAAATCATTTTAATATGATGATTTGGTCCTCAAGACAAATTTATTATTAACAATGTTGACAACACCTGTACCGCTTAATTCTTTGTGGAAACAAAAATATTACAATCTAACCTGAATAAAAGTTTTTTTAATTTCCAAAATAATCCAAAAATCTAAATGTCCCAAAACTTCATAATGTCAACCAACAAACAAAAATCAACAAACAAGTCTGATGGTTTTGTTTGTGAGCTAGGAAAGCAGAGAACATAACTAAAGTGAAGCTCTAGTAAAGAACACACGTCCACCACTACAGATGCATTATGTCTGCCTGTGAATCAAAGACAAAGCATTTATTTCCTCATTTCTCAGGTATATCTTCAGCACATAGCTAAAAGATCAAGGACAGGGGAGATTGTCATTCCATGTCATTATGTCTGTTAAGCATCATAGGCTGCATGTATGTGCAAACTACAAGCTGTTATGTACAGTATAAGGTTACACACTGAAAACATGTGGCCTAAGGTTGGGTAGGTCAGTGTGTGAAATGATTTCAAGTGTGAAAATTTGATTGGCCACTAAACAGCTGTTATCGCTATGAGCTTTGGGTCAACAGGTCTCAAGCAGTGTAAAACATGCATGTTGCTGTTCATGGTGGTCAGAGTTCAAGGTACGAGAGCTATGGTAGGAATGAGGAGGCAACAGATTTTAAGGAATGCTGATAGCTGTTGAAATGGTTGCTGCTTTTCCTTGCCACCCATTCCTGATTTCTGCAGTTGCCGGCTGACAGCTGAGAAGTGATGAGACAAACTGAGCTGCCTTATAGCCTGCTGCTGAAGCGATGTGTTCGCTGAAGCTACAGCCTCAGCTCTCATCCTCCCAACACTCCTTTTAAAGCCTGTCTGTCCTGTGGCCGTTGATCAGTGCTGACTCAAGAATACATAGCCCCACATATACACATGCTACTAATGGACAGTATGAGTAAAAGATCAGATGTGTACTATGAGGGCTGTTAGGGCTAGTGTGGAAATTTAGGCTTTTCTTCTATAGACCTTATAGAAACAAGTGGACAGCCATCGTTAGAATTCTGTCTTGTTGTTGAAGAGTAATTAGCTGGTGAAGTGGATTTGCTTATTGTAGAGTTAACAAAAGGTATCATGTGCATTATAATGTATATTTAATATAAAGTGGATATCATAGCAGATGTCAGTAGACTGGGAAGATTTCAAGATGACATTTTGATGCATTTTATGCCAATGGTGACTGTTCAAAAATGGGAGAAAGCACTTTTTTATTTTATTAAGTTTGCAGGCCTGTAAATCAAGAAATATTACAGAATTTACAGTATGTGGGGTATTCAAACTAACAGGTTTAGTTGTATTACACATGGTTTAAACATTTTCACACATGCTAGCATAGCAAAACTTACAGTATTTACTAGTTGCAATACCAACACTATATGTGACTCTGGACCACAAAACCAGTCTTAAGTCGTGGGTTATATTTTTATAGCAATAGCCAAAAACATTGTATGGGTCAAAATGATAGATTTTTCTTTTATGCTAAAAACCATTGGGATATTAAGGAACGATCGTGTTCCATGAAGATATTTTGTAAATAATACATTGATTTGATTAAATGATGTCAGTTCACTATGACGAGTTTCCCCGGGTAATGTTTTGGTCAATAATATGACATTTGCTGTACAGATACCATCTGTCTTTGTCCTCAAAAGGTTGCTGGTTGAGATTTTAAGTGTCTCCTCAAGCTGCACTTATCCTCTTTGTAAAGAGAGAGGCTGCAGATGTCAAACAGAGGCATATCTCACATGTGTTTTATTTATCTTAGCTGTAAATATACATCTTTAAAAAAAGAAGAAAAAAAAAAAAACCTTTGTGAGATGTGAACCGAGATCAATTTATACCAAATGATTTCAGTATCTGGTCATCTACTAAACTGTTGTTAGTTGTGGTTGACTGTTAATCAGGCAAGTATATGACAGACATGAATAAATTATGCATTCCTAGTCATGATCTCATTACATAACTGCATCATTGTTATGCATGCATACAATTCGTAGCTAGTTTTGTTTACAGAGATCAGAAGTCCCTCCACAGTTTAGGCCATATAGCACACACAATAACCTCCACTACTCTCGGAGTGCATGTCCTCCTCAGGTGACCTCAGGTTCAAATCCCTGACATTAATAAGGGTAGTGATGTAAAACCTGGAGGGAGAGGCAGGGAAACAACCATCTGAAAAACAATTTAATGCTTCCTTGCTCCCGCTGCACCAGAGGCTGCAGTCAAATGAAAAGAGCTTGTCATTTTCCTCCTACTTTCTCACTCCTCAGATCTGCCCAAAACTGACGGAGACTAGCCGCATGTGTCATTCAGGACAACAGCTAATGGCCAAGTGTTGGCTGACCATGTTCACACTTGTTTTGACAGGCATGTTGTTTAGTGGGAGCCAGATTTAAACTTGTAGAATGGAAGGTCTATACACAATATACAGTTGTTTATCTAAAGACAGACTGACTCATTTGGAGAAGTTTAAAGCCCAAAGTCAGGCCTGATTTATTTGTCTATTGTTTCAAAGACAGATTTACAGAAAGTAATATTGTTTTCATGCACATTGTATGCATACCCTAGCGTACTGAAGTATACTTTGAACTTATGACAAATCAAGATTTTCACAAACTGGTTCTTTTGTACAGTTTGTTTCAATCAATTGAAAAAAAACAAAAAAAATTCACCAATCTTATTGTTACAGGTTGAGGTAGTGCTAAACGTAAAACAAAAGGAAGGACGAGGATCTGGAACAAATAAGGAGTTTACTGAAGACGACGGAGAATACAGGCAATATACAAGATTACATTTAGCATTAACATACAGATATAGCTTTGACACATTAACAACGCTAAACATCGACATCAACAAATATATCAACATCGACACGCTAAACGACGTCAATCACGGACGAGGAGGAACTGAACAGAACGGGTATTTATGCACACAGAAGGTAATGAGGAAACAGGAGACAGGTGAGGATCAATCAATTAACTAAAACAAGAAAAGGAAGAGGACCAAATAAGGAGACAAAAAGTTCATAAATGTGACAGTTCGCCCCCTCCCGAAAACGGTGCGTCCTCGCACCGCAAGAGGAATACCAGTGGAGGGAGGGTGGGGGTTCTGGAGGCTGGCGAGGAGTAGGCCAGGAGCAGGTGATGAGGGAGCATGGAGGTAGGGACCAGGGCGGAGTGGGTGGAGGGAGGAGCCAGGGAGGAGCCCGGAGCAGGAGGAGCCAGATGGTTCACCAGAGACCAGCCAGGACGGAGATCCACGTTGGAGTCGACGGCGGGAGGAGCCACGGTGGAGAAGCGGCCGACGACACCAGGGGGCCGACAGGAGGAGACTGCACCGGTGGGTGAGGAGCCCAAGATGGAGCAGCACAGCCGCAGAGCCAGGGTGACGCCGAGGATCCGGAGGGCCTAGGTGGAGCAGAAGGCTCTGGCGACCAAGGCGGAGGCGGGGTCCTGGAAGACCGCTGTGGAGCCGGAGTGACGGAGGATGACGGTGGAACCAGAGGGAAGGAGGAGCCCGACAGAGCCGGAGGGATGGAGTGACGAGGTGGAACCAGAGGAGTGGAGTCCCGAGGCGGCGGATGGTCGACGACTGACCAAGGTGGAGCCGGAGGGACGAGGGAGCCCGGTGGAGCAGGTGGGATGACAGGCCACGGTGGAGACGAGGGAGCTAAGAGCCAAGGCGGAGCCGCTGGGTCGAAGGACCGAGGAGGAGTCCAGGGCTCGGAGGCTGGAGGCGGAGACAGGGCCTTAACATGCCAAGGCCGAGCTGGAGACTGGCAGTCCAGCGGCGAACCATCGCGCCCAGATGGCTCGGACTGAGGGTGAGCTGCGGGACTGACTGGCACCAGTGGAGATGAGGTCGATGAACGGGCTGGTCTAGGAGGTGGAGAGAGAGGAAGGATGGGAGGAAACACAGGAGGATCAGGGCTGGACGGAACCAGCGGTAGTGGAGCAAAGGGACTGGCAGGTTTAGGAGGAGGTGGGAGAGGGAGGCTGGGAGGGAGTACAGGAGACATAGGAAATTCAGAGCTGGGCGGAACCAGCGGAGACATAGGAAATTCAGAGCTGGGCGGAACCAGCGGCGAGACAGAAAATTCATAGCTGGGCGGAACCAGCGGGGGCATAGGAAATTCAGAGCTGGGCGGAACCAGCGGAGACATAGGAAATTCAGAGCTGGGCGGAACCAGCGGAGAGACAGAAAATTCAGAGCTGGACGGAACCAGCGGAGAGACAGAAAATTCATAGCTGGGCGGAACCAGTGGAGAGACAGAAAATTCAGGGCTGGGCGGAACCAGCGGAGAAACAGAAAATTCATGGCTGGGCGGAACCAGCGGAGAAACAGGAAATTCATAGCTGGACGGAACCAGCGGAGACCGGGGACCGTTCGCTGGTAGGCGTGCCTTACTCCGCTCGCTCAGGCCGGTGTAGAAAAAGTTAGAGAGCGAGCAGTGGGGGAAGTTAGTAAGGCACGCCAGATCTAAAAAGTCCCTGGTGTGGTCCTCCAGCGAACGGTCCAGTTGCTCCAGGCACAGGCGACGGACTGCTGGGATGGCCATTCCGGAAGAGGAGGGAAAAAAAGCAAAAAATAAATGAAAGAAAAAACGCTGCTAAATTAAACTATACGGTTTAGGTCCGTGATTCTGTTACAGGTTGAGGTAGTGCTAAACGTAAAACAAAAGGAAGGACGAGGATCTGGAACAAATAAGGAGTTTACTGAAGACGACGGAGAATACAGGCAATATACAAGATTACATTTAGCATTAACATACAGATATAGCTTTGACACATTAACAACGCTAGAAATCGACATCAACAATCAACAACGATATCAACATCGACACACTAAACGACGACAATCACGGACGAGGAGGAACTGAACAGAACGGGTATTTATGCACACAGAAGGTAATGAGGAAACAGGAGACAGGTGAGGATCAATCAATTAACTAAAACAAGAAAAGGAAGAGGACCAAATAAGGAGACAAAAGTTCATAAATGTGACACTTATGCCATCATGCATTGACATCACTAAAAACCAATTCTATTTACCCCAATGGATAAAAATACACACTCAAAGCTTTGTGTAAGCGATGATTTACATTTGATTCCATTATTTTCTTAACATTTCATTTTTTAAACTTTACATTCATTTTCAACTAAAACACTTTATGCAGGCAATAATGTGCAAATGCAGATGTTTTACATGTTTAAAGCATATAAAGTGATTAAACAAGTCTAAACTCAAACTGTGTAACTTTTTTAGAGACCATGCAAAAGCTTAAAGAAATGCTTATAGTCTTTTGGCTAAAACAGATTCATAGGATCATATTTTCTGGGATTTTGAGTTGGAGTGACTGTCAGGCATGTCTGTATATTTTTTTTGTGTGTGTAAATTAGGGATCAGTGTAGACTCGGGCCGTGAACAGACCATTTCAGATAATTCAATCCAGTTTGGTCAACTAGTTCATCCAGTTCACTAAAAAGTACTAGCTCAAAATAAAAAAAAAATTCATGAACCGGACTGGAAAACTGTTTTCAGACAGTCGTTACTGTTGTATTTCTTTTTTTGTTCCATTAGTAGTGCAGAAATTAAACACATCACCATAAAAAAGAATGAATAATCTTTTCATTATGTGAATGCAATGTGTTCTTTGCTTTGACAAAGAATGTTATGTTTCTCTCAATGCTTTGTACACAAAAAGGCAGGGGTATTATTGCTAATGGATAACCTGTTGTCTTCTCATAACAAAACTGTGAACTGTAGGATGTGACTGAAGCTGTATCACTGAGTGATTTCCCCAGTCTTGGTGAGTAACGCGGGGGTGGCAGCATTAAAGATGAGCTACAGTATGTGCTTTCCTCTTAATTTTCTCCTAGTGCAGCAAGTCAGTACTTTGTAACAGTTTGAAATGACTATAGATGTGTTCTCACAGAGAGACTGTAATAATGATGCCCACCACAGCCTTTTGATTTAGGAACAATGAGTTATATCTAAGGAAGCAGACCTCTGAACAGCTGTGGGCTGAATCAGACAATTGATCACAGAATAACTACTGTAGCTGAGATGCTGTTTCAGTGGCTTTTATACTGTAACAATAATGGGCTTGGACTCTTTAACAGGTTTGTGTATGAACTGGGTTCATTAGCATTTGCTAGACCCTTTTTAATGGACTTTAGCCTCCTGTCTTTTGTTCCAACCCTAAAAATCTGCAATTAACAGAACTGTCAGCACCTTTAAAATATGTGATTATCATGTATCTTAAGTTAGCTTATATATTTCACTTGAATCCTTTCATTGTTAATTGTTATTTTATATTTTAAATGTTAATTGAAAAATGTGAGGTTATGATTCAGAACAGATCTTTAATTGTTTTTGTCTTCTGACCTTAAGATAGTAATATAAATGAAGCCTGCTCTCTGGAGCGGGCTTTATAATCTGCCTCTGTCAAATAAATGTGATGTTGCAATTTATTAAAGAATTAATATCATTGTTCCCCTTTAAATGGGTATCGACCTGCTTGAGAGAAAGGCGAAAGAGTAGTCTGTGATGTCATCATAACACAGCACTCAGTTTTCCCTCAGGCCTGTCTGTAGTTCGGTATATATGTGTTGTAATCCCTCTCCCAATGCCTAGTAGCCAAACATTTTTAGCAGCATTAACAACTTCTGTGATTGGTCTGATAACAGGTAAATTGGCTAGAGACATCAAGTTTTATCATGTAAAAAATGTATATATTCAATTCAATTCAAGTTTATTTGTATAGCGCGTTTGTATATTTGTATATGTGAATTAATGAATGATGCATTTATATAGCGCTTTATTGTGTATTGTTGTACACCCAAAGTGCTTTTCAATCGTGTGTGTGTGTGTGTGGGGGATGGGGGGTCTCTCCTCAACCACCACCACCACCAGTGTGCTGCATCCACTTGGATGATGCAACGGCAGCCACAGGACAACGGCGCCAGTGCGCATACCACACACCAGCTACAGAGAGTCATAGAGCCAATCAAGTGGTTGGGAGGCCATGAATGACAAAGGCCAGGGCTATACTCTTTAAGAGAAGTGCCATGGGATTTTTTTTTAATGACCACAGAGAGTCAGGACATCTCATCCGAAAGACCCCATCACTATACTGGGGCATTAGGACCCACACAGACCACAGGTTGAGCACACCCCGCAGGCCTCACTAACACCTCTACCAACAGCAACCTAGTTTTCTCAGGAGGTCTACCATCCAGGTACTGACCAAGCTCAACCCTGCTCAGTTTCAGTGGGCAAACAATCTTGGGTTGCAGGGTGATATAGCTGTGGCTATAGATCTAAATACAGTATCTATCTATCTATCTATCTATCTATCTATCTATCTATCTATCTATCTATCTATCTATCTATCTATCTATCTATCTATCTATCTATGTGAATTGAGTTTTGCTTTTTGTAGCATTTAAAATGATAGTTTTCTGTTTATTATTATTATAATTTATTTAGATAAAATATTATAGAATTTTAATATTGTCCATTTATTGCTTATCTGACAAAACATTTAAATATTTTGGAGAGTTTTTGAAACACAGATCTTCAACAGGTCTTAAACCAGAGTATGTTCTGCTCTGTCCTAAGGGTTCACCCAAAAATGAAAATTCTGTCATCATTTACTCACACTTAAGTTCCTCCAAACAGTTGATGGTAATCATTATCATACAGTAGCATGGGAATCATGGTTACTGTTAACTGTTTGGTTGCCAACATTCTTCAGAATATCTTCTTTTGTGCTCAACAGAAGAAAGAAACTGATGACAGAATTTTTGGGTGAACCATCCCTTTAATGTAAAGCATTATTTAATTTTTCTTGTTGTTTGAGTTGTTGTGCCATAAATCTCTCCCTGGCTCTCTGATGTTGGGTGGTGGATGGTTCTTGAGAGTTCGGGAGAGTTCACACACACACACACACACACACACACACACACACACACACACACACACACACACACACACTTTCCACTTGACGTTTCTGATATCCCTGAAATAAATATTTTGGCCACACAACTTTTAAAATGCAGTCCGTCTGCCTAAAACATAGCTTTGGCATTAAAACAACAACTAGATTATATAAAATGCAGCTGGCTGTCTTTGTAGAAGCTTTGAGAGTCTTGTGGAGTTGTTCTTTATATTCGTGTCAAATGTTTCTTGTAGTGATGTGTTGTTCGTGAACGAATCTTTTAGGTGAACGAATCGTTCTCGTTCACGTAATCCACTGACTCATATTTCTCGTTCACTGAAGTTCCTCCCTCCATAGCAGCGCTATTATCAGCGCATGCGCAGCTCGGTGAACCGAGTAACAACCATTTCATCCTGTCAAAGAGTTACTCAACCTCGAGCCAATAGCCTTCGTGTATGAGATGTGACAGAGCATGTGATTTGTTGAATGTAGTGAACGAATACGCCCTTCAATGAACGAGTTTAATATGAGTCTGAATGAGATCCTAGATCTTATCGTTCGTGAATGAAATGACTGAACTGGTACCCATGTCGTTCGTGAACGAGTTGAATGATTTAGTACATCTCGTTCATGAATGAAATGACTGAACTGATACACATGTCGTTCGTGAACGAGTTAAATGAATGGATACATGTCGTTCGTGAATGAAATGAACTGGTACATCGCTTATCTCTTTCGTGAACAAAATGAATGAGAGTAAACCGGGTTAGTCTGCCATTTAGCATGTCAATCTCGCAAAATACAAAGCGCAGTTACAGGTACTGTGCACATACGCTTGTTTTGATATTTAGCATACAGAACTCCACGTTTAATCCCCGATTTATGAATGTGAATATATAATATACAAACTGTCTGACCAAACAATTAAAATGCTAATTAGGCAAGAAAACCTCGTGCTTTGTTCATCTGAAAAACTTAATTAGACTTTATATATTGAATGCGATTATGCACACATTTTAAAAGCCAGATCAGTTTTTGTAACAAGTGAATACGTTCGTTGACTTAAGACATAACACATAATACACTCTTTTTCAACACCTGCTGGCATATTTTGTGTAATACAAAGAAATGGTCACTGAACGAATCAGTGAACGATTCTGAACGAATCATTTTGGTGAATTAACTGAAAATGAATGAATCTCTTGAAAGAATCATCATTTCCACCACTAGTTTCTTGCCAACTGTTCCCATGGTGATGCTTTGAGCACTCAAGGTCGTAAAGTGCAATTTAAGATTTTTATCTTAAGCAGTTTATCAAATGAAAGAATGTGCTGTGGTTTGAGATACAGTATAACCTAGCTTAGGACTCGAGTTTAATGCTTCTAAGTTGATGTAGAGAATTTTTATATTATTAACAGTTTTTGTCTTCAAATTTAATTTAGCATTTTTCTTTTTTTCTCTTATTTTAGCACTCTTGTCCATGTTTGCATGTTCCAGACAGACTGTGAGTCTGTATATTTGTGGTGGAGATCTTACAGTGATTTAGGTGGATATTTACTGATTAGATTACATTAATTCATAAAAAACTGTTATCATATCAAACCTGAAGGAGTTTCTTTCTTTAATTGAATATAAAAGTTATATTGAAGAATGTGGGTAACCATGGTGGTGCCAGAACCACAGCTGGTAGAGTGTGCACTGTAGCATGACACTACCATATTTCTTCAAAAGCAGATTGTGGAGACATTTTAGTAATCCATGATCAAAAAAGGTGATACCACTACTGTCAACAAATATAATACCAAAAGAGGCCAAAGCTAATTGTTAGATAATAGGCAAAATTCTATTCTATTCTATTCTATTCTATTCTATTCTATTCTATTCTATTCTATTCTATTCCAGGCACAGTATGGCAGTATCTAACAATCACTTGAGTTCAATGAGAAACTGTTATCACACTCCTAACTCAAATGTGTGATGTTCTCTTATCAGATTATTTCTGTCCTCTAGATCCTTCCAGTGTGTGTGTGTGTGTGTGTGTGTGTGTGTGTGTGTTTATAACAGTCTGTGGGATAGTTCTCCTGCAGCACTGATGTGTTCAGCATTCATATCAGAAGACACAGAGCCAGCACGGTTACAGAGAGCTGCGCTATACATACCTCACCATACATGCCTCTTCTCTTTCTCTTTATATTGGCCTTAAGCTTGCTGACTTGGGAGCCTGTAATCATTATCTCAGTAGTCCTGTATTGAACAGCAGTTGTGTCTCGTAATCTGTGCCACACTGAACTAAAGCTGCACTCTTCTCCCAGGCCACCTTCTCTGTCAACACAAATTATTCATGAAGCTATTCCAGCCATCGGCCCCCACCGCAGCAGAACACAAGCTGATGCTGGACCTGAAGGTCAGATCTGAAGGAGTTAAAGGACATTGGTGGACAAATGTGTCCTTGTCCTTTTATCTGTACTGCAGTGCTGCAGGTTTTAGAACAACTGTACAGTACTGTATGTACTTCTTAGTTCACTCAACAGCTCAACACCTACAGGACCAATTACGGTTCTTATCTTTCTACCATCCTTGTTTACAAAAAGAATAACATGAATCCATGGTCTCAAAACATAAAGATACTTTGTTCAGAAAAATGTTCATGTGTTTTTTTTATACATGTGCTGTTATTTCACCAAGAGGACTATTGGTTCATTTTTATTAGTTTCTTAGATAAAAGCCTTTTCAAATTGTTAAATGGCTAATATTTGTCTCTGTAGAGCTCAGCGCTTTGCAGACAGAGTCAGTGTGCATGTGTTTGTCTGGGCCACTTCCCTTTATTTAAAAGAAGTGGTGTCTGACAGAATGGGGTTGCTGTGATGAATACAGAGTTTTGTAGATTTATTTAGGGTCTTTTCAGGTTTCTTCAAATTACTGTCAAAAAAGCTATTTTTGCCTTTTCATCTCCAAAATTAAACTTTAACTGACTCCACTTATCTTCCGACTTGCCTTCCAAATGGACGAGTAACTCCTGAAACTATTAGGTTGTGAAAGTCGGACAGTGTAGGACAGGAATCATAATCTCATTTGATTATTATTCTAGAGCCCCAGTTGTAATGGGGCTGGTTCACCTCAAGAGTTATATTCAAGACAAGGCCATATGTTTCATTTATATTCCTGTTGTCCTAGATTAACGCCACCCGGACAGCTAATCAATACCTGCTGCAAAACCCATTACCAAATCTTGCAAATGGAAAAAAAAGTAAGTTGGTTGCCCTCAGATGATTTAGAGGCTCAACCCATTTGTATGTTGCAGGTTGTGCTGTATGGAGGATTTGAATTGTTCTAGATCGGCTGGGATGACAGTAGCAAGTGTGTTTAATACAATATTCACTCTTCAGTATGTCAGGCACTGTTACGCAAAGCTAGGCCTGACCAGCAGGAAGGCAGCCAGTGATGCTGCTCACGCTGATGGACTCAGCGTGAGAAAAATCAGAGATCCTGCATGACTCTAGTGTTGCTCTGAGAGCTGTGACCACTGTTGCTCCACTGCTGTTTCCTATATGGACACCAGGGGTCCGTTACCCCGGGGGCCTACACTTGGGAGGAGCCAAATGGCTCTATGTATTATGTAATTCAGCATTATGTAAACAAACTCACACACTCATTTTCAGCAATGCCCTGCTTGTAGTATATGTAGTGAATGGTTCAGTTTAGGTTTCCCCTACATAGTTTGCATAGTTGGTATGTTCCACTGATATACTGTGGGTGGAATGCACAATATGCTAGTAAAGAAGCCTAGCATGAGAACTAATCAGTGTACATGTCTTTATGCAATGATTTATTAATTAAACATGAGCATGGCATGTTTCAAAATAAAAACTTATTTAGCAACCACCAAATAGCCCACATTTATGTCAACTTGCCAAGCAATAGTTCCAATCTACTAATGATGAATGATGATTTTGTGTAATTTATGGTGATTAAATAATACCTGTAAATTTCTGTAACCATTTCTGTCAGGAAAGTTTTGATGGCATTTTTTTTTTCATATTAATGCCTGTAATAACGTAACTGTTTACTTTATGTGAAGGCTATAATTCTGCTGCTCCACTATGGCGTTATTTCCCTGTCAAATGTCGAGAGCGCATTATTGTAGTGCGAAACTACATTAATATAATGCGCGAGCGCGAATCTCTCTGCTCGCGCGGGAACTGGGCGTGCACTCTCAGATACACGTTGCTCTTGTAAGAATTTTCTCTGGGCTCGCTCAGAGAGTATGCCTGTACTTAAAACGTGTTCAGTGCAATCGCGAATCTCTCCTCTTCGCTTAAAGTAAGCATGTATGTGCTTAGACTGTGTCTCGTGCGTTCGCGCAACGCGCATGGCCAAGTACTCTTCTCTTCAATTTCTTTCTCTTTGCTCTTGGCATAAACGCTGTCAAAACGGCAACAACCAATCGGAAATAGGCTTTAATGACTGACCAATGAAAACGCGACATCGTACATGGAATCTTATTGGTTGATATAAGACATTTGACAGGGAAATAACTCCATACTCCACAAGCTCCACCCTCTAACAAATAGTGTATTTGCAGAGATGGCTTTGAATACAAACATGTAAAGAGCACAAATTTACTGTGAGCTACATCCTGTTGCCACCTGAGGCAGACCGAAGGAGTATAATACCTAGAAAGCTATCTACACTAATAATTTAATAATGCCGTTATATGTAATTGTTACACATGTGCTGGTGTGTAGAGTAATCGTACGAGGAAGAAGATATATAAAGAGTTCTTTTAATGATCCACAGAAGAATAGGGGCACAACCAAATACAGATCATCACTGCGTTCAACGTAGTCATCAAACGTTCAAACGTTACATAGAACAATAGCGGACAAACTGGAACTGAACAGACAGGGTATTTAAACACAAGGAAAGTAATGAGAGGAATGGAAACAGACAGGGAGTAATCAATTAACTAA
This sequence comes from Carassius carassius, assembly GCF_963082965.1. Lineage (NCBI taxonomy): Eukaryota > Metazoa > Chordata > Actinopteri > Cypriniformes > Cyprinidae > Carassius > Carassius carassius. The sequence continues at coordinate 6,865,068 of NC_081787.1, read as the reverse complement.
AGAAGGAATGGAAACTGACCAAATAAGGAATACTAAAAGGAACGGAAGTCCATGAATGTAACAGTAATATTAAGCAGATGCTGTTTTAAAGCCTAAATTCACTTCAGTATTTAAAAAGATTGATTTTTGTTTCCTCATTTACTTACTTGAATACTTTTAATGAATGGATTTACTTGCATACTTTTTATTTATTTACTTAACACTCTATTTATATACTTGAATGCTTTTATTGTATTCATTTACTATGTGCTTTTATTTATTTATTACTTAAATGACTATTTACTTGCATTCTTAAATTTATTTATCTATCTATTTATTCATATAAAATAATATAGATCTTATCCCTTCATAAATATAATTACTATATCCGACTTTTCTGTCGGTGCATCCCTTTACAAAAGGATGGTTCACCCAAAATAATAGGAAAGCCAAAGTCAAAATGTTGTTGAACAATAGTAACATTTTTCTTACAACAAGAATCTTCTTTTATGTTCACAGAAGAAAGAAGGTCATACAAGTTTGGAACAACATGAGGGTGACTAAATCATAACAGAATGTACATTTTTGGGTGGACTGTCCCTTTGATGGATTGCTAACATTTGGCAAATTTTAACCAAGAGACAGTTTGGCTTGTGTGAGATGCAATTTCCTATAGAAATTACTTTCTAAAAGTCAACCCACAACACCCACAAAAGTGTGTGATCACTGCAGTTCTTGTGAGGCCCTGGGGCTGCCGGGCAAATGATCAGCTTGAGTTCACTGGCAGTCAGTGTTGCAGTTGATTAAGCGCATTAAACGCATTGCCCAGACACACGCATACACATGTGCGTGAATGTCTCCAATAGAAGAGAGAACTGTGGTAGATGATTGCTCATCAGTGTGTTCCCTCTTTGGCTTGAGGGAAATTGTCATTTGCTGTTTCTTCAGACTACCTGTCTGGAACAGAACATTTATGAAGCTGCTTAAATCATCATGAACAACACCATATCCCTTACACAGATAAAGAATGAATGTGACCCTTGAAGCGAAATGACCTACGTGCATGGATTCACATTTACTCTGGAGCGGGGAAAGAGGCTGTTTGAAGGAGTTCTGGCATGACATACAGGCACCAACACAAGGCCGTCTGATGCAGCTGTGTGTATTTGTCAGTACTTGGCTCTTCCCAGAGCTTTTGAAAACTTGTTGTCCTCTGGCTGATTCATTTTGTTGTTTTAGCGCTGAAAGTGAGCGACTCTTTAGCCACACAGAAACAGCAGTTTATGCCAAGTGATTGTTTGAAAACAGGTACGTGCAGGGGGGGATTGGGTGCTTGAGCACCTGCCCCTTTGCCCCTTGGTGCCCAAAGTGCTCTTTTGTCAAAGCAAAATTTCCTCTAATTTTTTTTTTTGTCATAACGTACCCTTTTGTGAATGTCTGCCCATGCCCAATCTAAATATTAGTAAAATTTCTGAATAGTAATTTAGCCGTCAATAAAATGACCCACATGATGACCTTTCAACTGACGACGACGACCTCATCCGATCGTAAAGATTCGTCACGCCGCACGTGCATTTTTTAATTGCCAGAGGATATTTTCAACACCGCGGAAGCTGGTAAGTGGTGTTTCATTCTCAGCGAATTGATTTTGATATTTATTTACTTATTAAATATTAAATTAAATTACTATTTTAAAAGGACCACGTGATGTGAGAACATGCAGATATGTTGTTTATATTGCAGTGTGTAGCCTGTAGTGTAGAGGGAGAATCGTTTCACATGCATCGAGGGCAGAGGCGTCATGCCCATTCAAAGATTTCTGAGCCAAGTGGATTTTAAATGCAGCTTCCAAATTCAATGCTAAATTTAAATCTGTGTTCGCTGGCTGGTGCTGAGCCAGAGACAGACGCGTTCGTATAACGCTTCTGGATAACCAATCAGAAACGATTCTGTTGTGCTTATGAATGCAATGGCCAATCGGAGACTTGCAGAAGAGTCATCACTGAAACGCGGTGTTTTGTTCACTTGCTCGCTGACTGAATTCTTTAGCGAATTCTTTCATCAGAAACAACAAAAGTGCAGATGTGCATAATGTAATGTAAAGTGCTTCAGTGATTTTAATGGGAGTTTTTGAGATTGTCTGAACTCTGGCTAGACTGAATGAAAATGTTCTTTGATAATGTAAATTTTCTTTACTCTCTGTAAAATGAAAGTGTTAAAATAAGTAACTTACAATATTGTTATTAAATTTACATTAAATGCAAATTCAGTCATATTGAAAATATTTTATGGCATGATATGGCACTTAAGTAAAAAGTCGGGGTATTATGTGTAGTTAATAGATTACACTACTTTTCCATATATTGATCAAATAACAATCTATAAAGGTGCAAACCGCGTTTACTTACACGTTTGAGAATCGAGATATTCCCTGATATATTAAGCATGTTTGGAATTGTTGTTTTGAATAAAAAGGAAAAATAAATAAAACATAAGCCTATATCAGTTATACAGTGCTTTCGTAGCATGACTTATACCCCACCCTCCCCCTGATCGAGGGGTCTGGTCTTTTTATGTTATTTGACTAAACTATTATTATATTACAGTATTTATTTATTTTTTAACACGTAGAGTGCCTTAAAAATAATTATCACAACACTGGTAAGGCTTATTCAGATTTTCTCATTCTCTGAATTATCATTATGAAAATAAAAACAATTCAGAAATGAATTAAAATATAATTATATTTTAAATGTGACACAAATATTTTTTTAAGACCACTTTAGCCTGTAAACTCAATATCTCTCTGGAAATAAATTTACAAATATCAATGTCAATATAAAATGAAGAATATACCTGACCTGCCATCAAAGTGCAGTGTCAAGGAGATGAATAACACATGTAGCCTGTCATTTGTTAACATTGCAAAGGTGTTCAATTTTAGACAACAAGAACTATAACAGTAATAATAATATTAATCACTATATTCCAGTGTATCAGTTGTTTAATGTTTTTTATCAATATTTTAGGTGGACTTATTGATTAGGTGCAAGAGTAGTAGTGATGGTTAAAATAATAGATTAATGCTGAAATGGTAAATTGAGCCTTGTTCCTAGATGGACAGAGAGAGGAAAGTAATAGATCAGATGAGGAGATGGAGATAGAGGAAGAAAAAGAGGGAAATGTAGAGGCACATGTGACAGAAAGAGAGCAGGGAACAGCAAGCCAGGAGACAGAGGCTGGTGAGAAAGAGGAAAATGTAGAGTCACAAGCGTTTTCTATAGTTTTTACTATAACAGCTGTTCTTAATTATTCTGAAGAACAGAGAAGAAAAAGCCATCAGGTTGGGACAATTTAAGACATTTCAGTTTCTAATCCCAGAGTTATTATTAGGTGGAAATATTTTTTTTTAAAAACTTTTAAACTTAAAATTGTCTCTTCTAATCTGTTTCTTTTTCAAAACTGCATCACAGCATTTGCTGCCGTATCAGTACATAATCATCCATATCGAGATACGCAAATCGACAAGGAATACATCACAATATATTGCTGTATTGCTATTTTGAACCACGCTATTTAAAGCCTTGTTCCATGTGCCCCTTTTATACTTTGAGCACCTGCCCCTACAAAGGTCTCTGCACGGCCCTGTTTGAAAATCTAAAATCTTCATTCAAGTTGCATTTCTTTTGTAGAATAATAGACTTGCTATGAAATATATTGATTATACATGTTTTTCTTGATATGAAGGATGTTACCGATATGGAATTTTATTTCAGTTTATACTTATGAAACATTTTTGACACCAACAACTCATATATTAATATCCTAATGAAAAGAATGGCATTAAATGTGTATAATTGCAGGTACATCTAGACCTAAAGTGCATATGCAGTAGCATTGTAACAAACAATGTTTTGTAATTGTATGTGAAAATGTAAAGCATCTATTGCTATTGCTAAATATTGCATATTGTATTCTCTACATGCATACTCACTTATTTCTTTGAAGGACCCAGGTAGTGGGCACGTGTGCATATCATTTTTGGTTCCTTGAACAAATGTGGAAATTATTTGTAATTATTATTATTATTTAAATTTTACCTAAAATTACATAAAAAAAATAATAATAATAGTAAATGTGAAAAGTTTCAATTTAAACCACCTTGCATTCTTGGGTATGCAGCTGTGCAGCAAAAATACCCCATAGCACCACGTACCATCCAATCAGCGCTAATATTGATAACACTGCTTTGAATGCATATTCTTTACAGTTCAACAATACAGCATAAAAAATTACAAAGGAAATTTGTATGTATGACATGTAAGCTTTATACAATAGATTTAACTGTGTAAAAAGATTTTCAGCCAATACAGTAATGACTTTTCATCCAAAAAAAAAAATGTCATCACTAGGGCCTTTCACACCACAGGAATCTTTTCATTGTACCAGAACTAATTGTGGAACTACCCACTTTTTGGCGTTTTTTTGCGCAGCTGGAACTGGGTGTGATTTTAGTACCAGACTGCCTTTTTTGTGAACCAAATTAGCTCCTACTCTGGAGCAGGGTCTAACCAGCACAACTGGTACTAACCGCGATGTAAGTAGACGTTGATTGGCCAAACACATATGAAAACACCCTCACCCACCATGATCTACAACGCCATGTAAACATACTGTAAACATTGTTTCAACTTATTTCACAAGTATGGAGAAGAGCGATAGATAGACGGACGCTGAAGTGCAGGCACTTGTAGCAAATGTATCACTGCCAGTTGTCGTTGGAGATTCTTAGTCCCCCTTTCCATTCTTTAAATTGCTTTATGTATACAGTACGTCAACATTCCATGTCCATTATTGTGAAACCCGCAAAACACAACAAAAACACAGCTCCGATCACAGCATCTTCCTTTCTCCTATTGTTAACGTTGTTCTTCTTTGTTTCCATTGTTGAACAAATGACGTTGCTGTCGACTGGTTCACTGTCGGTGCGAATGCAACCCTTTAAATGGTACTGAGAAATAGTTCACACAAAATCGTACCAGTACTTTAGTGCTGTACATTTAGTTCTGGAACTAAAGCAGTGCGAAAGGCCCTATTTACTCACCCTCATGTTGTTTTAAACCTGTTATCTTCTGTGTAACAAAAAGAATAGCCTATATTTTAAAGAATGCTTCAGCTGTGGGGTTCAAAACAGCATAGAAAACGAATCGTTTCTCAAAAATATATATATTTTTTGTGTTCTACAGGGGAAAGTCAATCATACAGATCATACAAATTTGTGTGAATAAATCTTCATTTTTGGGTGAGCTAAGGACCAAGATATCCAGTATGGGAATGTATGTATGAGGGTGTGACGACTGGGTGAAGGAGGAGCTGGAAACAAGTGTGAGTTAAACAGTTTAATGAATATGAAACAGACAAACAACGCCAGTGACGCCACTCCACTGAAGCTAATTTGACTGCCAACAACTCTACCAATGTTACCAATGTCATAATTGCGTTCAGCAGGAGATAATCGATGGGAAAAAAACACGCAAGGATGTACCTTATCGTCCGAGACAGCACGTTGGGACAACACTGCTCCTACCCCCACCTCTGACGCGTCGACCTCCACCATGAACTGCCGTGCTGAATTTGTCTCCTAGCACAATAAGCCTAAACTTTGAGCTTGCAACATGTTGCAGCCTCTGGGAAGAGATGACCACCTGTGTGTGAATCACTGCTGTCACTATGTGTATGGACAGTGCCTCGAGACAGGGTCGACGACTGTTGTGTAACAGCACAATTGCTTTTGGTCCAGTGGGTAGGATCAGGAAATTTATGAGCCCATGTTCTTTGGAGAAGTTTGTTGAATGTGGATCAAGAAATTTTATTTTTTACCTTACCTTACCTGACCTTTCACTGTGAGATGCTTCTCAGAGGGCAGTATGATGACACAGTTGTAGTATCTGGCTTATAAATGTGCTTGTACATGAACGAAGGTGTCATCCGCACGCCGTTTGGGGAGCTGGTGTCTGGTGTGGAGAGGTGGTGACTGACTCTGAGTTGGGGTTGTGTGAAATCCCACTCTTACAGCTCTGAGACACATGAGCTCTGAGAGAAGCCTCCTAAGAGTAAGATGAGTGGAAACAGTTAGGAGACAGTTAGAGGGAGAGAGGAAGAAAGTGAGTGGTGCTGAATAATATACAAATGCTAAATGCTCTGTGCAGAGCCCCAGGCTTGAGTCCTATTGACATACACTAACTTAAGGCACTGCAAAGTTTTGTGAGTGACGATCACGTACAGTATTAATGTATTTATTGTTGTTAAATTGTGTGTGGATTAAAGCTGCTCTTACGTTTTGGGGAATGTTTATTCCTCATTTATGCATTATTCATCATTTCTGTATTATTTCTGTATTATTCCTCATTTATGTATTATTCCTCATTTATGTTTATTCCACTTAAAACTTCTTTGGAGAAATAGTTTTTTCTATTTATAATACAAGTTTTTATTTTTATAATACAATATACTTGAAAGAGGAGTGACAACCTGTAGGTTTCAGCCTTTTTAAGTAGGGCTGCTCCGAACACGATCGGCCTATCGTTAATGCACATCTCGTCAGTAAAGCCGGTTCTCTAATCAGCGGTAAATTCCCTCAGGTGCGTGATTTCACATAGAGCAGCTGTTACTACACAGAGCCGTTGTTAACTGAGAAGATGCGCAAATAAACGCTGAAAATTAACGTGGATTTGAGCATCTTCTCAGTTAACAACGGCTCTGTGTAGTAACAGCTGCTCTATGTGAAATCACGCACCTGGTGGAAAATAGTCAAAATAGTCTGGAGAGCCACTGTGATTCACACGTCATCTTTGGAGGCATTCCTCTCAGGTTGTGAAAAGAGGGGCGCAGTGAAGTTTCATTAATGCGTATGAGTCAGCTCTGACTGTGAGAAACCACAGAGAAATCACATCAGCTCTGCGCTGAGTGGAAGGCACACACTGAGAACACAAAGTCTTCATGGATAAACACACTCATTACAGTTGCAAGATGTGTTTACTTGGAACTTAATGTTGGATGTTACCAACATTTAAGCCTATGTCAGTAACTAGTAACTCTTTTGGGGGCCATAGCACAGTTGCCAGCTGTTCACTGTAATTAATTTGCTCTTTACAATGGAATTTCATTGCACTATCATCAGTATAACAGTAATATTATCAAATCAGAGTGTTTATGGGTATTAATGTGTGCAATGGTTTTAAACTTAAACCGAAATTAAACAGATGCCAACATGTACAGGTTGAGTGACATTGCCTCATTCTCAAAAACCACTATGGTTAAATGTAATTAGATTTAAGACTTTAAATTATACAAATATATTTATATAAATATACATGTAATTGTGCCAACTGGAATTGTTTATGCTGCAGATGAATGGAAATGAAAAAAGTTCAATTGATTCACATTCAGACATTTTGGTCTATAGGCATAGTGACATTTGTTTAATGTTGATTTGTTAGTTTACCATTTGATGTCCAAAATATCTTTCCATCCATCCATCCATCATTAATATTTAAAGATGGCTTTCAGTTGGCTGTTGTGTTACAAACCACAAAAGCACAGCTGTGCGGTCCTGTAGCATTAAATGTGTGCAGCCATGCACACAGAGTCCTGTGTTTATGTTGTTACTTTAAATCCAAAGGCAGGTCGGCAGGTTTTCAGCCAGAGGGGAATATGTTCTCTACATACCTACACACACAGTGAGCGAGAGAGAGAATCTGCTTGACAGTGATGGACTGTAGTTTGTCGTCTCCTGTGAAGAGAGTCTTGTTGAATGAGATCTTGAGGTGAAAAGCAGTAAGTCAGTCCGTGTGGCCTCTCCATGCGCTGCCATCTTTAAATGTGGCTCATCCATATTCTTCCTCACAGGGGGCGCATACAGACAGACAAACACACACACACACACACACACACACACACATACTAGCAGCACTTCTCCCTGTGCACAGTGCATGGATGAAAAATGCTAACCATTTGTTGCACTACTGGAGATTACTCTGCTGCAGATAAGATGTTCAATAGCACATTTATTTTAAATAGTATAAGGGATGAATGGATAAGTATTGAGAGGATTTATATTATATAAGTATTGAAAATACTGATACTAAGTGTTTTTTGAACTAGTGATCTTATTTAGAAAGTGAAATGTGAAAAATGTTTTTAGTCAATTATTGTGTAGGATATGAACATTTTGTTCCTCGACATATGATAATGTGTCATCATAATTCTTCCAGCTTTTTGATCACCCAACTTCTCCAGAAAAGCTGTGCTGGTCCACCAGCTAATCTAAATAAGCACTAACAGCTTGGAAATGCATGCTGGTCTAAGATGGTTTTGTCAGATGGTGTTTATGTGTGAGGATGTGTACTTTTAGTTTCTGGAGTGTTCAGAGAAAGAGATTCACTGTCAGACGTTATGCAGGACATGGCCTTCAGGTGATAGAGGGATTCAGTCCACTTCAGCATTTAAGATAGTCCACCTTCAGTGACTCCTGCGAGAGCTATGAGGAATGTGTTACTGAGTAAATTGCATCTACTGTATAAAGAGAGAATAGAAATACCTCAAGAACTAATTAGACTGTGTGGATATTAATAATGAAATCAACCCTGCTGTGACCTTCCATTTGTGCTTTCAGCAAAGAACATTTTGTTCTGTTGTATTAGGTAACATCTATTGCTTAAACTCTCTAAATACATATGCAAGCAAATTTGCCACCATGCTTTCATTAAGACCTAAGGTAGTGTATTTAAATTAACGCTTGTATGCCAAGGTGACTCATGATGATAAATGAATGTGGGAAGGCGTAAGGTCACCCTTTGAAAGCATATCAGCACCTTTCTGTTTGCATTTAAATTGGGAGGATCTTCACATCTAAATTAATTTTAAAGCCTCTGAAGAAATGTGAGGTCGGTCGAGCAAACCAACACTAGACCTTGATTAAGTCACAAATGGGATGTCTACGATGTTCTCTTGCTTAGCTGATTGAATATTGGTTGTGATACATTTGTGTGTTCACAGCAGTGACAGTGAATTAACTACATGGCTTGCCGGTGGTGAACTGGCATTAGACTATTACTTTAATTTATTGTGTCCTTGAAAATAAATTAATCCTTAGTTGCAAAGTTGATTCTGTCAAAGCTTGTCTTCCCAAAGTCGCGGAAAATTTGGAAATATCCTTGAATGTTAAAATTGTGTTTTCAGGATGGAAAAGTAATTTTAATAGACTACAGTTCTGGGGTGATGCTATTATTATTATTTTTTTACCTCATCAAAGTTGCATTTATTTGATCAAAAATACAGTTAAACATTGAAATATTGTTACAATAATAATAATAAAAAAAGTATATTTTAATCTAAGTGTATTAGCATCCTTACTCCTGTCTTTAGTGTCACATGATTTTTCAAATAATTCTAATATTTTGATTTGCTGCTCTTATTTTTTTCCTTGCTGAAAAAAAGTTCTGCTACTTCATTTTTTCTGGAAACTTTCATACAGGATTATTTGATGAATAGAAAGTTCAAAAGAACCTCATTAATTTGGAATAGAATTCTTTTGTAACGGTATGAATGTTTTTGCTGTCACTTTTGGTCCATTTAATGTGCCCTAGCTGAATAAAAGTATATAAAAAACAAACACTCTAAACCTTTGAACAATAGTGCATATTTAATAAATATTTATAAAATGTCTAATAATTATTGAATATGCATTTTAGTAGATTCAATTTATTTGTCATTTTTATGATTCACATAAAAACGAGATTACGTTTCACACGTCCTCATCTCAGTAATTCGGAGCAAAGGTATAAAATAAATACTAAATAAGAATACTAATAAATAAACTAAAATACACTAAAATAGATTTTGATTTAATAAATGCAGTCTCTTAAGTGCAGTTCACATTCTCAAAATAAGCAGTCTGATAGCTGTAGGGGGAAAAAACAGTTTACCAGCCTAGTAGTCCTTTTATCTGATACTTCTGTATCTTTTGCCAGACTGCAGGAGCGTGAACATGCCATGAGAGAAATGAGTGGAGTCCTTTATGATGCCATCTGCTCTGCACATGCAGCGTTCAATTTAGATGTCCAGGAGAAACAGCAACGAGGCACCAATGATTTTTTCAGCAGTCCTTACTATCCTGTTCAGTTTATGTCTCACCTCTACTGTGCATTTACCAAACCAGGAAGTGATCCAGTAAGTGAGAATGCTTCCAATAGTGCCTCTGTAGAACATAATCATGACTGGGATAGGGAGATCCACCTTCTTCAGTCTGTCGAGAGAGTGAAGTGTTAGGCCCTCTTGATGACAGCTGTGGTGTTGTCACTGGAGGTCAGCTTATCTGTCAGATGGACCCCCAGGAATTCGGCACTATGCACCCTCTCTACCTCAGAGCCGCTGATGGTCAGTGGGAGATGGTGCCAATGACAAATCCTCCTGAAGTCGACAACCATCTCCTTGGTCTTATTTTTGTTGATTGCAAGGTTGTGTATTTTATACTTCTCTGTTAACTGTGCCACCTCTGTTCTATAATTGTTAGTGATGAGGCCAACAACTGTGGTGGCTTCGGCAAACTTTATGTTGTTGGTAGTTTAGTTTAGTGTGCAACGTAAACAGTAAAGGGCTCAGTACACACCCTTGTGGTGATCCTGTGCTCACTGTGGTTGTCTTAGATATTACACTGCCTACTCTGACTGCTTGCCGTCTCTCAGTCTAAAAGTCCAAAATCCATCTGCACATGGCAGAATCCATACCCAGCAGCAACAACTTTTCAATAAGCTATATTAAATGCAGAGCTGAAATCAATTAACAGGATCCTGGCATAAGTGTTCATGTTTTACAGATGTGTCAGAGCGAGATGGAGCAGAGTGGATAGTGCATCCTCTGTAGACCTGTTCAATTTAAATGCAAACTGCAATGGGTCCAAACAAGTTGGGAGGCATGACTTGATGTGATTCATTACAAGCCACTCCAAACATTTCATGGCTATAGGGTAGCTGTCCAAAATCCCTCCCTGCCATAAGCACCTTGGTCCTTGTCAGTGAAAATGCTGTACAAATTTTTTTCCATATCCATATGCTCTTTTAGCCTCTCTGATCTTCGTTATAGGTTGTTTCTTGCTATCTTGTATGCTTTAGTGTCACCAAATCTAAATGCAGCATCACAAGGCCTCAGCAATAAACAACCTTTGATGTAAGCCAAGTCTTATCAGTTGAATGCAGCTTGACAGTTTCTGTAAGAGTCACATCATCAATGCATTTGCTAATAAATCCCACAGTCTCTGTATATTCCTCTAGGTCTATACAGTCCCCAGATGTTGCTGCCTCCTTGAAGATACTCCACTGTGTACACTCAAAGCAGCCCTGTAAAGATGGAATCACCTTTTGTGGCAGCACTCTAATGTCCTTGACTACTAGTGGCTCTTGTCTCACTCTGGGCCTGTATGCAGGTTTCAGTAGGATAGTCATGTGATCAGAGCTGCCAGTGTGAAGTAAAGGGGTTGCATTGTTTGCATTCTTAATATTTGTGTATAAATTATCTGGTCTTTTATTCCCTCGTGTTGCACATTTAACATGCTGGTAGAAATTAGGTAAAAAAGACTTAAGATTAACCTTGTTAAAATCCCCAGCAATGACATGAAATGCATCAGGATGGGCTATCTGTATCTGACTCAGAGTGTTGTAAATTTCTCCCATCACCTGCTTTCCATCTGCATTTGGGAGAACATACTGTACACTGCAGTAAAAAATTGCTGCCAGTTCATGTGGTAAGTAAAAAGGTCTGCTTTTCACAGTCACAAGCTCCACATCAGAAGAAGAGGTTTGAGATATCATCCTAGCATCACAGCATCACAAATTGTTTGTGTAAATAGCCAGGCCTCCTCCTCTGAGCTTACCCGATGTTGATGTCACTCTGTCCACTCTGTGGAGTGTTAGCCCTGCCAGCTCGATTCCAGAGTCTGGTATTTTTTCTGTCAGCCACGTCTCCATAACAATGAAGACACACCAGCCTCAAACTCCACACTATATCAATCCTCAAAGGGCTGATATACTCCATTTTCGTATACAGTGAGCAAACGAATGGGGTTTGCCCTTAGCCTGGCACTAACGCTTCCTCTCTTCCCCCACCTGAATGTCCTGTAACAGTGTTGGCGGTGGTAGTGCTTCCTCACCTAAGTCGTCTGAATCCAGGTCGCATCTGTACAGCCTTGAAGCAGCAGTCTGAGCTTGCTGAGCCAATTTAGTTCTTTCAGTTAGCTTTTTCCGCAGCACTTTCTAATGTCCAATAGAAAGGTGCGATTATAAACATACTTTCACCCATTGGGTTTGCAGTGCAGGGACGAAAATTTTTGTAGTACTGAAACACTTTAACTAGTGTTGGCAGAGAGCACCGCAAGCATCGATCACGCTGCCATGTTATTCTGAGTATGTGTTAAAGTGTGTGTACGTACCTGCTCTCTACTTACATATGATTAAGTATTGAGTAAAACTTGATTTCAAATCATACTGTATGTGAGCCAGTTCTTTTTTATTTGATTTCTTTCAATGAATCTTTTGAGACACTTCAAAACAAAACCCAGCAGTAGGGCCCTAAGTGATGTTGTTCTGCTCCTCGTGACCGCTGGTGTTCTTGTTACGTGTTTGCTGTTGCAATCATCTTCAGGCTTGTTTCTATTTTAAATTGAACCTGGAGGTGTAACTTTTCCTCCACATGAGTCATGTAGGTGTGACAGACCAATTTTGCAGTTCTGAAATAAAAAATACACACATTTTGTTTTAAATCAACATGCTTGTACATGTCAGAATTTTTTTTTAATAAGTGTATATTTAATTTATTCATTTTTAAACAATTAAAGCCAGGATTGGCTTTAATGACAGGACTGTGACCTGCTCATATGGGCTTGTGACACAGGATCTCTTGGCTATTTTCAGCAAATTTGTATTTGGAGGTGGTGTGGGTCATAAAAGCCTGTTCAGGTCCATTTCTGGGTACCCTCTGATTGGCTGTTAGTCACTTGCCGAATGGGCCGGGAGGAGTTGAGCCTGTCTATGTGTGTTTGACAGAGGCACTGGGAGAATCAGGCACGAACTGTGCATCATAGCTGTGTGTTCCTGTGGGAGAGAGGCATCAGGTGGCCTGTGTTGTGTTAAATGAGCTGACGTGACAGGGAGGAGGGGGTGATGATGAAGGGTGTGAAATGACTGTTACATTCTCATGTGTTCCAGAGTTAGATGGCGTGGGGTGTGGATGCGTCACAGTAAAGTGTTTTGTGGGGTTAGTTAAGAGGGTTTTTATTGATTATTAAAGCAAAAATCTTCTAACAGCCTTCATAATTAGAATGTTGCTTGGCTCAGTATGGTCAATGGAACAAACCAGACGAGATGGGAACTTCTAAATTAGTACTCAAGTAATTCATTTTAAATGTTTCTTGATATATATATATATATATATATATATATATATATATATATATATATATATATGCAACTTTAGAGCTGTAGCATTTTGCACTTATAATAGATTTATGTGAATATTGTTTTAAGTTCACTTAAATTAAAAGTTATATTTTAATTGATAATTTATCATTTATGGTAATTTGCAGTGATACTGCGTTTATAGTTTCTATTAAAAAAAAACTATTAAAATCATTTAAAATATAAAATATTTCAGATAAATAGGCTACTGTCTTCGTTGTTTCAACATTCATTTGAAGAGTTTTAATGTTATGTCATTAATAATGGTTAATTACCTGTGTGATTATTTTTAAACAGTTAACAGCCTTAATATAATGCTAAAAACTTTTTAAATACCAATCAGATTTATCCTTATGAACCACAAAAAAAAAAATAAAATAAAATATTGGTTGTTTGTGCTGTGTTATAACCACAGTAAAATTAAAATATACAGAAACTAATATTTTGTGATTTGTAATCCATTTTTACACGTAAAAGTTATTAGCATCTGGCTTTCTTAATGATACTCAAACTGTTATTTAAGACATAAAAATACCTAAGAACTATGTATCAAGTCTTAAAAAATAAAATGCCTTTTTATTATTGTATTTAAATTTAGTTATAAAATGCTCAGGACTGTCAAATCATTGGAAAGAAATTCTAGTTTGACTTTTTCTCCTTATGCGGAACATTGACTGCTCTCAGGCATTTGAAGCTGTGGAAAATATGGATTCTCTCTAAGTAGAGAATAAAAGAGGTTTACTGGTGTAAAGAAAAGCATGATTTCACTTCAGCTTACGAAGCTTCAGAATGATACAGCAATAAAAATTAAATTCATTTCCTTAAGGCTAAGGAACTTAGAAGAAGATCCCAAGAGACCAGAAAAGTAGTCTTGACTCAGATACACATGATATTTAAAGTGCTGTTATTTTAAGCGCACGCTCCCTAAGGGCTGCTGGAGCAGCTGATGATGATGTTCCCGTATTCATTTCCATCAGACAGTTAACTGGCATTTTGTGCAAAATGAAAGTGATTGAAATGGCTTCTGACTTCCCTTCATTTTAATTATACAAACTGAGACAGTCCACCTCTAAATCTGTCTCGCTGCTTAAACTTTGTGACCTCAATCTGCAGTGAGTTCTCAGCCTAAATGTTCAAACTGCAGCAGGGTCATAATTCAGAGCAGTTGATAGCGTCAGTGCTGTCCTTGAAGCCTTTGTGCATTGAGGCCCTTGTGAATTGACTGTTCTGATCTTTGACATGCAGGGTGACTGTAACCCATGTACACTTTTGGGCTATTATGGATTAAGCCATCACCAATCATTTGGTTTTTGACTTTTATTGCTTCCCTTGATTAATAATAATTTTGCGTCCAACTTGTGACACATGATACCTTCAACTTTGGAGCTGAGAGGACAAGGTGATGTAAACAGCGGAAGGTCACACACTCTGTATCATTAAATCCTTTCTCCCATCTAGTTCCTCTCTGGATTGTCAGTGACTGGCTTTCAGCACCGTGGACAGGGACATTCATCAGTGCAGGGCTGATGTGATGGCAGAACCATGAGCTGTAGATCATATCCCATCACACCACAAGCTGACAGCTCATTTTGAAGGCCCAGCTGATAGGGAGGGCGGAGCTACGATAGGCTGCATATCGATCAGACGCCATGCCACCCATCCGTCCACTCTCTAGCACAGTTTGTCATGCCGTGTCACTCTAAGTCATAAAGAGCTCTTTTAGAACAATCATAAATTCCCCTCATTTTAATTGAGGTTTATGTGGCTGCTGTTAACATTGCTAATACTAACCATTGATGGACTAAGACCTTCAAAGTGCACTGGATACAAAAGGAGACCTGGAGTGAATAATGGACTTGTTCCCCTTTAGGTTGTGTAAATGATAAGAATCTATGGCCTCAAGGCAGTGCATAATTCTGAAAACCCAGCAGGATATGCTCTTGAAGTAACAGTTATATATATCTATATATATATATATATATATATATATATATATATATATATATATTATATATAGCATATATATCTATATGCAAACTGTATAGTGCAAATACACTGTATTTATTAATAAAAATAATTCTAAGTAATTTCATATTTAATAATTTATTATTATTCAATTATATGAGTGTGTGTACCTATAATTATACCCTTATTATTATATCATATAATATTATTATATAATTGTATCTATATTACTTTTAATTTTATTTAGTTTTTTAATAATATTTAAATAATTTAATAATTATTATTGTCATATTAATATAATAATTATTCAGCACAGTCAGCATGGTTTAACTTGTGGTTTCATGAAAAGTTAGGTAATAAGAAAGCCACATATCTGACTTCCTTCACCAGAATTCTCCAGTATGATAGATTTCATGGCTTATAGAAGTTGACTGTCAGAGCACCTGCATTTCATACCAGTAAAATGGTCCCCAAGTTCTCTTAACCACCTTTCATGTTTTTTTTGTTGTCTTTTATAACATGTCTGAGAGAGAGAGAGAGAGAGAGAGAGAGAGAGAGAGAGAGAGAGAGAGAGAGAGAGAGAGAGAGAGAGAGAGAGAGAGAGCAAGAGACAATGAAGAGTTTTAATGCCCCTGCTGTTAAACACTGCGCAGTAGTTGTGTTTGACCTCAAATCATGACAATGGAAAAAGGAGATGCTATAAAACAGCAGCGTGAACTTTTATTAGTACATTTCGTCTCAGGGAGAAGTAGACTGTTCAAGCACTAGGAAATGAAACCCTCTATTAACCTCTCACAGCATGTGCCTGAATTAGTACAATGAGCATTAGCCTTCGCTTGTGTCATGAGAGGTTCAAAAGTCAAGGTCAAATAACATCAGAATTACACACAATTATTGAATGACTGTGTATGCGGAAAGATGTTTTTCCCTCAGAATCCTAACCAGCCATATCCTGACACCTTAAAAGGAGGGGTCAGTCCTTAAGGGCTTTTGTTTTTAGCTGCCTTATGAACATGGTCAGACCTGTACAGATAGGACAAAATTAATATGTAAGACAGGAATTATAGATAAAGATCATGTAGACTGTTTAGTCATTGTTTTTTACAAAGGATGTCCAGCTTCGCTCATTATCAATCATGGAACAATGACAGTTGTTCGTATGTGAACATTATATGTAAATAATGTCTCATATACAGTTTGAGGTGCTTCCTCTGTGCATGTGTGATGCAGGAGATGCCTGTGCTGGAAGATGATGCATGCTTTCACAGGATTGAGTTTCTCTAGTACTGAAGAAATCACTTTAGAAACAGTCTCTTGAAATGTCTTGATCCAACGCAGTAAGTTTGCATGGAGTCTCTGTCCATTTTTGCACATTTGACCCTGTTCATCACCCTCTGAAATATTAGATTTCAGTTTTTTTCTGTCATGCACCTTCTTGCACTTAAAGTTGCATCAGAACTACCATACAACACTTTAAGTTGATGAAAATCATTAGCGCTCCAAATCCCCTGCCTGCTCTTATTTACCACCTCATGCCACATCCCAATGCTTAACTAACTGCTGTCGTATTGTTTCAATAATTGTGACGTAGTGTGTATTTGGTCCGGGCGATATAACTAAAATTGTTTTTTCATTATTTTTCACTTTTTTAACAATATTTGAATGTATATCTTGATCTTTGTTTGTTTTTTTAAATCAGAAATCATTTCAACAAAACAGTAATTTTTAACTGCCTTTAAACTGCATTTTTTGTAGATTATTTCTTGCATTAAACTAGATTCAAAATATTTAATGCAAGAAGTAAATCTAAAAATGTAATGTAGTTAAAATGATCATGACACCATGTATCGCCCAGTCCTACTGTGTAGTATGCTTTTCTTTGTCTCTTACCTTCTCTTTCTTCTGTATATCAAGCTATTATGTGTGTTCTGCTAATCTTGTTACTGTTGCTAATTATTATTATTATTATTATGACCTTGTTGTTGTCATTTATACTTTGTCTCTTTTCTTTGCATATTTCTATCATTGTGTTGAATGTTGCTTTAAGCACTCTCTCCCTTTCTAACCCTGCGTTCATTTTGTTATGGCCCGACCGCAGTCCAGGATGACGCTGCCCCAGGTACCCAGGAGTACATTATGTTGCGGCAGGATTCCATCCATTCTGCGGATATAAGGGGTAAAGGCTCCCCTTTTCGTGCTAAGTGTCATGAAATCTTCTGCTGCCCACTGAAGCAAGTCATCCTCAAGGACAGCTCAGAGGCCGAAGGTTTGTGTGCAACACATCCATGTTTTTTCTTTGCTTTGATGTTGCTTTTGTATATTTTACCCCTTCAGCGTGTGCCCCTTCAGGTGTGCCCCTTCAGACCTGTATTCACCAGTGATTACCTGATGTTGTCACTCTACCTGAGCTGAGGCTCCATACTTACATTTAGAGGCACAAATTAGGGCTCTAGACTCATATAACTTTTTCAGGAACATTCATATTCAATTTTTGATTTTATTATTATAAATGAAATACTTAAGTTAACAGAGGGCATTAGACACTTTTCCGTTAAACAAACTTTTTTCTAATTTAAATGGATTTTAACTAATGATGTTATGTATTGCATTATGTAATGTATTGTGTGTTGCATTAAATATTATATAAAATATATAATATCATATATTATTTTGTAAATGTTTTAATTGAAAGTTGCTTCACATTTTTCTTAAGTGTCTAAATGTTGTAAATTACAAATTAAACTACATAAAATTCACACTTTAGACCTTGCTTAATAGCTGAAAATCAGCCAAAATCATGAATCGCAAGTTTGCAAGAAGGCGTGTTTCATTGATACTTAAATTACTTGACTAGATGTCTGCCTGTATAATTAATACTTTTTAGACCTTATATCTTACTTGCTGTACTTTAAAAATGCAGCCGATATGTGCACTTTGATAGGAAGAAAACAAGATCTGACAAGTGCAATAATACAGGAGGCTTAAAGGCACTTTTAAAACATGATGAGTTTTTACTTGTGCGTCTAAATAGATTTTTATATTTACACTAGTTTTTAAATGACATGCTTTAGTGTAGAGCCCAGTAAATACATAACCTCCACACATTAAAGTCTTCCTTTTATTGCAGCCCCAGATCACTAACCCTTTAATTTGATTGATTGAGTGAGTGAATGATGATGATGATGATTCACAAGCATGCCCTACTTCCTTTTATAGATTGAACTCCACCCTTTACCATAAGCCCCTCCCCTTTAATAATCCAACTTGTCTCTTAATCCCTCTGTGTCTCTCTTTCTTCTCTTCTCTTGTTTCTAGCCCTGCACTCATTTTCAGACATTGGGAAATGGAACAGATGAAAATCTGTTTAACTGCTGCCCATTTGTTTCACAAATGATAATGTTTCCACATTCAAAGGGCTAGCTTGGACCCTTCTTCTCTTTGTCTTTCTTTTCAATCAATCTGGCTCCTTCTGTCAGGTGTTTTCAGATGCATGAGGGTTGCTGATACCATTTGTACACAGATGTGCTGGGTTGTTATGGGGTCCTGCATGGGGCTGAATGCTGGATTGTCTTTTTGTTGAGGTAATCTTGTACTAAGATTGTCCAAACATGTTGTAAATGTGATTGTAAAGTGTTTTTTTTTCAGACTCTCAGATCACTGGGTAAGCCATGAGCAGTCACTTCAAGCCTTAATAAATTAAGTTAAACACACAAATGCGCTCCACCGCTGTGCTGGATGACATATGAATTGTTCACGCATCGCTGGTGAATGCAGCTCTAGATTGATGGATAATTTAGTTGTCATAGATACAGTGCCATTACTGCTGACAAACATGTGCCTAATCAAATATTCAGGAATGGTTTATATTTACGGGCATTACTACCTAATTTCTGCATTTTATAGAGTTGTAGAGAGTCTCTGAGGAGCAAGAGTGTGCTGGGTGCAGGGAATCTTTTCCCCTTCTGTTTCTGGTAAATTTTTATCTGTCTGGATCATGCTGCAAACAAGAGAACATGAGTGAAAAGAGAAGGAGGGGAAGGCTTATAAAGAGACAGAATGGAGTTCTGCAGATCTATTATTCAGTCTGACTGAAGCTCTGCTTGGACATGACTGAATTTGCAAAGAAAGTCATGGGTTTCTTATGAAACGTGTTCATAAGCAGCATTCCATCAAAGGCTGAAGGGAATTGTTCACTTTAAAATTAAAATTGTTGTTCTAAATGATTTCTTTCCTAAGTGGAACACAAAAGAAGATGTTTGGCAGAAAGTTCACACTGCTCTTTTCCATACAATGAAAGTGAAGGGGAACAGAGGCAACCTTAAAAAATGATACAAAAGTTCCAAAGAAGCACCACATGTAAATAATGTAAAATATATGTAATGTAAAATGTACAAAAAAAAAGTAAAGTAAAAATGTAAATAAAACAGCTTTTTTAACTTCAAAATTTCATCTTTATATTTTACTTTATGCTATGTGTTACTTGCTGTTTCTTTGTAATTGTTTGTGAAATTATATATTTTTGTAAGAAAGTAGCAAAATCTTCTCAAATCTCATATAATAATTTCAAATGTGGTCTGTTTGTTATAGAAAGCTTCTCATATGCCTTCAGAAGGTGTTGAATACAGTACAGTATATCTTACATGTAGTGAAACCTACAATTAGGATGCTTTTTTTGGAGATTCAAAGCACCTTTTCTATGTATGGTTTCATTATATGGAAAAGAGCAGCATGAACATCCTGATAAACCTTTCCTTTTGTGTTCCATGGAAAAAAGCAGTGCAGTCTATAATCCAAATCCCTGTCACTCCACAAGTGCAGCAGACTCTGTCATTCTCTCTCTTCTTAACTTCTCTTTTCTGTCTCGTTCTGTTACCTACTTACCCTCAACATCCTTTATCTCTTTTGCACTCACTTGACATCTCCAGATTCATCGCCCAATCAATATCTGCCTGATTTCTGTCTCAACCTCTTTCTGGGTCTCATTTCTTCTTTTCTGTCTTTTTCATTCTCACCGTGAAATGTGCCCCAAAGGCCTGTTCTTTATGGAGTGTGTAACTATATGTAAACTATACATCACACTGTGATATCTGTGGGTGTGTATATTAACATTTGTTTCTTCTTTGAATTTACAGCTACCGTTACTACAGTAGAAAGTTCCTTGCACTTTGAAAAAGACCACTGAAAAGTTTGTAGTCAGAAAGATTTCTAACGCTTAAAGTCTCTTGTGCTTGCTTAGGGACCATTCACATGTTGTGTCTTTTGCATGCTCAAGTTAGTTATTTCAAATTAAAGACGCGTGCATAATAGAAGTGACGTGGTCCTGATGAAAACACAATGCAAATGCACCACGGGTCATGTGACAAGAACCAACCAATCAGCTTCACCCTTTCCGTAACAAAACTGAAATCTCAGCCATGATGGAGGAACAGCTGATCATAGCTGTACAGGGATACCCATTTTTAAATTAATTTAGTAGCAATTTTCAGTGCTGGAAAACCGTTTATCCTTTGCTGAAACTTTTGTGTCATTGTGGAAAGCGCAGGTCATGGTTGTTGAGCAACAGCAGATGCTCGAGCATTTTGCTAACAAGGTGAAAGCGATGATGCAGCTGGCATTTTCCACGCATTTAGTTTTAGTTTTTGTGAACAGCCCCTTAGCTTGCATTTATTTGAGCAAAATAATGTAAATACAGCAATATTGTGAAATCTTACAAATTATAACAGATTGTTTTAACATTAAAGGGTTGGTTCATCGAAAAATGAAAATTATGTCATTAATAACTCACCCTCATTCCAAACCCGTGAGACCTCCGATCATCTTCGGGACACAGTTTAAGATATTTTAGATTTAGTCCGAGAGCTCTCAGTCCCTCCATTGAAACTGTGTGTACGGTATACTGTCCATGTCCAGAAAGGTAAGAAAAACATCATCAAAGTAATCCATGTGACATCAGAGGGTCAGTTAGAATTTTTTGAAGCATCGAAAATACATTTTGGTCCAAAAATAGCAATAAATATAATTTTCACTTTTGATCAATTAAATGTTTTTTTTTTTTTTTACTAACTAATTATCAACTTTTGAATAGTAATGTATATTTAATGCTGGGAAGTTGTGTAATATAATTATGTATTATGTTATTTATACATTAACAATTTGGTAGTAATAATAATAATAAAAAATGTAAAATATTATTACATTATTATTATTATTTAGATATTTCAAATAATCCTTTCCTTTTTTTCAAATTTCAGTTTTTCTGAAAGATAGTTCTGCATTATTTAACACTTTGAGTCAAGTTGAAAAGACAGCACTGTAAAAGGTAGTGTTCCAACTCATATCACCCAACCATATTAGAGACCATTAGCTGGTCTGGCAGTCGTAGTTTCTCAAATTATGTCCATTTTTGTGATCCCATTTATATGGTATTCATCAAACACATAACATATTGCAGTTGTAAATCACTGCTACGCCCATAGCCCTGTTTTGTAGAATTTGAAATTATGGTTGGCTTGTTCATTTCACAAACCATGTGCATCAATAAAGTGCTTGGCACATTTACCCACTCTCCCACCTGTGTAAACGGTATCAGAGCACCTGAGGAGCTCTGAAATTACATTACGACTGACCCCCACTTCTCATTTCAGCTGTTCTTCTCAAACTGCATGACTCAACACCGTTCTCACTAATGGCACAAAGTCTAACTAAACTCAAATGATGGCATTTTTGTTTGTTTGTTTCCTCATTTTGTTGCATCACGCTCACGGGATCCGGCTGGAGATATTTATGTTAATGTTTGAGTAAATAGAGAGTCATGGTTATGATAATGGATGTGGGCTGGGGGATTTCAGATGGGTGAAGAAGAGTTAAGGACCATCTGCACTGCACTCTGTAAGGTGTATTATATGTGCAACAGGGGATTTTGTGCTCACATTTAGAGTGCTTTGGGATAGCAGAGGGAGTGAGTTAGTGTAGCTGATCTGAATGGTCATTCAGGTGGCACTACTGCCATGATCTTGCTCCAGGACACACAGCAAGCCTTTTAACTGCTGTGAAATGCCACCAGTGTGATGGAGGTTCCTTCAGTGGGCCATGCTCCTGTCAACTTCAACTGAGCTGGGTTCATAGTGATTTCACATGCCCTCCCATCCATAGCTACAGTTGTTTATTAAGTATTTGGACTAGAGATGCACCAATTGCAATTTTCTTGGCCAATTCTGATTTTGTTGTTTTTGTTGTTGTTTTTTGTTGTTTTTGCAAGTTTGACCGATTTTTTTAATTCTAAGAACTATAATTGACATAAAATACAAACAAAAATCTCTAAAAAAAATTCTCAATGCAAAACAATTATTTTTACAAAATAAAATAAATTATAAAAAATATAAAAAATTCCCCAATCTGGACTACGTTACAGATGTTCTCTTGCTTAAACAACTCTCTGTGACTGGAAAGAGGTAGAAATTAGTTGCTGTATATAACAAAACAGATTCATAAAGACTTGCCTCGTGTCATCTTTTACAACAAATTCTTACATTGTTTACAATAATTCAGTTAGAATAATAAGAAACTGTAGAGTTGTAACCAAATGAAATCAGTATCAACAAACTCCATCTTTCCACTGCAGAGAAAACAGAAGCTGCATCTGAAGTGGAATTAGATGTATTTACACAGACTTGTTTGATGAAGCTGAGAAGAGCCGTAAATTCATTTATACAGCATAATTGCAAATGCATAAATAATGTTATAAAATTCATGTTTCAAATAATTTTTTGTACATATAAATAAGAAATTTTGGGAAAAATGAAATGATACTTCTAAATAAAAACCAAAACCACCAGTAGATGGTTTTAATGAGTGAGTCATTTAATCATTCATTCAACCGATTCGTTCTAATGGCTTATACATTCAAAAATGAGGCAAGTCTTTATGAATCGATTATTGAATCATTGACTCACTCGATTCATTCAACAATTCATTCAGTAACAATACACCACTGTGTTGCTAGAAGACATTCTACAGTTCTGCTTTGGCTTTGATTAGAACTATTTTGGTTTGCGAAACTGAGCATCAATATTGTTTTTCAAATGTAGGTCTCTTAATATGAACTTCTTGTTTAGTGGACTGTTGTTATCTAAAATCAATGGCACATCGCAATCGTGCTGATATTCGGGGGAAAAAATCTTGGTCGTATCTTTATTTTTCTACTTTAGTATGCTTCTTAGTTCTTCTGCGTGAGTCTCTCTCTCTCACTGTGTGAGCCTCATCTTGCACGACATCAATGGGCTCTGAGCACAAGCATAGCGATAAACTTTCGCCAGAAGTCGGGATATCACAGTTTCCGAATTACTTTCGCATCACCCAAAATGTCAGTATTCACTAGATGTCTCCGAGATCAGCCTAAAGTAAGCATCAGCGATGTCCCACATGCTGCCTTGGAATCAGAATATGGCTCAAAGGTGGTCTTATTCAAATAGCTAGCTATCTACTTAGAAACCGGCTGCAAATTGAAACTGGATGACACAGTTTCAGACTTGCAAACTGGCTGCGTGTTTTCTTCTCAGCTTTCTGAGCTGGTAGACACACCAGAAACCTATCTAAATGCTAAAAACAATCTAAAAATAAAAGTGCAAATTTCATCCGATGTTCCCTTTAACAGTGCTCCACACAGCCTCACCAACCTCCTGTGTCTCTCCTGGAGTGAAGATGTAAAAGACCTGCCAACCCAAATCTCACCTGCTGTCACTTTAGTTGATTCAGTCAAATCCAGTAAAATGCCGTGCCAGATTTTCACTAAAAACTTTCAGTTGAACAAGGGTTTGTAGCTGCCATTGACTCAAACTGTGCCTGTACATTAGCTAATGTGTAAACAGCATTTAAGTCTGTAAGCTGTTTATGCTATTCTGAGATGTGCAAATCACACAATAAAAGCCTACTGCACACACATTCTGTATCATCGAGAATACACGTTTCATAGGGATTTTTAAGATATGACTTGTTTTTGTTTAAAAAAGCTGGATGAAGTACAAGCAGTGGTCTTAAAATGCTTTGGGCTATTTTTAACACACACACTTATAAAAGCTTTTGATCTAGATTTATCTTTTTTAGTTTAGATATTTTTAGCAGCGGTGCTTTATTTTATGGAAACTTGATGGAAACTTGATAAAAAGATGATGGAATCAATTATCAATTTACTAATACTACAGTGTAATAGAAATAAATTACTTTTCATGTGGATGAATAAATAAGTGTGTAACAACTGTAAGTTATTTAATTTCATTTGCATTTTTATAAATCCTTTACTTAACTAAGTGTTTTATAAAACTGGACTGCACAAAGGTAGGAGAATTAATCAAATCTAAAGAATTAATCAGAATCTACTTTTTTATTATTAATAAATAATTAGTTTTTACGTAATTCAGTTTATTTTTAAGTTACATTTCTAGTCCCTTGTCAATTAATGCTCTGCTGCCAAAAAGTTAACTAAAAACATAAGGAAAAAATTAACCTAGATAACCTAGTTGAGCTTACTAAACAGTTGATTGCTGAATAAACAGAGCTACTCAAAAATTGTGACCCATTTATCTCTGGAGCTCTACTCTATGGTACAAAAGCTATCTGTACCTTTTTTACCCCTAAATGGAACAAATTACTACTTTAAAGTTACATATTACTACTTTAAAGTTGCATATTAAGTAATATATGTATATATTAGGATGTTTTGAAAGGGCACTGCCCCATTGACAGTTTGGTCTGTTTCTGAGAGTGCAGATGAGTCTCTGATGCATTGAGCTAAACATTTAGTGTGAGTGTTTGATAAAGAACTGAAAAATATGTGAATGGGAGGAAGAGAGCAGGAGGGGATTGGCCTAGTGCACATTTTCAATCCTGCCTAACTCCCCCTCTTTTCCGTGAACACTCACACGCTTGGTCTTTTCCTCTCGCCCACACAAGTTTATTCCAGATGCCTGTTTAGACGGGTAGTCATGAGTCATCTCCCCACATGCTCTCACCTGTTCTCCTCTTTCATCAACCTGTTTCACACCTCTTCAATCCCTCGCGCTCCTGGAGAGTTGACCTGAGAGGTGTACAGTAGGCAACTTCTCTCCTCCGCTCCCTCGCTGAACAGCTCCATGAAAACTAAAGTGGGATGCTGTAATGGCGCTGCATCCAGTGGTGGCCACCATGAGTGGAAATATTCCACCCTGTCAGTGTGGAAATGTGACGACTGGGTGAAGGAGAAGCTGGAAACAAGTGCGAGTATCAACAAAGTTTTAATGAGAGAGGATAACCAAACAAACTGGAACACAAACAACGCTGGGAAGAAGATACAGTCCGAGATGGTGGAAGGAGGTGATGAATCCAGATGGCGGTGGTGAGTTGGCAGCAGGAGAGGGTGGCACAGGAACTGTGGGGAATCGAGCCGAAGGTAAGTTGTGATGCTTGTGGTGGTTGCGAAGAGTGGACGAGGTTCCGGGGGAAGACACGGACATCCAAAACGCAGAACACAACAGAAAGCAAAGCACGGTTAACCAACATGAAACAACGCTCTCACAAACACAAGACGTGAGACAAGCCATTATATAGAGAGGGTAATCAGTGACAGCTGCTGCTGATGACAATTAACGGAGACGCCCACAAACTAATAAGTGCAGACGCGTAACACACAGACTTCACCCACAAAGTGCAAAACTCAGAGATCACGGTTTACCAACCGTGACAGGAAATCAATAGGCGAAGACTCTACAGCTCCATTTAAAAGTCATTTGGGTTCTTGTCTGAGCTGCGCCACTTTACAGATCGTGATGCCCTCATTTTTGTTGAAATGTTTACTGGGAAAAGCCTGGAAAGTTTTGTTCTCTGTCTGTTCCACTAGTATGAATGTGAACAGCGGTGACAGTAGAACCCAAAGCCCTCATTCCTTGATATGGTCCTGTCCTGTGGTCTGGTGGGACACTATGCAATAGCGCAAATATATAAGACTCCAGAGCATCTTCTCCCAGAGGGCTTCTGGCAGGCTGAGACCTTGTCGGCACTGATTTACGCAGACACCCAATTTGGAGCAGCATCTCTGCTGCCAGCCCTAGTGAAGAATCTGAGAGTGTTGGGCTGGACAGAAGATGCAGAATTAATGTCTGCCTGCACTCTATTTTCCTCACCCACCAGTATACCAAAACAGTACATAGATTGAGGTGTCTTGTGTTTAAATGATTCTGTTGGAAAGCAGCTCAAATATTAATTTTAAGATACTGAAGTTTCGAGATTTTAACAGACTGTTTAGCCATGTGTGTAATCTTTATTTACTGGCTTACAAGGAATAGTACAGAGCCCCACACATGACATGCAGAAAAAAATTGTAGGCTAAATCGTGTGCACGATTTACTAATTTGTTCCTTTACTGTACTAAAAAGTGCACACGATTACTATTGCATTCCCTCGACTTACTATTTCGTTCACTCGATTTATAAATTTTGCGCACGATTTACTAATTCGTTCCCTCGATTTCGAAATCGAGGGAACGCAATAGTAATCATGTTCACGTCTTATTACGAATTAGTAAATCATGCGCACAATTTATTTATTTTTTCTTGCATGTCACGTGCGGGGCTCTGTAGAATAGTGTGGTTTTTCTTCTGCAGTGTCATACTGTAGATCAGTCACATGAGGGACGATCCCACTGGAGAAACCTTGCGTTAAGTGCATTGCTCAAAGGCACAGTAGTGATAGAGCTTCAAGCTTCTTGTGGAGACTCAGCCACCTCAAACCACACTATTAAAGAATGATTACAAGTGTAGTCTCTGATAAAAAAAAAAAAATAATAATAAAATGATTAGACGATATAGATAAGACAATAATTATTTTTACATTGTGGTTGTTATTCATTACATTGCTGATGTTAAAATCTTTTTTCATAATGTTTTATCTAAATAAAAAAAAATAATATACTACAAACAAAAATCAGTTGTTTTTAAATCCTACAAGTGAATTTAGGCTTCACATTAGATAATAGCAAAGGTAAACTGAATGTTAAAAAAAAGTGGAAATGAACATTATTTCAAATATTGACCAACATGAATAAAACAATATATGTAATTAATAAAAAAATAAATAAATCTGACCACACATGATATACACTGATGTGTAAAAGTTTGATGATGTTAAGATTTTTCAGTGTTTTTGAAAGAAGTCTTTTATGGTCTCCATAGCTACATTCATTTGATCAAACATACAGTAAAAACTGTAATATTGTGAGATATTAATACAAATTAAAACAACAATTTTCTATTTTAATATATTTTCAGTGTCACGTGATCCTTCAAAATTATTTTAAAATGCTGATTTGGTGTTCAACAAACATTTCTTATTATTATCAATGCTGAAAACTGATCTGCTGCAGTTATTTTTGTGGAAATCGTGATACATGTTTTTCAGGATTATCTGATGAATAGAAGGAACAGCATTTATTTGTAAAGATTTTTTTACATTTAACATTATTATTATATATATATATACATACAGTACAGACCTAAAGTTTGGACACACCTTCTCATTCAAAGAGTTTTCTTTATTTTCATGACTATGAAAATTGTAGAGTCACACTGAAGGCATCAAGGGCTATTTGACCAAGAAGGAGAGTGATGGGGTGCTGCGCCAGATGACCTGGCCTCCACAGTCACCAGACCTGAACCCAATCGAGATGGTTTAGGGGTGAGCTGGACCGCAGACAGAAGGCAAAAGGGCCAACAAGTGCTAAGCATCTCTCGGGGAACTCCTTCAAGACTGTTGGAAGACCATTTCAGGTGACTACCTCTTGAAGCTCATCAAGAGAATGCCAAGAGTGTGCAAAGCAGTAATCAAAGCAAAAGGTGGCTACTTTGAAGAACCTAGAATATGACATATTTTCAGTTGTTTCACACTTTTTTGTTATGTATATAATTCCATATATAATTCCGCATATATGTTATATGTTAATTCATAGTTTTGATGCCTTCAGTGTGAATCTACAATTTTCATAGTCATGAAAATAAAGAAAACTCTTTGAATGAGAAGGTGTGTCCAAAATTTTGGTCTGTACTGTATATATATATTGATTATCACTTTTTTTTTGGAAGATGTAAGTTGTAAAGCCAGCCAGTCTGTGCAGATCTTGCCAGATCAGGAAAGTGTTTGTCTTGTTGTTATTGTTTTTTGCTTTTTTCTGCATTGATCTGACAGTCTGTGAAGGGACTGAAGTCTGATATTACTACAACTTGTGGACTGAAGTAAGATGTCTTATAAATGCCGGCTTACAGTATGTATGTGAGACACTGAAGTTAAAACTGTTTTTAATAGGAATGTTTGATGTACTTCATATTTTACCATCTCCTAGTCATGCAACATAAGTCTCTTCCTGTTTTTGTGACATAAAGAACAACGCATGATGTAATTTCTCAGTTGAGATACTTCACTGTCCTCATTTTTCTACAAAAAAAAACTTTTCTCATAGCTTTTATCAGTTTTGTGGTTAAGAGATACTGTCAGACAGAATATATAGCCCATGGTTAACTCAATGATATATTTAGTCTGTTTTTGGAGTGCTCTAAACGATCTGCACCTGATTATAGAGCCATTGTCTATCTGTGTATTTTGTGCACTGCTGTAGGTTAAAGGCTGAATGGGGCAGTAATGTCTTTGCAGAGAGGATAAGATTCAGTATATTCAACCACTCCAGGCGAGAAGCTATTTATAGCTAATCTTAAAGTGACAAGGAACAGGGGCTAAGACACTGTTCTGGGACACACATTCAGGGTAGATGCTGGCAGAACAGGCTGGAAAGAGACCATTGCAAAGCATCTCTAATACATGTGTGCTAGGATGATACTGACCTACTATCCTGAAGCATGTTTTCTTCATGGGCTTCATGACTTATTTAGTTTGAAGTGCCGTTGATGTCATGAGTTGCTTTAAATATTTAATGTTCTGGGACTATTTCATTGGGTTTGGACCAAGCGGCAATCTTCTGGTCTCTCTTGTGAAACCAACATGGAAGTGACTAAAACTGCAGTTCATCGACTGGCCGCTAGAGGCTGGCTCCAAAAAGGCCCATAGACTCCCCATGTTAAAATGCCCAACTTTACAGCAGAAAAAAGTTTGTTTACAGCCTGGTACAAAAAGTTTTTTTTGACCTTTGTAGCTAATTTTGCTCTTCATGACAAATTTGAGGGGGTATAATTTTTTTTATAACTCATCCATTTAAATTATATAAATGTATATAAATTATATATTAAATCCTTTTAAATTGTAATGGGCTCCTCACCGGCCTTCCCAAAAAGACCATTAGACAGCTGCAGCTCATCCAGAACGCTACTGCCAGGATTCTGACTAGAAATGAAAGCTTTAGCATAAGTTCTGCCAGGAAGACTCAATTGTTAGCGTCACCTATTACCTTATCAATTCTCTCCATCTTCCTTACCACCGCAGGATGATCTTCCCCTCCTACCACCCCACCACCACCAGGATGGTCCCTCCTAAAACCTCACGGGGGTCGGCTGCACCCCTGCCTTCATCTTCAGGCAGATAATACTGAATCCGTACCCTCGGACTGCCAATTACGGATGGGGCCTATGCTATTTACGGATGGGGCCTACGCCAAATACTACCATATATATATAGCTTGCTGGGTCATTAATAAATGGATGATTCGTTACAATATCTTCTCCGAGTCTTTCTGGTAGAACCATAAAATCTGAGCATATCACACCAGTCCTCAGGTCCTTACACTGGCTTCCAGTTACATTTAGGATTGATTTTAAAGTACTTTTACTCGTATATAAGTCACTAAATGACCTAGGACCGAAATATATTTCAGATATGCTCACTGAATATAAACCTAACAGACCACTCAGATCATTAGGATTGAGTCAGTTAGAAATACCAAGGGTTCACACAAAACAAGGGGAGTCCGCCTTTAGTTACAATGCCGCCCGCAGTTGGAATCAGCTTCCAGAAGAGATCAGATGTGCTAAAACACTAGTCACATTTAAATCTAGACTCAAAACCCATCTGTTTAGCTGTGCATTTATTGAATGAGCACTGTGCAATGTCCGAACTATTTTCACTGTTTTTTTTATTTTATTTTATGTAAAATCATTTTCTAACTGTTTTAAATTCATTTTAAATAAGTAAATTTTTTAATAATTTTAAAAGTTTTAAAATTGCTTGTTTTATTCTTGTTATTATTATTATTTTTTTAATTATTTTACTTTCTTTTATGTAAAGCACTTCGAATTACCATTGTGTACGAAATGTGCTATATAAATAAACTTACCTTACCTTGCCTTGCAGTTCTGCATAATTAAGTGCATGTCCGCCTGAGTGACAGTTGGATTGCCGCTGCTGTAACTGCCATCTTTGCCCATTTTTGATTATCTGGGAGTGACGCGCGGTGATGCCCTGCCAAGATGGTGATGGCCTGCTCTGCCCACTTTAGGCTTCAAAAATGCTCTTCAAATACCTATGGATGAAGTCACGGGCACTACGTCCATGTTTTTATATAGTCTATGGTTTGGACAGCCATCTTGTTAAGCCATGTATTGAATTATTTAAAGGTCCATAGAATGCAAAAATCACTTTTATAAGGTGTTTGAACACAGTTTAACCACAGTGTGTGAAAACAATCAGCCTATAATGGTACAAATCCATTCACGCATTGTTTCATTATCCCAAAAAATCATAAACAGTTTCTCCACATGAGCAGTTCCAGGATTCTAAATACTATGACGACATAGTCGGTGAAAGTCCCGCCCATTTGTGACGCTCTCTGCCCTATTAGAAGGAAATGCCCCAGAAAAAAAAAAAAGAGTAAAAGTCCTATACTCTGTGCTAACATTTTACACCGAACTCGACTGCCTCACAAACGAGGGTCAGTTTAGCGCTGGAGTTGTGCAAAGATTGTTTCTAGAAGGCGGGCTCGATACCAATGCTTCATGCGCAAACATCCAAGCTACAGACAAAGTAAGCATCACTCTCATATTTTGTTGAAAGTTACCTGGTCCAGTTACCTGCTTGGTTCATTTTCAAAATGATGCAAGAAGAACCTACAAACCTGTCTTTAATTTACTGTATTGTTCATTTTTAATTGTGCTTATATATGTCCATATAGCATGGTTGTTTGTTAAACAGTAAAACGCACGAAAAAGATTAAACAGTTTGGTATTGTTTAGTCTGGGATGGCATAGTGTTTCCATTTTGATTTATAAACAATGTGTTGGTTGTGCTTGTAGTCACCAGAATCAGAATGCAAGACATTGGGAGCGCAGGAAGGAAGTTATCATCACAGAACCAAATCTGATTTGTAAGTGAAAAATTGAGGAGGGTGAGGGAAGGATATAAAGGATATAAAGGCCAAACTGGAGCATAGGAGAGATTAGCCACGTGTCCAATAGAAGACCGTGAGTGATGATAAAGTTGCAGCACATGCCTAAGGCTGAGTCGGCAGAACTCATGTGTATAGACACCCCCCCCACACACACACACACACACACTCTCTATTCATACTGTTAGCCAGCTACCAATGTCTGCCGCAGTGATATCTGATCAGATCTTGTTGCATGCATGTAAACCGCATGTAAAACACTGACCGAATCACATTTTTCCACATCCGATTTAAGCCACTTTCATATGCTGTTTGATACTTATCCAATATCTGGTCATCTGACCCAAGTCTACAGTCTTATATCCGATTGTACTCTTATTTCATGATTTTGTCATTAATGTCTGTCATAACATAATATTTGTTTACAGTATATCTGTACATGTGCTAGTAATTCTAGAGCTATGAGATGTGAAATGGAAATGTCAAGCATGCATGTAAAAATAATGTTACAGTAGAAAGTGCTGTTCTTAGAAAGGCTTTGTCTGTTCTCATACGGAATTATCATACAAAAGATATAAAACTATCAAACATTTGTCATGACTTTAGCAACAACTATATTTATTAAAAAAATGTTTTCGTTTTTTAACCATGACAACAACAAAAAAGAAAAAAAAGAATGGTTGTTGTACTTTTAAATGTTGAAAAAACAATATTGAAATTAGAACCAAACACACAAAATGCTGCATTTTCAGATTTTTGTTTATGACTTTTTGCACCTTTAATAAACATTTTCAGAATGCACAAATTAATATAGAAAAGTTTTTTATAGGCCAAATTAGAAGTAATGCTTTTAACAGCTGTCTCTGGAACAATGCAGAGATCCAATAAATTACTTTAAAATATGATTTAAAATAGACATTGCAGAATTCAGAAATTATATATTGGGGTATAATTTTGTCAATTTTGTCTGCTATCTGGGTCATGGTATCATGCGTGATCACTCAAAGCACTTACAGTACCTTGTGTTAGAGTGCTTCACAAGGCTTTATATGGTCCTTTTTCGTTCCCTCTAGCACTCTGTAGAACTGACCATGGATTTATACAGGGATACAAAGAAATTTGAAATAAGTAGGGCTCAGTATTTTTTTTGGCTGAATTGTGATATACGTTATACATCTCTGTATTTTTTACACTTTCTATTTGGATAAATATATATTTATTTAAAAAATAATAATAATAATTTAATTAATCATCATGCCCAATGGTGTCCAGCAAGTGATTGTAATCGTGTAGGCTAAAAGGGTTAAAATCACATAACATTATAGCACTGTAACATTACAACAAAAATAATGCTTTTTAAAGCAGAAGTTAAATTCACTAAATCAAAATTGAAAATAATTTTCAAAAAAGCAGAGACTGATTGTATTACCCCGCCCATTACAGTCACTTTATAGGTAGTGTTAACATAAAACTACACTCGCTTGTATAGGTTTAAACTTCTACATATGGCACACTTATTGTCCAACAATAAATGTTTTTGCAAAATGTACATTTTAGTCATAATTATTGCACTCCCATTAGATGCATTTGAATTATTAAGAAAAACTGCATTTTAGAACCACCTCTTTCTTTATGGTGCCTTTGCATATTTTTTGAAGCTTAAAGTTCCAAATCATTGTATAGTTGCATGGAGAAGAGTATCCAGCTTCAGAATTTCTCCTTTTGCTGTATGTGCCACAGAAGAAAAAAAGTCATAGTTTGGAGACAGTATGAGAGTGAATAAATGATAACAAAAAATATATAATGTTTGGCTGACCTATCCCTTTAATTTTGCACCCATCTTGACAGTATCTTAACAGACTACATTACGTAGTCTGTGTCTGGCAGAGGTGTTAGAATGTGGGCCATGCGTGTGTGCTCTCTTCCTTCCTACCCCCTCCATCAGACATGAAACTGTCTGATTGGCTGTCACACCATTCAGATGCATGCTTTGGATGATGTAATATGCAGCAATCATGCGTCATCGTCGTCGTAGGAACCAGCATACAAGAAGCAGCGCTGATGATGCCAGCTAGCACTAATCTCAGCGCTAACACTGATAAAGGCCTGATTAATGTTATCCCTGCAGCAAAGACCGCGTGCTTTATCAGCTGATTAGTGGGGACCGCTGGATAACTCCGTAAGCTTTGTGTGATGATCTGCACTTAAGCCTCACTGATTTTAAAGCAGCATAAGTCCGACTACTTCTGGAGTGTGTGCTTGTTATGGCAGATGCTTTTAAATGGGATCAGATGGATACTTCCAGTCCAAAAGGATGCCCAATCCACCCTGGTTACGGAAGTAAATCATAGTAATATAATGCTTGGGAGCAGGCTATAATCGTTTAAACTTGTCCCTCGGTCATGGCAGGCAGCTCAGCGTAATCATATTGAGCCTTATTACATGGCTTTTCAGAATGCTTTATTCTGATTGGTCAGTTGTGACGTCTTGCAGACAAATAACTGATCATAATAAACTATATGATAGACTGTTCTCCCAGGCAACCAATTTTAGCATAGCTATGCTATTTTGAGCATAAATGTTTTTTAATAGTGACCAGATGACTTTACATTATCTATTATTTAAGACGCAACCTCTTGTAGTCTCGGACACCCACATGTCATAAACATGTCTTACAAAAAGGGGGTGGGAAAGAGAGACATAGACATAAAAAATGATGAAAAAGTCATTGTCTGAAAAATTTATGTCTCTACCAAGACAACTGGGCTATGTAAAAAGAGGTTTTGGCACAGAGCTTTGTTCTTAGCCCTCACTCTTCCTGCTTCATTAATGTCAGAATTATTATTATTTCACTGGCTTTCAGAAATGAGAGTGCCTGCAGCTTAAGGACTGCTGCGTTTTCATGAGGCAGCAGACGGGTTGCGCAGAGTGGCAGAATCAAAGGAATTTCAATTGCTGTTTACTCTTCGACCTCCTATTCAGACAGCTCACACTGCATGAGCGTCTGCTTAGATCACAAACTATGCAGGGTGGAAAAAAGGAAAGAATGTAAAAAGATGAAAAGAGAAGGCCTCAAATGAATAACACACACCCGAAAACTTTGTATAATGCATTTGCTGAGCACATGGAAGTAACTTGAAGCTTGATTGTCCAGAGAGAGATACAGTAGATGCATGTAAACACAAATTTAAGGGACAGTTGAGAGTTCTGTCATTATTTACTCACCATAATTTCATTTCAAACTTGCATGACTTTCTTTCATATTGAAAATCATAAAAGTCATTTTGGTCCAAAAACCATTGAGACATATCTTATTTTAATTGTTTAAAAGTCATACAGGTTTGGAATGACTTAAGGTGAATAAATGATGGCAAAAGTTTTATTTTTGGGTGAACCATTCCATTAAAACACTTATTCATGGACTGTTTGGGAATAGAAAAACAAAGCAACAAACTGTATAACTATCTGAATCTCTCCTCCACCTTTCTCACCATTTTAATGGTAAAATGAGTTACTAGAAGAAAAACAGGTAGAAGAGGCAACAATTTATTCATGCACTGCAGTGCAGCAGTGACTGCTCCCCAAGGTTTTTGAACAGGTGGCGTGTTCGAAGCTGAGGTCTGTTAGAGAGAGCAAAGACTAATCAAATAAAAAAAGTTTTGAGTGCATGAGCATGCCAAGCATGCATCCCAGAAGGCTGTATAGAAGTGTTGCTTTGCCTGGGATCTATCCTGGATACTTGTTTCTGTGGGGAAAAAACAGCATGGTGGAAAAAGAGAGGGCCATCAATAATGCAGAAGGTCAGATCTACTCTGACTGTACTGCTCAAATCAAAGCTGGTTGAGCTCAGATTCAAAAAAGGAATTCAATCCTGTGGATTTAAAGTTGTGAAGCTCCAAACAGGCATTTTAACAGAGATGTCTTCCCTTGAGGCGTTTTTACCTTTGGCCAAGACTTTGCAGTTAATTTAAAGGGAAAGTACACAAAAATTAAAATGTTGTCGTGTTTCACTCACACTCATGTCATTTCAAACCTGTATGACTTTTTTTTTGTTCTGTGGAACATAAAATGTATTTTGAAAAATATTGGTGACTAAACATGTGGACAAAAAATGAAATTGAAGTAAATAAGGACCAAAACTTTTTGTTTTTTCCTTTTCACTCTGCAGAGGAAAATAATCATATGGTTTTGGAACAGTTTGAGAGTGCATAAATATTTTTGGGTGGACTGCCCCTTTAATGATAGAATCCATTGTTTTGTTACTAGTTTTGTTATTTTGAACAACATTTTTTACATGATATGAAAATACCATGATATTCTGTGTTGCATTCTTTTCTTTTTCCTTTTTTTTTTTTTTGTTTAATTAGTGCAATTTTGTGTTTTTTTTTGTAATTATAGTTTTCCACTAGTTACAGATGGGAACAATAAGAGTTAAAATTGTCCAGTTCTTCAATAATATCAAGTAGTAAGTCAGTGCCGGCATATGCTTCTGTTCTGTGGGCATCATGTTTGTGTCCAGGCTCACGGACCTTTCCTGATCCCATCCCTGTGTCCTAATTGAAGTCATCCTAACAGGAGTAGAAGGGCAGTTTTCTAAGTATATTTAATAAATTAATTGTATTCTGAAGCACATTATAATAAAACTTAAATTAGATATTTGAAAAATAATTCTGATCAAAATTACTTAT
The DNA here is from genome assembly GCF_963082965.1 of Carassius carassius. Lineage (NCBI taxonomy): Eukaryota > Metazoa > Chordata > Actinopteri > Cypriniformes > Cyprinidae > Carassius > Carassius carassius. The sequence goes on along the minus strand of NC_081787.1, from coordinate 6,828,580 downwards.
TGGTGTTAATCTGGCACTTGGTGCTAATTTCCCTAATTATATGACAAACCCTATTTAACTGGCAGCATTCCTCTAATTTTCACTGAGATTCTAAAAAATGCTTGCAAGTTCAGTTTTGAACAGGGTATGGATCTGTTTCAGCATGTTTAAGAGAAGTCAGACTGAAAGCACACTCTGGGTGACCAAAAGGCTAGAGTCACATTCTCTGAGGAGCATGTTGTGTGGAGAGAGAAGAACTGGTCCATAGTTCACTCTAGTGATGAGAGCAAGTTTAATTAATTTAGGTCAGATGGGAAACATTATGTTTGCCATCAAAGTAGGGAAAGACTAAACACTGAGTGCTTAAAGAACTCAATGATAGGTGGAGGAGGAAGTGTCATTGTTTGGGGGATGTTTTCTGCAGCAGGAGTTGGGCCTCTTATACAGCTACATTTCAGAGTGAGTGTGAATCAGAATCTCCTCTAGCAACATGCAGTTCTTTCCCTGCAAGCATCTCCCAGTCAGCCTGCAATTTTCATACAAGACAATTTTTCTGTCAAACTCCAAAATGGATAAAACATTTGCTTGAAGATAAGAACATTGAAATAATGAAATGGCGGCCCAGAGTCCTGATCTATCCTTGGTGACAAAGTTATGGCTAAGAACAACCTATAGTCACCGAACTATGGAAGAGACTGGAAGAAAAATGGAGCAAGATCACACCAGCAGAGTGTGAGAAACTAGTGATATCCTGCTGACATCATTCAATGCAGGGGCCTCTACAATTTCTACTAAATTTTGACAGCTGTAAGTTAACCCTTCAAAAGTTTAGTTGTAATCTTTTTTTGTGCTACAGTGGTTCTTTAATTTTGATCATTGTTTTTTTTTTTTTTTTTCACAAAAGAAAGTTTTTGTTGAAATGACTTGGTTATTTTGTCAAACGTTTTAGTATAACAATGGTATACCCAGAGCTAATATTCCTTCCAATTTTGAGCGATGAATATTAACAATATTTCAGAAAAATCTAGTATTTATAGATTGTTCTCTAATTTTGATTTCCAATGTATGTGTGTGTTACTTTTTTCAATGCAAAAGAAGGCTCTACGTTTACTCACTTTTGTAACTTAACTACACTAAATTTCGATCACAAATATAGCCAGTGTGTGTAAAGGACTTAATCACTTAAACATTTTATTTCACAAGTGATCACATTAAATTGTTATTATTGTTAGAAACTAACAACCTGCATGTTGCTAAGGTCCAGATGGTGAGGGTTCAGTTGATTCAGGTTGTGACACTTTTTTTTGCAGAAGTGTGATGAAGTCAGTTACTTCCAGCTGACTCTTCCTCAGCCTGCTCCACTGATCCACACACAGCTGTCAGCTGTCACCACAAAGCTATGCCAAGCCTTTACCCAATGTCGCCGAGCAAGGCAAATGACATCAGATACCTCCTGGAGGAAGCATGGTATTAGCATGGGAAATGAAAACCACCTGCCACGCTAAATGGATTTTGCATGTGATTTTCCACAGGAAACTTAGCAAAGTAATCAGACAGCTTGCCCAACCTCCATATCTATTTCTGTGCACCAGAAGCAAAGTGGAGATGATTAGAGCTATTTTTAAGCAGTTTATAAGCTTAGCATCACACATTCTAGAATGGGTCAGACTGATGCGAAGAGTTCTGACAGTCGGCTGTGATACAGCTGTCACCTCCGAGCTGAGGTAGGAGACAGCGCTGTTTGCTCGCCCATCACGCCAGATGAGTTTCCTTTGTTCCTTTCTCTTTTTTATCTTGTACCTCATTTTCACTCGGTTGAATTAGCATTAGCAGGGTCATCTGCTCCTCATTTCCAACCATTTCCATTTATATCTGTCTGACTGGGATTTGATATAGGTCAGTGGCCCCTCACGCAGCCTGTGCCCGGTCCCTGCTGCCAGGATGAATATAGAAAATGAGTTATTAATATGCTTAGGTAGTGTGTAATTCAGAAGCTCATGATTATTGCAGAGGGAATCCTGGTGTGAAATGTGTGCGAGTTTGCAGACATTAAGTGATTCTCATTCTCACCTTGGTGATTAGCTGGAGCGGGTTGTGGGCTCATAGCGATTGAGGAAATGAAAGCATGTCATATAAAAGAGATGAGTGCTTTCTTAGCCCCTCACTTGGTGCACACTATAAGCCAACATGTAAAATGAAACATTTTTACTGTAGATCTGCCTTTTTGTGATTCCATGCTGGGAAGTTTACTGAAATTACCAATAATCTGAAATAGTACTTTGTGTCAAATAGATGAATGGTTCATTCTCTATTTAATTGGACGCAGTCTTGCTCGGTGAACTGGGGTTTGGCAACATATCAGTGTTTTAATAAGCTGTGAATGAGTTTTACAGAGAACAGAAGTGGTCTATAAATTTTACTGAGCTCATTATAGCTGTAAATACAGACTTATTTGGGTCAAACAGCAATGAATTAACAGAACAAAAATACTTAGTATTTGGACTCTTAAGCAACACTTAATGAATGCAGGTCTGCATTATACGACAAAATAAGCAAAACCAAGTGGCATTTTTTTATGACAAATAGCACAGGAATTATTTTTAGTCAAGATATTACGCACACAAAAAATGTTTAACGTTTCAGAAAAGCAACTCAGAATTGCTCCGGAAAGAGGAAGGACATTGTTTGTTTTATAGATGTAACTATTGCTGTCTGAAGCAATGATGTCAAGAAGTAGGGTACAATCTTTTAGCAACCCAGAAACAGCAGTATTCCGGGCTAGCCTCATCACACAGTGCCTGCATGGGCTCTTTTGGAGGGACTAGCCACTTGCTGGCTGAAATCTGGTCTTACAAAACTGTGATGGTATCTTGATTATTTGCTCTGTAGTCTTTGTTGCTGTGTTGTTTAGAAGTTTACTTACAGTTGTTTAGAATTGGTGTCAACCAAGTGGCCACCGTATGTTTATTTACAATTTCTTGTTAAATCACATTCAGAACTGAGATGAAAATCTGTAATCTCGATCAAGTATGAAAAATGTATATTTATCCATGAGTAGCAACATGAGGAAAGGTAGAGGGCTAACTGTGAAATTTGAATGATTGTTTGGTTTATTTATTTACATTACTGTTCAAAGGTTCGGGGTCTGAACCTTGTATGCTACCCAAACCTCCATATTTGAATATATTTTGAAATATAATGTATTCCTATGATGGTACAGTAAAGCTGGATTTTCTGCATTATTACTCCAGTCTTCAGAAATTATTATAATATGCTGATTTGCTGCTTAAGAAATATTTCTTATTATTAATGTTGGAAAAAGTTGTGCAGCTTAATATTTTTGTGCATTTTTTTCTGAATTCTTTGGTGTATAGAAAATACAGTATTTATTTCAAATAGAAATATTCTGTAGCATTGTAAATGTCTTTACTGTCACATTTGATCAATTGAATGTGTCCTTGCTGACAAATATAAATTAATAATAATAATACATTTCTTAAAACAAAAATGAAATCATACCGACCCCACACTTTCGAACAGTAATTTATATATTTATATTTATTTATTTGTTTTTGTTGCATTAAAAATCTAATTGCCTCAAAAACTGAGGGGGCACTTTTGAATGAGCATGACTGTGGTTGTGTTCTCTCAGAATTGAGACAGTACGGATGTGTAACAGTATTTTGCAACCATCTTTGGCTCATAGCATCACCTGGGGCATCTCTCTCTCTCAGGCTCTATGGAGCTCATATAAATGAAACTTGCACTCAGATTACTCGTTCAGCCTCACTGATGTGTCGTTTCACAGCTCATTTGGCTCTGGAGGTTGAGACTTCTCCCACTCATCAAAGAGTGCAAGCTCTCAGACCAGGACTGAGACTGGGTTTATGAACTTGTGTCCATCACAGCAAATAGGCATCTCGTTCACAACATAACAGATCGGAATCTGTTCAATACTGTAAATACTTTACTTTCCATATTTGTGATTGCATGACGTTATACTTTAGAATTGCTGTTTAAAACAAACATATAAATAGTTCACACCAAAACTGAATATTTGCTGAAGATTGAAAAGTTGTCACCCTCAGGCCATCAGAGATGTAGATGAGTTTGTTTCTTCATCAGAACAGATTTGGAGAAAGTTTGCATTACATCACTTGTTCACCAATGGCTCCTCTGCAGTGAATGAGTGCCATCAGAATGAGACTCAAAACAGCTGATAAAATTAATGAATAACCTATAAACAAATCTATCATTAAGGTGTTTTTAACTTCAAACCATTGCTTCCAGCTAAAATATGACTCCTTTATCCATAATATTACTTTTTTCCAATGAAAAAGTCAGGAGTACAGGGGATGGACTTTTTCCACTGGACGTGTTATTATGGATTTTAGCTGGAAGCAATGGATTGATGTTAAAATCATCTTAATGGATTTTTTTCTAACAAAAATGCAGCTTTTCACTTTTCAATGTTATTTGCTGGACTGGAGTCACGTGGGTTACATGTGGATTATTGTAATGTTTTAATCAGCTGTTTTGACTCTCATTCTGACGGCACCCATTCACTGCAGATTGAGCGATTGATGTAATGCTAAATATCTTGAAATCTTTTCTGATGAAAAAAAATCTCATCTTAGTCTTAGAAGGCTTGAGTGTGAGTGAATTTTCAACAAAGTATAATTTTTGTGTGAACTATTCCTCTAGATTTGCAATTCATTTTGCTTATGATAATAGCCTACTCCATTTTTAAATGCACAGCTTTTCGCGTGACCCACATGTCAGCTGATGACTTCAAGTACTTGTCAGAATGACTCTTTTCTTTTCTCAATGCACTCAGCTAAAGTGTCCTCACACTGTGAACTGGACAAAGCGGCCATCTGTAATTAAATTCCTTCTCCAATTATTGAAACATACACTTCTATTCCTTTGAGTAAGGATACACAGTAACTATATGTAGTGTGTTTCTGAGAATGCTGGAGAGGAGTCTGTGAATTGAGCTTTCCTTCAAGCTAAATGTGAATCCCTGGAGGTCCAGAATGAAATTACTTGTGTACTTGGTTGTGGCAGAATAATCAGTCGCCTGATTTGTGATGGACTCTTGCTCACCCCTGCTAATGCAGCTGATGGTCTAATGAGGACACAACTGCCTGATAACTGGGGCAGTGTTGACTTTATTTTGTACTGTATGTAACTGCTCAACCCTGTTATCTTTCTCATTTTGATGCTTTTCTCCTAAATAGCACTAATGACCATTTCTGCTGTTGTATAATAGGGATTTAAGTGCAAATATATAACTAAAATTACCTCTATCTATCTATCTATCTATCTGTCTGTCACGGCTTACGCTGCTGGAAGGAACACGGAGCCGAGGGATAAACGAAACAAGGATTTATTAAATCAAACATGGGCAAGGTAAGTAGCAAATAACAGGTGGCAAGTGGCAGGTAACAAGTAGACGAGTAGACCAGACAAAACAGAACTGAAAGGACAAGGCTTTTATACAAGGGATAATAGGGAAAACACAGGTGGATGGAATGACTAAATTAACAGGGACATGGAACACATGCGGAAATGACTAGACACACCTGGGAACTAATCAAACCACATAGAGACAGAAACTGGGTCACAGGGGCAAAAACACACAAAATGAGTCCAGGTGTGTGACAGTACTCCCCCCTCCCGGTAGGTGCGTCCTCGCACCGTAGAAACAACAAAGGGAGGCGTGGGTGGGAACTTGGGAGGAGGTTCCGGAGGAGGACAGCCTCCCAGGAGGGGGCCAGCAGACAGGGACTACAGAGGAAGGAGCCAGGGAGGAGATGACGGAGGGAGGAGCCAGGGAGGAGACAGGAAGGATCTGAAGCAGGAGGTACCCAGCAGGACCCAGGCCACAGCCATAACGGCCCAAGGTGGGGCCGACGGTGGAAGGAGCCACGGAGGAGGAATGTCACCGACTCCAGGGACTCGACCCACGGCAACGGAGCAAGTGGAGGAGGAGCCCGAGGCGGAGAGCCGAAGAGCCAGGGTGACGGGGAGGAGCCGGAGGTCCTAGGCGGAACTGATGGCTCTGGTGACTGACGCGGCGATGTGGATCCGGAAGGCCGCGGTGAGGCCAGAGTGACCGAGGACTGAGGTGTAGCCGAGGGGATGAAGGAGCCTGACGGAGTGAGGCGAAGCCGGAGGAGTGGAGTCCCGAGGCATAGGATGGACGACGCCAGACCAAGGCGGAGCCGGAGGGACGAGGGAGCCAGGCAGAGCCTGCGGAAGGAGCTAGGAGCCATGGTGGAGCCGACGGGTCAACGGGCCGAGGCGGAGTCCAGGCCTCAGAGGCTGGAGGCGGAGGTGAGGGAGACGCCGACCAAGGCGTCGCTGGAGGATGGCGGTCCCGCTGAGCTCGCACCACAATGATGGTAGGCTGAGGGCGAGCAGAGGGGCAGCCATACGACAGCGGAGGAGGAGGCAGGAGTGGGTGGGAATTTTGGAGGAGCAGGCATTGGAGTAAGCTCTGGGGCTGGAGCCCTTCCTGGGCTTAACGGAGGATCAGGAGCCCGTCCTGGGCTTAACGGAGGATCAGGAGCCCGTCCTGGGCTTAACGGGGGTTCAGGAGCCCGTCCTCGGCTTAACGGGGGATCAGGAGCCCGAAGATCAGGAGCCCGTCCTGGGCTTAACGGAAGATCAGGAGCCCGTCCTGGGCTTAACAGAGGATCAGGAGCCCGTCCTGGGCTTAACGGGGGAACAGGAGCCCGTCCTGGGCTTAACGGGGGAACAGGAGCCCGTCCTGGGCTTAACGGGGGAACAGGAGCCCGTCCTGGGCTTAACGGGGGAACAGGAGCCCGTCCTGGGCTTAACGGGGGAACAGGAGCCCGTCCTGGGCTTAACGGGGGAACAGGAGCCCGTCCTGGGCTTAACGGAGGATCAGGAGCCCGTCCTGGGCTTAACGGAGGATCAGGAGCCCGTCCTGGGCTTAACGGAGGATCAGGAGCCCGTCCTGGGCTTAACGGGGGAACAGGAGCCCGTCCTGGGCTTAACGGGGGAACAGGAGCCCGTCCTGGGCTTAACAGAGGATCAGGAGCCCGTCCTGGGCTTAACGGGGGAACAGGAGCCCGTCCTGGGCTTAACGGGGGAACAGGAGCCCGTCCTGGGCTTAACGGGGAATCAGGAGCCAGTCCTGGGCTTACAGGAGGATCAGGAGCCCGTCCTGGGCTTACAGGAGGATCAGGAGCCCGTCCTGGGCTTAACGGAAGATCAGGAGCCCTTCCTGGGCTTAACAGAGGATCAGGAGCCCGTCCTGGGCTTACAGGAGGATCAGGAGCCCGTCCTGGGCTTAACGGAAGATCAGGAGCCCTTCCTGGGCTTAACAGAGGATCTGGCATAGGTGAATTGGAAACCCCCTCATTTTGACCCATTTGGCGCTCCACATTTTGCTCCCTCGTGGTGGGCAGTGTCGCCGGCTCTCGCACCTGGTCTGACGGGTTGCTCTCTGGCTCTCCGTCATCGGTGGGCTCGGGCTTATGCCTCGTACCGTGGGGAGATTGTAGGCTGGGCTCTGGGTCCAGAGTGGACCTGGCGAGATCCTCCATTGGGCCGACCGTGAGAGGTGACCCATTTCTCACCAGATTCCACTCTATGAATGCGGCGAAATCCTCCCGAGGACCATCTTCGGGCGACAACGCTCTGCACCTGGAGTTCAGGCTGGCGTGATAAAAGGTGCAGAGCGCGTGGTCCGGGTAGCTGGTGGCATTAGCTATCAAGAGAAACCGTCTGGTATGGTCCTCGAGAGACAGTCCCTCCTGCTCCAGTAGGAGGAGGAGGTATTCGGGGCGATAGAGGGGATCCATGACACACTACGGAAAGAAAAAGACTGTGAAAAAACGGAAAACAAAACGGAGGGAAAACACGCAGTTTTTTTAACTTTTTAGGTCGGGTCTTCTGTCACGGCTTACGCTGCTGGAAGGAACACGGAGCCGAGGGATAAACGAAACAAGGATTTATTAAATCAAACATAGGCAAGGTAAGTAGCAAATAACAGGTGGCAAGTAACAGGTAACAAGTGGACAAGTAACAAGTAGATGAGTAGACCCGACAAAACAGAACTGAAAGGACAAGGCTTTTATACAAGGGATAATAGGGAAAACACAGGTGGATGGAATGACTAAATTAACAGGGACATGGAACACATGCGGAAATGACTAGACACACCTGGGAACTAATCAAACCACATAGAGACAGAAACTGGGTCACAGGGGCAAAAACACACAAAATGAGTCCAGGTGTGTGACACTATCATTATTTTTTCACATACATCCATACGTTTTATTCAGCAAGGATGCATTACATTCATCAAAATGACATATTTCTATTTCAAATAAATGCTGTTCACAAATTCAAAAATGCATCATACTTTACACAAAAAAATTTGACAGCACTGCACAGTTTTGAACATTGATAATAATAAGAAATGTACCAAATCAAAATATCACAATTATTGCTGAAGGATCATGTGACACTGAAACTGGGGGTAAATTCCAGTTTGCCATTAAATTAATAAATTATATTATATTCAAATATAAAACACTTATTTTAAATTGTAATAATTGTTGATAGTGTTTCTATACTGTATTGATCAAATTAATGCGGCCTTGATGAGCATAGGATGTCAAAAACAACTAAAAATCTTATTTTTTAGAAATAACAGACCCAAACATAAAAATCATAATCAATTTCAACAGAACATTGAGGTTAGTTTAGTTAGGCTTTGATGGAATTATGTTTTTATTAAAGCCTCATTTTATTAATCCTTTTTCGCTGCTCTTTCTTCTTTTCTGTCATTCACAATCTCTGCTTTACTCTTCTCATTATTATAACCTTCGATGATGACAAATATGTCCCATCCCTCTCATTCTGTTGCACCTACCCTATTATTTTATTTTCCAAATCTCTCCCTTTCATTCTCTCTCTTCCAATTACACTTTATTTTATTTCTCACCGTCTAACACTTATTACATCAGCAGCTCAAAGCAGACCACATGTGACAGGTAACCTGATTGTGGACATGTTTTAAAAATCCCATTTTGCTGTGAGTGCATGAAGAAAAAAGAGGAAAAAGGCGGGTAGTAGAGGGTTGAGGATGATATTCCCCTTCCCCCATCTACTTCGCACACACACACACACACACACACACACACAGAGACACACATGCTCTGGTATAGATAGTGTCTCCATGACAACGCCTGCCATTGCCACAGTGCTAGTGGCCAATGCTCAGCAGAAGGTCCTCCTGTTTTTACTGTAGCAGCAGTAAGATACTGTGAACTCTCATGGGCTCCTGGGCTACATTAGGACAACACATACTTCATCTTTACTGCTTTTTACCACCGTTTTCAGCATCTGCTGGTTTCACTTGTTGTTTAAATGTGAGAATTGACACCCACTTGACTTGATCCTCTGTGATCACCTTTTTAGTACCCAATAATCATTGACTCAAAACGGATGCATTTTAAATATTACACACCTTTATCTACCTCAGTGGGCTTGACTGAAGTTATATATGTGACCCTGGACCATAAGACCAGTCTAGGGTCAATTTTATGAAATTGAGATTTATACATCTTCTGAAAGCTGAATAAATAAGCTTTCCGTTGATGTATGGTTTATTAAATATTTGGCTGATATACAACTATTTGAATATCTGAAATCTGAGGGTTCAAAAAAATCTAAATACTGAGAAAATGCACTTTAAAGTTGTCCAAATTAAGTCCTTAGCAATGCATATTATTAATTAAAAAATTATGTTTTTATATATTTATGGTCGGAAGTTTAATAAATATCTTCATGGAACACGATCTTTACTTAATATCCTAATGATTTTTGTCATAAAAGAAAAATCTATATTTTTGGCTATTTTTAAAAATATACCCCAGCGACTCAAGACTGGTTTTGTGGTCCAGGGTCACATATAAGAAAAATAGGAATGCAGAGGTCAAGAGACTCTTAGTTCTCCATAAATGCCCATGCATCTCAAAGTCTGTTAACAACAGCGCTATTTAGTGGTCGTTTTATAGTCTGGATGTCTGCATCTCTGAGGGATGATGTCATTCTTTCTGGCTGTGCTTGGAGAAGAGAAGGCTGTATGTTGCTGATATCTGAGCATTCCCAGGTGATGAGAGAGGATCAGTATGGCCATCTGTGTGCCTGTGTGTGTCAGCAGGAAGCACACAGCAAACTGGCACAGTGATCCATTGTATGAAAGTGTGTGACGGCTCGGTAATAGCACAGTGCATATAATAAAACAGGTGCTCTATTGTAGTCATTTCCTTATATGCAAGGCATTTGCTGTATGTTACGAATCCGTTTTTGTGAACCCTCTGATGTGCTTTTGTATGGTATATTTTTGTGGTTCAAACATGTAGAACAAACACTGAACAGAGCTTTTTCAGAGATGCACTTCTTTATAACCCCATTAGCACTTGTATTTTGAACCACCTTAGGATGCTATAAACACAGCATAGATATTGTAAAGGCAGCTAATGTTCAGTCTATAATGTGGTTATTCATGGTTTGTCTGTAGTGAGAGGACAGCAGCCACAATAATTGTGCGGCAGTGTCTTTCAGTTTCATCAGAGCTCCTGTAATCCATAATCATAATCATTAAGCTGTGTACACCGTCTGATCATTTGTGACTTCCACTCGGCCTTTTGTCTAAATTTTATGGTTGACGCTAAATAGCAGTCTTTTCTATTGCTATTCTCAACCTCAAGGTAATGTATTTGATGCTTAGAATCACCATTATTTGTCATAGCTGTTAAATATTTGTCTATATCAGTGAAATTTAATAGTGTAGAGTATAATAGGGTGCTGTGCCGATGACATATTTAGATCAGCTCAGAAGATAACATCACCCTGGTTACCTCGACAAAAACCTAATAGGATTTCAAGAAAAGTATAAATGAACCTATATTGAGCTTGTGTTAAAATGTCTTGAGCTTGACTTTGGGCAACAAAAAATCCCTGTAGCACTCTATTGATGTATTTTAAAATATATGTTAAAAAGCCATTATGATATCTGAATCCCATGCAGTAGACAAACCAGTGGTGATATTTATAAGTTCTAGTGATGATATATATAATATAATATAAGTTCCAAAAAAACCTAAACAAAAGAAAATCTATTTGGACTTGGACTATTTGGGAAAAAAAAGGTATTTGTAATTTAGAATACTTACCTTATATTTATCTAGCCTAAATATTAGTAATAGTAATGTATTCATTATTAAATTACAATGTGTCAGACACGTTAGTGGCTTCAAATTAGAATCATTTATTTTATGATGTAATGGATGGACTGCACAGATTCATAAATATGATTTGCTTGCTCCATCTAGTGGACAAACCATTGATAAACATTTTTGAGGCTTTAATTCATGGATCATTCCTTTTCTATTGGCCACTTTAATAAATATCCAGGGCTAATAGATTATGGGCTCCATGGAAGAGTTAAAAAAACATATGGAGAGGATACATTAAAAATACAAAATAATTACAGTATAAGGTTGGAGTATGCATTATTAACTATAATTGTGTTTGTCAGTAGATGTCAGTAGAACTTGTCTGACTGGCAATTCACTAAATCCTTAGTTTAAATTACATCATCTTTGTGTAAAAGCATCTTGTGTACATCTGGACAGTGGATCTCTTGTAATGTTTCACAGTGTTTTTATAACTTTTCTTTTGTATTCATCCCTGGCATAACATACACTGATGTCTTCATTAATACACTTCAAATTAAGGTATGGTTGAAGGTCAGAAATGATGGCTTATTGGCTTTATGTCCAATTTTGTATTAGAGAATCTGCTTCATTTAACATTTTTCACTCCAAAATGAACATATTAATTTTGACCATTATATTGGGTTGTTTTTTGACATCCAAGGGCTGATTATTTAATTCAATCTGTCTAACTATAAGTTTGACTAAATTAATTTGCTTATGCTTAAAAATATACAAACATTCGGTGGTTTTAATTCTATTAATGGAATTAAATTAAATCCATCCTGCTATTTCAGTATTTTCAATAGTTTTGTCAAAATCGTGAAAGTTTACTGGACTACTGGCAGCTTTTGCATGTGTTTTTATTAAAAGAATAGTGTTGAATCTCTTTTATCTGGATGCTTAGATCATTGTTAATCAGTCAAACGCTTTGAGAACAACAGAAGGGAAAAGCACAGCTAATGTTTGCTGTGTATCTGCAGATGCTGGTTGATGCTTCTGAGTGGAGAATGGAAGGTCTGGTATAACTGGTTTACGCGATGCATTAAAGGATCGCTTACAGCCGTTTCTTTGTAATGTGAGAGGAACAAAAGCTCTGCTCTAGTAGGAAGTATAATGTTCGATTTTCTCCCTGCGATTTTGACCCAGAGCACTGCAGTTTAGTGAACACGCCCTGTGTTTGCCGGATCAACAGCGCTTCCCAATGAATCTTTAATGAATGCTTTAGAAGTCGTAATGGCTAGTCACTAATGTCCATTAAGGATTTCTGAATGCAGCTGGCCCCGCCTTGATGGCCTCTCGACTGTTCCATTAGAATTTTTTTTTGTATGGTTAAAACTTTGAAAACATCCTCCTGCTTGCAGTGAATAACCACTGTCTTCCTGCTTTCTTCTTTTCACTATTTAACTGATAAATATGACATTTCCTCTTAGAAAATCAACATCAGGTAAGGATTTTCTTCACTTTTTTTGTTGTTGTTCTTTGGTTTATTTAGAATATTTGTTTGTTTGGAGTATTTAGAATTGTATAGTAAGTATTGAAAATGTTCAGCTGAATTCACTATGTATTACTTTTAGTGGATTTATTATTTTCACGTTCTTATTTTCTGCTTCTGTTTATTGTTCTGTCTAACTTATCTCTGTCAGTTTGTGGTGCTGTCCAAGGTGCTGAAAGGCAGATAAAGATGCGGGTTCTCCTAATGTTTCATTAGCGTCTTATTTCTTTTTTGCACATTTGTTTTACTTGTTCATCCTTCGTTCTTTAAGCCTTTTTTGTATATCTTAGAACTCTATTGTATTATTAATGATATATATATATATATATATATATATATATATATATATATATATATATATATATATATATATATATATATATATATATCGTTTATTTATAAAGATTACAAGATTTAGTTTTCATTTTAAGATAATTTTCTGATAATATTGCCCTAATTATATATTAAAATCGCATTTTTATGTGGACTGAATCACATTTACTGACCTCAGATAATCCACGTTTATTTATTTAGATTAACTAAACATGTCTGTTATTGACAGGAGAAGGGCAGAAAGTGTTTTCTAGCATTTTATTTTCAGAGTATCTTTGCATTACTGAATCGATATAATATTGGCGTGTTTGTGTTCCGTCCTAACGTGTAGTCGAGTCGTTATAGCGTCTTAAAATGCATTGATTGTACAGTAGATGGCGCTGTTGATGGGCATATAATGTTCTTTGCGATGCTCTGCTGTTGAATCACCAGAGCAGGAACCTGAAGGGTTGATCGATATTAGTTAGGCTGCTGCTGATGTTCAGTCTGAGGCTTCCTGTCATTCATGTAACTTGATTTTCTTTGATTTGGCTGTTTTTGAAAAGACTTTGAATATATCGATAGTGCAATTCCAATAATGCAGTGATTGTCTTTTGATCCAAATCAACACATAAGTATGTTGTTTTCAAAATATTATCTTTTCAGTAGGCTAATGCAGGTAAAAAAAAAAATACTCCTAACATTCTATTGTATACACACCGTATGCTATCTCGGATTGAAGCAGTGTTGAAGCAAAAGCATTTAATTTTTTATATAAATATACAAATATGCAGTGCAAATACTAATATGCATATTAATACATGTTATTATGAGTGGCCCAGAAGACAACTGTGCTTTTGCCACGCATGCAGGAAACTTACTGCCATGGCAACCAACACTCCTCCAATCAGGACATCGCAACTCTGTTGTTTCCACGCGATCTTTTATGGGAAAGGAAAAACACACGACTGGCGCATTAGACTATGTAACGGTCTCAATATTTTATATAGCTTTAAGAGCTCCAGTTTACTTGTAGTTGTCACATTTGTGTGCCACCGTCTCCCCGGGGTAAACGTCTCTCTCTCTTTAGATATCGATCTGTCGCGCTCTTTACCCAGCCCTCTGTTCACACTGGATAATACTCAGACATTCAAGACTAATCTAATTTTACGTGCTTTAATACAACATAATTTTTATTGTTGTTGTTGTTGTTCCACATCACACTCCGCCTACCTCCCCTTAACAGCTCTGTGCGGTGGGGACTGTTCACCAACTATGTTCGAATCTTTTTCTTTTTCTTCTTATTCATTGAATTAGTTGAAACGATCTTGAATCGGTCACAGCGATTTTCGAGTTAACCACTGACCGAGAGCCCCAACAGATTAACGTATGAATTAAATATACGATACAAATATATTAGTAATTTAATAGAATAAAACCATTATAATGTGGATTAATCTGTTTTAATATTAATGGGATTACAGACTAGTCTCTTTAAACGTCAGATTCATAATTTGGATGAAATTTGCCGGGGTTGGAATTTTTTTATTTTTTTATTTTAACCCTCTGGGCTTCTTCGCCCGAAAACGGGCGAAAACTTGAACGTTTTGAAATGTTTAATTTTTTTGCTTCATCGGATGGGGATGAAACTTGGTGACTTTTGTTGTATTACCTATATGAACACACAAAAAAATCAAGGAGATGATTCTGATATGTTAAAGGGTCGTAAAAAAAAAAGTCACACTTAGCTTCCTCCCGCCCGAAAACGGGCGACATAGGAAATGAATGGGAAATACGAAAAAATAGGAAAACTCAGAGAAACTTTTGGTGGTACAAGCTACAGATCAGCAACTGTGCTGAAAAAAAGTGTACAGCAATGAAGGGGTGACACTCTAGAACATAAAGAGTGCAAATAAGACCCCCCCCCCCCCCCCCCCCCACACACACACACACCCACGCACACAAACACACACACACATACACAGATAAACTGGCGACTGCAACAGCAAATTTGTAGAATATTCCACATAAAATCAATAAATGAAAAAAAAAAACTTGCTCAAATGCACACACACACAGACGCACACACACAGAGAGAGAGAGAGAGAGAGAGAGAGAAAGAGAGAGACTGGTAAGACTGCAACAGCAAATTTTGAGAATATGCAAAAATAAATAAATAAAAAATACAAAAAGAGACTCTCGCTCAAATGCAAAACACACACACACACACACACACACACACACACACACACATTCACTCACACACACACATTCACTCACACACACACATTCACTCACACACACACACATTGTGTTCCCTTTCTAACCAAATGCTATAGTTTGATTGTAATCATAATGCAAAACCTGATACTTATCTAAACATTTTTGTTAAGAAAATAAAGTAATCATCTTTTAGAATATCTAAATGTATATCTAAATAAAAAAACGAATAAGATAGAGAAATCATGTCTAAAACAACAAAAGGAATCAAAAAGCCTTTCTATATAGGATATATAGGAAGCTATAGACAGCCTACAGGCTGGTACAGGACATTACACAAAAGTGGCTATTTTTTAAAGCCACTAGATGAAGTTCTTCTCCTGGAACATTTTTTTTTTAGGCTGGCACTCTATTTTGATGTGAAATGCTGTATTTATTGAATTTTTTTTTTTAATAAATATAAAATAAAAAATGATATATTAATTCTAATGGAAAAAATAGCTCATAAAAATTATATAATTAATTCAAAGTATCATAAAAAATTCTAAAAATTCTAAATAATAATCAGAAAACATTATAGAACAAAAATATATTTGATTGGTTATCCTGGGAAAAAGTAAAGTACAATTTTAAGGCTTCGCCCGTTTTCGGGCGGGAGGAAGCTAAGTGTGACCCATTTACGAAGAAGCCCAGAGGGTTAACTAGCAAAATTACTCAAATAAAACCGACTGGAAATATGTTTACATTTCACTTAAACTAAACGTCGATTTAATAAATTATTTTGTTTTAATAAACAGCGTGTTATTATTTTAGTATTGGAAAGGAGCAGCCGAATTTACAATAAACACCCATATTAATTAAACTTGGTCAAAATAACAAACGTAACTACGCAATGACGTAAAAGACTTGCTGACTCGTTTCAACCGGTTCTTTGAAATGAACTGCTCGAAAGAACCGATTATAAATTAATTACCGCCGTGATTCACCTGTCATTTTAAGACATGTCGCTCTCGTTGTATTTGTCTGCATCTACATTACAAAAGGATTCCGATAATTAACTCACACACCCCCACCCACACACAAAGCGCACGCACCCAAGAGTACCGACTCGCGCTCGTGCGCTGGTTAACAGGTGTCTGTCTCACATGGCTCTGTTCTGTGTGCTGCTGTGACTGACTGCTTTGTGGGATGATGCGAAACGTGTGCTCGGTGTGTGGCGGAACATCTTCTCTGTTATTGGTCGAAATAGCCAGATAGTGACATTATCTGGAAACAGATGCGGTGGAGGCTGCAGCCAATTGAATGTAGAGCCGTTTAATGACTTTGTCTCCGAAGAGAAAATGTGCGTTGAAGAGATGCCCGTACCGTCACCTACATAACTGCGTTTTGTGTTAAAGCTGTGTTAATTTGCAACTGCTTTCCACCGATCTGCCATTCTCCTTGACGAACAATGGCGGTGACTGGTGAATGAAGACTTGGATGTGAGCTGTCAAGTGAAAGATTTCCTTACAGAGATCGTGTCGTGGAGGAGGTGGGAAACGGATTGTGTCCTCTAAAAGTTTTTGTTATCGCACCGTCAAACTGGCTATGGCTGCGGCGATCGCCAGCTCCCTTATTCGGCAGAAGAGGCAGGCGAGGGAGCGTGAGAAATCAAATGCCTGCCGCTGCGTGAGCAGTCCGAACAAAACCAAAGGAACATGCGAGAAACCCAGTCGACTCAGTGTCTTCTCCAGAGTCAAGCTTTTCGGCTCCAAAAAGCGCAGGAGGAGACGACCAGGTCTGATGTGTTTTTAGGGTCCTGACTTAATATGTTATTGTATGTGTAACACGATCTCTGTCATTTTCAATGTTATCTGCGTCTGTACTTTTACAAATATTGGATTTCAAAATGTTGTATTTTGAATTTTACAGTGCTTGCCATGTTTTATAGAGCAGGAAGCTGTTTAAAGTCAAACAGTAGGCCTATGTGCTTTCACACTTCATAGTGAGATCTCATTCCAGCTCAGTTATACGATCTTACTCTCGATCTTACCTCTAACTTTTTAGGCGTTTTTACCAAATTATTTGTGAGGGGGGAATACTGTATGCAACTTTTTTTTTGTTAAGATATTGTGTTGCAATGATGTTGACACATTCCCTCCTTCAGAGGGACAATGGAAAGCAAACTAAAAAAGGTTATTGTTTGACACAGTTTGGACAACTGCCCAACATCTAGCTAGCTAGATGAGTCTCCGGTGGTTCAGTCTCACACAGTGGATCATATAGATATTGAACAACAAAATCTGCTGTTACGATTTTTTTTTTTTTTTTCGTTCTTTTGAATGATTTTGATTGTTTTATCAACTACAGTTTCTTTACAGAAAGTGACTTAAAGTCAAATACTTAAGTAACAATTCACAATTTATATTATGATAATCTGAGTAGTTAGACTTTGTGTGGATGAACTGTAGTTTACAACTCCCTTCATAAGCAACAAAGAGAGATTATAGCCTATACTGTGCTCAGAAATCAGTAGAAATAGAAATTGGCATGCGTATTACTAGAATATTAGCCATGTATAAGTGCTAATTAAGAACATATTAATGCCTTATTCTACTTGACTTTATTCTACATTCCTAATCTTACCCAATACCTAAACCTAACAACTACCCTACTAACTATTAATAAGCAGCAAATTAAGAATTTATTGAGAGAAATGTCGTAGTTAATAGTTAACAAGTGTTACCTTTTCTAAAGTGTTACCGAAATATTTTTTAAATGTGAAGTAGGTAGCCTACTCTATCTATCTATCTATCTATCTATCTATCTATCTATCTATCTATCTATCTATCTATCTATCTATCTATCTATCTATCTATCTGTCTTTCTGTCTGTCTATCTGTCTATCTGTCTGTCTGTCTGTCTGTCTATCTATCTACCTATCCCACACACACACATTCAGCACAACTGTTTACTTACATGCTTGTCATAGTCCCAATTACCTTGCCTCCCTCCCCAGACAGCATCTTACATAACTCTTATGTGACACCTAAGCAGAAGTGTGGAAGTTTGTGTGTGTAGAGTGGCAGTTGTTTGCAGCAGTGATTCCGTCTTAATTAAACAGTCTCATACTTAACAACCTTGTTTACAGATGCACATGGACCAACACGCACATGAACCTAAGCATATTTTCATATCCATATGTTGAAGAGTGATACCTCCCAACATAAAATCTATGCTCAGGGTTAGGGTTAGGGACCTTTATTCAGTCAGTATTTATACTGTACCATACTGTAGCAGCTATATAGAGATGCTTTCTGGTTTAATCTGAATTTGTATCTAATAAGCTTATTTTAAATACTCAGATTATCTTTGTATTCTAATGACTTAAAATCAGGGATTTTTTAAATTTTAAATTGTTTCTATTATATATAAATAGTTTTTATTAGAAGATGTAACCTAATATCCACTTTTATATCTCCTATGATAAATGAAAGTTAATCTGTGTTAATAGCATGATCCACCGACTCTCTAAGCCTTATTAACTACAGATCTGCTGATGCAATCTGGTATTTTGCACAGGAGAGCTGTGTCCTGTATGGTTGTGCCTCTTAGTCCCATTCATGCAGATCAGACCTATGTAAGGTGATATAGCTCTCCGCATAGTCATATTCACATTCACATTCACATTATCATGGACAGAAGACTGCAGTTTCCTTGCAAATTGCAGCTCTCACCATTTTTCTGTGTGGTGACTATTCCTACGTGTAGAGTAGTAATTTTTTGTGCCTGTTCTTCTGTCACTGTGGTCTGATCTCTTGTTTGTAACGCAGGCTAAAATCTAAAGACCATGGAAAGCTCTTGCTAAGCCAGGAGCTTTGAAGCCCCTAACACTTCCACTGTGGCAATGCATGTTTAACCTTGTCTTTTTCTTGTTCTCTCTTTCTATCTTCTGTCTCTTTGCAGAGCCCCAGCTGAAGGGGATCGTAACGAAGCTGTACAGTCGACAGGGCTTTCATTTGCAGCTCCAAGCAGATGGAACCATCGATGGCACTAAAGAGGAGGACAGTGGTTTCAGTAAGTCTGCTTGCCATGTTCTCAAATTTTCACCTGTCAAGACACATGTTGAGTTTCAAAGCTGGAAACTCGGAAGTACTAGATTAATACACTTACACAGTGGCCGCCCAAAATATTTGTATACTTCGATGTATGCATTGTTTTGTGTTGTATAACAAAACATTGAGTGATGTTCAATTTTAAGGAAATAAAGAAATTATATTGCTTCACAAACACATTTTTAGGCCTCAAATGATACTGCAATTAATAAACGGTTTTGAATAAAGGATATTTTATTGGATATTTTATGGTTGCCAAAGTTTAGTGGAGCATGTCCATAGTTAATCAACTAGGACAGTGAAGGGAACTGAATTCATGCTGTCCTTAAAAATTCTCTTCAAGACCAGCTTGTAAAAAGAAATTGCAAAAATGCCTTCCAAATTTGAAGCTAGTTCTAGTCTTGCATCATTTGCAGATGCTGCTTGGTTTGATATGTTGCATCTAATGCAGTGGCATCCAGACATTTTTTAGTGCAACTTAAGTGTCCAAATGCTTTTTTGGGGGACACTGTATGTCTGCTTGTGTTTCAGTGACAGCTGCTGTTGTTATTGTTTCCTGGGCAGCTGTACTGCTCCTTCAGACTGCATTTCTGTCTCATACTGACACTTACAGACAGCTTCAGCTTTGCTTTTCACTTTTTAATACTTTTACAGTTCCTGTATTGGTCACAAGAGTCAAGAGGCTCAGTTCTGTATTATCCTGAAATGGAAAATGTAGCAGCTTTTCAGAAACCAATTATTCAGAGAGCACAGGCAATGTAGCTAGAAAGCCCAAGTACAATATAAATATTTCTAACCAGATGTCCATAGTGTCTGAAAAACAAATTTGTATTTATTTTTTGCCCTTTATGATCAAAGATTATCTTGTGTCATTTGAAGTCATCTTGCTATGCACCTGCAAGTGTGAATTATTTAGCCGGTAGGCAAGAGCGGCTTCACCCAGTCAGTGTTTGAGCTATGCTGTGTAGGATGGAGCCGGCTGGATGGTTGGCAGGGCTCTAATTTAATATGTGCTATATCTCACTGATGCTAAGTGCCTGTGGCATTCTGGGGCCTGTAAATTAGCTTGACTCTATTCAATTAGTCATCGGGTGAAGATGACGCTCTTATCCAGCAAATGAGTTTCTGGTGAACGGAGTCATTTGGAACTGTGATCACTCGAGTCTCCAAATCCTCTCATCCATCTAGCTCATCTAGATTAACATAAATTTGTGTCAAGTGCACATAAACAATGTTTAACATGAAGAGCCATGCTAATTGAAATAACATGCCCTTCTTGAATTTAAATAGTGGTTGTTTGACTCAAGCATTTGTGTTTTATTTACCCTTGAGTTGAATCTGCACCACTGGTGTGGTTGGCCAGTCCTTCTCTCACTGCGTGCTTTTTCATTTCTTGTTTGTGTTCTTCTCCTGCATGATTGACTGAGGTAAAATGAGTTATATTGGTGTGAGATTACATAATAGCTGACCTGCTTTTCCCACCACACTCCCTTATTTTGTGGAGAGAATGAAAAGGTGTTGCTGGAGAAGAGAAGTGGGAAAATAGGGAGCTTCTATCTCTCACACTACAAAAATAGAATTGTTAGGAGCTTGATGTCCTTGTCTCCATAGCGACAGTAGTGCAGTCCTCTTGGCTCTCCTCTTGTGTGTGTGTGTGTGTGTGTGTGTGTGCTTGATAGGGATGAAGGTCTGCTCTAATGCTCTCTTTACTCTAGATGTATCTTACCTTAAATGATGCTCATTGTGCTTCGTCTTGTGAGTAGAGCATGTTAATTTTAATATATCATGTTGTTGTTTTGCTTAAATCTGATAAATATGACATTAGTGACTTTTTTTGGTGTTGCCAGAATATCTCATCCAAATGGTAATTTTTTTTGCACTGAAGTCATGCCATGATGTTATAAATAAATTAGTAAATATATATTCTTACTCTTGTAGACTTGAAGATTGCAGAATTGGCAGGAACATTCAGTAAAAAAACATGCAAACATCTATAAATTGTTTTGTTTATTTGTAACCATGTGAGAATGACAGCCAGAAAGAGGAGGTTGATAATGATAGTATCAAATTGATTTTATTAGATGAAATTGGGCGGATCAAGGGGCTTGAGAAGCAGACATTCAAAGATAAAACCTTATTGAAAATCAGCCTTTCCATCTCTCAAGTTGACGTGATGTGCTCTTGGAGGAACAAGACAAAAGCTCATTCTGGGCAGTAAATGTCAGGTATGGCTGCTGTATTGGATCATGTCTCTTTGTGCAGAGTTTTACAGCTTAATTCAATTCCTAATAAATGTTTCTTGGCAGAAGGCCTTTCTCTCCATCAACATTAACATATTCTAACCTGTCTTCCGTCTGTAGAGTGGGCTGATGTGTTTTTCAGTCAGTCACAGTTTTATTCGAGTCAGTCTGATTTTTCTCCAGATATAATATACTGAAATATTAACATCTGAATGAAATGCTGAAATGCTTCTTTAAACAACAATAACAATTTTACCCAGTTTTACTGTTTATTCAGGCATCCAGACAAACCACCAGAATTAAAACATCAAAGTTCCTTTAGTAATAAGATTTAAAGGGAATTAAAATTCTGCCATCATTTACTCACCTTCATGTCATTCCTTTTATACACTTTTTTCATCGTTTAGACACGAATAAAGGTATTTTTAAATGAAAATTAACAACTCGGCCATACTTGCTCTGCACAAAAAAACCAACCAAAAAAAAAAAAAAAAAACATCCAACAAGCCTTTTTCAGCTTCCGTTTACCATATCTGATGAGTTCTATGTTTGCACGCTGGTATTTGTATATGAATAAAAGTCTAGATTAATTCTGTTGATCATTTAAATCTACTGAGTCTGTTTGGAAGATTTAATTCAACTGCTCAATGTACTGTATTTGGATTACGTGGCTTTCTAAACTTTATGAAGCATCACATTTTTTAATCAATTAGAAATAAATAAATAAATTACATAAAATTTTAATATTTTACATAAAATGTAAATTTGATGGTCTGTGTGTTAAATTTTAACTTGAAATTTCATCATATAACTTTAGAAGAAACAGAGTTATGTGGACTACTTGTGTAATATTTTTAAAGCTAGTCCCCATTAGGGCTGCACGATATTGGGAAAAAATGACATTGCAATATTTTATTTTTCTGCGATATATATTGCGATATTTTTTCTTACAAACAAAAATGGGGTGAGCACACTTACATTCTCATTTTAAATGATTTAAACATCGACACCATCGTGTCAATTGATTAATATGCGTGAGGGAGAGAGAGCAAGACAGCGCTTGTGTTGTTTGAAAACGGCTCGCTCTCTCTCTCTCTCTCTCTCTCTCTCTCTCTCTCTCTCTCTCTCAATTCAATTCATATTGCTTTATTGGCATGACATACAAAGGTACATATTGCCAAAGCATTGTACATAGCAGAATAGAAACAAACAAAACAAAAATACATATATATTCATAAGAAAAAAAATTACATGCAAAATAAATCCATATACATTTCTATAAACATTGATGGTACTTCTAATGTACTCTCTGTCTGTCTCTCTCTCGCGCGCGCGAGCGCTCTCTCTCTCCCTGTCTCTCAGGCACGCGCGCGCTCTCTCCCTGTCTCTCGCGCGTGCTCTAGTGATGGGATTTATGGCTCTTTGAGGGGATCCGGATCTTCGCGATCCGTTCCTTTCAAAGAGCCGTTCAAAAGAACGGCTCTTTTGGCTCTTTTAAATATTTAGTCAGTTTTAAGAAGCCAGCTTGGAGGCATCTCAGTTTATCCTGGAAATAATCACTGGGAAGAATGATGAGGTGAGATTTGTAGTCAAATAATTAAAACTCAGATATCACACACCAATATCTGGGGTTGAATTATTCTGAAATATTGATTATTACCTCATTTGTCATGTGTGGACTATATTCCATAGGGTTGCACAAATCCCTCTGCTTAGACAGTGACATCACTATTTTGGATTTACCTTTAGTACAAAGTGTGTGTGTGTAAAGCTACGTTGACTTATGTTATTCATACAATACCTACTCACGAATAAACATCAAAAACAAAGCCAGCTGCAATGAATTTCTGTGCAAAACAGCTTTTACTACAAACACTTCCACACAAGAACATTGTTATCACACAAGAACATTTTGATAGAAAACAAAAAATATTTAAAGTAGATAAAATTAGAATAAATAAAATGGAAATGTCTACATACTACTACTACTGTAAACTTTGCAAATAGGACATCAGCCACTTCAAGTCAATGAACAATAACAAAGTGGGCTGCAATGAATGTCTGTGCAAAACAGCTTTTTTTCAACGCTCCTACCCAATGACAGAGGCATGCAGGGTTTTTTTTCCACTGGAGTAGTCACGTGAAGGATGCGTGCACAACTAATAACTAATATCATCACGCTATAAAGGGTTGGCCTGCGCTGGGTGCGCCCCTCCCCCTATAACTGTTCTGTCTCGCGGAGGAGCTCATTTGTGTGCATCTGTGTGAAACGCATAGGAAAAAAGAACGACAGAAAGAACGGCTCCCCTCCAGCCATGTTTATGAGCCGTTCAAAAGAATCGGTTCGTTCGCGAACGTCACAACTCTAGCGTGCTCTCTCCCTGTCTCTCGCGCGCGCTCTCTCCCTGTCTCTCTCGCGCGCGCTCTCTCTCTCTCTCTGTCTCTCTCGGCTCTCTCTGTCTCTCTCGCGCTCTCTCTCTCTCTCTCTCTCTCTCTCTCTCGCTCTCGCTCTCTCTGTCTCTCTCGCGCTCCCTCTCTCTCTGCCCTGTTAAACTTGCATGTGGTTTTCAGTCCTGTCAATTATAAAATTTCACTCTATGATGGTTAAGCTGTGCAATTAATCCGCGAATCACATTCGTCAACGGCAGGGGAGTAGCTGGCACGTACAGTTAATGAATAACGGATCAACTACGACAGCCTACATCGCACATCCTGCGATGTGACTATCGTGGATTCGTACATCGCGATATCGATGCTTAAACGACACATCGTGCAGCCCTAGTCCCCATTATTTAACACCGCATTAAATTGCATAGAATTTCACAGAAGAGGTGAAATACATGTTTTTAGGAAGTAAATGATGACAGAATTTTAATTTTTGGCTGAACTAATCCTTTATACCAGGGATAGGCCACTTCGGTCCTGGAGGGCCACTGTCCTGCAGAGTTTAGCTCCAACCCTAATTAAACACACCTGAACAAGGCAATCGGTGTTTTCGGGATTACTAGATAGATACAGGCAGGTGAGTTTTTATGAGGACTGAAGCTAAACTCTGCAGGATAGTGGCCCTCCAGGACCAGAGTTGCCTATCCCTGCTTTATACATTATATTATGCTGAGTGAAGAGGAAGTCTTCTCACACATATTTTCCATGATTGGGACTGTAGGAGAGACTCTTTACTGAATTCTGATGGTTATTATATTGGCCTTTTTGTAGAGATGATTATAGTGCCCTCTTGATCTTCCCAGAACTCTGTGCTCAGGTGTTTTATTAGGTGTGAGTACTCAGGGGCCCTGGCCCCTGCTGAAATCTGATTGGCCCCTGATTGGCCCCCGTTCCATCAATCGTTGACGAGAAGAGCAACCGGAGAATTCACAACGATCACAGATGCAATTCCACCCCCAAACAATTGGCGGCACTCGCGGCAGTAATGTGTCAATGCAACTTGGGAGAAGAAGCAGAGCTCTTGGCTTTATATTATATTTTCTTGAAATTTTGACTGTAAATGGCTTTGGCTTGAGCGATATCTGAACATTCTCTGACGTTATGCCAGTAGGCGGGAGAAAGAATCTATCTATCTATCCAATTTGAAGACAATTCTTGGTGAGTCACAAATCCTCTTGTTGGTTGTCATTAAAATGAGAGGATATTTAGCTGCTGCTCTCACTTATTTTAGGTTTGTTAACTAAATTGTGGAAGGAGCACTGGAAGCACTGTCGAAGTAAACCAATAAACTTGTTAACCCTTTGACACATACGATCACACCGGTGTGATTAGAACTTTCAGTGCGTCACGTCATCAACTGCTGAATTTAAATCCGCTTTCGCGCTTTGACTGGCGCTGAGCCAGATCGGATGCGCTGGTCATATTACCACAAATATTCAGTGTTTTCAATCATAAGGCTTATTTTAGGTTTAAGATATTTAAATACACATAAGTACTAGCAAAACCATACATTTATAGTTTGTAAAATACACGCCAGTGTATATGGAAACGACATTAATGATCCTTACAAATATAATCTGACTTCATGTTTTTATTGATATCATATAAAGATTGTGTAGGTTACTAAAGTTTACTCTGCCCTTCTCCGAGTTTACCGGATACCTACTTCAACGTGTTTCGGGAGGAGAGGATGAATGTGCGTGTTGTAAATCCCACAGCTCGGATTCAGCGCGAACAAATATGGCGGTGCCCATCACCCGGTATAGATCAACTAACACGGCCGATATAGAAGTGTTTAAGCTACCAAATATATTTACTTGCACATATTTCAGAATCAGAATATCAGATATTTCATAATATAGGGAGTATGTTTGCAAATATTTTGAATAAAACAGGAAACGAAATAAAAGCGATCCATATGTCATACAGATCTGTTTCGGCTGTGTTGTGTCACATGACAAGTAGAACGCTTCGCCATGGAAACAAGAAGGCGGTACATTCTTTACGTGCCTGGAGTATTCTGTTTTTTGCTACCCTTGTCATCACTTTTCGCTCCCAAATGCCCCAATGTCTATATTCAGGTCAGAATCTGAGTTTCTTTAATTGGAAAAAAGCACTGTGCAGAATCGGTGGCTTTAGAGATCATTGCAAATCAGAACATCACAGAAGTGCTGTGTTTGCTTGGACACAGCACAAATTAGTCATTGAAATGTGTAAAATGTGATGCGTTGTGTCCTTTATGCACAGTATAAATAAATTAAAAAAAAATCATTAATAACTTTACTGGCTCATTTTTTTATTAGAGCGTTTGAAAAAAGGAATGACTGCCGAAATGTATTTGCACCGTACTGAATAAATTATTTTGTGTGCTTGAATGTACCCTGTACTTGGCCCCTGAATGTACCATGTGGCCCCTTATTGGCCCCTGTTACAGAAAAATCCTAGAACCGCCACTGCTGGTAGTCTCTCTGAAATTAGGTCTACTCATTACCGGCCATGTGTATGCCACAAAAAAAAGATAAAGATATCATACAAATAGAATCAATACCTTATTGAAGCTTGTGCATATGGCTCTTCATGCAGTATGAGTCGGTGGCCATAGACTACAGAGAAGGAAGAAGGCTGATCTCTACAGGTGGACTTGACTGATGTCAGAGTGGAGAGGAAGGGCCTTGATGTGGGATTAGAGGGGATAGAGAGCATTCCGGACATGGCCATCCATTGAGCTCTGCAGGAAATAAGAAATATTAATCAAGAGATCTCATATTTATGATGAAAGGCCAAAGGGGGTTTCTGTATATGTTGTCTCTGGAGGGTGAGGGAGCAGGAACATAGACTGAGTTAAAGGAATGGGTCACCCAAATTTGCTCACCCAAATATTTTTAAATTACATATGTGTACAAAAAAATGTAAGTTCTGTCATCGGTTATTCACCATTTCATTTCAAACCCATAAGACCCAAGACCCATATAAAACCCAAGCATGCATGTTTGAGATTTGCATTTACCATATTTGATGTGCTCAATGTATGTATGAGCATTCACAATTAGGGTTGCAAAGGGGTGTAAGATTTCCGGAAACTTTCCAAAAATCCCTGGAAGATTCCAAAAAATCCTGGAAAGTTTCCAAAATTTCTAGAATGTTTCCAAAATTTACTAGAACCTTTTTGCAACCCTATTCAAAATATGAAGTGATCATACAATCTATTTATGACCTTTATGAAGTGTCAACATTTTGGTAGAATGGACTTTCAGTGGGTCTCTTTAAAAATATCTTCATTTTTGTTTTGAAGATGAATAAAAATCATATGGGTTTGATGGTGAGTGATGACCGTTTGAATGTTTTGGTGAACTAACACTTTAAAAATAAATGAATTACACAAAATGTAAATGTTTAGTTAATTAGTCTGTTAAATTTGTACAAATTTTGTTTTGTTTGTCACAAAGATGTAATTTAACTTTAGAAGAAAAAAGCATGAGTAAAATGATGTGTGAGTAAATGATGACAGAATTCTCATATTTATACACCTAACCTTTTAAGAAATGAAGCAGGGATATTATTTTAGATGATGTGAGTGTATATTCCTGAAGCACAAAATATTGTACTTGTATCTTGTATGATTGCCATATGAAGGCAGTATACATTTTCTAATCTAAGATCAGTCTGCATTGTTCTCTGACAACACATACACATACAAAATTTGTTTCCTTCTTGTTTTTTTAATCAAGCTGGGTTACATAAGCAGTGAAATGGCTCACACATTTTTTTCTTTTAAAAAGCTTGTGCTTTTTTCTACCCAAGCTTATGTTCCTCAGATACTCTTGGTGTCAGGGGTGGCTGGCTGGCTGCTTCACTCTTCCCACTGGCAGAAAGAGGCTGTGTGGATGGGAAAGATTGTCAGCTTTATGGCTTACATGGTGACAGGGAGGACAAAGGTGTGAGGAGAGTTGGCACAGCCAGTGGTCCACGAAAGACAGAGCTCCGCACAGCTCACTAACTCTGCTCAACAGAGAGAGAATGTGTGAAAGAGTCAGAGGGAAGAGTGTGAAACAGAGAGAGAAAGAGAGCGTGTGTG